>NC_139956.1:6359028-6446528 GCF_963454915.1 Gymnoscopelus microlampas
AACTATAGGGTGTTTTTATGATTCTGAATCCATTGCAAGCATTTGTTTTGCACCAAAACCACTCCTTGGGCTAAAAACGTCCATAGCCATCCTTCTCCAGGTATTCTTTTTGTGTAAAAAGCCCATTGAGATTGGGCCGTTTTTAGCCCAAGGAGTGTTTTGTTTTGGTGCAAAACAAATGCTTGCAATGGCTTCAGAATCATAAAAACACCCTAGTTTGACCCCTCACATGCTACTTAAAACAGAATTAAATGTTTTTTTTCCCCCACATAAGGTTATGGTGGGTACCCCAACTTTCAGGAGCTGTCAAAAATTCTCCTAGGGAAACTGTATTTCAGTCTTTGTGAGATGTGTTACTAGACACTCTTACAAACACATTGGTGAAGATTTTTTTTGGTAAGGAATGTATTCCAAGATTGGAAATCTTTCTGCTAATATCCCTGACTATATGTAAAAATATGTGCTCTCTCTACTTCAACTTCACATTGCTGACAACCTCAACAAACAGAACGGAACATGAATCTATACGTCAATTAAAAATAGCACCAATCACAGACATTCAATCAATGACGGACCAATCCACACAAGACGGTTACAACGGCACAATGCTGCACATAATTATCATGAGATTACACACTGCTGCACGTAATTTGGCATAACGATCAAAGCAAAATCAGGCAAACACGGTCATCGTGACATGAACCCCATTACGGCTCTTACAATCGTCATAATCGTTTCCATGCTGAAGAATTGTCATAGTTTTTCAAACACTTTAGATTTCTTCAAAAATAGCAGATCTACAAGCTCATAGCGTGGCACCGAGTGCCGCGCTATGAGCTTGTAGATCTGCTATTTTTGAAAAATCTTGATTTTTTTTTCCAATTAAAAAAAAAAAAACTGTTTAAAAAAAAACATATTTAAGAATCGAGTCAGGTCTTAAAGGGTTAAAAAATAGACGATGTACAAGCTTGCGACGCGTTGTGAGCTTGTAGATCTTCTGCGAAAGCTTTCCCCACAATAACAGAAAATACACTAGCACATATTGAGCCCTGAGGGACTCCGCTCAACCATACAGGGTTTAAGTGGTAGAGTACTTGAGTAAATGTAGCTTACTTAGTTACTTTCCACCACTGCTTAACCCTCTCTATCTCTCTCTCTCCCCCTCCCCTCTCTCTCTCTCTCTCTCTCTCTCTCTCTGCTGACAGGTTGTTCACTCCCCTGCGTTTCTCCTCCCAGGACCATTTCTTTACTTGTCACCAGGCTGACAAGTAGACAGACACACGGAGTGACATTTTAACCACTTGAGCCCTATTATAGCATCCCTGTTCTGAGGGGAACAAACCAAGACATTTGGTTGTATAGGGGGGTGGAGAGAAAAAAAAGAGCTGTCTGTCTGTCTGTCTGTCTGTCTGTCTGTCTGTGTCAAGGCAATTATAGTTCAGCATTTTTCATCAATGTTTATTTGTATTTCACTTAGTATTTTGTTTTCAATTTCCGTTTATTTAAATATTTCTTTTTTAAGATATTTCTTTGGGGGGAGGGGTCTTTTCTGCCTTTATTTCAATAGAACAGTGTAGATTGACAGGACATGGACAGGACACGTAGCAAAGGTCCTCAGGCTGGGGAATCAAACCCCGGGACTAGCAACTATTATCAACACCATTCATTCAGGTGAATGAAGAAAGCTTAAGAGTAGATGGTAATCGATCGTTGTAGCCGAGCTTTCATATTGAAATCTCTACTCTGCCTAGCTCAGTTAACACACACACACACACACACACACACACACACACACACACACACACACACACACACACACACACACACACACACACACACACACACACACACACACACACACACAGAGCTGAGCTCCACGTTGGTTCTCATTCACAGAGAGAGAAGTTTTTGTCCGCAGCCTCGTTTCTGAACGTGAACATACTTGAAATAATGTTACTTTCTGACACGTGGTGGGATCGCACCAGAAGAGCGCTGTCTGACGCTCTGCTCCGCTGTAACTATGAGAAAAAAAGTATTGTGTGATTAAATAACTCGACAAAACGACATGCAATGCAAAAGCTCTCAGTCGGCTAATCTGTCATATTTGAAATATAAACAATCAAACCCTCATCTGTCTGTGTCCCATCAGTGTGCCATGGTCAGTGTGCCATGGTCAGTGTGCCATGGTCAGTGTGCCATGGTCTGGCATGTTTAGCCTTTGACTACGACTCTTGGCTGATTATTGACACCATTTTCCAAAGCACATAATCATGGATTGTTTGATTTTGGTGGAAGCTGTGTTGGCTAAGGCTTCCCCTTCCTTTCAATAGGTTATGAAGCATCAACTTGCTGTGAAACTGACTCGAGCCGTAACTAATTAATCTACGCTTTACACGCTGAAATCTCAACCTTTTCTGGTTGAATTTATATATATATATACCATTGGTATATAAGACCCAATTACTGAATGTCAAGTCGCAAGGTTTTCTTCAGAATATGTATGACAGTGATTTACTATGACAGTTTGGCATATTAGGAGTCCACTGGTACTAGTTCTCAAATGTTTTATTTGCAATGACCCCCTTAACTCTGAGGGTGTACAAATGGAACCAAATGGACCCGTAGGGTCCATTTGGTTCCATTTGCACGCTCTCAGAGTTACAGACATATTATGGTCATTCAGGGCTAGCTCTTTATGTGTTTCTGGTAATATTATTGTCCACTAATTTCTTATGTCCGTGGCAAAATTAATGTAATTTTGACAAAAATGTCCACCACAAGCCAGCGATTACCCCTGAACACGGGCCATGCAACAGGAACAAACAAGCGCACACACCTGTATAGAAAAGGCTGTGCTTTTATGAGTGTATTTCCTGTTGGGTGGGTGTGTGTGTGTGTGTGTGTGTGTGTGTGTGTGTGTGTGTGTGTGTGTGTGTGTGTGTGTGTGTGTGTGTGTGTGTGTGTGTGTGTGTGTGTGTGTGTGTGTGTGTGTGTGTGTGTGTGTGTGTGTGTAGCATGAGCACCCAGTCGGCACGCCATGCTCTACTATCTCGTGTTTACGTTATTTCCCTCAACGGCTGCCGTTTGTATTCGTGCCGCCGTATCTCTTGTGTTCTTCTCGCTCTCCGCTTGCGTTTCGTAATATCCAGATTTATGCACAAAAGGTGTAGATTATGTGTTTATTAAAAACACCGTAGGAAGGCACAAACAACAGATTGTCGGAGGTGAGATATACAAAGAACACATCCACAGGGGCCTCTTATGAAAAAAATGAAAAAAACAACCCCTCACCTGCAAACGGAAAAAGGAATGGCAAACGCAATGAGAAAGTAAATACAATAAATAAATAAACACCAGCCGCTATATATGCTCCCTCCGCGGCCTGCATACAAATAAAGGTTGAGGTGAATCCAACTGAACTTGAATTGGCTGTTTTTCCGACTTCGACGTTTGTTTAACCTTTTGACAACAATGGCTGGTAAACATACGCTATGCAACAAGCAATTAGATTTGTCTCCATATCGCAGGAATTGCTTGCGCTAACGGCTTGCTGGGGTTATGTCTGCGGGTGTGTGTGCTTACGTATGTGTGCTTACGTGTGTGTGCGACTGTGCGTGTGTCCCAGAGCACACAAGATGTATACGAGTGATATATACCGTTGCTGTCGGGGGGCAGAAATCTCTTTATATCTCCATATTTCAACTTTTTATCTTTAGTTAGTTCGTCTCTTGTAGGGGGTGGAAAACCTCAAATAGTCCAAAACTGTTACCTTTCAGGATTCAAATTCAATAGCATCAAAAGTACCAGATCTACAAGCTCAAAACGCGTCGCTTCGCGCCGCGTTCTGAGCTTGTGGATCTGCTACTTTTGATGCCTTAGTATGACGCTGTAGTATGTAGATTTCTACATTGTGGTATTGCTACTTTACTTTTATTTTTCTTCCATCGCTGTTGACAAGTCATTTTTGAAGAAGTGTCTCTCTCCAGTCTCTCCTAAACGCTGATAAGTGGGTGAAATTTCAAGCGATGCTCTGGTGATTTGTTGCGTTTGTTTGTTGTGGAAGTTATGTTAATATTCAATTGTTACTTATAACAAAACAAAACAAAAGAATGACAGAATACTGACAATTTATTCACAGACGAAAATTATATTTATACTTTATTATATTCCGTATTGAGAGTGTCAAGAGGCTCTGAGGAGGCTCTGAGTTCAGCACAAATCAACCTATACTGTGTTTCACTTGTGGTTTCTGACAGGGTTGTTTAAAGTTATATTTTGAAAAAAATAAGTGTTAAAGTAGTTCTATGTTCTGACAGCAATCATTGTCATAGAGTGTTTATATTGTAACAAGGGTGCTCTCCATCTCTTTGGTAAACAGAACATTCTCAGGCCGGAGTAATTATGCAGGGGTAACGTTTTTTCAAAAAGGCAGCATCGCATCACATAATATGCCCCAATAAGCATCGCACATTTGCACATATTTCGCAACTTTTCACATATTTCGCATTTTTCACAACTTTTCGCATACTTCGCATATTGCCACATATTTCACAACTTTCCGCATATTTCGCGACTTCCCGGAATTTCACTGCATAACATTGCAAAACAACCCCGCATATTTCATTGCAAAATCAAGGATTTTAGCCCGAATAATCAAGGTATTTGCCCGCGTTTTTCTGGAGGGTCTAAGTATGATCAAGTAGGGCGTTCATTTACGAAGAAAAGGTTATAACGTGGAGATAAGAGGTTTCTACCCGACAGCGACGATCGTGATTCCATGACGGTGATGTGTTTTTGTTCAAAAATTAAAGCTCTATTATTCTGATCAAATAAGGAAACAAATTAAATGGTATATTCCGGCCTGAGAATGTTCTGTTTACTAAAGAGATGGAGAGCACCCTTGTTACTGTATAAACGCTCTATGGCAATGATTGCTGTCAGAACATAGAACTACTTTAACACTTATTTTTTTTCAAAATATAACTTTAACAACCCTGTCAGAAACCACAAGTGAAACACAGTATAGGTTGATTTGTGCTGAACTCAGAGCCTCCTCAGAGCCTCTTGACACTCTCAATACGGAATATAATAAAGTATAAATATAATTTTCGTCGGTGAATAAATTGTCAGTATTCTGTCATTCTTTTGTTTTGTTTTGTTTTAAGTAACTATTGAATATTAACATAACTTCCACAACAAACAAACGCAACAAATCACCAGAGCATCGCTTGACATTTCACCCACTTATCAGCGTTTACGAGTGTTTGTTTTTGCGAGGCTGTTTTTGATTAAAAAAATAAACAAAAAAACAAGACTGGAGAGAGACACTTCTTCAAAAATGACTTGTCAACAGCGATGGAAGAAGTAGTCTGTAAAGTAGCAATACCACAATTTAGAAATACCATGTTACAAGTAAAAGTCCTGCGTTAAAGATTTCACCCGAGTAAAAGTACAAACGTGTTGGCGTCGGGAATCGGGATACACCTAAAGTACCAATGTTTTTTTTTTTTTTTTTTTTGCATACGCAACGCAACAAGTTGTGAGCTTGTGGATATGCAAAAAAGGGTGATGCCTCATACTTAAAGGTAGGGTAAGTGATTTGCAATTATTCAAATAATTGCAAAATGGGTCTATGTTCTGATAGTGCTCGTTACTATAGAGTGTCCTGTCCATATAAAGAGTCTCCATGTCTCTCCAGCTCTTTATAAAACAGAAAATGCATTTTCGTTTCAGTTTCAGTTTCATTTCCAATTTTATCCAATCAGGATAGAGAACTCAATCAGGATATAGATTAAACAAGTGAAATTGGAAGTGATGACACTAAAAATGAGCAGGCAAAATTGGAACTGGAACACTATAAAAATGAATCTTAAAAATGGGTACTTTCTCCTGATTGGCTGAGATTTTGACACCTACCAGAAAATGTATTTTCTGTTTATTAAAGAGCTGGAGAGACGGGGAGACTCCTGTTACTGAACAAATACTCTATAGCAATGATTATCAGAATATAGTGCTTTAACCTTTTAACAAAATACTTTTTGTTTTAACCCAAAAATATCACTTACCCTACCTTTAATATTCAGCAGCATCAGTAGCCGATCTACAAGCTCACGACGCATCGCGATGCAACAAGTTGTGAGTTTGTAGATTGGCTATTTTTGAAAACATCTTTTTTTTTCTCTCTTTTAATTTTTTTACACAAATATTCAGTTTTGAGGCGCATGGAAACAAATCTTTTCAGATATGGGTCCGGGGCCAAATACATAAATGTGTGGGTCCTTGACATGTAATACTCCAGTAGAGTAAAACAATACCTCAAAATTGTACTTAAGTACAGTACTTGAGTAAATTTAAGAAGCATTATGTTTTGTGTGTGTAGGTAGACCATTACTGATCCCTCCATGAGGGAAATTCAGTTGTCATGGCGATACCGCAGTTCTGAAACACATGACAGAGACAGAAAAAGAGTATTTCCAATTTCTAGCACTTTTACCTCTACTCCACTCAGCGGCAAATATTGTACTTTTGCTCCACTACATTTATTTCAAAACTTTAGTTACTAGTTACCTTTGTAGATTTTGAGTATTATTACAAAACATACATTAACCACTTCAGCCCTATATACATTTTGACCATTTGAAAATAGCAGATCTACAAGCTCACAATGCGATGCATTGTGAGCTTGTAGATCGGCTATTTTCAAAATATTTTTTTATGCATTTTGAACTTGTGAAATTGGACATTCTGCACAATGAGTACTTTTACTTTTGGTACTTTAAGTACATTTTGATACCAATAGGTTTGTACTTTTACTCAAGTACATTTTACGAAATGTACGTAATTTACGGGGAAAAAACCTAAAAAATTTTGAATATGGAGATTAGAGACAGAAAAAGAGATACAACTAGGAGTAAAAATGTGGATATGGATGTGAAACGGAGTGGCCCTCGTTGATCAATAGAATGGAATTTTAGCAGGGGACTTATAAAAGGCATTTCTCAACGGCACTGGAAACGCTGTGCACATTCCCCGTGCATAATTTAATAATAAAAAAATGTCTCACTCAAAGCTAAGAGAGAGAGTAACAGAGGACAGGAAAATACAACATGATGAATAGCAAACAGTCTAGTCAGAATGGCATGGTTTCTAATCCCCTGCTCAGAGGCACATCACGTGCACACACACGCAAACGCACACACACACACACACACACACACACACACACACACCCAGGCATAAAGTGCATTAGTGCGTTATTTTGTCGGAATTGCATGCATACAATGATGCACTCGATCAAAAAATGTCCATAGATTTCACACATTTTCCAAAATAAATACAATATTTAGGCCTTTAACCCATTAAGACCTGAGGCCGATTCTACAAAATGTCTTCTAAATCCTAACAGTTTTTTGAAAAAACTTGTGTTACTATGTCAGTGGTTCTATATATAGGACTTCAACTAAAACCGGGAAAGCATCCGTGTCATTTTAGATCGTTGCGTTGGCTATTCAAGACTTTAGCAGATGTACAAGCTCACAAGCCGCGAGCTTGTACATCTGCTATTTTTGAAAATGTTTGATAAAAATCTTGAAAGTGTGAAAGCTACTGATTTAGATGGCATTTTGCAGAATATACCCTCCATCCATCCTCCTAAACCAGCTCGATCATCCCTCTCTCTGACCTTGTCCGTGGCCTGCAGGTCCGCACAAACACACACACGCACACACACACACACACACACACACACACACACACACACACACACACACACACACACACACACACACACACACACACACACACACACACACACACACACACACACACACACACACACACACACACACACACACACACGTGCGACGATGAGGACAACGTGTGCGTTGCTTGAACAAGCATACACAGCCAAAAACACACAGACGTGCGCTAACAACACAAACACACAAAAGCCCCCACGTCAGGCTGTCTCTCACACACACACGTGCACACGCCTAATCAGCAGCGGCAGCGCCAGCAGGGCCCCTGTGGAGGAGGGGATCAGTGCAGCAGCTGGCATGATGGCCCCGGGCGCCGAAAGAACGCAGAGCGGCTCCCAGCTCTGTGTTTAACCCTTTAAGACCGGGAACGCATCTGTGTGTGTGTCATTTTAACATTTCTTTGGGCTATTCAAAAAAATAGCAGATATACAAGCTCATAATGAGCTTGTATATCTGCTATTTTTTTTGAAAAATCGTGAAAATGTGTGCAAATCTTTGAATATATATAACATTTTTAACATGCTACAACTTCTGGGGGGTCCCTGGAACAAAATGTGAGATGGGGGTCCACGGCCAAATACATATCATTTTTGAGAACCACTGATATTATAGCAACATACGTAAAATAATTAAACAAAAAAGATTTAAAAGACATCCACCAGAAGCAAAGATTTGAGTTATAAATGTTCGCTTTAAAAAAAAAAATATATATATATATATATATATATATATATATATATATATTCAAAGACCCACGATTTTCCACGATCTTTCCCCCAAAAAATAGCATATACAAGCTCATAGCGCGGCCCTCGGTGCCGTGCTATGAGCTTGTAGATATGCTATTTTTTGTATAGCACAAAAATAAATCTTAAAATGACACACAGATGCGTTCCCTTAGTTCCCGGGCCTTAATGGGTTAAGAACCAGCACCCCGGGGCCTTGCCACCGGGAGCTGTCACTCAGCGCCGCAGGGGAGGAGCCTATGAGCAACAGGAGGGGACAGACGATGATGTCACCTGTTACGCCGGCTGCTGAGTGACACGTCAAATTAAAATGGATGTGTTTTTTACAGTGTTTGGAACTGAAGGGCTTTCAGCGATCATGACAATTAGTTGTCGTACAAATGACTGTGATTAAGGATTTAATCGTTTTTTTGGGGCGATGGACACCGCATGGAACATGGATAAAAAAAGTTGCATTGATGATTGCTTTTTAGGCTTTTGTAAACACAAACTGCATGGGGGCACATTATGACAAATAACGATATATGCAAAGAAATGACTATCAATGACCAGCAAACAATAATCAAAATAGATAATGTACTATGACAAAAAACAGGCCATGCATTAACCCATGTTAAACTTTTGTTTTATTATTTAAAATAATAATTAAATAGATCAAAACGCAGCGCAACACGTTGTGAGCTTGTAGCTATAGGCTATTTTTTAGGAGCTTGCAGATCTGCTTGTAAGATCTGCTATTTGTCAACAGATATAGATGAATGGCAACGATTCTGACGATTACGCAAATGAATTGCGATCGTCTCAAATAATAGCTGCGATTGATCAGGCAAAAATGTAAATTTGACAGCAGGCCTAGCTAGTAGTAACAGCCTGAGGCGGGTCTGGTCTCACTGAGAGTAGGTGTTGAGGAATGGAGCCGTTTGCAGAGACTATTATTACAGGAAAATAAAATCAATAAAAAAGGCATACAATATGCAGCTAAAATAACACAAACAACGCGTGAACCTGCTGCAGCTCGGCTAATTAATGCTTTTAATTATGTCCATTTGCTACGGTATTCAGCCAGCTCTTTATGCAGGATTAGAAGTTAACTATTAGAGCAGTGGTTCTCAAACTTTTTAATGTCAAGGCCCATAACTCTAATGCAACCAAATGGACCCGTAAGGGTCGCATTTTTACACTCTCAGAGTTACAGACCTGTAAGGGTTCATGTGGTTCCATTTTTACACTCTCAGAGTTACAGACCTGTAAGGGTCCATTTGGAACCCTCTCTCAAGTCACCCTGAGGGTCCCTGGACTCTACTTTGAAAACCACTGCTATAGTCCATATTCACACGGCGGCCATTTTGGAATTTAACATTGCGTTGCTGTGGCAACTGGGGTGGCATTTCATTGACTTAATGGCAATATGGCCGCCGTGTGAATAGGTCTATAGAGATAAATAATGTAAGTTTCCAGTGTCCCACGAGCCCTTATGTTAATTTTGGGCATCATTTCCTGTCGTCACTCATTCCACTCCACACAGCTGATTCAAATGAATGATCAATGTCTCTTGACACTTGTTCACTCCTGTCCCGTGTTTCATTCTGACTTGCTGCTGTGACCATTGTTGCCAGATTTTGCAAGAGAAACAAGCGGCCAGGTCTATAAAAAACAAGCCCAAAAGAAGCGACTAGGCTGTGTTTTACCACTTTCAATCATAAAAAACCTTGAACTTTAGTTTTTTATGAGTGTGTAAACACTGGGGCGGAAAGCCAAAAATAATGTATCTGCAGGTTTGAGGTATTTTGAGATACAGGGGTAGAACCTGATAGGTTTTCACAAAATGTCTTCCTACTCCTACTCCTTATTCAAACATGGAATATAATTTAATGATGATATTAAGATAACTTTGGTGCTGTTTTTGTTAATTTTTTTCCTTACTCTTTTCTCATTTATATTTTTATGTTCGAAATAAATAAATTAATGAAATGAAAATGAAAAAAATAAATGAAAAAAAAAAGTTCAGTATATTGAACTCTGATGTTTTCCTTTGAACCACGGCTGATAAATATTAAGGATAATTGCCAATGCCTGTGTGACTTGAAAAGGCCGATACTTTAATGAGAAGCCTGCATCAACAAGCTGAGACGCATAATACCGAATCAGCCGTTTATTCCCCACCCTGTATTTAATGCATTGACTTTGTGCTCTGGGGGAAAAAAGGATTGACTTGGGTTTTGAAAAACCCTTTGAACCAGTTCTGCATCACTGACATGTATAATGAACACACAGAATCAAAGCAATGTTGATCACTGATGCTTTGGAATGCCCCGATGATGACCAAGAGCTAACATAACAGTAACGTCAGGCAAAAGACAATATCTATAAATATATACAGATCGTGTGAGCATTGTGAGCTTGTAGATCAGCTATTTTTTTTAAACATAATTTTGACAAAACTGTATATTTTAATGCCAATACTTTTTTTGTAACTTTTCCCTTTACTTCAGTAACATATAGAATACAAGAGTTTTACTTGTAATAGAGTATTTTTTTTTATTGTGGTCCTGCAAAAAAGAAAAGAGAATCTGAGTACTTCTTCCACCACTGCTCAGTAAAAAATAAAAAAAATAAAAAACGTTTGCACCCCAACCAGCCTCCATTATAATGCTGATGTCATGTCTGTTAGCCTGGCATTGGCCAAACTGATAACGTGGATTCACTCTCACGTTCCTCCCCGGTAATCTCTCAAGAACAGATCCATCTTTGCGCTTGAATATGTCGGTAGCCGCGTTGAGAACCCGTGCACATTGGCTACAAGTGGGCGTGCCATCAGATCAGGAAGCAGGCCGCGCTTTACCCAATCAAATGTAGTGGGCGGGATTTACATGTGTGCGGCTCGCTTCCCCACTGGAAACAAACCGAAACTCATTTAACAATAGCGTCCTCGGAGCCGACAAAACCACGGAAAGTTAGTAACATTTTAACTTGCTCTTTCATCATAGAAACAAGTGGGCTTATAACCAAAACCATCCATGTTCTCTGGGAGAAGTGGCGTTAGTGTTCCGTGTAGAAATATTGTTAGTGGGAATGAAAACATAGGCGCACCACCTGAAGTGGAAGGTTGAAGGCAGACCAAAACCCTGGTTTCCCTGAGCACGGGTCGTCCGTTCAGCTCCGTTCAGCGACTATGGGCCACACATGAGCACTTTAACATATACATTGGCTATTTTCAAATAAAATATATCACCTGTGAACAGGTGCCGGGATTAACCCTTCGTTTGGTGCCCAGTGCTACATCCTGTTTACAACATATCATAACCCTGTATCTGTAACATCAATGGACCAGCCATTAGATCGTACAAACAAACAGGCGTCTCCATCAACAGCCGTGTGTATGTGTGTGTGTGTGTGTGTGTGTGTGTGTGTGTGTGTGTGTGTGTGTGTGTGTGATCACAGTGTCCTTGAGCAACCTGCTCACTCATTACAAGGCTCTGCAGTGGAAGAGAGGCTCGCCTCACATCAAACACTGTGGAAGGAGGCTTACGCAAGTGGGAATGGAATGGTGTGTGTGAGTGTGAGTGTGAGTGTGTGTGTGTGTGTGTGTGTGTGTGTGTGTGTGTGTGTGTGTGTGTGTGTGTGTGTGTGTGTTCAGCAGCAGTGGTGAGGATCACATTCTGCCTCATCAGTGAACAGGAGAGGCTGGCAGCTTGTATCCCCTCATTCATTTCAACACGTACGCACGCACGTCCACACGCACACGCACACACACACACACACACACACACACACACACAAATGTTTGAACATAGCATATCTCACAACACGTTGCGATGCTTGTAGATCTGCTATTTTCAAATAGCCTATGTATAAAATAGGGCTAAAGTGGTTCATATATATTTTACAATATAAGAACTTATATCTGCAAAGTAGCTACTAACTCAAGTTTTCAAATAATTGTAGTGGAGTAAAAGTACAATATTTGCCTCTGAGATGTAGTGGAGTAGAAGTAAAAGTATTGGAAATTGTTAATACTCCAGTAAAGTAAAAAATCACACCTTGTGTGAAGGAAGCGGTGCCTTTGGGGCGGGGCTTAACTCATTTCAGTTCGTCCCTATTGGTGGTCTGAGTCCACTTACCAAATGTGGACTTGGTGGCATGCTGCAAACTGGAGTTATAGCTGTTTCAAATCCCGTGCTCTAAACGGGCGGACGGACATAACATACGGACGCTCATACGGACAGAGTCAAGTGTAGAGCGGTTGGCACCGCTAAAAATACCTCAAAATTGTACTTAAGTACAGTACTTGAGTAAATGTAGGCCTACTTAACTACTTTATACACCTCAGGCCTTAATGGGTTAATCTGGGGGTCCTTGACGTGAAAATGTTTGAGAACCACTGGTTTAAACAACACTACACAGCAAGGCCAAACATAAGCAACTGCACTTTAGAAACAAGCCCCCAAAAAATGCAACTACCAATATTTTCAAGCAACTTTACTGGAAAACAAGCCCAAAGTCGCTTATAATAAGCGGACATGGCAACCCTCCGCTCCGCCCCCTCCCCAGTGGCGGTTAGCTGGCAGTATAAGGGTCATTACTGCTTCCCACACGGCATTGATTTGCGCCACCGGTCTTCTTTCGCCACGCAGATTCTGTACCATAGTAATTGCGGTGGCTGTTAAGACACTAATTAGCATGTTCTCCATAAACACATATGGAGATATATCCCACTATTATCACTGTTTGCAGCAGCAAGAGGAGGCCATGCTGGATACCGATATAGCAGTGTTAGCGGGGTGGAAGCCAGCCAGGTCAAACCGGCATGGGTTTGCTGTGTCAAGGTTAGCACTGAACACAACCATTTAATTGTATTTACCTTCACGTGAATGCATTAGAAATAACTGGTATGGCATATATGGGGGCGGGGGTTCTGCTATTTGGCATGTGATCATCACCAGTGGTGTGAAGGAGCTAAGTACATTTACTTAAGCACTGTACTTAAGTACAATTTTGAGGTACTTTTACTTTACTGGAGTATATCCATTTTTAAAAACTTTTACTTCTAATCCACTACATCTCAGAGGCAAATATTGTACTTTTACTCCACTACAATTATCTAAAAAAAAAACTTTAGTTACTAGTTACTTTGTAGACTTTTATTAGTAGTACAAAATACACATTACTTCAGCTCTTTATATACTTTGGCTATGCGATGCGTTGTGAGCTTGTAGATCCGCTATTTCCAAAATATTTTCATACATTTAGAATTTCTATGTGTGGGGAGGAATCAATCAATTGGCATAACGACTGAATTGGGAAGGAAGAAAAGGGGTAAAAATCAACAACAATAAAGATAACTCATATACTTTTACTTAAGTGAAACATGTGAGTACTTCTTCCATCACTGGTTCCAGATGCCTTGTTTTCCCAAACAGTCAACAGAACTCATGCTAGTCATCACAAAGACATGAGTCTGGTGGAGCAACAATGGGCTCCATTCACTGCTACTGTCATCCGCTTATCATCAGACCATGACAATTAACCACAGTCGCCTTCCACACAGATAATGAACACATACTCTTGAATGAATGAACGCCTCAAACCGTCATTTCGTTCCACAGCCTCTTCAAAGCAAGAGAACATTTTGATAGAGAATGGGAACAAATACAGAAGCAAACGTCAGATAACAAGATAAAGAGGGCGAGAGAGAGACACACAATTACATGAGGTCTGACTTGAAGCCGGAGGCAGGGGGGGGGGGGGGGGGGGGGGAGAGAGAGAGAGAGAGAGAGAGAGAGAGAGAGAGAGAGAGAGAGAGAGAGAGAGAGAGAGAGAGAGAGAGAGAGAGAGACACAAGTCATCTGACTTTGAAGGAGTAGTTCACCCTAAAAATTATGTATTTTCTATCAATTACACACCCCATTAAAGATGGAGTGCCATGATATTTTTCAACCCTAAAACCTGATCATAAGGTATTATTATTATGTAAGGATTTTTTTCAAAAAAAAAAAGTGTACAGAAATTGTTAAAAAAACGTTTTTATGTGGACACGCCTCCAGTTCATTAAGTATGCCTGGTTCTCACCTTAGCACCTCCTCCACCACCTTAGCACCACCCACCTGTCCTAGTCCCTCCTCCTCCTCATGCCCACACCTGTTGTGTTATGATAATGAGGGGGAGGGTATGTTTTTTGGGGGGCTCTGTGATGTCACTATGCCCCTGTTTTTGGATTGGCACGTTTGACTCTCAAGGTTTCAGCCTCCAGGAAAAAACTCCAAATAGTCAGAGAAGACATGAAACACCATAAAACCACCAGCGGGGGCCTTAATGAAGTTCTATCAACCTCATAGACACATGAAAAACAGAAAAAGTGCAAAACCATGGCACCACCTCTTTAAGCATTGAATTCATGGAGATTTTTCAGTTTTTGTTGATTTGTAAATGATAGAAAATAAGGTTCTTTTTGGGTGAAATATTCATTTAAGGGTAGGGTAAGTGATATTTTTGTGTTAAAACAAAAAATATTTTGTTAAAAGGTTAAAGCACTTTATTCTGATAGTAATAATTGCTATAGAGTGTGGGTTCAGTAACAGATGTCTCCCCGTCTCTCCAGCTCTTTAATAAACAGATAATACATTTTCTGGTAGGTGTCAAAATCTCAGCCAATCAGGAGAAAGTACCAATTTTTAAGCTTCATTTTTATAGAGTTCCAGTTCCAATTTTGTCTGCTTATTTCTTAGTGTCATCACCTCCAATTTCACTTGTTTAATCTATATCCTGATTGAGTTCTCTATCCTGATTGGATAAAATTGGAAATGAAACTGAAACTGAAACGAAAATGCATTTTCTGTTTTATAAAGAGCTGGAGAGACAAGGAGACTCCTGTTACTGAACAAACACTCTATAGCAATGAGTACTATCAGAATATAGAGCTATTTAACACTTATTTTAACCAAAGAAAATCACTTACCCTACCTTTAACCACTTGAACCCCTATTCTGGGGTGGAACATAAGCCAAAAAAAATACCGATCTACAAGCTCACAACGTGTCGTGTGCGACACGTTGTGAGCTTGTAGATCGGCTATTTATCCGCGTAGATGGGAACAATCGGCCCAAGTACAGTCGTGACAAAAGGTCCTTTTTTACTACGACTAGAGGGTTCACATGGTCAAGTCTTTTGGTTTTGTTGGAGATGCTGTGAGGAGAAACACAGAGAGAGCTGAGTACAGGGCTGTCACGGTCAGGTCATTCTAGCTGATGATGAATTGTCATAACAATGCTTTCGTTGGCATTGAACAACACTGGAACATAACGAATGAAAATGGCATTTCCTGTTTTCCCTCTAGGCTTTGTACACACACGTTGCACAGGGCAGATAATGACAAATAGCTCGACCACTTGAACCCCGGCATCTACAGGGAAAAAAGCAGTCCAAGTAGGCCATACAGAGCCAACTCAGGCTCCAGTTGAGAGGGTTTAAGTAGTTACACATACAAAGCCTATTACTGACACACATACAAATCAAGGGGCAAGTCTTAGATATTTACGATGAGGCCGACACGGAAGCTTGTAAATGGCCAGAGTGGCGCTGTTTTACCCTGCGCCGACCTGCGGTGTCAGAAAGAATTTATTTTAACGCAAGTGAATGGGTTTTTTGACAAACTTTAGACTAGATTTTCTTAATGTAATAAAAATTGTCATAAATTCTATATGCTTCCAGTCGCTAGTTTAAAGTCTCCTTTCAATCATCAGGATATGCGTTTTGCTAAATTATGGTCCTATTTATTTTAAAATTGACGATAAAGTAGGCTATTCTCTAGGAGGGGCGGGATGATTTGATTGAAAAGCTACACAACCAATAGCATCCATTCCCCGCCCCCGCTCTTGATTGACAAGCTACCCAACCAATAATGGTCTGGTCTCATTCTGCAGGATATGACGCGATTTGACGCGATATTGAAAGATGGCGGACCTACAGTCAGAACAATCGGCTTCATTTTCGGTCTGTAGAAAGCAGCGGAGTGGCTCTGTCCATCTCATTTATACAGTCTATGATACAAATACATGACTGACAATGAAACAACAAAAATAAACAAAAATAGCCAGTTTCAAAGTGGTTAAAAAGAGCACGTAATTGATAATGTAGAGAATATGACATTTCTGTTCATTTCCTCCAGCTGCTTTTCATACAAACGAATGGTAAACAATTATGGCAAAAATGATTGTGATTTCCTCAAATAACTGCAATCAGACGTTTATGTAATAATTGTGACGGGCCTATAGAGCCGAGGAGGACACTATTCTGTTTCACCGAGA
This sequence comes from Gymnoscopelus microlampas, assembly GCF_963454915.1. Taxonomy (NCBI): domain Eukaryota; kingdom Metazoa; phylum Chordata; class Actinopteri; order Myctophiformes; family Myctophidae; genus Gymnoscopelus; species Gymnoscopelus microlampas. The sequence goes on from NC_139956.1 coordinate 6,375,835, forward strand.
ACACACAAAAACATGTTGGCACCTCCGTGTAAAAATGGTAGTAAGTAATGTAAAGTATACACGATTAGAACATGTGTTTGAACATTAAAAAATTAGGGCCAGCAATTTTTTTTGGTACATTTTTATCCCACTATTTTGTCACCCATTTTTTGTGTGACAATTATCTAAGTAATCATGGGCGCTACACTCCCTCTGCCAGCCTAGGGAGAGCCTAGGGCCGAGCTCATGCCTCCTTCAATGCATGAGAGCTAGCAAGCCGCTTCTTGTCACCCGACAGGGGGGGGGGGTTTCCCCCGGTAGGACGTAGGCGACTGGAAGGAACACGTTATTCCAACCAGTTCCTTTCCCCTCCATCAGGTGCCCCGACTGACCAGGGGGAGGCAGTATAGATCAGTACAGAGCAGGATTACTGCATGTTTTTGTGAGGGTACCTACCCTAGGGGACACGGGGAGAACATGCAAACTCCACACAGAAAGGCCCTTTCACCAACCCCACCTAGGGTATGGGCTGCTATTTTTACAATTACTACAAATTGCTACAAAACCAATTTTCTTCAATAATTTGATAATAGTGAAAATAGCAGTTCTACAAGCTCGCAGCGGGTCGCAATCGCAACTAGTTTCAATATATTTTACATAGGCTTAAGTGGTTAATTCATGCGTTTGTTTAAAGGAACATGTTGTGAAGTTTGGGAGTTGGTCACTGGTTGCAGCAGCCTCTCAAAGACACATGCCAACAAAAAACAAAAAAAACAGCTTCACGCGCAACTTCTTTGTCTCAGCGTTTTCAGAGGCAATACAATGTGTCAGCCTCTGTATCCTCACTGCAAAACTTGTGAGTTTGTCAAGTTACTTTTCTCTTCATGTCGAGGAGGGGAGTCCGTGTGGAGGAGTATAGCTTTTGAGGGATTCTCAAACCCAGGAGAATCCACACACACACGCGGGAAGAGCTTCACGAGTCTTATAGTCGCGAAGATATGAGTAGGTACTTATTTGACTGTTTCCTCAATCTCTCAAGAACCAATGCCCCATTCCTCCTGGTAAAGCTTTCAATACTCTCTATTGTAGAGAGGGAAAAGCACTAAAGCTTTAAAAAAGTAAAATACCTAGCGGCATAAAAGGCTCCCCAGACCTGGGTTGCTCTCCGAGGTTCCCAAAATAAACTCTGCTTGTGGGGGGGAGAGATAGTGTTCTTTTTTTTTTTTTACTGTTGTGTCCCACAGTGCCAGTTCATTGTATTCTTTGTGGCAAGGCTGATTGTAACTCATTCTATTTGCACAGACGTACTTGACTTTATTCTTATCCCACCCCTTTCTTTTTTATATTTTTTACGAAATCACGATTGTCTGGCGGGGCCCTGCTGCCAGCATTATTAGCATTAACCCATTGAGACCTGAATTCTACATTCTACATGTCTCCTAAATCTCAACAGTATTCTGAAAAACGTATGTTTCTATATAAGTGGTGCTCAATCTTTTTGATGTCAAGGACCCCCAAAATTATATGCATTTGGCCGCGGACCCTCATCAAAATATTTTGTTCCAGAGACCCCCAGAAGCAAAGATTTGAGTTAAAAATGTTCGCTTTAAAATATATATATTCAGAAGATTTGCACACATTTTCACGATTTTTCAAAAATAGCAGATCTACAAGCTCAAAGCGCGGCACTCGGTGCCGCGCTATGAGCTTGTATATCTGCTATTTTTTAATAGCCAAAGTGTAAAATAATGCTTTTTAGCTCAAATCAAAAAATGACACAGTTCCAGGTCTTAATGGGTTAACATGAAAAGGCATGAGACTTCTCTCTTGCAGCACCCTTCACAAGAATAATCTGAGGATATGTAAATGGTGTTTTTATCAGGAGGAACTGTGCGGGCAGGCCTAACATATGGTGATGTTTTATCGGAGCTGTTCTGTATAATGTCAGGTTGTTTATCCCAGCGTGGGGCTGGCTGCCTCCTAGACAGTACTGACACAACTTGTTGATAAGGAGGGAAAGAGAGAGGGTCACATTGAAAGCAGCTGAAGCAGTAAGTTTAGTCTTAACCTACTTGTAGGGTGTCAACCATTTTGGCCATGTTTTGAATTGAATACATACTGTAAGACCACAATGGAAACAAGTCTTTTTGTGTTATCCTTTCAGCCTGTGTTATCCTTTCAGCCTTAAAGGGACTACGCCATGAATTTTAACTTTTTCTTCTTTTGTGTGTTTTTGGTCTCCCCTACCTCTCTTCTATCCCAAAAATACCCCAGTTTGAACACTCAGGCTTTCACAGCAAATCTGGGGTTTTCTGTAAATTGGTCTCAAAACAGGCTAAACTGATTCGCACCCTAACGTGATGTCACGTCAGGGTACAATCCCTCCCATTTTTCAGTTCCAACCAAAATATTGGTTAACCAAAATATATGTTTTACTTTTTCCCAGAACCAGGAGATAACATGCATACAAACTGGCTCAATAGCGCCCCGTGCCAAACAGGACAATGTGGTATTGCAGGTGAAAGTGCTTTATAAGCCAGAGAGAAGTTAGTTGGAATGAGTATATCTGAGGCTTGATTTAGGCTCAAACCTTTTGAAAAACGTTTGAGGGACATAAACGATATGATATTATATATTATAATTTTTTTTTAAATTCATGGTGTAGATCCTTTAAGTACAGTACTTGAGTACACGTACGTGGTTACTTTCCAACCAGTGGGTATGGTGGGTTGAAATAGATTTTCAGTCCACTCGATCCAATGGCCCATTTTTCACATTAACGACGCGACAACCCCCCACGGTTTAATGTAATGAGGGGGAATCAATTGATTGACACGGTGCCGTCAGGGAGGCGGGCTCATCCTGGGTTGTGAAGTATTGATGCTGTCGAGGTGGAAAACTTGTATGTACATGACCGATACTTTACAGCAGGGGTCTTCAACCTTTTCAGGCCAAGGACCCCCTAACTGAGAGAGAGATGAAGCAGGGACCCCCACTATATATTATATAACATTGTGTTGCAGATTAAAGCTTTTCATATATGTTGGATTCATATTAATGTGTATTTTCAGACATTTAACGACTTAAACCATCAATACTTAGTTAGGGTTACTCTGTACTTGGTCTGCTCGTTTTTCCCTCTTAGCCGAAAATAGCAGATCTACAAGCTCACAACGCCTCGCCCTGCGAGGCGTTGTGAGCTTGTAGATCGGCTATTTTCGGCTAAAGTTGTCCTTAGAATATAGGGATGCTAGGGTTCAAGTGGTTAATGTAAAAAACAATGATCCTATCACACAGAGATTTGGCGGACCCCCTGTAGCAACTCTGAGGACCCCCTAGGGGTCCCGGACCCCATGTTGAAGACCCCTGCTTTACAGCAAATGGAAGACAAAAAACGGGACGCGGGGGCGACGCAGCATAACCCCACGCTTGCAACTACTTTCGCCTGCATACTTCACCGGGTATGGACTAGCGTAATAGATGTGTACTTTTTCCCTGTCAGTTGATGCTTCACATCCATATGAGTAAAATCCTCGGGGGGTGATTTGTTTATTTCTGGAACATTGTTCTTTATATGATGCGATCTAAGATTTGTCTATGGGAATTCCAATACAAAAAAAATAAGGCAGTGACCCAGGGGGATAGTGCCCTCTAGTGGCAGAGATGTCAGACTTTGGTGCTCAATGTGGTTATTATTTAGTCACAAGCTCTTGTTAACAATTTTCATTGGTTCAATATTCCTAAAAACCCAGTCGCACGGCAACCACTTTCTTTTTTAAATCATTTTTATCCCACGATTTTGTAACCCTTATTTTTCACCCGGTGCCAAGGATTTCTAAGTGATCCTGGGCGCTACACTCCCCTCACCAGCCTAGGGAGGCCAGGGCCGAGCTCATGCCTCCTTCAATGCATGAGAACCAACTGACCTTCTTGTCACCTGACAGGGGGGAGTTTCCCTGGTTGGACGTAGCGCGTGGAAGGAACACGTTATTCCAACCAGTTCCCTTCCCCTCCATCAGGCGCCCCGGCTGTCATGGGGGAGGTGGTAGAGCAACCATGTTGAGGTGGTATAGCACATGTTTTTGTGAGGGTATTAACTACCCTGAGAGACACGGGAAGAACATGCAAACTCCACACAGAGTAGGCCCTTTCGCCAACCCCACCTAGGGTATGGGCGCTGATGACGCGGAGGAGAAGACACGCCCCCAGCACCCACAGCGTCCCCTGCGGGAATCGAACCCAGGACCTTCTAGCTGTGAGGCGACAGCGCTACCGACTGTGCCACCGTGCCCCCTTGGCAACCACTTTCACTTTCAAACAACAAAAGAAATGTTGCATTATGAGATATCGCTTATTTTGCCCAACACGCATGTAGGACGAACTTGGGCATTAATTTACAAAAGAAACATACAAAGTTTAAAAACGGAGATACAAGATTGTTCCATGTCTGTGTTAACAGCGGCTGACTTTGTCAAGCTGTGAGTGACTTTGGGAATCCGTCATGTGACTTTGCGAGCTCGTCCTTTGTGTTGCATGTGTGAGACGGTCAGGAGGAGAAAACGACAGGCTCTCTTATCTCTGTCCCGTCGTCTTTTTGCTGCAGGGCTTATCGGCTGCTCACCCACACGTCAATGAGGAATCAATGAGAAACCTTCACTGTGCCTTCTATGGACCTAATGACCGATCCATCCCAGCACTTACAACCCCCACTACCCCCCCCCCCCCAGAACATTCATCCCACCAGCACTTACAACCATCCAGAACGTTTTTTTTCCCCCCTTAATACCACTAAGACCTGAAGACGATTCTACAAATATCTTGTAAATCCCAACAGTATTCTTAAAAAAACATATGTTTCTATATCAGTGGTGCTCAAACTTTTTCATGTCAAGGACCCCCAAAATTACATGTATTTGGCCGCCGACCCCCATCTCAAAATGTTTTGAACCAGGGACCCCCCCAGAAGCAACAGTTTGAGTTAAAAATGTTCGCTTTAAAACAATATATTATATTCAAAGATTTGCACACATTTTCACGATTTAAAAAAAATAGCAGATCTACAAGCTCGTAGCGCGGCACTTGGTGCCGCGCTATGAGCTTGTATATCTGCTATTTTTGAATAGCCAACGTGTAAAATAATGTTTTTTTAGCTCAAATCAAAAAGTGACACAGATGCGTTCCAGGTCTTAATGGGTTATTATTTACCTATAGGGCAATGGTTCCCAAACTGTCAAATATTACCTAAGAAAGAGGCGTAAATTGTGAAAACAGCCAATCTATGAGCTATTTTCACAATATATCTGTGGAACCGAGACAAACTAAATGCAATGCCTCAACTCCGTTCAATTCAGTGCTTTTTTTTTTTAAAACAATTGTTTTGGGGGACTTTCTACGCCTTTATTGATAGTGAAGTGAAGTGTGTTAAACAGGAAACGGGGGAGAGAGATGGAGAATGAAACGCAGCAACAGCCCCCGGTCAGTCAGCAGGTGGTTTCGTGATTATTTTAGGCAAATAAGAAAAAATTATATACCAAATTTCATATTTCAGCCAAAAAATGCCCTTTGGCTGCCGGACTTGTGTGGATTCAGGGATAGCGAGAGGGAGGACTTAAAGAGCTAGTGCCATTTTTTTGCACTTTTTCTGTTTTTCATGTGTCTATGAGGTTGATAGAACTTCATTAAGCCCCCCGGTGGTGTTTTTATGGTGTTTTATGTCTTCTCTGACTATTTTGAGTTTCTTCCTGGAGGCTGAAACCTTGAGGGTCAAACGTGCCAATAGAGAAACAGCGCTTTAGTGACATGGTAAAAACATACCCTCCCCCTCATTATCATAACACAACAGGTGGGGGCATGAGGAGGAGGAGGGACTAGGACAGGTGGGTGGTGCTAAGGTGGTGGAGGAGGTGCTAAGGTGAACCAGGTATACTTAATGAACTGGAGGCGTGTCCACATAAAAACACTTTCTGTACACTTTTTTGAAAAAAGATCTTCCTCCTAGTATAACCATAATACCTGATGATTATGTTTTAGTGGGGGGGGGGGGGGGGGGGGGATCACTGAACATCACGGCGCCCCGTCTTTAACGACTTGGAACCGAAGCAACCCTATTCGGGGGCGACATGAAAAAGTTTGAGAACCACCGTTTTAAACATTCCATTTCATAAATTTTAAACATTTATGATTTTTTTTTCCAGTCTTTACTTTGACTGCTCTTGACTTTAGAAAAAAGTTAGTTGGTCTACAGAAAAAGGCTTATTTAAAAAAAATAAAAAATAATGGCTTACAAATATGAAGAGTATATAATTACAGAACACCTGTAGGTCTGGAGGGAGAAAAAAAGTATACGTGTGAAAAATCTTTAACAGCTGTGCTGTTAAATCATGTACTAGTTATTTAAGACGCGCGAACAGATGCTAATTAAAGGATATACTTCTCTGTTATTCAAGGAATAAAGTTTCGAATGAATTAATAGTTAATGAAACATTTGACATTATACTATGTTCCTCGTCTAGTTTCTATCTTTATTTCATTTATATTTTTATTTAACCCATTAAGACCTGGAACACATCTGTGTCACTTTAGATTTCTTTGGCTATTCAAAAATAGCAGATCTACAAGCTCATAGCGCGGCACTCGGTGCCGCGCTATGAGCTTGTAGATCTACAATTTAACTCATTCAGTGCCATTGACGTCGCCGATGTCACGTTTTTCATAAGCCCAGAGTTCCAATGACGTCACCGACGTCATAAAAAATAAATAATAATAAATAAAAACAATTTAAAATGTTTTTTTTATTTATTTTATTATTATTTTTATTTTTTTAAGAAAAATGTTCAGAACCCAAGATATCATGATTTGAAGATTTGCTGCTCCATTCACTTCTTGTTTAACTTCTTACTGAAAAAGGCTGTATCTCGGCTCCTAAGCACTTTTTTTTTACAAATAATTTTTGGCCTTGGCACAGATAAAGCCAGAACTAAGTTTGGCACTGAATGAGTCTTGAAAACACTTTTAAGAATCGCCTCATGGGTCTTAATGGGTTAAAATTCACTGGCATGTGGCATTTAAATTCACTGGCATGTGACATTTACATGTGTGTGAAGAACAAATAATCGCATTAAAACTTTAATTGGGTGAATCTGTTGGAACTCCTACTCGTTCGGCATGTGCGGGAGAAAACTTGGCATCTAGGGACGAGTCATTAGTCTAGTGCTATGAGCTCTAAAAAAGTGGAATATTTTGATGTAGAATGAAGTTAGTGTTTCTGTACTATGAGCTGCTTGGCAGCAGAACGCTATCAAGCACTTCTGTCACTAAATACTAATTAATCCAGCAGCCAGAGTCCCTGTAGGACACGAGGCCTGCAGCAAAGCCACATCGGTCAGTCTGAATATACGGGACCAAGAATATCGTTGCTGTCGCCGGGTAGAAACCTCTTATCTCCAATTATTCTAACTTTTTAGAATATGGAGACAAAAGAAAGCGGCACGTTTTAAGCTTGTAGATCTGCTACTTTTGATGCTTTTGAATTTGAATCCTGAAAAGTAACAGTTTTGGACATATGAGGTTTACACCCGACAGAGACAATATTATGAATGGCCTATTTCACAAAAAAAAAAAAAAAGTAAAAAAAAAAAAAAAGCCAATCTACAAGCTCACAACGTGTCACGATGCGACGCCGCAAGGCAACATTTACAGTAATAGGGCTTAAGTGGTTAATGTATGCTTGGTAATAATAATCTCTAGATCAACAAGGTAACTTGCAACTGAAGTTTTCAAATCGCAGGGTAAAAAAAACAAACAGTAAAAGAGTACAGTAAAAAAAGTACAATACTTGTGTCTGATCTATAGTGGGGTAGACGTATGAAGTCCTCAAAATAGTAGACCTACTACCAGGGCCGCTTCTCCCTACACGCACACTACGCAGGTTGCGTGGGGCCCCGCCTACCCGCCGGTCAAAGGAGCCCCCTCTCCGCTCCCTCCCTTCAGCAGAAAATAACGTGCATTACTGCGTTCACATCAGCGCAGGCTGTGCAGCGCTGCTTGTCACCCTAAAACCGAAATAAAGTAACAAAAAAAGTAACTTTATCCGCGGGAAACCCGAAAAAAAAATCGCGCGCGCTTCGCGCGTGTGCATGTGTCCCGTATCATGCGTGTACTAGAGCCCCTGTGGAGTCTAAAGCGGCACTGCCTACTACTTAACACATTGGGTGCCAGGTTTTTTAAAAAACAGGGTACACTGAGTGCCAGGATTTTTAAAAAATTTTGAGGAGCCGAGATACAGGCTTTTGAAGTCATAAGTTAACCAGGAAGTGGATTGGAGTCTAAATCTTTGGGAAATGATATCTCCTGGTGCTGTGAAGGGGGGAAAAAAAATATGGTTTTGGCACTCAACGTGACTTTTTGAAAAACCGTATATATACGGTTTTGGCACCCAATGTGTAAGTACAGAACCTAATAAGTAAATGTTTACTTTTCACCACTGATAATACAGTATCTGCATGCCATTTTGTCATGAAACTGTCTGCACATAGACTAAAACAGTGGTTCCCAAGATTCCACTAGCCCTGAAACATGACTGTCATATCATGACAGTCATGGCGCAACTTGTTCCTGGTTTTGGACATTTCTCCATTTACAACCCGTACATCTACATAAACGCTCAGATGTCAAATATATAACGTGCTGACCCCACGGCCATGGATGTAACAAGTTGAAACACTCGGGTCTAAGTACCAGTATCTTCCGTATTGTTCAATAAAAAAACATTTTAATCCAAATCGGTGGCCATGTTCTCATAGAGTTATAATGTATCAGAGTGCAGTACACCTCCCAACCGATAGGGGCGCGTAGTTGAAAGCATATGAAGGACATTTTCAGAAAATGGCCACCGATCGGATTCAAATGTTTTGTATTGAACAATACGGAAGAAATGGGTACTTAGACGTGGGCGTTTCAACTTGTTACATCCGTGGCCGTGGGGTAAGCACTTTGTTTAAATCTGAACGTTTATGTAGATGTAATGGAGATATTTCCATAACCAGGAACAAGTCGCGCCATGACGCTTGTGACAGACAAGCGTCATGTGAACCATGGCTATGATTCCCCATGCTTTAACACTCTAAAAAACTAGAATGTTTTTCATGCAGAAAACGTTATTTTTGTCTGTACTATGAGCTACTTGGCAGTGGAACGCTAATTAATCCAAAAACAGCCCAGGCTGCTTCTAATAGACTAGATTCCCTTCAGGACAAACGGTTGCCTGCAGCGATATAACCACATCGGTCAGTCTTAAATATGCAGGCCCAAGCACTCCCGCTAAAATGTCACAGACCCTCCAGGGCAGGAGATTCTATTCCAAATGAAATTAATCTCTCGACATTATTCTAAACACACACACACACACGCACACGTCTTTCTTTCACCACCTCCTCCATTTATCTCCCTTATCTGTCTGCCTTGAGTCTGATCTGCCCTGTGATTGATTTTTGTCGTTTTTTTTTTTCTTCCAGAGTTTTGGAGGGCAGCTATCACAAATTGGCAATCGACCTTCCGTGTCTCCAAAGGTGCTTGGACACTGTACAATTTGGGCCAATCTTAACAGGCGATCATCCCAAGGTGCACCTGGTGTGTGTGCTTCCTTTCTTCCACAGACTGTCACGTATCAGTAGCGGTGCAGCAATCTGGGAAGCCATTCGGTAAAAATAATGTTTCTGTGTGTCCACTTCCTCGCCGGTGCTTCTGTGTGTATTTCTACAACAACAACAACAACACTACAAGGCCCTGGTGCTGCTGACAGAATCTGTTAGCGTGTATCTGTCTTGATAGATTAGTAGCGCGGTGGTTTTCAAACTTTCATTTCTGTCAGATAACTCACGAATAGATTGAACCAATATCACAGACCAAATATATGAAACAATATTATAGAATGAGAATACAAGAGTGGATGTAATATCTTATTTTGGCGTTCAGGCTCTGCTACATTTTTCTCCCTGCTCAGCACAATGAAGACAACCATCATTAACCTTTAAGAGCAAGGAGATAGATATATACTAACAACCCCCCATGGGGAACAGTTCCAATAGCAGAGCCCACTGGTGGTGCTGGGGTGGTGGTGGGAGCAAACGCCGCATGACAACACCCATGACCACAAAGCGGACGGAACACAGATGTAAGTGCAGCTTAAATAACCCGCCCGATTGGACAGCTGACTGCCACGTCAGTGTATGATGTACTGTATGGGTCTGCATGACGCTGTAAACAGCCACATATGAGCATGCATGTAACCTCTCGAGTATATCTGCCAGAACTAACTCGCAGGCTACGTATAATTTACTTATTTCAGGGACCACCCCCCCCATAACACAGAGTGTACAAATGGTTCCATTCATAGAGTGTAAGAGTTACAGATCTGTTTTTAACTCTTTCATTGCCACGGACGGGAATTCCCATCCGATTCTGCAAAGGCTTTCATTGCCATTTTTTTTTATTGTTTAAAAAAAAGATCGCGCTGTGATCTATAATCCGGAGTGACCACTTTCACTGTAACTCACACGGATACGGAAATAATCTCTAGCAAAGGGAGTTTGCTCGAGCTAGGTTTAATGTTTTCTTCTCTGGACGACGAACAGTGGTCCCCCCTTTGTGTTAATACCAACCGTCTTACAAGCGATCATACTGTATATAAATGTTCTGTGGCCAGTTGGGGAGGTGGGAAAGACGTGCATTTTTTGACAAAAGATGCTGTTTTCAGCGTGACTGCGGGGAAAAAAAATATTCTTTTCCACTGGGGAGCGGACATAGATCCTGTTTGTGTCGACACACGGTGGATCGATCGATCGTTATGGATCTACATTTTCTGTGACCAGTTGAAAAGGTTATAAAACACTAAAACCGCTGGCAGTGGGTGAGTTTATTAATGTATATACTCAGTGAAAGAGGTAAGTGTCCATTAGTACCCCCTCAAGGAACCATGAGTGTCCCTGGACCCCACTTCCAGCTATAGTTAATGGACTGCATGTTCAATACACTCTCACTCCCAACACGGCTTTTAGTGACTTCTTGGGACCGTCTAGATAATGGACGGCATGTTCAATACACTCTCACTCCCACAACGGCTTATAGTGACTGCTTGGGACCGTCTAGATCAGCGGTTCCCAAACTTATTTAGCTGTGCACCCCTTATTACATCCTGACCTAGATGACGCACCCCCCCGGGGCGTCATCTAGGCAAACCAATTAGGTTGGTTTGCCTAGATGGCAGGTCACGCACCCCCTGGTGGGCGCTCACGCACCACAAGGGGTGCACGCACCACAGTTTGGGAATAGATCTGGTCTAGATAATGGACTGCATGTTCAATACACTCTCACTCCCAACACGGCTTTTAGTGACTTCTTGGGACCGCTTCAAACTTCAGACATGACCAGACCTTCACCTTCGTCAGAGCCTATACGACAGCGTGGATTGGTTTGTAAACTGGTTCTCCAAATGGTGGTTCTGGAGACCCCCAGGGGTCCTTGAGAGTACAAATGGAACCAAATGGACCCTTACAGGCCTGTAACTCTGAGAGAGTACAAATGGGACCAAATGGACCCTAAGACCCATTTTGTACATCTCAGTTAAATTAACAGAGGATTTTACAGTATCGATTAAGGTCCCTGTATTGTAGATGGAAAATTGGAAATCGTAGCGAATGGGGGTCCGTGTATGAATGCGGGTCCTTGAAATGAACAAAGTTAGAGAACCGTTGGGCTCGTAGACAGTGGTGGAAAGTAACTAAGTACATTTACTTACAGTAAGTACTGTACTTTTGAGGTATTTGTACTTTACTTGAGTATTTCCAATTTCCAATACTTTTACTTCTACTCCACTATATCTCAGAGGCAAATATTGTACTTTTACTCCACTGCAATTAATTGACAACTTTAGTTACCAGTTACTTTGCAGATACAGTATAAATGATCACATTATAAAACATACATTAACCACTTCAGCCCTTTTTTATACCTAGGCCATTTGAAAATAGGCGACGCGTTGTGAGCTTGTAGATCTGCTATTTTCAAATATGTCAGTACTTTTACTTTTGGTACTTTAAGTACATTTTGATACCAATGCTTTTGTACTTTTACTAAAGTCAATTTTGAATTCCGGACTTTTACTTGTAACAGAGTACTTCTACATTGCAGTATTGATACTTTTACTTAAGTAAAACATTTGAGTACTTCTTCCACCACTGCTCGTAGACGGCGGGCGACCATACGCTCTTGACCTTGTCGCCCTCCAGCTGAGCCATCAATCAATACGAGCAACCTGCCGATTGGAAAAAAAATGGCAAATGGCTTCCTGCCTCCCGGGCAGAGGAAAGAGCTTGAATAATGTGACACCGCTTTGCCAAGTAACCTTCATTTAACAGCCGACACCACGGGACACAGCCGGAGCACTGCATTCTCAGTGCTTTTATCATGTCAAGGACCCCCAAACTGATATGTATTTGGATGCGGGGGGCCACAAAATATTTTGTGCCAGAGACCCCCCATAAGAAATGTATGATGTAAAAGTTTCCATTTAAAAATGTAGATCTACAAGCTCACAACACGTCGCATCACAACACATTGTGAGCTTGTATATCGGCAAGTTTCAGAGGCCCACTTCCATTAAACCTTAAAGACCTGGAACGCATCTGTGTCACTTTTTTATTTGAGCTAAAAAGCATTATTTTACACTATGGCTATTCAAGTGTACTCGGTGCCGCACTATGAGCTTGTAGATCTGCTATTTTTGAAAAATCAAGAAAATGTGTGCAAATCTTTGAATATATATTGTTTTAAAGCGAACGCTTTTAACTCAAACTTTGCTTCTGAGGGTCCCTGGAACAAAATGTTTTGAGATGGGGGTCCGTGGCCAAATACATATCATTTTGGGGGTCCTTGACATGAAAACGTTTGAGCACCACTGATAAAGAAACATATGTTTTTCAGAATACTGTTGGGATTTAGAAGACATTTGTAGAATCGGCTTCAGGTCTTAAAGGGTAAATCATTATTTTGTCAATACAAGTTCATTGGAACTAACAATAATGTCAAGCAAGATAAAGCAGTGCAAAGTTTTCATTTCAGATTTCTCAAGAACGTTAGGTATGCCTTTGATTAAATGTGGAATGTTGCAAATTAATTTCATTTCTTTGAAATGCCATGTCCTATTCACTTTAAAATCTGTGTTGAATACAAATTAAAAGCATTATTGTGTAATGAATGGAAAATGGAGAATAAAACATAAAAACCGAGGCAATACTTTTTGGTGACATTTCACACAAGGTCATAACGGATTTAGTTTTTATATAGTTTTGATTTTCATAAAAACAAAAGTGTTGACGAAGGAAACTACCTTAAAATAGCTGAAGTATATATACTGTTAAAGTGTTTCAACTTTCTTTGATGCTATATTAACACATTTTTGCTGGGGACCCCTGGAACCCCTTCAAGGACCCGGCCTGGGGGTCCACAGGCCCCACTTTGAGAACCACTAAAGCTGTCGTCAGGCTTTATGTAAAGAGATCTCAAATTGTAAAGACAAAGTTCCGTCAGAATCTTTCATGAAAACGTCCTAAAATGCATGCAGAATTAATCCAATAAGACCGGGAACACATCTTTGTCATTTTAAGATTTATTTGGCTATTCAAAAATAGCAGATCTTCAAGCTCATGAGCTTGAAGATCTGCACTTTTTTTTTTTATCGTGAAAATTTGTGCAAATGTTTAGTTTGAATATATATATATATTTTTTTTAAGCATTTGTACCTCAAATCTTTGCTTCTGGCGATTCTACAAATGTCTTCTAAATCCTAACAGGTTTCTGAAAAACTTATGTTTCTATATCAGTGGTTCTCAAACATTTTCATGTCAAGGACCCCCATCTCCAAACATTTTGTTCCAGGAACCCCCAACAAAGCAAAGATTCGAGTTACAAATGTATATATATGTATATATATATATTCAAAGATTTGCACACATTTTCACGATTTCTTAAAAAAAAAATAGCATATCTACAAGCTCATAGCGCGGCACTCGGTGCCGCGCTATGAGCTTGTATATCTGCTATTTTTTTGAATAGCCAAAGAAATGTGAATAGCCAAAGAAATGTGAATAGCCAAATAAATGTGAATAGCCAAAGAAAAAGACACAGATGCGTTCCCGGTCTAAATGGGTTACGGACGAAACAAAAGACTGCAATATCCTTTCAGATGAGTTCGTAGGACGTTAGAAGGTTACAGAGACTATATGGAACAAAATGAAACACTCAGAAACTCTCTGAAAGGAGATGAGAAGCTTTTTGAAGGTCGACGGCAAAAGTTTGGTTTGCTGACGGCTTGGATCTTCGTCCTCGTCTTGAGCTGTGAGCTGCTTATAAACGCGTCGACTGTCCGTCTGCTATTATAATGTAAATGTCTTGGGGAAACACACAAAGACAGAGCCTTGTTTATCAAGTAATTAAAACTATATTCTACACGCTTCTTATACCGTTATTTAATGAGAAGTCTCTCTGACATACAAACTTTGATCATCTGCGAAAAAACAGAAAGAAAAGAAAAGAAAAAAACTGGGGGTCCTGGAAATGAATAAATAAATAAAACGTTTGAGAATCACTTTCTGATCCAACATGGTGGTCTTAATTCCACGGCTGTATGACTGTGTGAAATCACACCTCACACAGTTCCACCGTGTTCCGTTCTATATTGGAGCATTCCAACCAAACACTCATTAACACCTAGGCTGGTTAACGCATTCAGACCTGGAACGCATCTGTGTCATTTATAGCTTTATTTTGGCTATTCAAAACATTGCAGATCTACAAGCTCATAGCTCGGCACCGAGTGCCACGCTGTGAGCATGTAGATCTGCTATTTTTTGAAAAATCGTGAACATTTTTGCAAATCTTTGAATATATATATATGTATATATATATATATTTTTTTTTTAAACTGAACATTTTTAACTCAAATCTTTGCTTCTGCGGATTCTAAAAATGACTTCTAAATCTGTTTAAAAAAAAAAAGACTTATGTTGCAAAACATGTTGATCCAGGGACCCCCAGAAGCAAAGATTTGAGTTACAAATATCTGCTTTAAAAATATGTATATTCAAAGATTTGCACACATTTTCACAATTGTCCAAAAATAGCAGATCTACAAGCTCATAGCGCGGCACCGAGTGCCGCACTATGAGCTGCTATTTTTGAATAGCTAATAGATCTGCTATTTTTGAATAGCTAAAGTATAAAATAATGGTTTATGGGGTTTCAAAGATGCGTTCCCGGTTTGAATGGGCTAAACCACACAAAGGGCAGGGTACTAATTATGACACATTTACATATTTAGAACCTGCAGCTGTTCTCGGCATAGCACAAAGATGACACTGTTACGCGTTGGAAGTCGGTGTTGCCAGATTTTGCAAAACAAGCAACCAGGTCTATGAAAACAAGGCCAAAAGAAGCGACTCACTAGGGCATAGCAGTGGTGTGGTGCCACAGATCAAAAGCCCATTACCCATTGAGATTTCCGAATATATTTGTATTCATTATTTTGAGCCTGGAACGAAGCCATCAAGGCTCCTGGTGAATCATGACCATAACACGTGTCCAAAGAAAATTGAAAACCGCAAAACAAAGGGTATTTATTAAATATATTTAATAATACATACATATATTTTCAACACAGAATCAACAGGCTTAAAATATTTTTTATAAATATTTTAGGAAATCTCTATATGGGATAAATGAATGGGCTTTCGATCTGTGGCACCACAAAATGGCCGCCACTGCTATGCCCAGCCGTATGAACACTTTAAACCTAAACCTATTTGAAAATGGCCCATCTACAAGCTCACAACGTGTTGTGATGTAATGCGTTGCGATTTTGCAGATCTGCTATTATTTATTGTTTTCAATGAAAAAATAAACACATTTTGAGTATAATTTGAAACATTTTAACAACACAAATCTGATACGGGGGTCCCGGCCGCAAAATGTTTGCAGATGGGGGGTCCGTGGACAATTACATATTAATTTGGGGGTCCTTGATTTGAAAATTGTTGAGAACTACTTGTTTAAACAACATTAGAAACAAGCCCAAAAAAACGCGACCATCAATATTTACAAGTAACTTCACGGAAAAACAAGCCCAAAGTCGCTTATAATAAGCAGACATGGCAACACTGATTCAGTCACACGTACTTGGTTAAGTTTCCACCACTACGTGCAGGGCTGTGAGGGTCTGTGAGGGGCTTTGAGGGTCTGCTGAGCACGCCTTGTTTGTCTTTCTCTTACAATCAGGCTAAATGCCGAACAGGCTCTGTTCACTGCTGTGGCGTTGCTATAGTAACTGGATGCTGCAGCCATCACTTAGCCGCTACGCCATTCCAGCTAACATTAATGTAGCCTCCACCGGTCCAGATGTTTCTGGATCAAATCACCACAGAGGGCCCGGGTTTCATCGCTCGTCCAGATGCTCTGTTCTTTTTTTGTGAAAACCTTACCTGGCACAGTGACTCTCTAACGTATTTTCATGTCAAGGACCCTCACATTTAGGCTATGACCCCCCCCATCTGAAAAGATTTTGTGCCAGGGACCCTGTGAAAGAAGATTGAAAGCATCTGTGTCATTTTAGATGTTAGCGTTGGCTATTCAACAATAGCAGGTGTACAAGCTCACAGTGAGCTTGTACATCTGCTATTTAAAAAAAAAAATCTTGAAAGTGTGATAATAGAACTACTGGTTTAGAAGGCATTTGTAGAATCGGCCTCGGGTCTTAACTCATTCACTGCCAGAATTATTTCTGGCCTGTTTGAACACCGCCAAGATTTTTCATTGAAAAAAAAAAGTACTCAGGAGCCGAGATACAGAATTTTTAAGTTTTAAGTTAACAAGGAAGTGGATGGGAGTCTATATCTTCGAAAAATCATATCTCCTTGGTCTTTGGGTCAAAAAAAAAAAAAAAAATCTAAAAAAAAAAAAAAAAAAAAAAAAAATATTTTTAAATTTTTAATTTTTTTTAAAAAGTCGTTTTAGTCGTTCTTGGCAGGCATGGCTTATGGACAGAAGTCGTTTTAGTCGTTCTAGGCAGTATATGAGTTAATGTATTAATGGGTCAAACAAATTACTCAAGTACAATACTCAAGTAAATGTACTCTGATACTGTCCACCATTGTGTACAAATAGCTGGTAGAAGAGAAAGAAGAGATGGTTCTATTCTAGTTGACGGACAGCTCTATAAAAGAACAAAGACACTGAAGGAAACACTATACTGTAGCTCTGACTGGGATAGACCGGGATGATTGACAGGTCTTGATTGGCCCAGGCGAATGACGCGGCCGCGATAACTACAACCATTCATTACTGCCTCTCTGATCATCAGAGCTGTGGTGGGAAAAGTACTCACATTTTTACTTAAGTAAAAGTATCAATACTGCAGTGTAGAAATACTCTGTTTCAAGTAAAAGTACGGTAATCAAAATGTATTTATTTTTATTGAGTAAAAGTACAACAGTATTGGCATCAAAATAAACTATTATACTATATATACTATATGTCTTGTGATAATAATCTAAATCTACAAAGTAACTAAAGCTGTCAAATAATTGTTGTGGAGTAAAAGTACAATATTTAACTCTGAGATGTAGTGGAGTAGAAGTAAAAGTATTGAAAATGGGAAATAACTCCAGCAAAGTAAACATTTCTCAAAAGTGTACTTAACTCATTCACTGCTAGACTTATTTCTGGCTGCGTTTGCCCACTGCCAGAGATTTTTCATAGTAAAAATAAAAGTACACAGGAGCCGAGCTACAGAATTTTTAAGTAATAAGTTAATCAGGAAGTGGATAGGAGTCTCTTCGAAAAATGATATCTCCTGGGTCTGTCTTTTTTTTTTTTTTTTTTTTTACGTTCTTGGCAGTATTGGTAATTGGAAATAATTATGTTTTTACGTTCTTGGCAGTAAATGAGTTAAGTACAGTACTTGAGTACATGTACTTAGTTACTTTACACCACTGTCATCAGACCGGACGGTCGCTCCAGATGGCTAATGGAGGGTAAAGCAGCCATTTTTATCACGCAGGGATAAAAAGGCTTTAATGGACGAGACCATTAGGCTTTTATGGAAGGTGCTTTATGAACATTGTATTCTATTGCTATGTTTGACCACTTCAAATACTCTCTAATCTTAAAATAACTTTAAATGTCTATTATCACTGTAGGGCTTGGCTTTACTGCCATGGACGGGGGGGTTATGGTTATATATGCCTGATTTAGACTCTGTTACTGCCTACCGAAAATAGCTTATCTACTGGTTTTGGTGCACAACAGCTCATCCTTTTAGAGCCGTGGTTCCTTAAAGGAGAATTTTGGACTAAGGTTTTCGTACTGTTTCTATGACGTTATGATATCTTAGGATGAATGGTACAGTAGAAACATGTCATAACTCCATCCCATCAGGTAATTGGACTTTTAACCAACACACAGACGGGTAAAGGGTGTTAAATGGCACTGATGAAAAAAAAGTTTTTTCGTCACTGCCTGCCAGAAAGCGACGAATAACATTGTGCTTAAATCTGGAGGTCCCTGGCACAGAACATTTTTGAGATTAGGGTTGGCAGCCAAATACATATAATTTTGTCCTTTAACAGCCCTTTAATCCAGGGGTCTTCAACAGGGGGTCCGGGGCCCCTAGGGGGTCCTTAGAGCTACTACAGGTGGTCCGCCAAATCTTTGTGTGATAGGATTTCGTTTTTTTTTTACATTAACCACTTGAACCCTAGCATCCCTTTTCTGAGGGGAACATTAGCCGAAAATAGCAGATCTACAAGCTCTCAACGCCTCGCGCTGCGAGGCGTTGAGAGCTTGTCGATCGGCTATTTTTGGCAAAGAGGTTTAGGTGTAGAGGGGAAAAAAGAGCAGACAAAATAAACAAAAAAAGTTTAACCTGAAACACAATTTTATACAATATAGAGGGGGGTCCCTGCTTCATCTCTCTCTCTCAGCTAGGGGGTCCTTGGCCTGAAAACGTTGAAGACCCCTGCTTTAATCCATACTCATGGTACAGTACAGTATGTAAACTACCTCAAAGGGAAGTTGACAGCGTTTCATACACTGACCTTGATTACGGCGTCACTCATGTGTCAGTTAACGGACTCACATCTACAGTATACGAGGGATTCCGTCTTCACTTGAGTGACTAATCTTTCATTTGAAACATGGTTCCGCTTCCTTCCTAATTAAAGAACAGATGGCTGCATCCCCACGAAAACGTGGGCTCAGACTTTTCGGGGTCACGGGAACGTCTTCATCAAGGTCAACCCGCATTTAGCGCGTCGATTAGTAGCAGCTTGTGCTCATGAATTATCAACACGTAATTAAACATCAGAGCGTACAGTTCGTACAATGATAAGGTCAGCCACGACTCGTGTTGTTGGGAGGAAACAATACAGAGGATTCACTCAGAGCTGATCAAGGGAATTACAATGAATGCAATGTGTTGTTTGACACAATCAGGGTTCAGACATGGTGCTCCTGTGAATGATGTCAGGCTTTACAAATCTTATAATTAACCACTTAAGACCAATATCATGTAACTTGTTTTAGTGATATCAATGTTATTTTGTCCAATCTCTATGTTAGGAGTATGTTAATACAATATAACTTATCCACACGTTTCCTAGGGCATGGTGGGCATCACTTCCTGTGGATTTGATCCCTGATAGGGTGCATCCACACATGAGATACAAGTTGACGCTAGTTGTTGCACAAGCCCTTGTTCCGGTTCCGGCCATTTCTGGCCGTTACTCAAGGCAGACCGGAGAACCCAGATATGAGCTTCAGACTCGCATCGGGACGGTCTTTCCATTTTTTTCCCCATAACAAGCTTGTAGATCTGCTATTTTCAAATCAAATCTAGCGGGGAAATTATAATAAGCAGATCTGGCAGCCGTGGCCGCGCTATGAGCTTGTATATCTGCCAATTTTCTGAATAGCCAAAGAAATCTGAAAATGACACAGATGCGTTCCCGGTCTTAAGTGGTCAAAGGCAGCACACAGCCAACACAACAATGGGTCGTCACATTCTCTTGGTTATCAGATGTCTGTGTTTTTTATTACTCGTTCATTTCATGCCCGTTCTGTTGCATTAATCACTATTTATCTGGTGTAACGGACAGGAGTCTGTGGGGCCAGACGGGGCCGACTGTCTGTTTATCTGGCCTGTTCTGAATGGGAAGAGCAGCTGGGACTGTGTGCGTGTGCGTGTGTTTTTGTGTGTGTGTGTTTGAGCTCAGACAGGCATCAGGTAATTAACCCACTTAGACCGGGAACGCATCTGTGTCATTTTAAGATTTCTTTGGCTATTCAAAAATAGCAGATATACAAGCTCATAGCGCGGCACCGAGTGCCGCGCTATGAGCTTGTAGATCTGCTATTTTTGAAAAATCGTGAACATTTCAAATCTTTGCTTCTGGGGATTCTACAAAATGTCATCTAAAACCTAATTTCTTTTCGGAAAACACGTAGGTTTCTATATCAGTGGTGCTCAAACGTTTTCATGTCAAGGACCCCTGATATTATATGTTTTTGGCCACGGACCCCCATCTGAAAATATGCTGTTCCAGGGACCCCCCAGAAGCAAAGATTTGAGTTAAAAATGTTCACTTAAAAGTATATATAAATTCAAAGATTTGCAAAATAAATCATGATTTTTCTAAAATAGCAGATCTACAAGCACTCGGTGCCGCGCTATGAGCTTGTATATCTGCTATTTTTGAATAGCCAAAGTATAAAATATGGATAAAGTGTTTACACAGATGTGTTCCCGGTCTTAAAGGGTTAAGGCTCTCTGAAGCGTCCAGAATCTGTCTTTTTCCTTTCCCGTGCCAAGCTAGTGGTGGAGGAGGAAGAACTTAATTTTGTTTTTGTTTTAAACCTAAAGCAGTGGTTCCCAAACTGGGTGACGGGACCCCCCTGGTGGGTCCCCAAATCATTTTTGGGTGGTCACGGCCTGAAAAGGTTGAGAACCACTGACTCTACTGTACTCTCAATAAAAGGACAGAAAAGACCCTCAAAATATATTTAAAAGTAAAGTAGCAATACCAAAATGTAGAAACACTCTGTAACACTGCACAACATATCTTTAAAACTAAAGTAGAAATACCAAAATGTAGAAACACTCTGTAACACTGTACAAAATATATTTAAAACTAAAGTAGCAATACCAAAATGTAGAAACACTCTGTAACACTGTAGGCCTACAGTATATGAAGGTTGATAATGCATTATAAGTTAATTTATAATGCATTATAATGATTATAATTGTTATAGATGTTTATAATTGTGTATTACTTCTACAAAAAAAAAACGGAGCTATCAGTTCACATGACATTCCATAGGTCCATAGTATATGGTAGGCTACCCAACAGGCTGCCCAGCTTCTAAAATCATTATTAGAGTTTTGATACAACGCCCTCTAAATCTTGACCTGACGTTTTCTGAAAAACTGCAAATATTTATTCAAAAATGTAAAAAAAAAAAGATGTTGCTATATACTGCACATACTGTAGCAACAACAACCCCAACAGGGGTTCCCCGTCTTGAAAGGTATAGACCAATTATTTGTTTACTAACATTGAGACTGGATGCGCAGGTGATTGTTTCACGCAATCAATTTCCAACCTGTTGTTTCGGGGTGCGCTAGTTTCAGCACACCCCAACCCCCTCTTCTGTGTTGGCTAGTGAGGCGCGTCCTAGCGAGACCTGATAGAATGGGTTTCATTGCGCGCATACTGGTTGCACGCATACTGGTTCTTATCAGTGTGACGTCGTCTGTTAAGGGGTCTATAGTTACACACAGTGGCTTACCCACTGTAGAGGCAGGACAGGCAGTCGCCTGCCCAACTAAGAGATCTCGCCTCCCCTAGAAAACCCAAATAAAGCCGAAAATGTGTCACGCACGCTTAATGTCCTCAAAGTCACGCATCCAACAAGCTTTGAACTGAGCAGATTGGACCTTCCGTTCCAGAGATAATGGACAACACGTTTTGAAAACGTCAATTTTCGTTGGTTTTCGATGGGGTTGAAATGTCTTTTATGGGGGTAATAGAGGGGGGGGGGGTTGCAAAAAAAAAATCTCGCCTGCCCTAAATGTAATTCCTGGGGACGCCGCTGGTTAGAAATATGGGTTCCCGCCGCCCTAAATGGGTTTGATGGGTTATAAGTACAGCACTTTAAATGTACTTAAAAAAGTTTCTTGTCCACCATTGTCGTCATCTCATCATCAGGTAATCATCGAGGCTCTGTGAAGAGCGTCTTGCATCTGTCCTTCTCTCTTATTTCCTCCTCTGTGCCAAGCTCTCTCTCCATCCATCACTGACGGGGTGGGACAGAGCTCAATCTAAACCAGAGGACATGGGGAGGGACCGCTGCCAAAACGCCTCGCTCCCCTCCGTCTCCCCTCCACCCCGTTCCCCCTCTCTCCTTCTCCTCTTTGACAGCAATAATCCAACGGCACGACGAGAGCTCTTTATGAGAGAACACCCCCGTGCTTTATGCGTCCGCTAACATGCCGTAACCCATTTATTCCGGGGAACGCATTTGTGAGATTTTTAGCTATAATAACCATTATTTCATAGTTTTGGGCTATTTTTCGAAGATTCGTGCAAATCTTTGAATAAATATTTTTCAAGCGTGCATTTTAAACTCAAATCTTCTGGGGGGGTCCCTGGAACAACATTTTTTGGAGATGGGGGTCCGCCGCCAAATACATATCATTTTGGGGGTTCTTGACGTGAAGTAAGCAAGGTTTAAAAAAAAAAAACTGTTAGTATTTAGAAGACATTAAGAATCCCCCAAGCAATATGTTGTGTTAAAAGATTTGCTCAATTTTCTTTTTTGAAAAACAAAAACAAAAAAAAGTGTGCAAATCTATGAATATATATATTTTGAAAGGGAATATTTTTGACTCATATCTTCACTTCTGGGGGGTCCCTGAAACAAAATATTTTCAGATGGGGGTCCGCGGCCAAATGCATACAATTTTGGGTGGTCTTTGACATGAAAAAGTTTGAGAAACACTGATATTATAGCAACATATATACGTTTCTTTCAGAAAACTGTTAGGATTTAGAGGACATTTGTACATGTGTTTACAGGTTGAAAGGGATAAAGACCCTGGCTGAATAGCTCAGTGGTGGACAAAGTAACAAAGTACCTTTACTTCAAGTACCGTACGAAATCTTTGAGGTACTTTTACTTTTATTTGAATGTGTCTTGATACTGTTTACTTCTACTCCACTGCATCTCAAAAGGGAAATATAGCTGCAAGCAGCGATAATACGGGGCCAGTGAGAGAGAAACAGACAGACATGGAAACTGGAGAGAGAGAGAGAGTAATGGAAACTGGAGAGAGAGAGAGAGAGATGGAAACTGGAGAGAGAGAGAGAGAGAGAGAGAGAGAGAGAGAGAGAGAGAGAGAGAGAGAGAGAGAGAGAGAGAGAGAGAGAGAGAGAGAGAGAGCCATGGAAACGGAATAGATTGAAGAGAGACATGGAAACGGAATAGATTGATGAGAGAGAGAGAGATGGAAACAGAATGGATAGATTGGACATCTCAACCTATTGCCATTAACAGGAATCGAACTCTCAACCTTCGGACTAGGATAAAGATAATTCCTTTTAACAGGTCGTTCATGAAAGTCCTTGTGGTCTTGTTTCCAATGAGAACCTGTGAGCAATTAGGGGTTAAGAGTCTTGCTCAGGGACAAATTTCATTTCATCGACGCATATGCTGGGATGGCCTGGAATCGAACCTGGGACAACCAGGGCCTCTGGTTCCCTAGGCATGCTCACTAACCACCCAGCTATGGCCGCCCCATGATAGGCTAATAGGCTGCAACACTACCTATAGTGCTATTGCTTTGTCCAGGCTGATGTTGTTTGTTGAAGATCATAAACTCTTGCCTTCTGTCATGAACCAAGCCAACATTAAGATCACTCGTTCACAAACCATTTACCAATAGAGAAATTGTATGTCTCCTCGCTACCGAAAACAGTGAAAGGAGCCGATCTACAAGCTCAGAAACACGTTGCTATCTGAAAAGTTTTGAGATTATAGATCGGCTATTTTCAGAATGAAGTATGTCATACATTGAGAAATCGTACTCTCAAATAAGCATTTGAGGTTATCTTTACCATTTGCACATGTATTCATTGATACAGTCATGTTGTTTGCAATTCAACTTAAATGAAGTCTGCATCAAGTGAGGCTTGAACTGGCGACCTTAAGATTGTGAGGCACTCATTTAAGGGAGACGCCATTGGACCAAGAGACAAGGAACTATGAAAAAGGAGATCACACAGATGATACAGTTTCACGCAAATAGCTGAAAAATTTGTTTTTCAAACTGCTCAAAATTGCGGACAATCTAAGGGCGGCGCTTACTGGTCAAAGCGATAGATGTGTTCCTCATGAGTCAAGGGACAAGTGTAAGCAAGTTTCACGACTTTCGGCCAAACGAGGCATGACTTATGCCTGTTTAAAGTCTGCCTTTTCAAAAAATTGCTATAGCGCCCCCTTTTGGCCAATTGGAGTGAGATTGGTTTCAGTGATATTTGGAATGACTCTGTACATTTCTGCAAAGTTTCAAAGAAATGTGAGTCTGCATGTATGTTTTAGGCACAGATGAATAATTTTCATAAAACTGTAATAGTTAAAATCTATCTCCTCCTGGGATTTTTGAGCAATCTGCACGAAACGTTTAACACTTGAACTTTGGACCACTGCCTACAAAAATTTCCAATGGATTTTCCATAAGTGAAAAAATGCAGAAGTTAGGAGCCAATGACTGTTTTTCATATAATTCAAAATGGTGGGCGATCTAAAGGTCAGAGGTCAAAAGTCAGACCACGAAAGTTGTCGGGCATGAAGAGACGCATGTGTGTATCGAAGTTTCATGGTTGTAGGTCAAACAGGGCATGAGTTGTACCTGTTCAAAGTTGGCACTTTCAATTGAGTGCTATAGCGCCACCCTTTGACCAATGAGTGTGAGAATTATTTCTTGGTAGTTTTTCATGAGCATCTACCATATGGCCGAGTTTCGTAAAAAGCGTATGCACGGTTAAGCCAGAACTGGCAAAAACAAGTATTTTTCAAACTGCTCAAAATTGCGGAAAATCTAAGGGCGGAGCTTAATGGTCAAATCGATACGTGTGTTCCTCATGAGTCAAGGCACATGTGTAAGCAAGTTTCACGACTTTCGGCCAAACGAGGCATGACTTATGCCTGTTTAAAGTCTGCCTTTTCAAAAAATTGCTATAGCGCCCCCTTTTGGCCAATTGGAGTAAGATTGGTTTCAGTGATATTTGGAATGACCCTGTACATTTCTGCTTAGTTTCAAAGAAATGTGAGTCTGCATGTATGTTTTAGGCACAGATGAATAATTTTCATAAAACTGTAATAGTTAAAATCTATCTCCTCCTGGGATTTTTGAGCAATCTGCACGAAACGTTTAGCACTTGAACTTTGGACCACTGCCTACAAAAATTTCCAACGGATTTTCCATAAGTGAAAAAATGCAGAAGTTAGGAGCCAATGACTGTTTTTCATATAATTCAAAATGGTGGGAGATCTAAAGGTCAGAGGTCAAAAGTCAGAGTGTGAAAGTTGTTCAGCATGAGGAGACGCATATGTGTATCCAAGTTTCATGGCTGTAGGTCAAACAGGGCATGAGTTGTACCTGTTCAAAGTTGGCATTTTCAATTGAGTGCTATAGCGCCACCTTTGGACGAAAGATTGTGAGAATTATTTTTTGATCGTTTTTCATGACCATCTACATGTACCATATGGCCGAGTTTCGTAAAAAGCGACAGCGCGGTTCAGCCAGAACTGCGAAAAGTGGCAGAAGTGACAGAATACTGCCAATAACAATACGGTTCCAGAGCAGAGCTCTGGCCCCGTAAATATTGTACTTTTTTTTACTCCACTACAGTTATTTGACAGCTTTAGTTACAAGCTACTTTGCAGATTTCGATTGTTATTGCAAAACATAACGTTAAGCCCTATTTCACACTTCGGCTGTTCGAAAATAGTCCATCTACAAGCTCACAATGGCTATTTAAGAAAACAAATAAGTTGAACGATTTGAGTACTTTCACTTTGGTACTTTAAGTATATTTAGATGCCAGCGCTTTAGTACTTTCACTCAAGTAAAACTTTTCATCCAGGCCTTTTACTTCAACCCATTAAAACCGGGAAAGCATCTGTGTCATTTTCTATCTTATCTAGGCCTATATACTGTAGCAACCAGGGCCGGACTTACCGTTGGGCTAGGGTGGGTAACAAAAACCCGAAATAAAAGGGGAAAAAATAACCCAAAAATTACTCTAGCCCGGGGGCCTCAACTCCTATAAATCCGGCCCTGGTAGCAACATACATTTTTCAGTAAACTCTTAGGATTTAGAACATTGGTTTAGAACAGTGGGTCTCTCAAAAATAGCAGATGTACAAGCTCAACATCGAGCTTATACATCTGCTATAAGTTTTTGAAAAAGTTTGAATAATTTGGATTTTTTTAAAATAACACAAATCTTCTCTTTTGGAGGTACATGGCAAAAAAACAAAAACATTTACAGATGGGGGTCCGGGGGCCAAATACATATCATTGTGGGAGTCCTTGCCACGAAAAAGTTTGAGAACCACTGATTTAGAAGGCTGATATTGTGGTAATGCTACTTTTACTTAAGTAAAAAAAGAAATAAAACATCCCGAGTACCTTTTCCCACCACCAAATATGGAACGCTTGCAATAAGAGGCCCTTTATGAGGGACCACACAGTGTTTTATGTTTTCGCTAACATTCGATAAAAAACGTAGCAAAAAAAAAAAAACCTTGGCTGACGGAACATAAGCTCCGGAGGAAAGTGGGGATAAAAATGCTGACGGCGAGAGAGAGAGAGAGAGAGGGTGCGAGAGAGAGAGAGAGAGGACGACGCTCGCTCTGCGCTGTACTTATACCGCCCGTTTCCTCGAATGGCCTCCCCCGATACTTAACCCATTAAGACCTGAGGCCGATTCTACAAAATGTCTTCTCAATCAGTTAAAAGAAAAACATATTTCTTTTTCACCCAGTGCCAATGCCTAAGCTTGTAATCCTGGGCGCTACTCTCCCTCTGCTAGCCTGGGGAGAGCCTCGAACCCAGCTCATGCTTCCTTCAACGTATGAGGAGTTAGCAGATCACTTCTTATCACCTGACAGCTTTTTGAAAAAAAATTATATGTATTTGGCCGCGGACCCCCATCTCACAATATGTTGTTCCAGGGACCCCCCTAGAAGCAAATATTTGAGTTACAAATGTTCGCTTTAAATTCATATATATATTCATATATATATTCAAAGATTACATTATTGATGTTAAAGATTGATTGATGATTAAAGATTACATTATTACATTAGTGTTACAAATGTTCGCTTTAAATTCATATATATATTCATATATATATTCAAAGATTTGCACACATTTTCAAGTTTTTTCAAAAAAAATAGCAGATCTACAAGCTCGTAGCGCGGCACTCGGTGCCGCGCTACGAGCTTGTAGATCTGCTATTTTCGAATAGCCCAAAGAAATCTAAAAAAAAATGACACACAGATGCGTTCCCGGGCTCAATGGGTTAAAAAGAGGGCTGTTAATATATCTGCAGCCGGTTTAAGGTTGGGTGATGGCGTGAGGCTGTAAAATAGGCACTTAGGAGCGGTAATGTGCAATCTTTGGGGATAAAAGGTAACCTTTCTAACTCCCGGGGAAGCGAATTACCGGGGCGGACAGTAAATTCTCGCGGCGGAGGCGGTGATGGGGCTATTAGCGTTAGCAGGCGGCACGGGGCCGCGTGCCCAAGCTAGCTACAGGTGCACTGTGCCATGTGCTCAGACGGAAGAGAAAACAGTTGACCTGAAGCTATAGTGCTGGGCCAGTATTATATCAATGTTACAGTATGTCGTTGACATTGTGATAATTATGGCTAAATTGTTTTTCCTGGTTTTAATCACTTAAGCCAGTGGTTTACAACCCTTTTCATATCAAGGTCCATTTTTGTATTCTGCATTTTTGAGCCACGGCCCACGGGACCACTGTTTGATGAGATTTAGACTCTCAGACCCAATGCTTTGAATATTTTGCTGTCGTAGGATACGATTTTTACCCACAATTCCATGCTGTACTGATGTTGGTACCATAGGAGAGCTAACAGGCAAACGTTGATCAAAATAACAATTATTTCATTAAGCAATGCAGATGTTTAACAATAATTTAACTCTTGAGAACGTAAAATGAAACCAAATGGACCCGTAGGGGTCCATTTGGTTTCATTTTACGTTCTCAAGAGTTAAACATCTACAAGGGTCCATTTGGTTTCATTTTACGTTCTCAAGAGTTAAACATCTACAAGGGTCCATTTGGTTTCATTTTACGTTCAAGAGTTAAACATCTACAAGGGTCCATTTGGTTTCATTTTACGTTCTCAAGAGTTAAACATCTACAAGGGTCCATTTTGTTAACAACTCTCCATCATTAGCTGGGGACCACCTGGAACTACCCTCATGGACCACTGGTGGTCCCCAGACCACTGCTTGAGAACCACTGACTTATAAGCCATAGCCTATTTTATCATTTCAAACAAAGCCAATCTACAAGCTCACAATGTGTTGCATTGCAACACATTGTGAGCTTGTAGATACGCTATTTGTTTCGCGTTTTAACGTTGTTGTTTTTTTAACACATCACCAGGTCATATACATATACAAATACAAATCAAAGGGAAAAAAAACAATACAAGCCACACAGTAACTTAGCTCAGTGGTTCTCAACCTTTTCAGGCCATGACTAGCCTGGTAAACCCTCCCTCCGGAAATCTCATTTCCATTTGATTCCAGGAGTGAGTCTGGCCTGATCGCCCATTCTGCAATATTGGCTGTTGGCTGGAGTTGGGCGGGAGTAATACCGTTGACTGACAACCCCTTCAGCCAATGATCGTTGTTCCCCTTCAGCCAATTGCAGTGGATTTTTACCACCTCCGTCACTAATATGACGCAACGGGACTTTTGAGATGGCCATGCCCAAAATAGGTTGCCTAATTCGGATACATGCGTGTCACTCCCCGCCCCTGCCGGTTCTCTGAATTTTTATTTTTAAATAGGCTTTGTCATGATTAATTGACCACATATATGAAGTTGAACAACTCAATTCTATCCAAACGATATCTTAAAAGTAAATTCCGTGCCTCAAAAAAGAAGTTTGAGAGCGTTTTAAAAGGCACTCGCAGAACAACAATGGCTGCCGTTCGTCTTTTGTCGGCTGCACTCAGGCTGCACTCGGCTTCATTCGGGCTCACTCGAACTCGCCACCTGATTGGCCAACTATCGCTGTCAATCACAGAACGATGAGCGACGATGCAATAGGCTCGGTTAGTTGGTAATGCGCTAGAAATCCCCACAATGGGCGTTCAGGCCAGACTCACTCCTTGAATCAAATGGAAATGAGATTTCCGGAGGGAGGATTTACCAGGCTAGGCCATGACCACCCCCCAAAATAATCATATTTGAACTGGGGACCCCCCACCCTGACAAGCACTTGGAATTGTAGGAGTTGAGGCATTACATTTAGTTTGACTCAGTTCCACCACAGAATAAATATTGTGAAAATAGCAGATCTACGTTTCGGGCGCTGTGAGCTTGTAGATCGTCTATTTTCCAACATTTTTCTCTCTTTCTTACTATTGGACAATATTTTGCCAATGTCTGTTAATTACTTTTGATGCAGTAATGGTCTTTTTCTTAGCTTTTTTTTTTTAGGTGTAGACCCCCCTGGGGGCCCCCGACCCACAGGTTGAGAGGCACTGATGACTAGGGAGAACATCCTGTATCTTAACAAGCTGAAACACGCACTTTTCATGCAAAAGTGCAAGCTTTGCATCTTTCACATGTCGTTAGGGCTTCTCCTTTTGTGTTGGTTTAATTGCTCTAATGATCCCACCCCCCCCCCCCCCCACCACAAACCCCCCATAACCCCTCCCCACGTCCTCTCTCTCTCTCTCTCAGTCGGTCTCATGAGCTGTGTAACTCCAGACCCCCCATCTCAAAAAATATGTTGTGCCAGGGACCCCCCAAGGAGAGAAGTTTTGAGTTTAAAAAAAAAATAATGAATGAATATAGCGTTGCTGTGGGGCAGAAAACCTCGTATTAACCCATTAAGATCTGTGTGACTTTAGATGTATTGGGCTATTCAAAAATAGCAGATCTACAAGTTCATAGCGCAGCACCGAGTGCCGCGCTGTGAACTTGTAGATCTGCTATTTTTGAAAAATCTTGAAAACATTTTTTTTTTTTTTTTTTTTTTTTTTCAAAAAAAAAATGTTAGGATTTAGAAAACATTTTTAAGAATCGCCTCAGGCCTTCATGGGTTAATGTCCTCCTTGATCATACTACAGTATTAGACAGTATTAGTATTAAATCCACAAGCTCGAAACGCAGCACGAAGCGACACGTTTTGAGCTTGTAGATCTGCTACTTTTGCTATTTTTGACAGAGACAATAATGTTAAAAGATTCGCACAAAGTTTCAAGATTTTTCAAAAATAGGAGATCTACAAGCTGCTATAAAAGCTGAAATACAATCTATGGGCTTCTATATCTGCTATTTTCGAGTAGCCACGGTATAACATAATAGGTTAAAGTGGTTCTAATGATCGTGACTCTATATACTCCAGTATATAAACCCAGACAAACACCTCGAGCAGCTTGCAGCCCATCCACGCATATTATGACCAAATGAGTGTTGATGGCAGGCCCTAAACGATGGCTGCTATTAACACGGCGCGTATGCAGCGCTGCATGCAGGGCGCAGCAGAAGGACTCTAATAATTGGCTACATAGCCAATGACACATCACTAACAATGACGTTAGGAAAATAAATTAGACCCCACGCAGCCATGGAAGTACTAGTGACCTTTAAGATCAGTTCAGTCAGAGTCTCACACACACACACACACACACACACACACACACACACACACACACACACACACACACACACACACACACACACACACACACACACACACACGTCTAAGTTGAAGCTCGACTGGCAGCATAATACTAGCCCTGTAAACCTCACAGCTGTTCCCATGCAATGGGTCGGGACCCATGTTTGGATCACACAGCCATTTGTATAGGTTCGCAAGTAGCCTATAGGTACACTTTTTGGAGAAAAGAAAATCTAAGATTTTTCAAAAGAATTTCAGAAATATATACATATTACATTTAATCCATTAAAGTAAAAAATAAGAATATTGTGAAAATAACAGATCTATTTTCTAGATCAGCTGTTTTCACACATTAATGAATTAATTATTTCATGATGTATTTTTGTTAAGTTCGGGTCCCGGAGAGACACCAAATTTATCTTTTGCGTGTCAGGCTGAAAGGTCTGGTAACCACCACTCCTGGAGAAGGTTCCAACTCCCCGTTTTATGCTGGTTTAACACTGATAAACAAATGACTGTCACAGATAAACAAGTGACTAATAAAGAAGAAAGTACGGGTACTTTCTTCTTTATTAGTCACTTGTTTATCTGTGACAGATGACCATGTCTCAGATTCTGTTCCATCAACAACAACAAAAGCAGAGTGTCAACGAGTTGAATGTCACAACAACAATGGCGGCAGAACATCATTCACTTTTTGGTATGTCTATTACCATTAGGCTTGCCATTTGGAAAAAAAAAGATGTTATTGAACAGTGTTGTTCCTTATTTGGGGGTTTGAGTGAATACATGACAGAGCGATTCATGTGATAAATGACAGTAATCTTGATGCCCTCGCTGGTCGTCTGATGGGTGAGGATGTACACAGCAGTGTTTTTGCCTCATACTGACAGTGACAGTTAGCAGTGTTGTTTTCGTCGATTAAAACCATGACGAAAAATGTTCGTCGACTACCTTTTTTCACTGACAAAAACGAAATAAAAACTAAGCTATGATGACTAAAACTAAGACTAAATATATTGACAATTTCGTCAACAAACAAAAACAAGACTAAAATGTTAGTGAGGGACTAGTGGAGAAGAGATCCAGTGGAACTAAAAGACAAGTCATTTTATGTTTGGTTGCGCTCAGGTGTTGCAGATCTACAAGCTCAGGTGTAGCAGATCTACAAGCTCAAAACGCGTCGCGCTGCAACACACTGTGAGCTTGTAGATCTGCTTTTTTCAGCATGCAACCAAGTGTAAAATCAGCCATTATGACGCCATCAAGGCACCGCAAAAATGCATTTTAGTCGGCTAACAGTAAAACATTTCAGATGACGAAAATGTGACAAATGGTTGGTGAAACTAAATGGAATTTGATTCAAAAGACTATGACTAAAACTGAATACAAATTTGCTGTCAAAATCACCACTGACAGTTTAGTGGCTCAGAATGTCAGAAAGACCTCCTCCTCCGCAGATTAAAAGAATAAGAGACTTCAAGAGAAGTGAGTGGCGAAAATACCAAGGATGGCTATGAAATGTGAGAGATGTGTTTAAGGAGAACTGCACCAAAAATATAAAAATAAAAAGGCAAGCTAAGCCTACGGCAAAATGTTTTGCATATAATTCCTACTCCACAACACTGCTACGCTGATCAATGTTTTTCTACAACAGAAGATCTGTATCGAATTTTTATAATGCTAGTAGAATTACTAATAATATGTATTTATAATAATAGTAATAATAGTAATACATACATACATAGTACATACTATATACAATGTTAGACACATCTTACGAGTTCAGCAGCTCATGCATATAGCTAGTATAATACAGGTAGTTAGATACAAAATGTACTATGAACAGATTTTTTTTCCGAGCGTCCCTTATTTTCCATGGAAATAAGGGTCAGCTAGTTGGCAACATTAATTACCATAGGATTAGCATCGACAATGGCGAGCGTGTCACGTCTCCACTCACCTTCCTCGAGTTACAGAAATACTCCAGCCTTTGCAAAAGTCACGCAGCATCATGCACTATGCATGTTCATGGTGTGGGTAAGTGGTGCATGTAAAGTATATATATATATCACCTTAATCCAAAGCATTTTACAATGTGCATTACATTCACCCATTCACACACCGACAGCAGAGGAAAACATGCAAGACACCAGCCTGCTCATCGAGAGCAGTTAAGGGGTCCCCCTAACTAGGGATGGGTATTGTACATTTGTATTGATTTACAGTATATCTCCTTATCAATCCGATTCCTTATCAATCTAGACCCCTTAACAGACGACGTCACACTGATAAGAACCAGTATGCGCGCGCAGGCAGGCACCAAATGAAACCCATTCTGTCGGGTCTCGCTAGGACGCGCCTCACATAGCCAACACACAAGACGAGGTTGAATGAACTGAAACCAGCAAAACCCCGAAACAATATGTTGGTAATTGATTGCATGAAACAATCACCTGTGCGTCCGTACAGTCTCAATGTTGGTAAACAAATAATTGGGTCTATAGAACATTTTATATTATTGGTAGGTGTTAGCAACTTGGTGCTAATCTGGGCCACTCTATCGCTTTCATTTAGGTTCCGCGGGCAATGAAAAGGCAGAGCATGTTGGTTTCAACTGTTGAACATTGATTGATAGGATATGCACATGCAAGCCATTCAGTTCATGTCCTTGTTTTTAATCGGCGGTTGGCAAGAAATTCAACATTAGTCAAATGCTTTATTAGAACACCATACATGTGTTATTTGCCAGTTATTTGGCTTCAATGACACAACTCTTGTCTCATGGCGTCAAGGTCGGGTTCCGCTAATCGATTAGAGAATTTATCCGATTCTCAATAACTAACGGAATCGATTCGGCGATGTAGGATCGATTCTCGATCCCCATCCCTACCGCTAACACAGGTGGGAGCTCGGGATTGAACTTTGTTTTTTCCAAACGGCTCCTCCTGAGCCACCGCACTGCCGCCCCCCGTGTGGGCTGTCCATATCTGATCAACATTAATGACACGTGTTCACACTGTTGCCATACATTATGTATGTAAACATCAGGAACTTCAATCAACACCTACATGCATAATGTCCACATCACAGCTGTCAGCGATTACTTTTGTCTCTCTCTCTCTCTCTCAAGGTGACATATCTCCAGGACGTGACATGCGCGCACACACGCACACGCACACACACACGCACACACACACACGCGCACACACACACACACACACACCCACACACACACACACACACACACACGTCACAGTAGAGTGCAAAACAACAACATCCTTTCTTAACCATTAGACTGCATGTGTCCTGCACACTCAATGATGCGAGAATTAATTACTGCACATTATGGAATACATCAGAGAGAGACTGCAGCTGGTGTTAATGCTGTACAACACACTGACAGATGACCACTTGGTTAGCAAAGGGCAGCGGGCTGTGTGTGTGTGTGTGTGTGTGTGTGTGTGTGTGTGTGTGTGTGTGTGTGTGTGTGTGTGTGTGTGTGTGTGTGTGTGTGTGTGTGTGTGTGTGTGTGTGTCTTCACTTACCTGTGCGTAGCAGACCCATGTGGAACCATGAAGCACGGACAAGAGGGAGGGATTGAGGGGGGAGGGAGAGAGAGAGAGAGAGGAAGTATAACCATTAGTCCTGAGATTGCATCTGTTAACCCATTAAGACCCCTAGAGCAGGGGTCTTCAACGTTTTCAGGCCAGGGACCCCCTACTCTATATTGTATAAAATTGTGTTTCAGATTAAAGGTTTTATTTCACTTAGTGTGCTCTTTTTTCCCCTCTACACCTAAAGCCTCTTTGCCAAAAATAGCAGATCTACAAGCTCTCAACGCCTCGCAGCGCGAGGCGTTGAGAGCTTGTAGATCTGCTATTTTTGGCTAATGTTCCCCATAGAAAAGGAATTCTAGTGTTCATGTAAAAAAAACTAGATCATATCACACAATGATTTGGCGGACCCCCTGTAGTAGCTCTGAAGACCCCCTAGGGGTCCCGGACCCCCTGTTGAAGACCCCTGCCCTAGAAGCAAATATTCGGGTTACAAATGTTCGCTTTCAAAATATATATATATATTTAACGATTTGCACACATTTTCACGATAGAAAAGTAAAAAAGAATAGCAGATCTACAAGCTCATAGCGCAGCACTCGGTGCCACGCTATGAGCTTGTAGATCTGCTATTTTTCAAAAGCAAAAGAAATGTTTAAATATGACACAGATGTGTTCCCGGTCTTAAAGGG
This sequence comes from Gymnoscopelus microlampas, assembly GCF_963454915.1. Taxonomy (NCBI): domain Eukaryota; kingdom Metazoa; phylum Chordata; class Actinopteri; order Myctophiformes; family Myctophidae; genus Gymnoscopelus; species Gymnoscopelus microlampas. Next base: position 6,411,120 of record NC_139956.1, read on the forward strand.
CTAACGTCACTGTAGTAATATATTCCACAAAGCAGCATTTACAGTAGGAGGCTGTACATCGCCGCCAGCCGGGCCAGCCCGGCCGTCCGCTCAGGTAAATGGACTGCTAGATAAATGATAAAGCGTATTCATCAAAGTCTCCAGAGTATTACGTTCGTGGAAGTGTTATAAATGACCAGCTTATTGATTAAAATCCAGACCCAGAGTCCATTCTATAGCTGTTCCTTATACACCTAGAACTAGAAAAACGGTCCGAAGGGTGGTGTGTCTTCTTCAAACAAACAGGGGGTCCCGGGGACCCCTATAGGGCGTCCTCAGAGTTATTTCAACCCTATAGCATCCCTATTCTGGGACCCAGTGCCACGCTAGAGCTTTACAAATCTACAGTTGATTTAGCGGGGGGATATGAGCACCCAAAGTATGTGCAGTTTGGGTTATGTGCTGTGCACAGACCCATAGATCGGGGGCCATCCCATAGCTCGGGGGGGGGGGGGGGGGGGGGCTGTTTATTAGCGTTTTTTGAGTGGTGCCGAAGGCAACCACTCCTATACAGATGTGCCACTTCAAAACTTCACACGTTACTGTTCTTTCCCTGAAAGTGCCCTGAAGTTGCCTTAACATGCATTTTTTCCTCCCTGTTCTGCCCTTAAAAAGGGCACTGTTTTGCCCCTGAAAAGAAGTTGTCACTACACACCCCCATTTTTCCCTTCAACAGACATCCATATACATGAGAACAACAGAATGTGTGTTGAAGAAGGTGTCAGACTCATTATGAGGCGAAAGGTGATTTGAAGAGGTCCTTGACCAGTTGCTCAAATTAATTAGCATCATAAAAGCAGTGATCATCAAAATAATTCAGCATTTTAAATGCCCTTCTTTGTCCCTCTTATTGCCCTGGGAATCCCCTGAAAATGTACTGTCTTGGCGATGGCAGGACATTTGAAGTTTTGAAATGGCACATCTGTACATGACTTTGTCCGTGTGTCCGTATGTATGTATGTATGTATGTATGTATGTATGTATGTATGTATGTATGTATGTATGTATGTATGTATGTATGTCCACAAACATTGATGACAACATCAATACGGGGGTCAATACGGGGCTCATCAAAGGCACCACTCACTTCACACAGGGTGTGATTTTTATTTGACATAAAAAAGGCTAATAAACAGCTGAGCTGACATTTGGGGAAAGTAAAAAACGGGTGTTGGTGTTCCGTGCACATGGTAATGGTCAATAGCTGTGTGCAAATGCAGATCAATTGCTCCAGCCACTGAGCCATCTGCAAGCTCGTACACTAGATCTTAAATGTTTTTGTTCAGAGATTTGGTGCAGATTGAAAAAGAAGGAACCAAATAAAGTGCAACGTTAAGTGCTTCTTGAGGTCATATCCCCCTGAACAAATTGGGTTAATAAAAAGATCACAGCTCACTTTTTAATATTCAACATTTATTCATCCCTTTTACACACCCCCAAAACATGATAAGTATAGGAATAGCTCTAGTCCCCATGGACGCAGGAAAAGCATTCAAAAGAGTTGCACTGTAGCTACTTGGGTGTGTTCTTTTTCCATCTACACCATATCTCTTTGCCAAAAAATAACAGATCTACAAGCTCACAACGTGTCGCGTTGCGACACGTTGTGAGCTTATAGATCTGCTACTTTTGGGTAATGTTCAACGCAGAATATAGGGATCATGGGATTCAAGTGGTTAAACGTCAAGTAGCCTATATAGTTATTTTCAATCTGTCCTAAATGGAAACTGATATTCTCTCAAGTTCTCCATATGCGATAGGCCTACTGTATTGTATGGGGGGGGGGGGGATTTACATATTTGCGTACATGACAAAAATGTAAGGTGCTATGGAGTAACAATGTAATTCAGGGGTGCCGTGGATGCAAAAGTTATTTACAGGGGTACCTCGAGCCAAAAAAGTTTGAGAACCCCTGTTCTAAATCATATCATATCTTGCTCACTTGATTTTCCTATTTGTCTCATCTGTTTAAAACCCTGCAAGGCCCAGTGTGATCGCACGATCACATGTATGTTTTATAAAGAAATGAGTTTAAATCATTTTTCTTTTCTGTTATTTTTTTTTTTTCACCTCTAAATCCTCATTGGGTCCTATTGTTTAGTCTTACAATGCCATTGGCCAGGATATTTGCATATAAATACCCCCCACAGAGCCAGGAATCATCACAACTTGAAAAGAATCTGGGCCTTGCAGGGTTAAGAAAGTAGGTAGCTGATATATTGCAGAATGCACTTAAAGGTAGGGTAAGTGATATTCTTTGGTTAAAACAAAAAGTATTTTGTTAAAAGGTTAAAGCACGATATTCTGATAGTAATCATTGCTATAGAGTGTTTGTTCAGTAACAGGAGTCTCCCCGTCTCTCCAGCTCTTTAATAAACAGAAAATACATTTTCCGGTAGGTGTCAAAATCTCAGCCAATCAGGAGAAAGTACCCATTTTTAAGCTTAATTTTTATAGTGTTCCAGTTCCAATGTTGTCTGCTCATTTCTATGGGTCATCACTTGCAATTTCACTTGTTTAATCTATATCCTGATTGAGTTCTCTATCCTGGTTGGATAAAATTGGAAATTTGAAACTGAAACGAAAATGCATTTTCTGTTTTATAAAGAGCTGGAGAGACAAGGAGACTCCTTTTATTGAACAAACACTCTATAGCAATACTGTAAGTACTATCAGAAAATAGAGCTTTTTAACACTTATTCTAACCAAAGAAAATCACTTACCCTACCTTTAATGCTTCTGGTGATTAGTAGTTTCCTTGCCTACCTATGTTGAATGCACTTATTGTAAGTCGCTTTGGATAAAAGCGTCTGCTAAATGACTAATGTAACATCATTTTTCTGTTGCCATAGCAGTGAAGCGCAAACTTTTCCATGTCAAGGCCCTCCAAGATCATATGTATTTGGCAGCAGTGACAACAAACGGCAATGTGTGTGGGGAGGAATCATAACGACTAAATTGTAGCGAAAATGAATAAAATAAACCAAAAACAAAACAATTAACACGTCGTTTACAGTAGCAGTTTATTTGGTGATTATGAATTGGGCGTATGACCTATACGCGTTAACACTGCAAAATGCTTCTCATCATGAGCCCATGCCAGACATAAAAACTGCTTTAGCTATTTCCTCCTTAAGGTAATCTTACATCATGTCTGCATGGCGGTGTGTTTGAGGTGTTATAGATTGTGTTATTTGAGGACTCTGTGCCTCCCACACACACACACAAGGACACGAGTTTGATCTTGAGAGAAATTAAGTTCCCAGGGCTTTTCTCCATGACACTGTGGAAATGATCCCACAAACCCCCTTCCACTGAGCTCAGTGCACTGAATCCAAAGCCACGGGGGTGTAACTAATTACATGTACTCAAGTACTGTACTTAAGTACAATGTTTAGGTATTTTTTACTTTACTGGAGTATTTCCACTTTTCAGTACTTTTACTTCTACTCCACTACATCTCAAGAGGCAAACATTATACTTTTACTCCACTACAATTATTTGAAAACTTGAGTTACTAGTTACTTTGTAGATATGCGTCATTACATTATAAAACATACATTAACCACTTATTTGTATTTTATACCTAGGCTATTTGGCTATTAGCCTAGGTAATAGGTAATTGTGTACAAGCTCACAACGCGATGCAACGCGTTTGTGAGCTTGTAGATCGGCTATTTTCAAACATTTTAGTACTTTTACTTTTGGTACTTCCAAGTATATTTTGATGCCAATACTTTTGTACTTTTACTCAAGTAACATTTCAAACACAGGCCTTTTAACACTTGTAACAGAGTATTTTTGTATTGTGGTATCGCTACTTTTGTATTATTTAAGTAAAACATCTGAGTACTTTTTCCACCACTGCAAAGCCATCATTTGATGGGTAATGTCTTAGTTACTTTTGCACCACATGTCTGTATATCCACCTGCAACACTCCTCCTAATGATAATTTATCGTCGCTGTGAAGCAGAGGCCTTTTATGGTTGCTGTTGGACAGACACCTCGTATCTCCATATTCTAGCCGTTTGTTGTTTTTCATAAATTAACGCCCACAAGCACACGACGCATCGTAAGGCGGCGCGTTGTGAGCTTGTAGTTAGTCTATTTTCGCTACTTACGAGCGACCCAATGAAGTAGTGCATTGATTTACGGGAAAAAAAAGACATTCAAATCTGAGATATGGAGATTTTACAAGACAAGGTTTCTGCTCAACAGTACATTAGTTAACTCTTTAACTGCCAGAGTTTAACGCTACTGCCAGCTAAAACTGTACCTTAGAAAAATCATGGAATATTCTCTGTGACCGCCGTCCTCACAGACATCGGCTCATGACGCGCACGAGGGTCTCGTATTATAGGGGGGAACAAAAATATCATCGGCTCGCGGTTATCCGTAGCACAGCTGTGACTATTTGAATCGAGCTTGTTTTTGCCGTAAAGCAAGAGGAACAGAGATATAGCCATTTCCCCACAGGAAATAAACAGGAAGTAAATTAGCTTTTTTTTTTTTTTAATGACGTTAATTCCGGGTCTGTCGTCACCTGACAGTGAAAGCATCATAGGGTAGATAAGAGCGCCATCTGGTGGAAAACCACTGAAAACACAAAACCGGTCAGAAGTCGTCATGCACGAGGGAACTCGTCAGTGGCAGGCGAAGAGTTAAAATGCAGTGTGTGCAAAGCTACAATAAGGGCTATTTACCGATCAAATTTTGTTTTTGCTTTTCTCTTCTTATTGTTGTAATGATGTACTACTAACTACTAGACCATACCCCCATGGGGGGATATGAGCACATGATTTGGCAACCCGGGAGCCAGCGAACAGAAAGACGCTAATAAACAGCTGACATTTGGGGGAAAAGAGAAAAACGGGCTTCGCTGTTCCGTGCACATGGTGATGGTCAATGTCTGTGTGCAAATTCAGATCAATTGCTCCAGCCACTGAGGAGAACCGGGCAGAACAGATTTTGAGCTCACCGCACAGAGCTTTGTCGAATTATAGGAGGATGTACATTTTGAAGGTAATATGTAAATGAGTCAGTGACGGTTCCAGAGAATTCTGACAGGGGGGGCTATGTGGGGGCTGCCTTTTTTCCAGCGCGCGCGTTTTTTTTGCGGTTTCGGGTCGAAAAATGTGCGGGGTTGGGTGGGTTTTGGTACTTTTTTTCCTTTACTTTATTTCGGTTTTAGGGTTAGGTTAGGGTTACGTTATTGAATTCTCATTTTTGCCTGATTTTAACGATTTATTATCAAAACAATTTATTTATTTATTCCTTAAAATAAAATCTTAAAAATTGGGTTTGTGGCAGGGGGTGCTTAGGGGGGGCTAGGCCTTCGCCAGGGGGTGCTTGTGCCCCCCCAAGACCCCCCCCCCCCCCCCCCCCCCCCCTGGCGCCGTCCCTGAAATGAGTTAGCGTAGTCATAGTGTGTAATTACGACTGCTCACTGCCATGACATTGGTTTAACTTTCACAACAGCTCTACAGGTCCTTACAAATAGGTAACTTTTTGTGTATTCGTGGTGTGATTCGTTCGCTCCTAACATCCCCGAAACAAAATTTGTATTCAGCACAAAGTGGATGTTTTTCACAGTGAATAAAGGCATCAAGCTGTTTGAACGAGACATCGACTATTTGGAATAGTTTATGTGTGAAATACTCAACGTGCATCATTTATTCATCGCACCCTCCTCGGTGTGTGTAAGACCTTGAGGGGCAGCTTAGACCAGCGGCTCGTAAACTTTTTAAGCGGCGCCTGAGGCGCTTCTACGAGTGGCTTTGTGTGTTTGTGGGTGCGTGTGTCTGTCTGTCTGTCTGTATGTATGAGAACGGCATTAACCCTTTCAGACAGGGGAACGCATCTGTGTCATTTTAAGATTTCTTTGTGCTATTGAAAAACAGCAGATCTACAAGCTCATAGTGCGGCACCGAGTGCCGCACTATGAGCTTGTAGATCTGCTATTTTAGAAACATCGTGAAAATGTTTGCCAATCTTGCATTTAAAAAAAAGAAAATCATTGTCTTTACTCAAATCTCAACTCAAAATCTGTGTCTGGGGGGGTCCCTGGAACAACATTATTTTGAGATGGGGGTCCGTGGCCAAATACATATCATTTTGTGAACCTTGACATGAAAACCACTGATATTATAGCGCTTAGGATTTTTGTTAGGATTTAGAAGACAATTGTATAATTCCCTCAGAAGCAAATATTTGAGTTAACAATGTTTGCTTTAAAAATATATATATTCAAAGATTTGCAAAAAACAAATTCCATGATTTTTCCAAAAAAATAGCAGATCTACAAGCTCGTGGCGCGGCACTCGGTGCCGCGCCACGAGCTTGTAGATCTGCTATTTTTGAATAGCCCAAAGAAATCTTAAAATGACACACAGATGCGTTTCCAGGTCTTAAAGGGTTACACAGCCGCAGCTGATTATAACACAAAGCTGCAGCTAATCACACTAATTCTATGTACAAGAGGAGTGAAACACACACATGTGGTACTTGCACACACACTGCGGGCAGTTTTGGACATACAAGGTTTTTCCACCTGACAGCAATGATATCATAAATGAAGAATTTCCTGGTATATAGTTTTTTTTGCAAGCGTTTAAACTACACACCCTGCTATTGAGATGTCTGAGTCTATTTATTATTTCATAATAAACTGCAAGACAATGCACTGAGTTTATTAGCAACGCTGGTGTAGTAATGTTTTTATATAAAGCCCATTATATTTCATCACTGTGCTTTAAACCCTCCACTCAGCTCTCTCTTTCTCTCTGCCTCTTTGTCTCTCTTTCTTTTTCTCTGACTCTGTGTCTCTCTCTCTCTCTTTGTCTGTCTCTGTCTCTGTCTCTCTGTGTCTCTCTGTGTGTCTTTCCCTCTCTCCCTCTGTTAGCATTTCATCTCAAAGCGTAGCTGGGTGTCAGAGTCAGTGAAGAAAGGACTTCAGAAAGGTATTGGCAACCATTAACGTGGCCTGACATGCTTCATGTTGAGCTTTCCCTAATTACCCATGATGCCACAGTCCCATTCTCCCTCTATGGGAATAGATATATACTTTGGCTGCTTGAAAATAGCCGATCTACAAGATCACAACGTGTCACATTTACAAAAAAACACAAACAGTTACAATATGGAGATAAGATGTTTCTGCCCGACAACAACAATATTAATGTTATATTATAATGAAATGTTATGCCAATGATTTGGGGCCCAGCTTGCTCACTTTGCTTCACAGTCTGGTAAGCCTCCTATGTCTGTGCACAAGCGGGAGAAAACATCCCACGGCTTCTGATTGGTCTGTGTGTGGAATGCAATGTAAAACTCGGGTCACATCCTGACTTGCCAACTTCATTGAAATACGAGTCAAATAGGACCCTGAGTAGCGAGGTGAGAATAAGACGAACGTAGCGAAATCAGTCTGGATTCCAGGCTAGTATATAATTTGGCTATTTGAAAATAGCCGATCTACAAGCTCACAACGACGTGTTGTGAGCTTGTAGATCTACTATTTTCAAAACATGTTTTAAACCTTGTGAAATGGGGACATTTCTGCAGAATGAGCACTTTTACTTTTGGCAATTTGAGTACATTTTGATGCCAATACTTTTCCTGAAGTACATTTGGAACACAGGACTTTTACTTGTAACAGAGTATTTTTCTACACAGTGGTATTGATACATGTGAGTACTTCTTCCATCACACGGTTGTTGAGTATACTTTGTCCTCAGTGGTGGAAAAAGTACTCAAATTCTTTACTTAAGTAAAAGTATCAATACTGCAATGTAGAAGTACTCCGTTACAAGTAAAAGTCCGGAATTCAAAATCTACTTGAGTAAAAGTACAAAAGTATTGGCATCAAAATGTACTTGAAGTACCAAAAGTAAAAGTACTAAAAAGTTTGAACATAGCAGATCTACAAGCTCACAACGCGTCGCGATGCGACACCTTGTGAGCTTGTAGATCTGCTATTTTCAAATAGCCTAGGTATAAAATAGGGCTAAAGTGGTTAATGTGTGTTTCATAATATCATCATTTATCTGAAAAGTAACTAGTAACTAAAGTTTTCGAATAATTGTAGTGGAGTAAAAGTGCAATATTTGCCTCTGAGATGTTGTGGAGTAGAAGTAGAAGTATTGGAAATTACTCAAGTAAAGTACAAATACCTCAAAATTGTACTCAAGTACAGTACTTAAGTAAACGTACTTAGTTACTTTCCACCACTGTTTGTCCTCTCCACTAAACCCTCCTCCTCCTCTCTCTCACCATCGATCTGACTCCGGCAAAGTAGACTTTACAAGTTTTGGACCTTTTTTTTTTCCTTCTCTTTTTTGCTTCCTGACTATTCCCAGTCGAGCAGCCTGATTATGTCGAGCGCTAGCGAGCATGCTAATTAGTTCTTGACTAGCGGATGGGGGGGAGAAAAAATCAATCACCTTATTGGGCACCCAGGGGACCAGTAGTGGGGGAGGAGGCGGTTGCAGACGGGTGGTGGTGCGGGGGGGAGGAGGGGAGAAACACACGTTAACACGTACCACATGGAGACGTCACTTATGACAGATCATATCCGGAGAATGTACTTCCAAATGGAGGCCATTTGACACCTGTTCCTTACAGCACCGTTTACCAAAAAGTGGTGCTCGACAGGATTAGTGGGTCGCGCATCCATTTCCGTGGGTCGCGAGTGAATATATATATTTTTTGTATCCTATATTTTGTCATTAACCCATTGAGACCTGAAACCGATTCTACAAATGTCTTCTAAATCCCAACAGTATTCTGAAAAAACAATGTTTCTATATCAGTGATTTTCAAACTTTTTCATGTCAAGGACCCCCAAAATAACATGTATTTGGTCGCGGACCCCCATCTCAAAATATTTTGTTCCAGGGACCCCCCAGGAGCAAAGATTTGAGTTATAAATGTTCGCTTTAAAACAATATATATTCAATGAGTTGCACACATTTTCACGATTTTTTCAAAAATAGCAGATCTACAAGCTCATAACGCGGCACTCGGTGCCGCGCTATGAGCTTGCAGATCTGCTAAAAATTATCAAAAAAATTACCTACATTAGAAAACAAACGTTTAAGAAGTAGTGAAAATAGCATATCTGCAAGCTCATAGTGTGTTGTTTCGCACTGCGTTGCAAGCTTGTAGATCTGCTATTTTCACTATATAGTTTGGGTCCGGGGGCAAACATCAGATTTTTCTTTTTTGAGCAAAAAAGGTTTTGGGGAAAACTGCCTTACAGTAACAGTACTATATATCCTCTGCATGAACCCGTCCCGACAACAACAATGCTGTGCCCAGTGGGGGCAGTTAGGGGGGAATCGTCTCGCTCAGGGACACTTTGACACAAAACAGCAACATCAACTTAACCTATTAGGCAGTTTACATTGGTCTCCAAGTGTTCTATGCTCACTACTGTAGATAAATACATGTAATGAGAGGGAGAGGGGAGAGAGAGAGAGAGAGAGAGAGAGAGAGAGAGAGAGAGAGAGAGAGAGAGAGAGAGAGAGAGAGAGAGAGAGAGAGAGAGAGAGAGAGAGAGAGAGAGAGAGAGAGAGAGAGAGAGAGACTGCTTATTACATTGGTGGCCAACACTTTCACTTTCACTCTCACACACAGATGCAAGCTGGTACTTGCAACAACTGTATCGAGTGCGTTGCAGAAACAACATGAAACACATGCCTGTCTGTGATATATTGCAACAAAAAAAGTTTAACTACGTCAACCCGACCAGTTTTGCTTTTCTTTGCGGTGAAACTGAAAGTACCCAGGCTTGTAAAACCCAAGAGTAATAGCCTTTTTTTTTCCTCCTCCAGTGTACAGAGCCATTCACACTGAACACCATAACTATAATGATAATTATGTGACACATTAATGTACGATACGTTAAGACAACTTGGCCCGTTTCAGCTCCAGCCTGTATGGCTAACTGGCTGTTTTTCTGATTGAATATCCTGCACTTTCAAAAATGCATACCACACAGTAATTGCTATTTTTTTCTTCTCTTATAGCTGAACGTAAGTGTCACGCCTTGGTCACTTTTACAGTCAGTATAAATATGGACGACATAGCTTATAAAGTAGTTGTATACACCGCATCAACTGACAGTAAGCATAACATCACTGTCTTGCGGAAACGTGTAGCCATGTAATGAAACCGGTACGTTTCAGGAAACGTGGGAAATAATCTGTGTTCCAATGGATCCAATGTAGTTATTATTCAGTCAAAAGCTCTTATTAAATACTTTTAATTGGTTCAATATTCATGAAACCCACAGACGCACTTAACCCATTAAGACCGACGGGGACGCATCTGTGTCATTTTACATTTCGTTGGCCATTCAAAAATAGCAGATCTACAAGCTCGTAGCGCGGCACCGAGTGCCGCGCTACGAGCTTGTAGATCTGCTATTTTTGAAAAATGTGTAACTCAAATCTTTGCTTCGATCTGGGGTTTCCCTGGAACAAAATATTTTGAGATGGGCGTCCGCGGCCTCAGGTCTTAATGGGTTAACCACTTTAGAAATTGTGGCCATGCCGTTGAGGAATTCAAACATGCAGCATGTGTGTGTGTTAGTGTATTCACTTCTGTCTAGACCGTTCTACATTCTCTTTGGAGAGACACAAGTCCGTTTTCAAACTCAATAGATGTAGAGGTCTGCACACCTCCTGAACAAAATAACGGAATTTGTCCGTGAAAATACCATCGTCCTGTCTTCCTTTGCTCGTGTCAGTTGATGATATAACCGCTTTAGACGGCAAACCCATGAATGAGGAGAATGGTGTGCAGAGTTAGCCTGTTCTGTATGAGGTCAAGCATAAAAGGTTCAACTTCAAGAGCTGCAGCGCTGTGTGTGTGTGTGTGTGTGTGTGTGTGTGTGTGTGTGTGTGTGTGTGCGTGTGCGTGTGCGTGTGTGTGTGTGTGCGTGCGTGTGTCTACGCGCACACGTTATCCCATTAAGATCTGAGGCCGGATTGTACAAATGCCTTCTAAATCAGTAGTTCTCACACTTTCAACGTTAAACAAAAATCAAAGATAGCAGATATACAAGCTCGCAGCACGGCACGAACTGGCGCGCTGTGAGCTTGTAGATCTGCCTAATTTTTAATAGCCAACGCAAACATAGAAAACAACAGACGTTTTCCCGGTTTTAACGGGTTATGTAATATAATACATCTCATCTTTTCTTTTTGAATCTTATGGTCTCTACTTCAACAACATAGTACATTATTGATCTTTGTGCCACATCATGAACAATACAGACTTTCTCAGCTCATAGACTTGCCTTGACGTCCAGGTCTGCAATTTGAGAAGCACGTTCTGATTGCTGCAAGACCAATTATGTTCTCCTCCACAATAGGCGTGCCATTTTCTTTTAACCCCTTAAAACCTGAAGCCGATTCTACAAATATTCTACAAATTCTATTCTGCAAATATCTTCTAAATCCCAACAGTTTTCTGAAAAAAACACATGTTTCTATATCAGTGGTGCTCAAACTTTTTCATGTCAAGGACCCCCAAAATTATATGTTTTTTTGCCGCTGACCCCATCTCAAAATGTTTTGTTCCAGGGACCAAGAAGCAAAGATTTGAGTTGAAAATGTTCACTTAAAAAAAATATGTATTCAAATATTTGCACATATTTTCAAGATGTTTCAAAAAATAGCAGATCTACAAGCTCGTAGCGCGGCACTCGGTGCCGCGCTACGAGCTTGTATATCTGCTATTTTTGAATAGCCAAAGTGTAAAATAATGCTTTTTTAGCTCAAATCAAAAAGTGACACAGATGCGTTCCAGGTATTAATGGGTTAAGACGTTGAATAGTCATTTGACACCTGTGGCGTCTCGCCCCCGCTGCTCGCCCAAAGTGCTTTGGGACAATTACGTGTGTTGGCCTTGAATGAGCAATTTGACCCGCTGTGGTACAGTCTAAAACATTTGATTGTGTGTGTGAGAGAGAAACAGAGAGAAAGATATTAACTTGAGGCAAAGGATGAAAAAAACACAACAATTATGATTTGGGAAAGTTGTTAACTTGAAGTGCCTTAACCCTCTTGGGCAGTGGTGTAAAGTAACTAAGTACATTTACTCAAGTACTGCGCTTAAGTATAATTTTGAGGTACTTTAACTTTACCGGAGTACTTTCAATTGTCTATACTTTAACTTCTACTCCACATCTCAGAGGCAAATATTGTACTTTTAATCCACTACAATTATTTGACAACTTTAGTTACTTTGCAGATACAAATATATTACATTATAAAACATACATTAACCACTTTAGCGCTATTTTATACCTAGGCTATTTTGAAAATAGCCGATCTACAAGCTCACAATGCGTCGCATCGCGACACGTTGTGAGCTTGTAGATCTGCTATTTTCAAACATTTTAGTACTTTTACTTTTGGTACTGTAGTACATTTTGGTACCAATACTTTTGTACTTTTACTCAAGTACATTTTGAATTCCGGACTGTTACTTGTAACAGAGTACTTCTACATTGCAGTATTGATATTTTTACTTACTAAGCAGGGACGTGCACAGATAGACTCTAGGTGGTGCTAAAGCACCTGCCCTTTGCCCTCTTGACCAGAAGTGCCCTTTTAAAAAAAAGAAGAAAAAAACGTTTTTTTTTCTCTTCAGTTTACAGCAGGGGTCTTCAACAGGGGGTCCGGGACCCCTAGGGGGTCCTCAGAGTTACTACAGAGGGTCCGCCAAATCTTTATGTGATATGATTTTTCTTTTTACCATAACCACTCGAAACCTAGCATCCCTTTTCTGAGGAGAACTTTAGCCAAAAATAGCAGATCTACAAGCCCACAACGCCTCGCGCTGCGAGGCGTTGTGGGCTTGTAGATCTGCTATTTTTGGTATAGGTGTAGAGGGAAAAAAGAGCAGACCAAGTAAACAAAAAAAAGTATAATTTACTTGAGCACCTGCCCCTCAAAATGTCTGTGCACGCCACGCCACTAAAACATTTGAGTACTTTTTCCACCACTGCTCTTGGATGCAGCATCCAGTTGCCTTCTCTAGAAGCATGCCTCAAAGTAGAACAACCATTAAGCTGAAAGACCATGTTGGCTTCAGAGAGAGAGAGTCCAGTCATTTGACACCCGTGGCGTCTCGCCTCCACTGCTCGCAAAGTGCTTCGGGACAATCATGTGTGTGGCCTCGAATGAGCAATTTCACCTGCTGTGGTACCGTCTAAAACCTTTGATTGTGTATGAGGATTTTTTTACGGTGTGTCACCGAAGGGGGCCAGCCGTCTAGGAGTGAGTGAGTGAGTGAGTGAGTGAGTGAATGCAGTAAATAGCCTACAGACAGTCACTCAATTTAAAAAAGTGTGTTAAAATGCTTTTAAAACAAGATAACAGCCTTCAACAATAGCGGTACATTCAGTGGTCAGGTTCGTTCAGAAATCTGCACGTCAAGTGAAGAATGGAGGAGAGAGTTTTCCATATATAGCCACAAGCGAGAACCCGCATTGTCAGAGGCTTTTAATTTGAAGGTTGAACAGCATGTTCAATGTGTTTTTGTGAGTTAAGAGCGTAGGTTAAGACAAAGTTACTGACCGGCGAGCTCTATGCCAGCGTGCTGTGTTAAGTTACACAAGTGACGTCGTTTGGGGCGGATTTTCACAATAAAATGTTACCCACCCGCGTTTAGTTCAGTACCGCCCGCCCCCGTGAACTTATACAAGTAGATTTTTCACCCGGTTTAACGCAGGTGCCCGTCTGATATCTGTGGGTACCCGGTAGAGATGCGCGGATGGCCTCTCACGTCACCCGAATCCGCATGTACAAATTAATTATCCGCCCGTTATCCAACCGCAATAATTGTTTTATCCAATTTAAATATCCGCATCCGCACCAACCGTTTTTCCCGTATGTCAAAATATAATTATTTTCTGGTATTCCCCGTTAGTTTTAGTATTAGTTGTGCGATGCGATCACACAATGCGTGGCGTACGTCTTTTTTATTTTTTTTTAAACCGGTGCTGCGCTGATACAGAGCGCGCACTGCTCTGCTGCGCTGAACAGACAGACTCTGTGCGGCATCCAACATACAGGCATCCAGCATACATGCGGCATCCAACATACAGAGCGCACTGCTCTGCTGTCAGCGCAGCACCGGTTTAAAAAAAGAAAACAGACGCACGTCGCACGGACATTCCATAGGCGAAATCAATGCATTTTGTGATCGCATCGCAGAGGCTGCTCTACACACTCACACAGACACAAGCACGCAGAGATTTAGCTATTTTATGGATAGATATATTAGATGTCATTACCGCAATATTTCACCCGCGGTTTATCCGATATTAATTAATAATTATATTTGATTGACCCGAATCCACCCTAAACCACGGTTAACTGCGGCAACCACGGCTAAAACCGCGATCCGCACATCTCGAGTACCTGGCCCGTTGCAGGTACGCTGCTTGGAGGCATTATAAACACAAGTTTTTTGATTTGTGTATTTGTTACACAAAGTTGCCTGCTTTCACGCAGTACATGTGGTGTCAAACAAGGTTGTTTCTTACAATAAATACGCAATTTTTTGTGAAATTACATATTCACATCTGTGATTTATAGTTGTTTTTTTACGCTGTGTACTATGGTTTTCTTTCAAATACGATAATGTTAACCCATTAAGACCTGGAACGCATCTGTGTCACTTTAGATTGCTTTGGCTATTCAAAAATAGCAGATCTACAAGCTCGTAGCGCGGCACCGAGTGCCGCGCTACGAGCTTGTAGATCTGCTATTTTTGAAAAAATCGTGAAAAAATCTTTTCCATATTTTTTTTCAAAAAACTGTTAGGTTTTAGAAGAAAAAAAAATGAAGAATCGCCTCTGGTCTTAACGGTTTAAGCCTCTCGTGCAATAATTTAACATTTCCAATTTGGCAACACTGGCTCAGTTCCAGTCGGGACGATTTATGGCATCTCAGTGAATAGGCTCAGGCTGGTTAGCAAACATGTAGATGGAAAGACTCATACAGTATAATAGTAATTATTATTATTTGTTGTGTGCCTTTTCCCCCCCAACAGCCATCCATGCCTACCATCCATTCTCCACACAGTGCACACTACCGTGCACTATGATACATTGACCATAACAGCCCCTATAACCCCCCCCCCCCCCCCCCCTCGCGAATAGCCAGCCATCAGAGGAAAATGCATGCTTTCAGCCGACTAAGTAAGAACACTCTCCCAGGGGACAGGAGAAAGAGAGAGAATAATGCCACGAGCGTGCAAAAAGCTTCATCAAGGCAAACAGTGGCTGCTTTAACCCTGTAGGACAGGGGTCGGGTCTTCAACGTTTTCAGGCCAAGGACCCCCTAGCCGAGTGAGAGATGAAGCAGGGACCCCTTACTCTATATTGTATAAAATTGTGTTTCAGATTAAAGTTTTGTTTTTACTTAGTCTGCTATTTTTTCCCTCTACACCTATAACCTCTTTGCCAAAAATAGCCGATCTACAAGCTCTCAACGCCTCGCAGCGCGAGGCGTTGAGAGCTTGTAGATCTGCTATTTTCGGCTAATGTTCCCCTCAGAAAAGGAATTCTAGGGTTCAAGTGGTTAATGTAAGAAAAACGAAATCATATCACACAAAGATTTGGCGGACCCCCTATAGTAGCTCTGAGGACCCCCTAGGGGTCCCGGACCCCCTGTTGAAGACCCCTGCTTTAGGACCTGGTGCGGCACCGAGTGCCATGCTATGAGCTTATAGATCTGCAACTGTTTTTGAAAAATCGTGATTTTTTTTTTTGCAAATCTTTGAATAAATATTTGTTTTAAAGCGAACATCTTTGCTTCTGGGGGTCCTGGAACAAGATATTTTATATCAGTGGTTCTAAAGCTTTTTTTCATGTCAAGGACCTCCCAAAATAACTAAATATGTTGTTCCAGGGACCCTCCCCCCAGACGCAAAGATTTGAGTTCAAAATGTTGTTTTTAAAAAAATCGGTTTTCAAAGATTTTTCAAAAAATACAAGCTCGTAGCGCGGCTGCACTCGGTGCCGCGCTATAAGCTTGTAGATCTGCTATTTTTTAACAGCCAAAGTATAAAATATGGATAACGTGGTTACACGGATGCGTTCCCGGTTTGAATGGGTTAAAGAATGTAAAATATTTAGCCTCTCTCTCTCTCACACCCTTGATGGAGAGAGTCTGAGTGCAAGAACATAGCACTCCAGCTGTATACTGTTTGGGGACTCATTAAAAACAAGGTGTTTCATCCGGTCGGGCGGGGTTTAGCGGGACATAGCATGAGTGGAGCCTTATGGCCCTCGCATGTTAAAGTGCACCATCCAAGTTGAATACTAATATAGGTGGGGAATTAGATATAATAATTTTTTAACTCATTGAGTGCCATTAACGTGTTTCACGTGTTTTACGCTATGGCTCAACGTGCCAATGACGTGTTTGACGTGTTTTTGAAAAAATAGTAAAAAAAAAAAAAGAACCCAATATATCATTATCTGAAGATTTGCAGCTCCATCCACTCCTTGTTTAACTTATAACTGAAAAAAGGCTGTATCTCGCTTCCTAAGCACTTTTTTTTTTACTTTGAAAAAGTCTCTGGCACTGGGACAACATAACCAGAAATATTTCTGGCACTCGGTGAGTTACATTTTTTTTTTCATATTATAGTACATGAATATTGCTATGAAAATGCATTATTGGTTCCGAAATGTCAACATTCAACTCAGGTAGCTTCGCTTACAGTAGCTTGACAAGGTGAACCAATGTGAGCCGACGAGAACGTAAAGGTGGTCCAAGGGTGAATGCCACAATATCACAAAGAATGATCATCTATACATTTCGCGGCACCTCTCAGCGGGGAGTGTTGGGTGGGAGGAGTAGGACGAAGGCTCTACGTCCTCCTGGTGGGGGCTCCTCACTGGCAGGTGAGTCAGTAGGCAGTGGCAACAGCAGTGGCAACACAGAAATGTGTGTGGGGAGGAATTAATTGGCATAACGACTAAATTGGGGAGAAAAAGACGTGTAAAACAAATAATTGGCAAATCTAAATTTAAAAAAAATCTACTCTACATATAAAAAAGGGGGAAAAAAAGGAAAAGAAAAAGCAGACTTCAGGACAAAGACTGAGTTTTTTTTAAATGGCTGAAACATTACAAAAACCCAACTTAACCCATTAAGACCTGGAACTGTGTCATTTTTAGATTTGAGCTAAAAAAGCATTATTTTACACTTTAGGCTATTCAAAAATAGCAGATCTACAAGCTCATAGCGCGGCACCGAGTGCCGCGCTATGAGCTTGTAGATCTGCTATTTTTGAAAATTCGTGAAAATGTGTGCAAATCTTTGAATATATATATTTTTAAAGTGAACATTTTTAACTCAAATCTGGAACAAAATATTTTGATGGGGGTCCGCGGCCAAATACATATAATTTTGGGGGTCCTTGACATGAAAAAGATTGAGCACCACTGATATAGAAACATACGTTTTTCAGAATACTGTTGAGATTTAGGAGACATGTAGAATCGGCTTCAGGTCTCAATGGGTTAAGTTGCAACAGCCAACATTGTTTTGCTGTCAGGCAGAATCCTCCTATACCTCCATATTTCAATGGATTAAATGTATTTATGCCCCACAAAACACACAAAAAGCAGCGGAAAATAGCAGCTCTACAAGCTCACAACATACACATCACATCATAACAAGTTTTTCTGATATTTTCTCATTTGTTTTAATGTTTTTTTCAAATAATAATAAAAAAGGTTACAACACATAAATAAATGCTTTTGGGACATACAAGGTTTCCACCCAACACCAACAATTGCCTATTGGGAATTGGGAAGAGTGTGACAGCGAGAGTGTGTTTTTTTTTATATAACAAGTTGCTCACGAGCCCGTTGTGTTTGTCTACACCCGTCTGTTGAGGCTGTTAACCCATTAAGACCTGAGTGAGGCCGATTCTATAAAATGTCTTCTAAATCCTTTTTTTTTTGGAAAAAACATATGTTACTATGTCAGTGGTTCTCAAGCTTTTTCATGTTAAGGATCCCCAAAATCTTATGTATTTGGCCGCGGACCCCCATCTCAAAATATTTAGTTTCAGGGACCCCCCAGAAGCAAAGATCTGAGTTACAAATGTTTGCTTTAAAATATATATATATATTCAAAGATTTGCACAAATGTTCACGATTTAAAAAAAATAGCAGATCTACAAGCTCATAGTGCGGCACTCGGTGCCGCACTATGAGCTTGTAGATCTGCTATTTTTGAATAGCCAAAGTGTAAAATAATGCTTTTTTTTAAGCTCAAATCAAAAAGTGACACAGATGCGTTCCAGGTCTTAAATGGTTAAATGCTTCATGGTTTAGAGTCTTAATCGCACTAGCTGTTTTCACACAGACGTCTGCAAATAAACAAGATCTCACAGCGCTGTTCAAACAAAAGACCAACTGTTGTGATTATGTAACGGCGGATCCTTTCCAAACCGGTGGCTGATCTCAAAAATAGCTCTTAGGCTAACAGTATACACGTTAAGGCCAGCAGCTACTGTATGTACAGCTATGCTATATAATATTGTGTTCTGTATTATTAACCCATTAAGACCTGGAACTGTGTCATTTTTAGATTTGAGCTAAGAAAGCATTATTTTACACTTTGGGATATTCAAAAATAGCAGATATACAAGCTCATAGCGCGGCACCGAGTGCCGCACTACGAGCTTGTAGATCTGCTATTTTTGAAAATTTGTGAAAATGTGTGCAAATCTTTGAATATATATATTTTTAAAGCGAACATTTTTAACTCAAATCGTTGCTTCTGGGGGGTCCCTGGAACAACATATTTTGATGGGGGTCTGCGGCCAAATACATATAATTTTGGGGGTCCTTGACATGAAAAAGATTGAGCACCACTGATATAGAAACATACGTTTTTCAGAAAACTGTTGAGATTTAGGAGACATGTAGAATCGGCTTCAGGTCTCAATGGGTTAAGGCCAGCAGCTATGTACAGCTATGCTATATAATATTGTGTGGTGTATTATTAATATGTGTGTGCGTGCGTGCACACACACACACACACACACACACACACACACACACACACACATCAATGATGCACGCCATTTGAGCCCACCTGTTCACCATAATTGCACTGCAATCATTAATAATTTGAACACAATCTCTCTCTCACACACACACACACACACACACACACACACACACACACACACACACACACACACACACACACACACACACACACACACACACACACACACACACACACACACACACACACACACACACACACACACACACACACACACACACATCAATGATGCACGCCATTTGAGCCCACCTGTTCACCATAATTGCACTGCAATCATTAATAATTTGAACACAATCTCTCTCTCACACACACACACACACACACACACACACACACACACACACACACACACACACACACACACACACACACACACACACACACACACACACACACACACACACACACACACACACACACACACACACACACACACACTTCTATTCTTTTCACTTGATGTGTGTATTCTCTTTCTCTTCTCCAAGTTCCGCCTGCACTCCCACCAGAGTCAAAGCTGAGCTCTTGAACTTGAAACCTTCAGCTTGACCTCATACAGAACAGGCTAACAGTGCTAACACCGTCCTCCTCATCCATGGGTTTTGCCGGCAATTACATAACCGACTGAATACGAGCAGAGGAAGACAGGACGATGGTATTTTCACTGACAAATACCTTATTTTTTAGGATCTGTGCAGACCGAACAAGTGAACACTCAAACTGCATGTTTGAACGTCTCTCATCTCTCAATAGCATGCCAAAAATGCCAGGTTCAAAGTGGTTAAGTGTGTCTGTGGGTTTCATAAATATTGAACCAAAGAAAAGTATTAACAAGACCCAGTGACTAAATAATAACTACATTGGATCCATTGGAACACATATTACTTTTCACATTTCCTGAAACGTACCGGTAACATGGTTTCATACATGACTACAAGTTTCCCCCCAGTCGACTAGTGATGTTATGCTTACTGTCAGTTGACGCAGTGTATACAACCTTTTCTCTACTAATAAAGTTGTTTATTTTTATTTGATTTGTAAAGCGACTTTGGGTACTAAGAAAAGCGCAATATAAGTCTGATGTATTATTATTATTATTACACTTATTATTATTATTATTATTATTATTATTATTATACAACTACAAGCTTTGCCATCCAAATATGTGTATTCATTTAGCCATAAGAATAAAATAAACAAACATTACAGTGCAGTAGGCCTACGAAGTCTTGAGGAGTGCAGGATATTCAATCACAAATGCATGTAATTGAACAGAAAGGGGCTTCACAGCCAGTAGCCTGCACACTAGGCTGGATCTGAAACAGGCCAAGTTATCTTTGTTCAATGATGTCATGCTCCTCTTATCTGTAGAATGAGTGAACATCGTGAGATCAATCATTGAAATAGATGTCTGGATGCTAGCATCGCTAGCTTAACCGTAGCCCCGTCTGTAACCTCAAAGGCCAAAAAGAAGGTCCACACACTGTAGCTACCTTAAATCAGTGGTTCTCAAACGTTTTGCTGTCCTGAGGAACCTTAAATTAATGTATGTATTTGGCCGCAGGCCTCCATCACAAAATATGTCGTGCCAGGGACCCCCATACAACAAAATGTGCCTTGTTAAAATGTTTCAAAAAAATATTCATTTTCCCAAGATGTGTGTTATTGTTGAAAATAGCCGATGTATGTACATGTAGTTTTAAAGTGTTTAAAGTGGTCCCCAGACCCTATTTTCAGAACCACTCCCTCAAGTGATATGTTGGGGGTAATTGTATTTAGGCATCAAACAAGTGACGTTCCAAACCATAAAGCTCTTCTTCTTTGAAATGTCACTTTAACAATAAGAAATCACTTTCTAAAGTACATAGTGAACCTGACTACTTGTTGGATGCCTAAAAGAAATCAAGGTTCTTTTTTTTGCCTTTGATCTTTTTCCTTTTCTTTTGGGTCCAGTGCTTTCCTTCAAAGGATTTTTTGTATGCTGTGCTGTGTGTGACTTCTTTTGATTCCATTTGTAAGCTCACCCATCGCCTGACAATTTGTGACTTTGGCTCCAGGCTTTGGTCACATAAGCTTTACGATCCCATGGCTTGAGGTGCATGTGGAATAGAGAATCTATTTTCCAGTGTTGTATCACACAATGGTACTGACACGGTCCCACGGATGTCAGTATTACAAAAGGGAAGGTAAAATCATATTTAGCCGTGAAACAAACAATCGGGGGTGGACAAAGTACTCAACACGGTAGGCTACTTGAGTCAAAGTGTAGATACTCCTGTTCAAATATTACTCAAGTTGCTCAGTCCAATTTATACTCAAGTTAAAGCACTGGAGTACTTGGTTTTAAAAATAATTAAATATTCAAAATTACAAAGTATTTTTTTCCTCACAGCTGGCTATACGTGTGTGCGGCTTGTTCCCCACTGGAAACAAACCGAAACTCATTTAACAACAGCGTCCTCGGAGCCGACAAAACCACGGAAAGTTAGTAACATTTTAACTTGCTCTTTCATCATAGAAACAAGTTGGCTTATAACCAAAACCATCCATGTTCTTTGGGAGAAATGGTGTTCATGTTCCGTGTAGAAATATTGTTAGGGTATGAAAACATAGTCGGAACCACCGGAAGTGAAAGGCTGAGGGCAGACCAAAACCCTGGTTTCCCTGAACACGGGTCCTCCGTTCAGCTCCGCCCAGAGCCAAATGAATAAGTGAAAAACAGCAGAGGGCGCGGTTTTTCCTTCTTATTTGACGATGGGTTCCCAGATTGCCATTAGATAAACTACACCATGTACTATCATCACTATATCAACCACACTACACAAACCGCCAGCTCCTATAATACTGCAGACACTCAATTTATCCTATTCAACAATGAAACCGTGTGGGGGGTGGTATATATATATATGTGGTGGTATATACTCCCCCATACCTTTGCTTTGCATAATCTTTGCCCCCCATGCCTCATATTATCCCTGTTGTAGTTTAGAGTGAATTTCAGAATTCTAATACCTGGGGAGATCATAATCATACAGGTAAAACGTCCTTGTGCACTGCAAGATATCGCCTCTGTCGGGTGGAAACCTCATACGTCCAAAACCGTCACTTTTCAGCATTCAAATTCAAAAGCAACTAAAGCAGCAGATCTACAAGCTCGAAACGCTGCTACTTTTGATGCTTTTGTGTGACGCTGTAGTATGAACAAGTAGGGCGTTAATTTAAAGGTTTCATGACGTTCAGTTTTACAACACATTAAACGTCTTTGTCATGGTCCTTCAAACGTGTATAAAAAGGTTTAAACTGAAAATTCCACTCCAGTGATCCATGGCAGGTGTTTTTCTCTCACATTTCTAAAGCCTTTTCAACTGCAATGAAAAAAATAAATCTTTGCCTGCGGGTGTCGCTGTTGAGGGATTTTGCCTGTCAATCGTCGCCTCTGCTCCGCCCCCCAAAGGAAAGGATAGGGGAGGGGAGGGGCGAGGAGGAGAGTGGGCGGGATTAATGGCCAGTGACTTCACTCTCCAAGGGCTAATCTCAGATTACTTTTCAGCCTAATTATTCAGAAAACCCCAGACCACAGAAAATCCACAGAATGTTCAAAGTTCAGTTTTTTTTGGGTGTAATTGAGGTCATAAAATCCCCCAAAAAACATAAAAAAGTGAAAATGAATGTCATAGAACCTTCAGGAAAAAACACACACAGTTAGAATATGGAGATAGGAGGTTTCTGCTCGACAGCCACGATATACCGTTACTGCAAAGAAGAAGGCATTTGTCCCAGCGCTCTGATAAAGTGAAAAGTTCAGTTTTGGATGATGTGAAAGCCCTGTAGTAGTAGTGTATAGCATATCTATATCTATATGGATCTGAAGGAACGCAGCTCTGGAGGTCAGACAAAGGAGCGCACATTGTGAAAAGCAGGAAAACCGGTCTAACCTCGTTGCGGCGCTTAATGGCCCACAGAACACATTATCCCCTCACCCATCTGTGCTGGGTTCACTTTACCTCCCAAAGGTACCCAGAAGAGGCAGCGGAAGGAGAGAGAGAAAGAGAGATGCAGCGAGAGAGATGCAGAGAGAGAGAGAGAGAGAGAGAGAGAGAGAGAGAGAGAGATGAAAATAGAGGATAATGATATTGTTGCTGTCGGCCAGAAACCTCACATCTCCATACTTCAACTTTCAATGTTTTTTTTGTTTTTTTAAATGAATGCACTACTTTACTTTAGCATTCATAGAGCAGGGGTCTTCAACGTTTTCAGGCCAATGACCCCCTAGCTGAGAGAGAGAGAGATGAACCAGGGACCCCCTCTATATTGTATAAAATTGTGTTTCAGATAAACTTTTGCGGCTCTTTTTTCCCTCTACACTACAGTATATAACTCTTTGCCAAAAATAGTCGATCTACAAGCTCACAACGCCTCGCGCTGCGAGGCGTTGTGAGCTTGTAGATCTGCTATTTTTGGCTAAAGTTCTCCTCAGAAAAGGGATGCTAGGGTTTAAGTGGTTAATGTAAAACAAAAAAATCATATCACACAAAGATTTGGTGGACCCCCTGTAGTAACTCTGAGGACCCCCTAGGGGTCCCGGACCCCCTGTTGAAGACGCCTGCTATAGAGAACCAAAGTCTGACGTAATTTACACATCCTAACTGGGTCGCGTTTTTCCCCCCTCCATTCTGAATCCCCATAGACGTGTTTAATATTGCGTCAAATATGAACTGTGTTCCAAAAATAAACAAATGATCCCGGCGGTTTGACTCTTATGGATATGAAGCATCAACTGACGGTGAGAAAACTCTAATGTTACTTCCGACGAATTAGTTACATTTTCGCCAACAGACTGAATCAAGTATGAGACTGACTATCATAAACGATACAGAGCCTCCTCCCTGATAATATCGCCAGGACAGTTTGTTTATTTTTGGACCACAATTCTTATATGAGACGGTTCTATGATGACACGATGTTATTCTCCATAGAGAAATTATACTTTACGAACCAGGGGATGAACGAGTGACGTCAGGACTTCTGTACTCTATATAGTGTGACACAAAAGTTGCAAAAATAGCCGATCTACAAGCTCACAACGTGTTGCGATGTGGCGCGCTGTGAGCTTGTAGATCGGGTATTTTTGAAATGCGTTTGTTTTTTTTATTATGTGAAAGTGGTGTGTGTGGGTTTTATAAATATCAAACCCAATGAAAAGTATTAACAAGAGCATGTGACTAAATGAGAACTACATTGGATCCATTGGAACTTTTTTTTTTTCAATTTCTTGAAAATGTATGTTTTTTTTTTTTTTACATACAAGGTTTCCCGCAGACAGACAGACAGACAGACAGACAGACAGAGATCAGCAGCCGCAAGCAAACCCTTTCCCAGGACATCCCCATCTCCCTTGCAGACAGAGACAGGGGGTATTATGTGAAACCTAAGACCAAATGCTTCATTTCCAGCGTGAGCGGCGAGGCCAGGCCAGTATTTAGGAGGGGGGGGGGGGGGGGGGGCTATGTGAGGTAGAGTATCGATCAAGGCAGATAACTGGCTGCTTATGGTACAGCGTTGCCAGATTGTGTGAGAGAAATAAGCAACCCAGGTCTAGGAAAACAGAAAATAAGCGACTAGGCCACATGAGCCCTAGCTTCAAACCTATATACGCTCACAACGCGCCGCGATGCGTTGTGAGCTTGTAGATCCAAATGGCTTCTCTCTCTCTCTCTCTCTCTCTCTCTCTCTCTCTCTCTCTCTCTCTCTCTCTCTCTCTCTCTCTCTCTCTCTCTCTCTCTCTCTCTCTCTCTCTCTCTCTCTCTCTCTCTCTCTCTCTCTCTCTCTCTCTCTCTCTTTCTCTCTCTCTCTCTCTCTCTCTCTCTCTCTCTCTCTCTCTCTCTCTCTCTCTCTCTCTCTCTGTGAAGCCCAAACTGAATCACAGTGCACACAATAAAAGAAGAAAAATAGCGATACAGCAGCGGTGCAATAACTGCCAGGAGTCTCAGAGCTGTATTGGAGGACAAATAGAGCTCACTTCACATCCTGTATGAGGGAGCTCTCACTAAATGACATAGCGGCAGGCTCATACTGTGACTGCGTACTGTATGCAGGCTACGTTTCATGATAATGCTAACATTAGCCCGGGGCTAGTCATGGATAATCTCTCAGCAGCACTACTGCCTTATAACATGTGTTGCTGTTGTTAGTAGGAATAAACACAGAAGCACCCGGGAGGAAGCAGACTAAAAAAACATGTAAATATTGACCATTTGGGGAGAATTGAGCCACACTTCTCAGCCGGGTCATATTTGACCCTTAACAGATGTCTCACTTTTATTATAGACACCATCAGAATGAACTAAAATGGTGGTTATTCATTGTGTTGCGTTAAAATAGCTGTTTCTGAGGATATCATGAAGCCTTGTTCCAATAAAGAAATGTAAAGGTGCACTTTGTAGGCCTACTTATTTAAAACTTGTACACGGGTCAAAAATTACCCGATGACACCGGAATGATGACTAAATGGACGGGCTAGCTGGGGCTAGTCATGGATAATGTTAACATTAGCCGGGGGTGAGTCATGGCTAATGCTAACACCAGTATAATGTTAACACTAGTCTGGCTGTCTCCATGTAGCATGAACACCTGAGTAGAGTGTTGATGCTTGCCAGGCAAGTTCCAGCTGCGTCGGTTCATACAAAATGTGTATTCACAGGAAAGTAGTTGTGTATATGAACACTAAAGCCATCACACGTTTAGCACTCACAAATTACACTCATCATCCCCTCAATCATCACTTTACACTCATGAAGATATAGAACTTGAAATGGCAAAACATTCGTTTTAGTAGGAGTTTTGACAATGCGGCTATTGTTGCACACCTGCACTAAACAAACTGCTGAATATGTTGAATTGTGTTTTGTAAATGTATTTCTGTTGAACATACTTTGAAACAGAATATCCCTACGGGACAATGAAGACTGATTGTGATTATTCACAGGACCTAATGGTTCCAGTGATGGAATCAGAATCATCTGTATTGTCACATCACATGGTTTACAGGTGTGAAACAGTGGGTGAAATTCATGTTGGTGCAAGCTCCATCGTTTTATGTTATTTCCATAAAAAAAGAACGGGAAGAAGGAGGAAGGGGGCGTACTCACATGTTTTACTTGAGTAAAAGTATCTATCAATACCCTATTTGTAGTCTGTTACAAGCTTGTAGATCTGCTATTTTCAAATTGCTAAAGTAGATTATACTGTATAGGTCTGAAGTGGTTTTGTAATAATAATCAAAATCTACAAAGTAACTAGTAAATCAAGTTTTCAAATAATCATAGTGGTGTAAAAATACAATATTTGCCTCTGAGATGTAGTGGAGTAGAAGTACAATGATTGAAAATACCTCAAGTTAGTGCAGTAAATGTACTCAGTTACGTTACACCACTGAATAGTTCATAAATAAGTGTGTATACTATTCACAGGACCTAATAGTCCGTAGCTAACATTCAACAAAGGCACAATTATTGCAGGATAAATGTGTGAAATAATAATGAAGCACAAATCCTCCCTTAAACCTCTGGGCTACGTTCTCAATGTCTGCATGCGTCTTGCACAATGTTTGTGCTGGGAGTCTGAAGTGCTGTTAACACATTAAGAGCTGAAGCCCATTCTACAAAATGTCTTCTAAATCCCAACAGTATTCTGAAAAAAACATATCTTTCTATATCAGTGGTGCTCAAACTTTTTCATGTCAAGGACCCCCAAAATGATATGCATTTGGCCGCCGACCCCCATCTCAAAATATGTTGTTCCAGGGACCCCCAGAAGCAAAGATTTGAGTTACAAATGTTCTCTTTAAAACAATAATATATATTCAAGGATTTACACATATTTTCACGATTTAAAAAAAAATTAGCAGATCTACAAGCTCGTAGCGCGGCACTCGGTGCCGCACTATGAGCTTGTATATCTGCTATTTTTTAATAGCCCAAAGTGTAAAATAATGCTTTTTTTTTTAGCTCAAATCAAAAAATGACACAGATGCATTCCCGGTCTTAAAGGGTTAAAACCTTGTTATTTGTTTGATAAAGAAATAAATAAATGTAATTCCTCACGGAAATGTATGCTGGCAATTAAATGCTAGGCTAATCCATTTCACTTTTCACTGCATAACAATTAAGCATGGTAAATATTTAATTTCCAGCTTTCTCTGGGATCCAAAATGTAAAAAGGGACAATGGAGGCAGAAAGCTGTATTTACACACGCATTTAAACCTGTTCCTTCAGGTTTATTATTTGAATGTTTTTCTCCTTTTCTTTGAAAAGTATATATGTGTTTGAAATGATCTAGTGTTATTGTTACTACTACTACTACTGTTATCATTATCATTATTATCATTATTATTATTAGTATTATTTTACCATATTTTAGCTCCATTTTATTTGCCAAGGACTTTTGCACATTAAATAATTTCTTGTGCCATAGTCTTTCCGGGCATTAAACTGATTATAGGGCAGATACTTTACCACTGCACTGCCGAGCGCCCCAGGCCTATTAATACTAGGGCTAGGGCCTCAGCATACAAGTAGTACACTGAGGCACTCGGGTGGTGCAGTGGTAATTCTGCCAACCAACGCAGAGGTTGTGGGTTCGAATCCACCGTGGTGCGTCCAGCTTTGTCGAGTGTCTATCTATGTTAACTCTTCCACTGCAAAAGGACGACTTTGACGACTTTTTGTGTTTGTTGGTGTTTCCACTAGATGGCCCTCTGCGCTAACACATGAGTGACCATTTCATCCCCAGATGCACGCAGAACCAGGCGATCACGTGATCCCAAGATTTACGGTTCCATTCACTTCCTGGTTAACGTATAAATCGCCTGCATCTCGCCTCCTGTGTTTTACTATGTATTTTTGACGAGACATGCTATTTTCAACGGCCTATAACAAGAGAAAGGGGGGTCGCCATGATTATGTTGTCTTTGCGGAAGCAGAGTGACCCCCCCCCCCCCCCCCCCCCGATTATCAACGATCAGGGGTTCGATCATACTGGAGATAAATATTATGTAGGCTGCACTAGCCCTCCTGTTTTCGTCCCTAGAGGGGCGGGTTTAACATCTCCGGCGAGAGAAAGCGTGAGATCCCATTGGTTCACCGATCTGTCCGTCACCCCCCGCCCCGTCAACACAACATTACGAGCGACGCCCACTGCACTCTGGTTGGTTGGGGAAATGAAACACTTCCTATACCCGGAACACCGACGCACTGGTCCAGGCTTTTATTTTTTAGCAAAACTAAACAATAAAAGCCTGGAGATCGAGGCTAAATATTCTGTGACTACGTGAAAAGGTAAGAAAATCCAAAAATGGCAGTGGATGATTTATTTATGTATTAATTGTGCCAGTGAATGAGTTAACACACAAATGTGTGTGGGGAGGAATCAATTGGTATAACGACTAAATTGGGAAGAAAAAGTGCACAAAAAAACAAACAGTACCAGTATGTTGATGCTTTGTATTGAAACACACAATTCTAGATCAGCTAATAATAATAAAACATCTGTCTCTGGAGATTCATGTATGCAACTCCTGTATTATTTCATGAATTGAGAAATAAACTTGTGCTTTGTGTTCTTTCAGCACACGGCCTCCACCCCTTTGAAGTTGAAAGAGTTGATTTAAATGGTGCTTGGTCAGCACTATGCTGTGTGTGTGTGTGTGTGTGTGTGTGTGTGTGTGTGTGTGTGTGTGTGTGTGTGTGTGTGTGTGTGTGTGTGTGTGTGTGTGTGTGTGTGTGTGTGTGTGTGTGTGTGTGTGTGTTGTCCTGGTTTGTGAAGTGGAGGTTTTTCACTGTGTGGTGTGTTTAATTATTTAAGTGATTCCTGAAAACGCTTCTCCTGTGGACACATTCAGGTCACGTTAAACGGCCGTCTCTCCCTGTTCTCACTTCACTTACAGAACAGAGTGTTTCCTACCACTCAGCTGTTCATCACATTCACACAGCGGTGGAAAGTAACTATGTACATTTACTCAAGTTTGAGGTATTTTTTTACTTTACTGGAGTATTTCCAGTTTTCAGTACTTTTACTTCTACTCCACTACATCTCAGAGGCAAATATTGTACTTTTACTCCACTACAGATATATGAAAACTTTAGCTCCTAGTTACTTTGTAGATTTTGATTATTATTACAAAACATACATTAACCACTTCAGCCCTACTGTATATATTTCGACCACTTGAAAATAGCCGATCTACAAGCTCACAATGTGTCGCGTTGCGACACATTGTGAGCCTGTAGATCTGCTATTTCTGACAAATTGTGGCCATGATTTGGTCAAAACCAAACGTTTTTAGAGGGTGGTTCTTAACTCTTTAAGACCCGAGGCCGATTCTACAAAAGCCTTCTAAAATCAGTAGTTCTCACACTTTAGAGATTTAAAAAAAAACATTAAAAAAATAAACAGCAGATGTACAAGCTCTGCTGTGAGCTTGTACATCTGCTATCTTTGAATAGCCAACGCTACAACCTAAAATGACACAGCCGGTTTTAACAGCTTATGACCAGGTAAAAATGCATATTAATGCTTTAGAGAAAAGCAGAATGCCCCAAAAAAATGATTACCAGGATTTTCATGGATGAGCTTCAAAACCAGTTTCGGGTGGAATGACACTGTAATAACCTTCATTTCATTCAGAAATGAGCTTCGCCCTCCTCCCAGCAATCATGTACTAAGTTAAGTGTCCCCATTTTTCAGCTGGTGAGCCATTTATTTCTGAACTGCGAGTCTTCTTATGCAGCGAAGTGTCCAAGATGGAGAATGATGCAGTCCGCAGTAAATGTGAGACATTAACCCATTACGACCGGGAACTGTGTAAGCGCTTAAACCATTCTTTTATACTAGGGCTATTCAAAAATAGCCCCAAAAAAGATATACAAGCTCATAGCGCGGCACAGATCTGCTATTTTTGGGAAAAATTGTGGGAAATGTGTGCAAATCTTTGAATGCATATATTTTTAAGGCGAACATTTGTTCGCTTTGGGGGTCCCTGGAAGAAATGATTTTGACATGGGGGTCCGCGGCCAAATACATATCATTTTGGGAGGTCCTTGACATGAACAAATTTGAAAAAAACTGTTAGGATTTAGAAAACATTTATAGAATCCCCCAGAAGCAAAGATTTGAGTTAAAAATGTTCGCTTTAAAAACAAAATAGCAGATCTACAGTACAAGCTCATAGCGCATATATTTGAATAGCCAAAGGAATCTAAAAATGACACAAATGATGCTTTCCCGGTCTTAAAGGGTTAAAACACTTAGATCAGTGTCAAAGTGACACAAATGCTCCGAGACACACACACACACACACACAAACACACACACACACACACACACACACACACACACACACACACACACACACACACACACACACACACACACACGCGCACACGAGTGACAAGAGCAGTAATTTAGAACACGGAGCGCCCAGCATTTGCATACAAAGATGTCTTTGTTTTGGTGGCGGGCGGCGCTGATGAAATTACCATGTATATTTGGAGGCCTCGGGAGAGAGACGTGCCGATACTTAACCCAATAAGACCTGGAACTGTGTCATTTTTAGATTTGAGCTAAAAAAGCATTATTTTACACTTTGGGCTATTCAAAAATAGCAGATATACAAGCTCATAGCGCGGCACCGAGTGCCGCGCTACGAGCTTGTAGATCTGCTATTTTTGAAAAATCGTGATAATGTGTGCAAATCTTTGAATATATATATTTTTAAAGCGAACATTTTGAACTCAAATCTTTGCTTCTGGGGGGTCCCTGGAACAAAATATTTTGATGGGGGTCCGCGGCCAAATACATATCATTTTGGGGGTCCTTGACGTGAAAAAGATTGAGCACCACTGATATAGAAGCATTCGTTTTCCAGAAAACTGTTGGGATTTAGGAGACATATAGAATCGGCTTCAGGTCTCAATGAGTTAACGACGAGGCTTGTTGCCCGCGTTACGCCTCCACAGCTGTTGTTTGCGCGTCGCTGTAAAAACTTGGAGGCGCCGCAAGAATCGCTTCTTCTTTCTTCCTCATCTACGGTTCCTCCCGTCTCCTTGTGAATGTCTCCTCCATCTAATACGCAGCGGTGGAAAAAAGTACTCTGATATTTTACTTAAAGGACGACTTCACCGCTTTTCAACCTATCTTCATATAATTGGTCCTCACTAATACTCATGATAAAATGGTACCATTTCTTTCTACTCGATCCGTGTCTCAGAAGAGAGCTGTGGACAGTTCAGAGTCCCGTCTACCAGTGACATCATCAATGGGGAATCCAAGCTAATAGAAACTGCAGGCTTTCTATTCCTGGAAAGTTGCAATGCAATAGAAGAAGCCATTGTTCTCGTGTTAATAAAAATCTAAATAAAAAATGTGAAATCTTGTTGGAAAAAAAAAATCGTGCCTAACTATGATGTCACTGGTAGACAGGTTTCTGGACTGTCCACAGCCCTCCTATGAGACACAGACCAAGTAGAAAAAAATGGTACCATTTTATCATGAGTATTAGTGAGGACCAATTATATGAAGATAGGTTGAAAAGCGGTGAAGTCGTCCTTTAAGTAAAAGTAGCAATACCACAAAATAAAAAGTACTCGGTTACAAGTAAAAGGCCTGTGTTCAAAAATTTACTTGAGTAAAAGTACAAAAGTATTGGCTTCAAAATGTACTTAAAGTATCAAAAGCAAAAGTGCTAAAATGTTTGAAAATAGCAGATCTACAAGCTTACAACGCGTCGCGATGCGACGCGTTGTGAGCTTGTAGATCGGCTATTGTCAAATAGCCTAGGTATATAAAATAGGGCCGACGTGGTTAATGTATGTTTTATAATATGATGATTTATATCCACAAAAAAAACTAGTAACTAAAGTTTTCAAATAATTGTAGTGGAGTAAAAGTGCAATATTTGCCTCTGAGATGTAGTGGAGTAGAAGTAAAAATACTGAAAATTGGAAATACTCCAGTAAAGTAAAAAAAACAAACATTGTACTCAAGTACAGTACTTGAGTAAATATACTTAGTTACTTTCCACCACTGCTAATATTTTGCGTGTGCCGAAAATAGCCGATGTACAAGCTTTGCTCGTGAGCTTGTAGATCGGCTGTTTGCGGCGCACGAACGCCGTTGTACGATGGGGTTGTAAAACCAGGCTTAGCCTTCCCTATTCCCTGTCACTCTGT
This sequence comes from Gymnoscopelus microlampas, assembly GCF_963454915.1. Lineage (NCBI taxonomy): Eukaryota > Metazoa > Chordata > Actinopteri > Myctophiformes > Myctophidae > Gymnoscopelus > Gymnoscopelus microlampas. The sequence continues at coordinate 6,443,499 of NC_139956.1, forward strand.
CAAACAAATAGGCCAGGCATTCTCTCTCTCTCTTTCTCATTCCCTCTCTTTCCCTGTCCCCCTTTATCTATTTCAAAGCCTCCCCTTTTCTGAAAACCCACTGCCTCTCTCTCTCTCTCTCTCTCTCTCTCTCTCTCTCTCTCTCTCTCTCTCTCTCTGAGTATCTCTCTCTCCTGTGCTGTGCTCCTGCCCTCTTTCAACTTGACCACATTTCAATTTTCCTTTCAGCCATTCAAATTCAATTTTGCTTTCAAAGCCTGGCATCTCATTGTGCGTCGTGCCCCCATTTTTCTCTCCCTCTCCCTCCCTCTCTCTCTCTCTCTCTCTCTCTCTCTCTCTCTCTCTCATATAAGGCATCTTTCTGTATGTGCTTTTGCACTAGGAATACTGAGTCATAGAATGAGTCCTAGCATATCAAGGACACATCGCCCCCCCCCCCCCACCCCCCCATTCAAAAGCTCAGAAAAGGCCATTTCCAGCCCTGGGCTAGTGTTAACATTATCCATGTTTAGCCCCAGGTTAATGTTAACATTACCTAAATGACTAGCCCTGGGCTATCGTTAACATTAAGGAAATTGATAATGGTGACCGTTCAATTCCTTAAGCAACAAGTCCACGTTTGGGCGTTATTTCCTCCTCTGTAAAGTCGCTTACTGTTATTTGAGAATATATAAATATATGTACCGATATTAGCACCCTCTCTCTGTGCTCAACAATTTGCTGTGTACCGTTTCAAACACCAAGGGGGCGCTATCTTACACCTCAGAATTGTACTGAATTACAGTACCTGAGTAAATGTATTTAGTTACATTCGACCGATGACCTTTAGCTGTAAAGCTGAAGCTGTTAAATGGACCAGTGGGAGTGCAGATATAGGGTTGAGTGCTTGGCTCAAGGGCTATTTTTAGCCACACAGGGATAACAAGGACTTGTTGTTATTGATGGTGGTTAAACATATCAGACCTGTGGCTTTTCAGTTACAGGACTTATTAAAGGAATGATTTGGACTACTGTAATTCATTAAAGCCAAATATTGTACTTTTACTCAACTATAATTATTCGAAAACTTTAGTTACTGGTTAATTTGTAGATTTTGATTATTATTGCCAAACACACATCAACCACGTCAGCCCTTTATACATATCATAGAAAACATCTTTTCAAAATAGCCGATCTATAAGCTCACGATGCAACGCATCGTGAGCTTGTAGATCTGCTATTTTCAAAAGATGTTTATACATTTGAAAACTTGAAATGGGAATTCTGCATAATGAGTACTTTTACTTTTGGTACTTTATGTATTTTTTGATGCCAATACCTTCGTACTTTTACTCAAGTACATTTTGAATTCTGGACTTTTACTTGTAACAGAGTATTTCAATATTGCAGTATTGATACTTTTACTTAAGTAAAACCTTTGAGTACTTTTTCCACCGCTGGCTATATGTTGTGTTTATGGGCTTCAAGCAGTACTACATGGAAGGGGAGACCTTTTGTTAATAGATGTTCAACAAAATAGACAGAGAGGATGTCAACTATATAGGCATGTTTCTGAACCGTCCACGGTCCACCTCCGAGACACATGGACTAAATGAGACAGAAATGGTACCATATGGTACCTATAATGAGAATGAGTGAGGACTGAGAGCTAGGTCCAATTCAAGATAAATGGGTGAAGTGGCCCTTTAAGCACGGCCCTCGAGTAAATGTACTCAGATACTTCTGCACCGCTGAAATTGAGCGCTGAAAGTTGCCTCAAGCGTTGGCAGAAATCAGAGTGACATCTGGTTCATCTGCCATTCATAGTGGGCCTGGCTGCTCATTTAGCTTAACCCATTAAGACCGGGAACGCATCTGTGTCATTTCTTTGCGCTATTCAAAAAATAGCAGATCTTCAAGCTCATAGTGCGGCACCAAGTGAGCTTGTAGATCTACTATTTTTAGAAAAATCGTGAAAATGTTTGCAAATATTTGTAACTCAAATCTTTGTTTCTGGGGATTTTACAAATGTCTAAATCCTAACAATTCTGAAAAACGTATGTTGCTATAATATCGGTGGTTCTCACACCTTTTTCTTGTCAAGGGCCTCACAAAATTATATGTTTGGCCACGGACCCCCATCTCAAAATACTTTGTTCCAGGGACCCCCCAGAAGCAAAGATTTGAGTTAAAAATGTATGTATATATTCAAAGATTTACACACATTTTCACAATTTCTTTACAAAAATATATCAGATCTACAAGCTCATAGTGCGGCACTCGGTGCCGCGCTATGAGCTTGTATATCTGTTATTTTTTAATAGCCAAAGAAATCTTAAAATGACACAGATGCATGCGTTCCCGTATTCAATGAGTTAAATGAGGGAGTCATCGCTGTAAATTACACTGGATAATTGAATCACTGCTGATGATCCACCGTGAAGTGATACAGAAATCTATCTGCTGCTGCACATTCTACGCTATGATCGTTTCAGAATGACCGTGGGATTCCTGAAGAGTGCTTGAAAGTGGTTCTTTAACCCCCAGTGCTTCTCATACCGTGTTCATGTCAAGGACCCCCCCATATGCATATGGCCACGGACCCCTAGCCCCCGCCCTCACCCATCTGAAAAAGACTACTAGCCCAAGTAAAACATAGGGTTTAAGTGTGCTAATGTATGTTTTGTTGTAATAATTTACTGTAAAAATCTCAAATGTAACTAAAGCTATTAAATAATTGTAGTGGTTTGACCAATCACAACACTCGTTTCATTCACGGAGAATGTTAACAGATTTGTAAAGTCATCAACGTCATTTCCTTGGGCGGTACTTCGGCCAAATTCAACCATTTCCGGTTGTCAACTTCCTAGACAACCAACATCCCAGGTCTTGCCCAGCGTGCTCTGAGATGCAGTGGAGAAGTACCATATAAAGTTGAAATGAAATTCAAGTATACCTCAGCATTGTACAGTTCTTGGGTGAATGCACTCAGTTGTACTCCTTCAAAACCGCTCTAAAAGAGCACAGGTGGCTGCAATTTGGAACTGGCCC
>NC_139956.1:6451528-6456320 GCF_963454915.1 Gymnoscopelus microlampas
TCTGAAAATAGCAGATCTACAAGCTCACAACGTGTCGCAGCGCATAGATCTGCTATTTTCAGCATGCGACCAAGTGTAAAATCAGGCATTGCGACACCATGAAGGCACCGCCAAAATACATTTTAGTCGACTAAATGAACTGTAGATTTAGTCGACTATAATCCTATGATTATTTAGTCTACTAGACTAGACAAAAACTACAACACTTCAGATGACTAGAATATGACTAAAACTTAATGAAAGTTCCATAGGGGGAACAGGTATTAACAGTTCAATAGGGGGAACAGGTATTAACAGTTCCATTGGGGGGAACAGGTATTAACAGTTCCATAGGGGGAACATGTATTAACAGTTCCATAGGGGGAACAGGTATTAACAGTTCCATAGGGGGAACAGGTATTAACAGTTCCATAGGGGGAACAGGTATTAACAGTTCCATAGGGGGAACAGGTATTAACAGTTTAACAGTTCCATAGGGGGAACAGGTATTAACAGTTCCATAGGGGGAACAGGTATTAACAGTTCCATAGGGGAACAGGTATTAACAGTTCCATAGGGGGAACAGGTATTAACAGTTCCATAGGGGGAGCATGTATTAACAGTTCCATAGGGGGAGCATGTATTAACAGTTCCATAGGGGGAGCATGTATTAACAGTTCCATAGGGGGAGCATGTATTAACAGTTCAATAGGGGAACAGGTATTAACAGTTCAATAGGGGAACAGGTATTAACAGTTCCATAGGGGAACAGGTATTAACAATTCCATAGGGGGAACATGTATTAACAGTTCAATAGGGGGAACAGGTATTAACAGTTCCATAGGGGGAACAGGTATTAACAGTTCCATAGGGGGAACAGGTATTAACAGTTCCATAGGGGGAACATGTATTAACAGTTCCATAGGGGGAACATGTATTAACAGTTCCATAGGGGGAACAGGTATTAACAGTTCCATAGGGGGAACAGGTATTAACGGTATTTGTTGCACGCCGAACTGTAGCAACTTCACTCTAGTTTGATGGATTAGAATAAGCCACCTGCCATCAGGCAATCTTTCTCTGAACAGATTGATTGCTTTAAATGCTCAATAAATAATCATAAGGCTCTGTTGCACTCAACTATGTTATTTTGCTTTGAATCAGAACTGAAACACTTGCTACTGTAGCCTTCTATATTTGCCACAAAGACATATTTATAAATAAAAAACTAATCGTCAAATATTTGCTATATTCCTTGACTTAAGGCCTTTGCACACAGGGTGCGATTAGTCAATCAGTTTTTACCGCATGCGAAAAGACGCACAAATCGAACTGGGTTCGATTGAAAAAAAAAACACATCGCCGCACGGGGTGTGCATGAGGTCAAAGAGAACCATGTGTTAACCCATTAAGACCTGAGTCCGATTCTTAAAATGTTATCTAAATCCAAACAGTTTTTGAAAAAAAATCAAAAACATTTTTTTTCAAGATTTTTCAAAAATAGCAGATCTACAAGCTCATAGCGCGGCACTCGGTGCCGCGCTATGAGCTTGTATATCTGCTATTTTTGAATAGCCAAAGACATCTAAGGTGACACAGATGCGTTCCAGGTATCAATGGTTAATTAAAAAATATATATTGTCCGTTTTTTCCCGTGCGGAAAATCGCACCCTGTCTGCCAAAGATCTTTACTGTATGTTATATTAGACAGACAGACAGACAGACAGACAGACAGACAGACAGACAGACAGACAGACAAGCATACAGAGATAATTATGCATTCAATCCAATGCCAAATATATAAAAGGAAGTGATTAGGAAGTCAATAGAAGATGCAGTCACTCAGAAGGCAGGTCAATGCTCAAGACATTGATTTTCTGCAGGACGGCTTCTTCCACTTCTGCTGCGTGAGGCTCTGAATGTGCTGCCATCCGCAATGGTGACCTTGGTGTGTGTGTGTGTGTGTGTGTGTGTGTGTGTGTGTGTGTGTGTGTGTGTGTGTGTGTGTGTGTGTGTGTGTGTGTGTGTGTGTGTGCGCAAGACAGATATAGAGAGAGAGAGACACACACACACACACACACACACACACAGTGTGAGACAAACAGACAGAGCAAGAGCGTAAAAGCATACAGTATACTGTATGTTATTGTGAAAATCGAATGATACATTTGGACAGGGCACGTGCATTCAACATAGGTGGGGAACAAAACTACTAATCACCAGAAGTCTTAAAGGACGACTTCACCGATTTTCAACCTATCTTCATATAATTGGTCCTCACTAATACTCATGATAAAATGGTAAAAAATGTTTCTACTCGGTCTGTGTCTCAGAGGAGGCTGTGGACAGTTCAGAGTCCCGTCTACCAGTGACATCATCAATGGGGAATCCAAGCTAACAGAAACTGCAGGCTTTCTATTCCTGGAAAGTTGCAATGCAATAAAAGAAGCCATTGTTCTCGTGTTAATAGAAATCTTTTAGGAAAAAAAATCATGCCTAACGATGATGTCACTGGTAGACGGGTTTCTGGACTGTCCACAGCCCTCCTATGAGACACAGACCAAGTAGAAAAAAATGGTACCATTTTATCATGAGTATTAGTGAGGACCAATTATATGAAGATAGCAACTAAGAGTATACCTAGTGTTAAGGTAAAAGTGCAATATATCAGCTACCTACTTTCATAAACAGACAAAATAGGAAAATCAAATGAGCAAGAGCTAAAAGCAATAAGTGTATCGAATAAACAAGATCCAATAAGACAAGAGCTCGTACAACTAGTTAACAACAAGTAGGCCACAAGTAGCTTCTCAACATGGAAACTGTGAGATCACATCAAACACAAAACAACGTGTTCTAGGATGCATAGCTGACGGCTGCGTTCCAGACTCTCTCCACATCCAGTTGGACGGCCCACCAGGGGGTCAAGAGGTCAATCCCATAATGATGCAGACCCTCACCATCGTGGGATCGACAGCTACGCTTAGCCCTTCCAGCTAGACGCCTCCACACAATGCCTCCCACTCCCACTCACTCCCATCTCTGTGTCTCTGTGGTGCCTGAAGCCTGATTAATATGCTAATATCCATACCCAAGGGCCCGCGGACCCCCATCTGAAAAAAGGCTTTGCCAGGGACCACCAGAAGAGAAGATTTAAAGGGGAATTTTGGACGAAGGTTTCTTACCGTTTCTATGACGTTATGAAATCTTAGGATGAATGGTACAGTAGAAAAAAATCATAACTCCATCCCGGGTCCGCCACAGCTTAAACGTGCGCCAATAGGCCTTGCGCTAGATTGCGTATTTTAATAGCTTTTAAAACAAAACAAAAAATGGTGAGATCTGACGTTCATAGTGACAGAACTGTAGGAAAAAAAAAAAAAAGGTCTCGCTAGACGAGTTCAAAATCTCGTGATTTCAATGTTGTCTAGCGAGACTTAGGTTTTGTTTTTGTTTTTTTCTTTTTGGTTGCATAGTGTTCTATCACTATGAACGTCAAATCTCACAAAAAAAAACGGGAAAAAAAGCTATTAAAATATGTGATCTAACGCAAGCCTATCCGCGCACGTTTTAAGCTGCGGCGGACCCGGGATGGAGTTATGACATTTTTTTACTGTACCATTCATCCTAAGATATAATAACGTCATAGAAAAGGTAAGAAAAACTTAGTCCAAAATTCTCCTTTAAGTTAAAAAATCAGAAATAGCAGATGTACAAGCTCACAGCGCAGCACAAAGCGAGGCACTGTGAGCAATGTACATCTGCTTGAGCTTGTATAAATATGGAGATACAAGGTTGCTGCCCGACAGCAACACCTTAGCTTCTAGAGTCTGAAGGTCACCGTGGCGACCCCCCCACCACCACCTCCCAACCCACCACCCACCCTGAAGGGTGAATTAACCCATTGAGACCTGAAGCCGATTCTACATGTCTCCTAAATCTCAACAGTATTCTGAAAAAATATATGTTTCTATATCAGTGGTGCTCAATCTTTTTCATGTCAAGGACCCCCACAATTATATGTATTTGGCCGCGGACCCCCATCAAAATATGTTGTCCCAGGGACCCCCAGAAGCAAAGATTTGAGTTAAACATGTTCGCTTTAAAAAAAATATATATATATTCAAAGATTTGCACACATTTTCACGATTTTCAAAAATAGCCAAAAGTGTAAAATAATGCTTTTTAGCTCAAATCTAAAAATGACACAGTTCCAGGTCTTAATGGGTTAAGGGCTCAGCAGTCAGATGAGAGCCCAGCAGAGAGAGGTGTTTTGGGGGTCAAGGTTCCAGGGCTTATAGCAGTAATAATAATACCAGGCCTGGTGTTGTGAGGGCACGGGGGTCGCATGCTGATGTGCTCTTCCTTGTTGTGATTTATCGTAGCATCGCTGACTGCCAGTGTGTGGATAAAGTACTCGTACCCCGGACAGTACTCGAGTCAAAATAGATACTCCTGGTCAAATATTACTCAGCTACAAGTAGGGGCAATGTGAACATTGGAATATATGAAATAAAAATGGTATTCTGTTTGCCTTTTACAGTATGTAATCAAAGATTGCAGAGGGCATATATGACACATAAGAAATGACAGACATATTTCATAATTGTATACTTAAAACTGAAAAAAACTGATAGCTGACAAACACTTGAGTCACTTGAAGATCAGCTATTTCTGCTGTTTTGGGGAAATGTTTTGAACACGTAAACGATTATACGATTATGCTAAATAAGTGGGGTTTTTTTAAAGCTAAAAAACATTATTTTACACTTTGGGCTATTCAAAAATAGCTTCACTGGCTTTATATCTGTTA
>NC_139956.1:6456520-6811520 GCF_963454915.1 Gymnoscopelus microlampas
AGTAAGGGAGAGAGAGAGGGTAGGGAGAGAGAGAAAGAGAGGGAGAGAAAGAGAAAGAGAAAGAGAGGAAGAGGGAAAGAGAAAGAGAGGAAGAGGGAAAGAGAAAGAGAAAGAGAGGGAGAGAAAGAGAAAGAGAAAGAGAGAGAGTAAGGGAGAGAGAGAGGGTAGGGAGAGAGAGAAAGAGAGGGAGAGAAAGAGAAAGAGAAAGAGAGGAAGAGGGAAAGAGAAAGAGAGGAAGAGGGAAAGAGAAAGAGAAAGAGAGGGAGAGAAGAGAAAGAGAAAGAGAGGGAGAGAAAGAGAAAGAGAAAGAGAGAGGGAGAGGAAGAAAGAGAGAGAGAGCTCTCCCTCGGCGTTCCGCTCTCTCTCTCTCTCTTGGGGCCGTGTACACATTTGAGCCGGGTGTCGGGGGAGGTCATCTCTCACGCTCCGCCCCGGTCATCACCACCCTCCCTCCCCTCCCTCCCTCCCTCCCCCTCCTCTCTACAGCCCAGACAGACACATTTGAATATTCATGACGGCTCTCTCCAGCTCATTTGCATCCTTTAACTCCGGCGCGCTCTTCACAATATGCTAATGAGACAACGTCGGCGAGCGAGGGAGAGAGAGAGAGAGAGAGAGAGAGAGAGAGAGAGAGAGAGAGAGAGAGAGAGAGAGAGAGAGGGAGAGAGAGAGAGAGAGAGAATGAAAGAAAGGGTGACTTGCTTTCCTGGACGGTGACCGTATGCAGGTGTTTACAGCAGGCTGAATGGCACAGCGGCCATGGGCCCTGGGACCTTAAATACCCTGGTTTGTAATGTTTACATACCGCTGCTGCTGAAACCTGCGTTTCAATACAGATACAAACATACTTTTTTGTTTTATATACACATCGTTGCTGTTGGGCAGAAACCTTGTATCTCCGTATTTTGTTTTCTCGTATTTTATTAATGAACACCCCTACTTGATCATAGGCTACTACACAGCGTCACACAAAGCATCAGAAGCAGCAGATCCGCAAGCTCTGGTAATGTTGCTGCTTTTGAATTTTTATCCTGAAAAGTAACGGTTTTGGTCATACAGTATAGGTGGCCAGTGACTTTGACCAGTTTGACTTCAGAGCCTTTGCGTCATGCATGTCACACAAACAGAATGCGATGTGTTTTGTTGACATTCAGTGGATTTTCTGTGGTCTGTTTTTTTTATAATTAGGCTGAAAAGTAATCTGGGATTGGCCCTTGACTTTGATGTCAGTCACTTAATCCCGCCCCCTCTCCTAAAATCCCTCAACAGCGTCACCCGCAGGCAAAGATATATTTTTTTCATTGCAGTTGAAAAGGCTTTAGAAATGTGAGAGAAAAACACCTGCCATGGATCACTGGAGAGGAATTATCAGTTCAAACTTGTTATACACGTTTGAAGGACCATGACAAAGACTTTTAATGTGTTGTAAAACTGAATGTCATGAGATCTTTAACTTCCACAATCCACATTATGAAATCCATTGGTGTTGTGTGCGCATGCTGTTTGTGTGACATGCATGATGCACAGGCTTTGAAAGTGAAACTGGTCAAAGTCACATGCCAACTACTGGATGAGGTTTCCACTCGACAAGGGACCATATCTTACTTTGGTGAGTGTCCAGACATTGTTTGGCCTCGCTAGCAGCAAAACCTACTCGCCCGGACCGCCATGTATACAAAAATAGAAGATCTAATAGCTTGTAGATCAGCTATTTTAGCTATTAGTCGTGTGACGATGTATAGGACTTAAATGAGTAAATGAGCTTTTTAGCCGATAAATAAATACTGCATTCAACTACATTGTGCAACCATAAACATTAACCCTTTAAGACCTGAGGCTATGATTCTATTTCTATTTTTTTTTTATGTTGCTTTATCAGTGGTGCTAAAACCTTTTCATGTCAAGGACCCCCAAAATTATATGTATTTGGCCGTGGACCCCCATCTCAAAATATTTTGCTCCAGGGACCCCCAGAAGCAAAGTTTTTATCTAAAAATGTTCGCTTTAAAAATATAAATATATTCAAAAGATTTGCACAAATTCTCACGATTTTTCAAAATAGCAGACATACAAGCTCATAGCGCGGCACCGCCAAAGTATAAAACAATGGTTTAAGTGGTTACACGGATGTGTCCCCGGTCTTAATGGGTTAAGAGACACTTAGTATTTTGTTATCCGTCACAAATAAAAACAAGAAAACAGACATCTGTCTAGATAAGCATCAGATGTGTATCTCCTTCGACAGCTTTCGTTCTAGCTTCGTTTCACACCTGTTGTTTTGTTTGTTTGCTTTCACAGGTGCTTCTCTGTGAAGGTGTGTGTGTGTGACTGTGAACAATCAGCACCTTCCAGCAACTTTGTTTGCCTTGTTTGTTCTACGTTGATCTTTCACCAAAAAATAATGAGAGATTTAATGGCTGGTTGGCTCTGAGAGAGTGGAAAAAAAACAACAGCAACAAAACCAACAGCTGAAAAGTGGAATATGAAAGAACGGGAAACATAAAAGATAACATAGATTATTTATATACAAGTGGTTGTCAAACTTTTTTCATGTCAAGAACCCCCAAAATTAACATGTATTTGGTGGCGGACCCCCATCTGAAAATATACTGTGTCAGAGACCCTCATACAAGATTTGTGTTGAAATGTTTCAAAAAAATATTCCAAATATTCCGGATTTTGTCCAAGATTTAGTTTTGTTGAAAAGTAGCAGGTCTTCAAGCTCACAAAAAACATGAACATTGTTTGATGTAAAAAAAAACATATCTGGGCCTTAACACATCAGTCACATCATCAGGGGGGGTACAGCTACATGTCCGGGACCCTCCGTACAACGTCCTGACAGTGATGGATGAGGCTGCTATCACTGTCCTGCTGCATGTTTGTCCAACTCTTATTGAATGCTGTCATGTTTATAAATGCAGGCTGACTGCAGGGTTTAAACAAGTGAATACAAATAATAAATCGTTGCTAAGGCAGTGATTACCAACCTAGGGGGGCCGGGGCCCACTGGAGGATGTTGCAAGTGGGTCCCCACATAATTGGCAAAATACCCCGGAGGGGCTGGAGCAGCTCTGGAATCACCCATGGTGATTCTGAGAAGGAAAGGACAGATGGATCACCGTGTCCAAAAACATGGCTCCCATCCGCATCTCCTTCTCTAAAACCCCTATAACTCACAAACTTTTTACGCTGGGGAAAACGACTCATTTTGTATGCGCGATCACTCCGCCATTGTGACCCGCGGTAAAGATGTTATCGTTCCAGGCGTTAGCCAGGACCATCGTGCAAAATGCACGCATGCTTTGTTTCACATGGATTGCTCGTCGTGGAGTCTATAGCTTAAACAGCGCCGCGCAGCTCAACGGTGAGATTTCTGGCACCAAACGTAATCTGTTTTTATAAAATTCTGGCACAGAATGTGTTAATACTATATAACTTATATGTATTTTGTCTCGCTGCTCTTCTATTGAAACATTAAGATCGTGTCAAAGGTAATGTCTCACCTGGACACAGGAGGATCTGACACGGATTTTGACCTGATGGTCAAAAATGTATTATCCCCTGAGCAAGCAGGCCGGCTTTATTAGCTCAGTGGTAAAAATATCAGCACTTGCGAAGGAAACCGGGTTCTGAAAATGCGCACAACCCACCCCTCTGACCACTTAACCCTTTAAGACCGGGAACGCATTTGTGTCATTTTTAGATTTCTTTGGGCTACTCAAAAATAGCAGATCTACAAGCTCATAGCGCGGCACCGAGTGCCACGCTATGAGCTTGTATATCTGCTATTTTTTTTTACATTTTGAAAATGTGTGCAAATCTTTGAATATATATGTATTTTTTAAGCGAAGATTTTTTTACTCAAATCTTTTCAAAATTACATGTATTTGGCTGCGGACCCCCATCTGAAAATATTTTGTTCCACGGACCCCCAGAAGCAAAGATTTGAGTATAAAATGTATATATAAAAATATATATATATATATATACAAAAATAGCAGATCTACAAGCTCATGGCGCGGCACTCGGTGCCGCGCCATGAGCTTGTAGATCTGCTTTTTTTGAATAGCCCAAAGAAATCTAAAGTGACACAGATGCGTTCCAGGTCTTAATGGGTTAACATGGCACTGTAATACTGCTGCTGTAAGGCCTTGGTAGGGAGGAGGGGGGGGGGGGGTTAATTTTTAAAGGGAACGGCAGGAATCGTCCAACTCCTTTATGCAACGATGCATCAGAACAATCCCTATAAAACAAGGATTATTAAAAGTGGGTTTGGCTGTCTCACTGCACTGCGCCCGTCCTGACACATTTATTCCCGTCCGGAGACATTTATTCCTGTCCTGAAACATTTAACTACGGCCCGTATTAAAGTTGTGCAGAAACGACACAAAGTGGGGGTTCTGTCTGTGTGTCGGGCTCGGGCCGGATTCCATCTCATAGTTACAAGCTGGGAGATCAGTGAGCCTTGTAATGAAACATTCAAACAAGAGATTCAGCCTTAATGAAGTCCTGCCCCGGCCCTCAATCTGTTCTCACTTTAACTGCACTTCACTCTGCTCAGACCTCTCCTACAGTGCCTCCCAACTAGTGGTGGAAAGTAACTAAGTACATTTACTTAAGTACTGTACTTAAGTACAATTTTGAGGTGTTTGTACTTTACTTGAGTATTTCCAATTTCCAATACTTTCACTTCTACTCCACTACATCTCAGAGGCAAATATTGTACTTTTACTCCACTACAATTATATGAAAGCTTTAGTTACTAGTTACTTTTCAGATATAAATGATTATATTAGGAAACGTACATTAACCACTTTAGCCCTATTTTATACATAGGCTATTTGAAAATAGCAGATCTACAAGCTCACAACGCGTCGCATCGCGACGCGTTGTGAGCTTGTAGATCTGCTATTTTCAAATATTTAGTACTTTTACTTTTGGTATTGATGTCAATACTTTTGTACTTTTACTCAAGTAAATTTTGAATTCTGGACTTTTACTTGTAACAGAGTATTTTTATATTGCAGTATTGGTACTTTTACTTAAGTAAACAATTTGAGTACTTTTTCCACCACTGCTCCCAACACAGCCTTTTCCTATTCTACTGTCCTACGCAGCCTTTTCCTACTGTCCTACTAGGGATGGCCAAATGGAGACATTTTATTAACCGGTTACCGTTAGGCCTTACCGATTAATTAATCGATAACCGTTAAGGAAAAAAAAACAAGGGCCAAAATACATTTTATTTTGAAGGGCCAAGTCTACACAGTTTGTTTTGTGTCTCCAGCAGAGTTTCTAGTGTCTCTATCTCTCTCTGGAAGAGGTTGCACATGCACTCTGCAGCCGCACTGAGGCGCTCCAACACAAACAATACCAATACCATTTTTTAACGATTATTTTTAATCGTTAGAATTAACCGGTTGCCGATTATTAACGGTTAACGGTTATCAGTTGGCCATCCCTATGTCCTACATAACCTTTTCCTACTGTCCTACACAGCTGTCCTACACAGCCTTTGGACTTTTGGTGGAAAAAGTACTCAAATGTTTTACTTAAGTAAAAGTATCAATACTAAAATGTAGAAGTACTCTGTTACAAGTAAACGTCCGGAATTAAAATTGTACTTGAGTAAAAGTACATACGTATTGGTATCAAAATGTACTTAAAGTACCAAAAGTAAAAGTACTAATATGTTTGAAAATAGCAGATCTACAAGCTCACAAGGCATCGCTATGCGATGCCTTGTGAGCTTGTAGCTCGGCTATTTTCAAAGATTCTAGGTATACATTAGGGCTGAAGTGGTCAATGTATGTTTTATAATATAATAATGTATATCTGCAAAGTAACTAGTAACTAAAGCTTTCATATAATTGTAGTGGAGTAAAAGTACTGAAAATTGTAAATACTCCACTAAAGTCAAAAATACCTCAAAATTGTAATTAAGTACAGTACTTGAGTTAATGTACCTTGAGTTAGTTTATACCACTGTGTGTGTGTGTGTGTGTGTGTGTGTGTGTGTGTGTGTGTGTGTGTGTGTGTGTGTGTGTGTGTGTGTGTGTGTGTGTGTGTGTGTGTGTGTGTGTGTGTCATAGTTTGTCATGGATGACCTCTGCAGTACATATCATTCGTGCATCACAAACGGGAGCAGAGTGACAAAAAGTCGATCCACAAAGTCTCTCCGGATGAAAAAAAAAGACGTGGGAAGAAAAAAAAGAAGCAGGAATGTGTGGTCTCCTGTGTGATGGTGATTGAACATCATGTCACATCTTGGTACGGCGCTGGTAATCAGACACTTTGGAGTTTGTCAGAGCGGTCGGGGGGGAGAAGAGTCAAATCAAATGGGCTGATCCGATTAGCCCCGCTATGACGTTTTTCCTTGATGACAGAAATACATCCAAGACGGATGTTGTGCGTGTTGCCACGGCGCCGCGACAACACGACTCCAGCGGCTCCGCTTGTTTGATTCCAGCGTCAGATTGACAGAGTGCCCGGGTGGTTGAGAGGAAAAAATAAATAACAGATTAAAAACCAAAGCTATCTCTGTTAACCCGTTAAGACCGGGAACGCACCTGTGTGTCATTTTAAGATTTATTTGGGCTATTCGACAAGATCATAGACAAGCTCATAGCGCGGCACCGAGTGCCACGCTATGAGCTTGTAGATCAGCTATTATTTGTTTAGAAAAATCGTGAAAATAATGTGCAAATCTTTGAATATATATATTTTTTTTTACATTTTCACTTTTTTTTTTCTGGGTGGTCCCTGGAACAACACGTCTTGAGATGGGGGTCCGCGGGCGGCCAAATACATATCATTTTGGGTGGTCCTTGACGTGAAAAGGTTTGAGAACCACTGATAGCAACATAAGTTTTATTTAAAAAAAACAGTTTTAAAAAGCATTTGTATAATCCACCAGAAGCAAAGATTTGAATTACAAATGTTCGCTTTAAAAACCTAATATATTCAAAAATCTGCTTTGTCATTTTCACAAATTTCACTAAAATAGCAGATCTACAAGCTCGTAGCGCGGCACTCGGTGCCGCGCTATGAGCTTGTAGATCTGCTATTTTTGAATAGCCCCAAAGTATAAAATAATGGTTAGTGGGTTCCATAGGTCTCAAGGGGTTAAGTGCCAGCAGATCAAACTCCTCCATAAAGGACAGGTATTAATGACAGCGGTGGCAACGCTGCGTTAGTCAGCCTTTCATTCCCGTCACACTTTCATCTGTCACTTTTTCCAAAGGCGCACTTCTATACTTGTTTACACCCCATTAAAACCAGGACAGTATTTCTGCCATTTTATACTTTACAGATAGATACAAGCTTGTAGATCTGCTATTTTCAAAAAAGAATATCAAATCTGGTTCCCCCCTACAGATGTGCCACTTCAAAACTTCACACATTACTGTTCTTTCCCTGAAAGTGCCCTGAAAATGCATTTTTTTCCTCCCTGTTCTGCCCTTAAAAAGGCACTGTTTTGCCCCTGAAAAGAAGTTGTCACTACACACCCCCGTTTTTCCCTTCAACAGACATCCATATACATGAGAACAAAAGAATGTGTGTTGAAGAAGGTGTCAGACTCATTATGAGGCGAAAGGTGATTTGAAGAGGACCTTGACCAGTTGCTCAAATTAATTAGCATCATAAAAGCAGTGATCATCAAAACAATTCAGCATTTTAAATGCCCTTCTTTGTCCCTCTTATTGCCCTGGGAATCCCCTGAAAATGTACTGTCTTGCCGATGGCAGGACATTTGAAGTTTTGAAATGGCACATCTGTAAATTTGGCAAAAACGTGGGGGAAATGCATTTTTCTATACTGCCACCAAAATGTGGAATGCCCTACCAACAGAAACTTCTCGATTCCCCTATCCAAATGTAAAACTGACCTAAAAACATGGCTGTCCTCAAAATATAATTGGACTGGACAGTGTATCCACTACGACAGTATATTTTGCCCCCTGAGACGCAAACAACGCACTTCTCTCTTTTAGTGTTGTTGCTGATATGGAATGCATGTCTTGTTGCTAGAATTGAGTACATTGGTATGGAATGCATGTCTTGATGCTAGAATTGAGTACAATGGTATGGAATGCATGTCTTCTTGTTTAGAATTGAGTACAATGGACCACAATGGAAACCATGGAAAATATCAATACTTTTTTTTGGAAATGTTCTAAATTTCAATACAGCAATGCATTGAAACATTGTCATTGAAAAAATACTTTAATGTATACTTGAGTTTTAACAGTATAAGGCTACTTTGTTCACCACTGGCTCTCATGCAGATACGTGTAAAGAGACGCTTGCACTCTCACACAAGCTAAGGAAAAATATATAGCTATCTTTATCTATCGATCTCTCGCATGCACACACACACACACACACACCCAAACACTCTTTCATACACACATGCTACATCTGTTGCATGCGCTCTTTTTAAGTATAAACTCAAGCAAAAATATCTTCTTCCACTTCCAGACATCTACAACCTATCACAAAGACGCACAAACCTATCTCTCTCGACAGGTTATGGTGTGTGTGTGTGTGTGTGTGTGTGTGTGTGTGTGTGTGTGTGTGTGTGTGTGTGTGTGTGTGTGTGTGTGTGTGTGTGAGACGTGTTTCGCTGCATGTGTCACTGAATCCCTGAGCAGCCATGTTCCAGCCTACAGTGCTGTTTTATTTTTTACTTGAGTAAAAGTAGCAATGCCACAATATAGAATTACCTCTGTTACAAGTAAAAAGGACTCTGTAAAAAAATGATGTTTGACTTGAGTAAAAGTACAAAAGTGTTGGCATAAAAATACTTAAAGTACCAAAAAGTAAAAGTGCTCATTATGCAGAATGTCCATATCACAATTTTCAGAGGTTTTCAAAATGAGTCTAAATTGTTCGGAAATAGACGCTCTACAAGCTCACGACGTGTCGCGCTGTGAGCTTGTAGATTGTCTAATTTTGAGAAGACCAAATACAGAATAGGGCTTAATGTGTGGTTAATGTGTGTTTTGTAATAATAAGCAAAACATCCCAAAGTATAAATAGTAACTAAAGCTTTCAAATAATTGTAGAGGAGTAAAAAAGGACATGATTTACCTGAGACACAGCGGAGTAGGCTAGAAGAACAAATATAAATACTCAAGTAAGTGTGTAGGTACCTCAGAATTGTACTCAAGTAAAAATGCTTGAGTAAATGTACTTAGTTACTTTCTACCAGTGCAAACTGTGCTGCAGTCAGTGCCTCCTGCATCAGGCCTGTCATACCTGCCCTGCCTCCCAACGGACCATGTTTCTCCTGCACTGACCTTTTGACCCTATCTGTCAATCCAAATGACATGTACATTTAAGAGAGGGGGGGGGGGGGGTGAGGGTGAGGGAGTGAGAGAGAGAGGGAAGAGAAAGAGCGAGTCAGAGAGAGGGAGAAAGAGAGAGTTTTAACCCATTAAGACCTGAGGCTGACGCATCATATATATATATATATATATATATATATATATATATATATATATATATATATATATATATATACACATACATACATACATACATACATACATACATACATATATATATATATATATATATACATATATATACATATACATATATATATATACATATATATATATACATATATATATATATATATATATATATATATATATATATATATATATATATATATATATATATATATATATATATATATATATATATATATACATATATATACATATACATATATATATATATATATATATATATATATATATATATATATATATATACATATATATATATATATATATATATATACATATATATATATATATGGCGATGGGTTCCCAGATTGCGACAAATGTAACTTTGATCATGTAATATCAAAATGGCCATCAATCTAAAGCAATTCCATCGTTGCAAGTCTGTCCCGTTTACTCTGTTGTTAACACACACATCTAATCCAGTCATTTTAACATTACTGAATATTTTTCAGCATTCTTTCGAGTTAGTAGAGAGGGCATGTTCCATTACAGCTGAACAAGAATTCATTTGATATAAACATATCACTGTGTATGTGTTGCACATGACACAGATTACATGTTTACCTTGCTAAGGTATATATATGGAGGGAAGGAACCTCCACATTTGTTGCCTTGTGTTTCTAGGTGTTACACACGCAGTGGAAAATAAAATGAATACCTCTCATTGTGATTACCTGCTGGGTATTGGTGGGAGTCTGAATATGTTTGTTTTTCCATGAAAAAAAGGATCTTCATAAATTATGCCCCATGAGACGATACAAACAGAAGAGAGAACTCCATGCAGGATAAACAAGATAAATTAAGAAAGTGATGACACAAATAAACGAGCAGAGAACACTGAAACTGGAGCACTACAGTACAGTATGGGGCTTACGTGGTTAATGCGTTGTGAAGGAGCACTGCAGTGTGAGGTTTAGGCGTGTGTTCGTTTCAGCACCACGGACAGTGCTGGTGTAACTCTGTTGGTCCTGTCAGCAGCTATACAGTGAGTCTGAGGCGCTGTCCAGCCTGGCTGATTTCAGCACCAGCCAGGCCGGACAGCTCCTCTACGCTAGCCTTCCATCCCCTTCAGCCTGGATCACACACACACACACACACAGCCCCCATAAGCAGTGGTGGGAAAAGTACTTAAGTCAAAGTATAAATACTGCAATGTAGAAATACAAGTAAAAGTCCAGAATTAAAACATTACTAGAGTAAAAGTATAGACATCAAAATGTACCAAAAGTAGAACGTACTCTTTATGCAGAATATTGTCCCATTTCACACGTTTTCAAATGTATAATGAATACAAATCTATTGAAAGTAGCCGATCTATAAGCAGATCTACAAGCTCACAATGTGTACACATTTCTGTACACCACTGCATAAGGCTGGACCAAATTACTTCAAATCAATATCACAATCATTTTAAACTTTCGTCTCGCACTAGCACTATGCAACTTTTTTTAATGAATACAGTGTAATTTTGTCCATTCTGTATGGTAGATAGAGTATGTTATATATCATTGAGGTTGTTGTATGTTGTCTCCCTGCTCTTCTATTGAGACATTTAGATCCTGTCAAAGGTCACGTCTCTCCTATAGACACAGGATCTGACACAAATGTTGACCTGCACGGTCAAGATTCAAGTTATTCCCTGAGCAATGGGTCAAAATGTCAGCACTTGTGGTTGGTTAACCCATTAAGACCTTGAACTGTGTAATTTTTTGATTTGAGATAAAAAGCATTATTTTACACTTTGGCTATTCAAAAATAGCAGATATACAAGCTCATAGCGCGGCACCGAGTGCCGCGCTACGAGCTTGTAGATCTGCTATTTTTGAAAAAAACATGGAAATGTGTGCAAATCTTCTGAATATATATATTTTTAAAGCGAACATTTTTTGCTTCTGGGGGTCCCTGGAACAAAATATTTTGATGGGGGTCCGCGGCCAAATGCATATAATTTTTTGGGGGTCCTTGACATGAAAAAGATTGAGCACCACTGATATAGAAACATACGTTTTTCAGAATACTGTCGAGATTTAGGAGACATGTAGAATCGGCTTCAGGTCTCAATGGGTTAATTGCCCAGCCCTAGCCTGAGCACTGGCCTGGCTGAATTCAGAACCTGCCAAGCTGGACAGCTCCTCTCCTCTCCCCTTCCCCTCTCCCCTTCCCCCCTCACCCACCCAGCCAGCCTGCCAGCCAGTCTCACCCCCTCCGACAGGGAGCTGTCTCCATGGGCTGGGAGGAAGCCACGTCATGGCCAGCTGCGAGACAGCTATCCAATACCCGAGTGTGTGCGGGGCGGGTGGTGCGTGTGCCAGTAACTAACCCATTGAGACCTGAAGCCGATTCTACATGTCTCCTAAATCTCAACAGTATTCTGAAAAAACGTATGTTTCTATATCAGTGGTGCTCAATCTTTTTCATGTCAAGGACCCCCAACATGATATGTATTTGGCCGCGGACCCCCATCAAAATATTTTGTTCCAGGGACCCCCCAGAAGCAAAGATTTGAGTTAAAAATGTTCGCTTTAAGAATATATATATATACTCAAAGATTTGCACACATTTTCACGATTAAAAAAAAATAGCAGATCTACAAGCTCGTAGCGCGGCACTCGGTGCCGCGCTACGAGCTTGTATATCTGCTATTTTTGAATAGCCCAATGTGTAAAATAATGCTTTTTTAGCTCAAATCTAAAAATGACACAGTTCCAGGTCTTAATGGGCTAAGTACGTGTACTCAAGTACTGGACTTAGTCAAAGTTTGAGTTTGACCACTTAAACCCAATTATGGTTGAGCGGAGTCCCTCACGGCTCTATGTTAGCGTCTTTTCTGTGTTCTGTCATTGTGGGGAAAGCTTTGGCATACAACAGCGTGCGTCGCAACGCGTCACATACTGTTGTATGATTTTCTCATTACAGTACAGCAGTATCACGCAACCAAACCAGCAGAAGATCATGACGCGGCATGCGACACGTTGCTATTTTTGCCGCATGACACCGTCTTATGACGGAGCATAAATTAGGCATTACAAGGACACAGATATCTTTTTTTTTTTCTTTTCCTTTCTCAAAACAATCCAACGGAACAAAGCAATGGAACGGTAGAGACACATTGTATGTCTTTCCAAAGCGACCTCAAAATAATTGCTGTTTTGAGTGACTCCGGCTAAAAAAAACACATCAGCCGAACGCTCTCTAAAGCAGACATTTAAAAAGTATAATGAACGTGAACCCGAATGTGAACATGGAAAGGTCAGAGAGACGAGCAAACAAAGACGCACCGGATTTTAATTCTAACCTTTGGTTTTGTCACAAAGAGAGTCCCATTGAGATAAAGAAGGCTTTTTTTCAAGGGAGACCTGGCCAAGACACGCACTGGCATAATTAAAAAAAACACAGTTACATTAAAATAACTTCATAAACCAATTAAATTAAATGACATTTTAAAAGAAAAAAGGCTGATCGCCATGTTCCCAGTGAAAGAAGAAATACTCAGATGTTTTACTTAAAAAAAAAAAAGAAAAAGCGGCCTGCTTGCTCCTCATGCATTGAAGGAGGCGTGAGCTTCAGCTTGGGCTCTCCCTAGGCTGGCAGAGGGAGAGTAGCGCCGAGGATTACATAGGCAATCGGCACTGGGTGAAAAAATATGTGTTACAAAATCGTGGGATAAAAAATAAGAAAAAACATACCAGTGTATAAAACACTCAGTTACAAGTAAAAAAAAACTGTATTAAAATGTTTACTTGAGTAAAAGTACAAAAGCATCAACAATATACTTAGAGTACCAAAATAAAAGTTAAAAGTGGCAGATCTACAAGCTCACACCGCATCGCACTGTCACCTGTTGCGAGCTCGTAGACCGGACATTTTTTAATAGCCAAAGTATAAAACAGGGCTTGAGTGGTTTAAGTTGTGTAATTAAAATAATAATCTAAGTCTACAAATGAACTAGTAACTAAAGTTTTTAAATAATTGTGTACAATGTGGAATATTTGCCTCTGAGTTATAGTGGAGTAGAAGAATAGAAGAATAGACAATAGACATTGAATATATATATTTTTAAAGTGAACATTTTTAACTCAAATTTTTGTTTCTGGGGGTCCCTGGAGCAAAATATTTTAGAAGGGGGTCCGCGGCCAAATACATATAATTTTGGGGGGTCCTTGACATGAAAAGGATGGAGCACCACTGATATAGAAACATACGTTTTTCAGAAAACTGTTGGGATTTAGGAGTATTTATGTAGAATCGGCTTCAGGTCTCAATGGGTTAATCTCTGTGCCGGCGTATAATTAATTACCTCAATTGGATGATATTTGAAACGCTGTGGAACCGATAGTGTGTAAAAAAAAAAAAAAACATGAAAAAGTAGCCGTGAGTATAGGCGGAAGGATCTGTGTATCCATGGGAACGACAAGTTTCCAACTGCGATCCGCCATTTTGGAGCTTTGGTCCGCTGAAAACGGGTGTTTTTCAATTGAAAATAAAGAAACTGAGTTACAGCTGTTTTTCTGAAAATCCCATCATTGGGGTGGGTGGAAGTGACGTTTTTTTGGAATGATGTCACATCCACATTTTTCTTCTCTGAGAGAAAATGAAAGAACGCATATATTCGATCTAGGCCAGTGGTTCTCAAACTTTTTCATGTCAAGGACCCCCAAATTGACACTTATTAGCCCGCGGACCCCCATTTCAAAAGATAAGCCAGGGACCCCCCATAAGAGAATATCTTTTACGGCTCTAGCAGTGATTCTCAACCATTTTAATTTCAAGGACCCCCAGTTTGACATGCATTAGGGCTACGGACCCCCAGTTAATGGCATTTATATCTCTGGGACCCCAATTCATATCGTAAAATCAATGTTAATCTAACTCTGAGAGTGTACAAATGGAACCAAATGGACCCGTTAGGGTCCATTTGGTTCCATTTGTACACTCTCAGAGTTACAGACCCATAAGGGTCCATTTGGTTCCTGTCCATCATTTAGCTGGGGACCCCCTGGAACCCCCTCAAGTACCCCTGGGGGTTCCCGGACCCCACTTTGAGAACCAATGATCTAGGCAATCAATGTGTTAAGTACAGTACTTGAGTAAATGTACTTAGTTACTTTCCACCACTGGTTTCCACGCCATTGTCTTTGGCTCTATCCACCGATCTTAGACACTTAGTCCAGGCAGACACAAGAGGGAGTCAGTAAATCTTTTATGCAATTTGGAGCGAGGCCATTTCAATCTCTAAAGATGATTCAATACCATTTTCTAGATCAATACGGAATTAAACTGGCAGCCAGTGCAAAGTGGCTCAGAACAGGACTAATGTGTTCATATTTCTTTGTACCGTTCTTTGTACCAGTCGGAGCTTGAAGGGAGTTCTGACTGATACCAGCATAACGTTTATTACAGCAGTCCAGACTGGGGACGTCACCATTACTGTGGCCAAAATCATTTCAATATTATTGCGATAACCCATTGAGACCTGAAGCCAATTCTACATGTCTCCTAAATCTCAACAGTATTCTGAAAAAACGTATGTTTCTATATCAGTGGTGCTCAGTCTTTTTCATGTCAAGGACCCCCAAAATGATATGTATTTGGCCGCCGACCCCCATCAAAATATTTTGTTCCAGGGACCCCCCAGAAGCAAAGATTTGAGTTAAAAATGTTCGCTTTAAATATTTATATTCAAAGACTTGCACACATTTTAACGATTTTTCAAAAATCGCAGATCTACAAGCTCATAGCGCGGCACTCGGTGCCGCGCTATGAGCTTGTATGTCTGCTATTTTTGAATAGCCCAAAGTGTAAAATAATGCTTTTTAGCTCAAATCTAAAAATGACACAGTTCCAGGTCTTAATGGGTTCATCAAAATATGCTTAAAATCTGCACCCAAGCATCCAAACATTAGCCCAAAAATAGCAGATCCACAAGCTCACAACGCATCGCAACTGTGACGTGTTGTGAGCTTGTAGATCTGCTATTTTCAGCAAAGAGATTTGGTGCTGAGAGAAGAAAAAAAAGTGGTCCACCGAAGAAAAATGTGACGATAAATTAAAATCTCTGCGATACGATTATTGTGAGCGTTTTTGTATCACGAGAAACGATACTGATGATTATAATCCCATCCTTATAATAGTCCAGGTAGGAACACAATAAAATAAAACCATGACCAGCTTTATCCAAATCAGTAGGAGATAAGAATGATTAGATTTTAGAAAGAAAATGTGGGGGGGGGGGGGGGGGTTGCTGGCAGTCTGGCCTTTATTTATTTACTTATTGATGCTTATTATCAAGTTCTGAAGTCACTCAACAAGCACCAATATCAATCCCCATGCAGAGATGCGCGGATCGCGGTTTTAGCCGCGGTTGCCGCAGTTAACCGCAGTTTGGGTGGATTTGGGTCAATCAAATATAATTATGAATTCATATTGGATAAACCGCGGGTGAAATAATGCGGGAATCAAATTACTGATATCAATCTATAGGCCTATAATAGCTTTTAAAAAGCACTACATTTCACCGTGTGTGCGTTAACTGCGTTTGCGGTATTCTAATGTTACGTCATTTTACACCAGGCACAAAATAGCCGCTCACTACATGTTGCTTTGCAGCCAGCCGGTGTTGCCAGGTTGCGAGAGAAATAGGCAGCCAGGTCTATGAAAACAAGCCCAAAACAAGTGCCAAACCTTTACAGTCTATGTGCCAAACAAACCCAAAAGTCGCTTATAAAAAGCTTATGAAAAGCCGACGTGGCAACAAAGTGGTCGAAAGCGAAAGTAATTCAATGAAGACGTGCGCTTGTTGTTACCATGGTTGTGGATTGTATACAGTCACTGCATCGCGACAGTGGTGAGTGACATTGTTTATAAGAAAACTAATGTCAGGAAAATAACAATTATTTGGTGCGGTTGGTGCGGATCTATAAATAGGATGATATAATTACCGCGGGTGGATGGCGGATGGATAATGAACTTGTTATCGCGGATTCGGGTGACAAAAAAAACCATCCGCGCATCTCTAATCCCCATGCAGAGATGCAGGTGTCACCGCAGCAACAGCAGCCAATCAGAATGAAACACAGGACAGGAGTTAGGCTATACTGCGTAGAGTCCAGCAGTGATCATTAACCCTTTAAGACCTGAGGCCGATTCTACAAATGTCTTCTAAATCCCAACAGTATTCTGAATGTTTCTATATCAGTGGTGCTCAAACCTTTTCATGTCAAGGACCCCCAAAATGATATGTATTTGGCCGCTGACCCCCATCTCAAAATATATTGTTCCAAGGACCCCCAGAAGCAAAGATTGGAGTTAAAAATGTTCGCTTTAAAACAATATATATTCAAAGATTTGCACACATTTTCACGATTTTTCAAAAATAGCAGATCTACAAGTTCATAGCGCGGCACTCGGTGCCGCGCTATGAACTTGTAGATCTGCTATTTTTGAATAGCCAATGTGTAAAATAATGTTTTTTTTCCTCAAATCAAAACGTGACACAGATGACTTCCAGGTCTTAAAGGTTTAACTGAAAACAATCTAAACTATAATAACCTTGCAACCAAGAAGGCATAATGAGGACAGCATGATCCATTGTGTCACATCTAAAAGCATGCATGAAGACACAGAGGTCACCTCTATGAGTTAGCAGTAAGTCATTGAGACCTTAACAAGGGCAGTGTCTGGTGCTGTGGCCATGGCTATTAAAACCTGACTGGAAACCGTTAAAACATGTATTT
This sequence comes from Gymnoscopelus microlampas, assembly GCF_963454915.1. Classification (NCBI taxonomy): domain Eukaryota; kingdom Metazoa; phylum Chordata; class Actinopteri; order Myctophiformes; family Myctophidae; genus Gymnoscopelus; species Gymnoscopelus microlampas. The sequence goes on from NC_139956.1 coordinate 6,473,795, forward strand.
TTATAGCTCATAAAAGCCATGAATTGGGTTGAAGTAGGGTCGAAACAATAGCGGAGTGGTTGGGGCTACTACCACGGCTAGATATGGTAGTGCACGGCGAATTTGTAGTGGGTGGGACCAACTAGTGGGCCCACCCAAAAGGGCCCAAAAGGGGACAAAAGGCGTCCCCTTTTGTCCTCTTTTGTCCCCTTTTGGGCGGGCGCCCGCGCGCGGGGACTTCTTTCTTCTACATTGGAAGAGTTAGGACGTCACATTCTAATACAGCCAGAATACCCAATCTCAGCACCGGCCACAGTGGCGCACCTCGCTAATCATTAGACTCCTAATCAACTACCACTGGGAGAGACAGGGGCGGAGTCTCAAGCGAACTTGAGCCACGAGAGGCACCACTGAGCACGCTAAAGTGCGCGAGTTGCCGTGCCGAACGTTGCCGAAAGTTCACTTTGAGCCTACTCAGCCCCGTCCGAGTTATGTACCGATAGGCACAGAATAGTACATGATGTTGTGGGGACTGCGTTTGCCCCAACTGACACTCAAAGTGACTAGTGGCCAATCACAGCGTGTCTTTCCCGGGACTTACAGTACACAACTCTCAACTTCCGCTACAAATCCGCAGTGCATTCCTAAAGCTCGCACTACCACGTGGGCTGTGCCTGAGGCCCCTGGTTCGATTCCCGGCTGGCCAGGCCATTTGCTGCACTGCATTCCCCTACTCTCTGCATCTATCATATACAAGCTCAAAAAAAAAAAAATAATAATAACTGATTGGGTTGAAATGACTTTCTACCATGAATTGCTTAAAACTGTATCGTTTTGACTTTTATTTATTTGTATCACTGTCTGTCACACTGTTGTTGTTTTGTAAACTTGTTTGAGTGTTGAATGTTTAATGGACCACACAATGAAAAAGGGCTTTGGCTTTTGTTTGTCAAATGATTTAGAAATTGGTCAAGGAATTCTTATAATGTGTCAGAAAAACACCAATTATAGTCATGCCACTTGCATTCCACTTGAATGCCACTAACAAACCACACAACAAACCATAATTACATTGGCACAATCATTTTGTTAATTAATGTTAAGTTAAAAATGACACACACACACACACACACACACACACACACACACACACACACACACACACACACACACACACACACACACACACACACACACACACACACACACACACAGCTGAGATCAGAGCTGGGCTGAAATGCACCCTGTATCAAATCAGAACGGTTTGTTATTTATTATGAATGATCATGGACTTAAAATGTGTTAGTATTTTCTGCTGAGGTGTTTCAGGGATCGAGTGTGATCCTTAAAAAGGCATGGAACCCTATGGTCCATATTTTGTAGTTAGTTGTCCTGTTCAGGTTAAAAAACTACAGAAGTTACTACTAACGTGGTTCAATTAGCTGCAGGTGTGTTGCTTACGTCAGTGTACTACAAGGCCAGCCTTGTTTACCCTTTTTTCAACTTTATAGAGGAAAACAAACTACAGAATCAGACTAGTAAGGGTGCACAGCGCAAAAAACTATTACGACTATGTATTCAAGATGAACACACGATGAAATCAATTGCATGTGTTTACATGAGAAATGCCTGCCCTGAAACTTCACATTTACTGGCCCACAAACACCAAGTAATGCACCATTTAAGTATGCATGACCCCCCTGCTGGGGCTGGGGTAAAATCAAACCTTCAGCCACCCCAAACCTCACACCCCACCCCAACCCTCCCATATAATCAGGGGTGCACTAATCTGAGTTCCCAGAAGTTTTCGCCAGCTCTGGCGAGGAACTTCTGGGCCACAGCCCTGGTATTTCTGGGCGGGATGTACGTCACGCTCTGAATCTGAGCGGACACGCCTCTTACCGGTCTGAGAGCTGTGCAACTCGTCTAAAAAGTCCGACGAGAGGCAAACAGCAGTACACAACAATGGCGGCCGAAATTTCTCAAGGGGAAATTGCTTCCCGTCGATCCTATTTAGATGCATCACCCACTGCATGTGGATCCCGCCCCCTTTTCTTCATTGGCTGTTGATTTGAATCACAACGCAGTGGCCGCGCCCCTGCTGTCCAAGCTCCGACGCTAACCCTCCCAGACTAGGGGTGCACATAACTGGTGCACAAGTGCGCATGCGTCGTCAAAATGCATGCTGCGCGGCACCATCAGATGAAGCGAGGCGCTCTCGCGTACCAACAGCTGGGACCGCGGGGACAGGAATTTACTTCCTGAAGACACACTCACACATATCCAGGCGCTCCCCTGAGAACTAGACCAAAAAAGTTATGTGCACCCCTGCATATAATCACACTGGGCGCGTGCACCACGGCAGCTGTGGTTAATTTCAGTGGTGGAATTTTTTTTTACTTAAGTAAAAGTATCAATACTGCAATGTAGAAATACTCTGTTACAAATAAAAGTCCGGAATTCAAAATGTTAAAGTACCAAAGTACTCATTATACAGAATGTCCCATTTCAAGTTTTCAAATGCATAACAATCTTTTGAAAATAGCAGATCTACAAGCTCACAATTTGTGAGCTTGTCGATCGGCGAAATGTATATGGGGCTGAAGTGGTTAATGTATGTTTTGTAATAACCAAAATGTACAAAGTAACTAGAAGTGACTCAAATCATTGTAGTGGAGTACAAGTACAATATTTGGATCCAAGATGTAGTGGAGTAAGTACAAGTACTGAAAATTGGAAATACTCCAGCAAAGTAAAAAATACCTAAAAATTTGTACTTGAGTAAATGTAATTAGTTACTTTACACCACTGGTCAATTTAGCAATCCCAACCAACCCTCCTATCATGTCCCTTTAGCTGAATGGATAAAGTTCTGACCACATAATCACAACAGGCCTGGATGTGCCCCCCCCCCCCCCCAGCCCTTCCAATCTAGCACTAACTGCCTCAGGACAGTCTGATGGATCGCTCTCTGATGGCTAGCTGCTTAGATGCCTGTTTGCTCCCATACCCAGTGTTGCCATGTCTGCTTTTTATAAGCGACTTTAGGCTTTTTCTGTTGCTTGTAAAGTTGCTTGTAAATATTGGTATTTTTGGGCTAGTTTTTAAAGTGTAGTTGCTTATTTGGACTTATTATTCTTTAATCAATACTTAAATTAGTATTTGTCCATAGCACATACCCCCCATCTGAAAAGATGTTGTGTGAGGGACCCCCCCATATCAGATTTGTGTTGTATTTAAGATCTTTTTGAAATTAGCACATCTACAAGCACACAACGTATCACATCACAACGCGTTGTGTGCTTGTAGATTGGCTATTTTCAAATAGCCTATATATATATATATATATATATATATAGGTTTAAAGTACTCATGTGGCCTAGTTGCTTCTTTTGGGCTTGTTTCCATAGACCTCTCTGGCAAAATATGGCAACACTGCCCATATATATATACCTGGTCTGCTGCGAAGAGCAGAGCAGAGCAGAGAACAGTGTGATCTGAATAAAGCCACTTGAACAAAAATGTTCCAAAAGCAATGTTCTTGCTCTTGGACTTGAAGATACTGTAGCACCATTTCTGTCTACTCACTCTTGCTGCAAGCAACTTTAGGGGCCAGCCACATCTAAGTCACTATACCCTCCACTGACAGCCCCATTCGTGACACAGAAAAGTCCTATCTGATTGTATAAAACGACGAAAAAACTCACCAATATTTGTGTACAGGAGCAATAAAACAAAACGTCCTGCATAATGTTCATTTTCTAAACAGGTGGTATGCAGGACATCGAGTGATTTAAAACGCGCACTTCCCAACTCAAACTAGTTTGTGATTTTGTTCACTAGCATTGATTATGTTGTACTGCTTTTTATGATTTGTATAGTGATGTTTTTTGTCTGAACCCCAGGAAGAATAGTCTCCACTAAAATGTAGACTAATGGGGATCCTTGATAAACAATAGGATAGAAAACAATAGAACACTTGGAAAGAATCATGGCTAGAGTGAGGACCAGTTATATAAACGTATCATCTCTGTCGGGTGGAAACCTCATTATGTCCCAAACCGTTATGTTTCAGTATTCAAATTTTTAAAAAAATAGCAAAAGTAGCAGATCTACAAGCTCAAAACCTTCGCTTTGCGCCGCGGTTTCCAGCTTGTGGATGTGCTAATGTTGATGCTTTTGTGTGTAAAACATGGAGATTTCTGCTCGACCGCAACAAATATGGTTATAAATGGATGAAGTGCTTCCTTTAAAACTTGGGGGTTGTTGCTTCAGGGGTTCCTAGTGGCATCATCCTGCACATCTATAGTAGCGTGTAGACAAACAATTACTGCAACACACACACGCACACCGTTGCTCACGCCGTCCTTCCAGCGCAGCCTGCGGTCACAGAGCTGCTGTTAGAGCGGTACGACGAACAAATCACCCAGCACCTCAAACGGAACAACGCTACATTCAAGGACACAGAAGAGAAAAGGGGAAAAAAATACCGCTGCCTGAGGTGAAAAAAGTACTCAAATGTTTTACTTAAGTAAAAGTGTCGATACTGCAATGTAGAAATACTCTGTTACAAGTAAATGTACGGAATTAAAGATTGACTTGAGTAAAAGTACATCAAAATGTACTTAAAGTACCAAAAGTAAAAAGTACTAAAATGTTTGAAAATAGCCTAGGTATAAAATAGGGCTAAAGTGGTTAATGTATGTTTTATAATATAATGATTTATATCTACAAAAAATTACTTTTCAAATAATTGTAGTGGAGTAAAAGTACAATATTTGCCTCAGAGATGTAGTGGAGTAGAAGTACCAGTATTGGAAATGTGAAATACTCCAGTAAAGTAGAAATACCTCAAAATGGTACTTAAGTACAGTACTTGATGAGTAAATGTACTTAGTTACTTTACACCACTGCCTGCCAGCCTGCTGGGCGGAAATTGTGAAGAAAAACAGAGGAGCGGAGGAAATCAAAGATCCCCACAGGGGATGAGAGGGGAGCGTCTCTAGAACAAGAGCTCACGTTTCAAACAGCAGGAGAAAAACATCAGAGCGAGGGACAGAGAACCTCGCCGAAAAAATCAAGGCAAAAGAGGAGACGAAAGCGTCCGGGTGAACGCTGCGCTCTAATTTACGACGTCAGGTACAGTGGCAGATGAGACTAGCTTTATGTCACAGTGGTTCCCAAACTGGGGGGTCGGTCCCCAAATTATTTTGGGGCGTCCCCAGTTGATTAGCTCAAAACTATTTTTATGACTTTTAAGACCTTTTTATTACTAAATTGGCCAAACTGGCAAATATGCGAGGCGTTGTGAGCTTGTAGATCGGCTATTTTCACAATATTCTTCTGTAGAACCGGGTCAAGCTAAATGTAATGCCAACAATGCCAAGTGCTCGTCTTCAAATAAGATAATTTAGGGGGGTCCCCAGTTCAAATAAGATAATTTAGGGGGGTCACCAGTTCAAATATGATTATTTTGGGGGGTCCCCAGTTAAAATATGATTATTTTGGGGGGTCCCCAGTTCAAATATGATAATTTTGGGGGGCCGTGGCCTGAAAAGTTTGGGAACCCTTGCTGTATGTCATTGCGAACGCGGAAGGAGGCGCCTCCGCCCAAGTGGAGCCTACTATGTAACTCGGCTCGGCTTGTGACTCTGTCTGTGTGTGTGCAGTATGTGTGCAGCCGCGCCCCCATGTGACTCACGCTCTCATTGGCTCGCGCCCCCATGTGACTCGAAACTCCGGGACTGAAATATAGCAGCTGCACTACCTGTGTGCAGCCGCCCGAGTGCGCCAGAGTGCACTACTACAGTATGGCTGAAATATAGCAGCAACAGTCAAGCTGCGTTCGCTTCCAGCGTTCGCGCGTCTTACTTGTACAGTAAGACAGAAGGTGTGTGTGTGTGTGTGTGTGTGTGTGTGTGTGTGTGTGTGGAAACGTTGCACCACAGAGCTCTGCTTATAACTCTGTACCTGAAATGAATCTGCGCTGCAGAAGCTGCCAGTCTTAACAAAACGCTATTGGCAGATTTAGCCCCCCAAAAAAAATCTATACTTGGCTCGGACGGCCGGCGTAGCGGTCCGGTACGGGCACCTAGGCTACTAATGCAGCCTGACAGTGTGTCGCGGGTTCGAATCCCGATGACCTTTGCTGTGTGTCACTCCCCATCTCTCTCTCCCCGTTTCAGTCTACTGTTTACTATCAAGCTACCTAAATGCAGACCTAGCAGACCTACAAGCTCATAGTGCCGCGCTATGAGCTTGTAGATCTGCTATTTTTGAATAGCCCAAAGTATAACATAATGGTTTAAGTGGTTACACAGATGCGTTCCCGGTCTTTAATGGGTCAAGCGCTGAAGAAAATCTCACAAAGCAATGACATTTAGCTAAGCAGCCAGGTATGTTAATTGACAGCATAACGAGATTCAAGCAGCCAGAGAGAAAACAAGCGTAACGAGTCGGAAAACAAAAAATAGAATAGAGGGCAAAAAATAAATCTCATAAGCTCCTTCACAAAACTCTTAATACTTTGATTAAATGCACTCGAGAAACGCACACGCATGAAATTCACCGAAGAAACATTCACCGAAGAGTAATGTCTTTGTACACGGAGTGCAAGTTATGAATAGTAATGGTATCTAATGAATGGCGGTGGCAGAGGGTTTGTTTTGTTGTCGGCTGGAAGTGGAAGAGTCACGGTGCGACGCTCTGGTACAAGCAGTACAACCCATGAACTCTCTGCCTGCCAAAAACGCTTATAAACGTTTTTGAGAATTAAAGCTATTGTCTGCCAAAAACGTTTATAAACGTTTTTGTTTTTTAAATCAAAAGCAAAACTAAAATCTAAAATTATTGATTTTTTTCCTTTTTTTTTTCTGTTTTTCTGTTCTTCACAAAGAACCAGGAGATATTTTCCAAAAAGTTGCCGTTCCATTCACTTCAATGTTAAAAAATAAACAGAGAAATAAATAACATTTTTCCGATGTTTTACCATGTAAACTGCTGCCAGTTTTTGAGTACTATTTTTGCAAAACCCTGGCAGTTTAAGAGTTAAGACCTGAGGCCGATTAAAAAAATGTCTTCTATCAGTTTTTCTGAAAAATGCATGGTACTACGTATATGGTTCTCAAAATGTGTGTTTATTGTGAGCTTGTAGATCTGCTATTTTCAAATGGCCAAAATATAGGACTGTACTGTATGTTATGTGATAATTATCAAAATCTACAAAGAAACTAGTAACTTAAGTTTTCAAACAATTGTCGTAATTATGGAGTAAAAGTATAATATTTGCCTCTGAGATGTAGTGGAGTAGAAGTAAAAGTACTGACAATTGGAAATACTCCAGTAAAGTAAAAATACCTCAAAATTGTAATTAAGTACAGTACTTGAATAAATGTACTTAGTTACTCGACACCACTGCAACCTCACAACGCGTGCAATGTTGTTCAGCAAAAATGTTCTTCTATCCAGAACACGCTCAGAATTGAGACGCTATGGGGATAAAAAGCTGCATTATTTAACTCTACCCCCGGATTTGAACCCTGGGTCTCCTGCACAAACACTGAATGTTTTACCACTGAGCTAATAGAGCCTGCCTGCCTGCTTGCTCTGGGGAGAAGTTAAATGTCAAACGTCGTGTCCTAACCTACAGTAGACGCAGGATCTATTCTAAATAATAGAAGAGCAGGGAGACCAAACGTTAACTTGTTTTATATGGTCTACCATACAGTACGGACAAAAGAACGTAATTCACACACAAACACGAAAATTACATAATAGAGCTTTAAAGGAGTAGTTCACCCAAAAACATATGTATTTTCTCTCAATTACACACACAATGAAGCCTTGAATTCATGGAAATATTACATTTTTTTGTCGCATTCCTAAGCTAATTTGTTGTATTCGAGTCTCCTACTGGAGTCATGTTTTGGGTGAAATAATCCTTTAAGCCAAGAAGCCGATTCTACAAATATCTTCTAAATCCCAACAGTATTCTGAAATAAGTTATGTTTCTATATCAGTGGTGCTCAAACTTTATCATGTCAAGGACCCCCAAAATTATGTACAGTATTTGGCCGCCGACCCCCATCTCAAAATATGTTGTTCCAGGAACCCCCCAGAAGCAAAGAATAGAGTGACAAATGTTTGCTTTTAAAATATATTCAAAGATTTGCACACATTTTCTCGATTTTTGAATAGCCAAAGTGTAAAATAATGCTTTTTTAGCTCAAATGAAAAAGTGACACAGATGCGTTCCAGGTCTTAATGGGTTAAGTAGTTTAACAAACATGAATATGCTGTGTGTGTGTGTGTGTGTGTGTGGCCTCCCCAAAACCCCCCTGCCCATGCTGACCAACTGCTGAACTCATGGACGTGGACTGAACAGTGACTGGCAGTGAGAGCGGCGGGGCGGGGGTGCCAGGTAGGAAGTGTGCTGACAAGCGGTTGTTAAGCCCTTAAGACCTCAGGCCGATTTCTACAAAATGTCTTCTAAATCCTAACAGTGTTTTTGAAAAAATCCGTGGTTCTCAAACTTGTTCACGTCAAGGACCCCCAAAATTATATGTATTTGGCCGCGGACCCCCATCTCAAAATATTTAGTTCCAGGGACCCCCAGAAGCAAAGATTTGAGTTAAAAATGTTTGCTTTAAAAATACATATATTCAAAGATTTGTACACATTTTTCACGATTTTTCAAAAATAGCAGATCTACAAGCTCATAGCGCGGCACTCGGTGCCGCGCTATGAGCTTGTAGATCTGCTATTTTTGAATAGCTAAAGAAATCTAAAAATGGCACAGATACGTTCCCGGTGTTAATGGGTTAAGCCCTTCGTCAGAGGCTGAGCAGAGAAAGTCTAATCAGCAGCAACGGTTCAGACAGCAGAGAGGCCCCGTGTGTGTGTGTGTGTGTGTGTGTGTGTGTGTGTGTGTGTGTGTGTGTGTGTGTGTGTGTGTGTGTGTGTGTGTGTGTGGCCCTGTGTGCTCTCTCATGCATGCAGACAGGCCCTTCACGCAGGCATTCACATGAATTAGGCTCAGATTGAGGCAGGTCGCCGGGGGAGGGGCTGCATGGCTCGGCTGACACACCTGTTTCCTGCCCTCGTCTGAGAGGGATGCGTTGCCAGGTTTTCGCGAGAGAAATAAGCAACTAGGTCTATGAAAACAAGCCCACAAAAAAAAGCGACAATTAGAGTGCCAAGTCAGCACTTATACTGTAACTATATGCATGCATATTCATTTGGGGGTCCTTGACATGAAAATGTTTGAGAACCACCATTAGGAAACAAGCTAGGAAGCAACTACACTTTAGAAACCAGCTCAAAAAACTGCAACCCGCAACTACCGAGAAGAGCAACTTTACAGAAAAAAACAAGGTCAAAAGTTGCTTATAATAAGCAGACATGGAAACACTGCCCTGCGCCTGGACCTCCCTCTGAGTCGGCTAACAACAGCACCTGACGTGCATTAAGCCTGTCACAATTATTACATAATTGCCCGTGTTGGCAAATGTGTTGATACAAACGCAATTATTTTTGTGCCCGTTCATCTGTATTAAAAACAAAAACAGCTGGATGCAATTGATGGAAACGTCTTTTTTTCCCCCATCGTTGTTTCCACATTACCGTCAACGTTTTCATAAAATGTAAAAAAATAGTCAAACCTAGCACCAGTAGCAGAAAGTAGCAGATTTACAAGATCCTCTAACGGAGCTTTATAGATAGAATATGTTCACTATTATTGAAACATTTTGAGAGAATAAAATTATTAAGGTTATGGCCTATTTTGGCCCTAGTACAATATTTATTTTGAGTATTGGTAGCCTACGGTCATTGTCAGTCATAATATTTAAGTTATGTGTCACATCTGGCCTGTGCTATCTTCTGTTTACATTTTACAAAGTCTAAAATGTGAGAAAAATGCAATTTCTATTCATTACGGTATTTCCCAATGTACAATGCAAAGAAAAAACGAAATAATTAATCGGAATTATTTGTATGACAATTAACTCTTAAACTGCCAGAGTTTTTTTTTTACCCTCACAGACAGCCAGACTTTCCTAAGCTTAAACTTAGAAAAAAATCTTATTTTTTTGTCTGTTTATTTTTTAACATTGAAGTGAATGGAGCAGCAACTTTTTGGAAAAGGTTATCTCCTGGTTCTTTGTGATGAACGGAAAAACGGGAAAACCCCCAAAATAAAGAATAATTTTAGATTTTTTTGTGTCACTGCAAATCACATACGCAGTGGAAACGACAACTGCTAAAACAAACTGAAAGCTGTGGCAGCATATTCAGATGCTGTGATTTCCTTTGTTCTCATTGTCAGTCAACCCGCGCTTGTAGATCTGCTATGTTTGAATAGCCAAAGAATAAAATATGATTAAACGCTATATTAACTCATTTTGCTGGGGACCCCCTTTGGGAACCAATGACTTAATTAAGTGCTGTGTTGGAGGGCAGCGGGTTTCGAGGAAACAGAGGACATTTCCTATACTTTGCATGTGCAAATTTCCCCCATGCAGCTGGTTCCAGCAGTAATTTATTTTATGTAAAATAGAGAAACAACTTGGGCACAAAAGAGCCGAGCTGAGAGACAAAGAGAACCTTCACCTCTACTCATCTTTAGAGAGACAACTAGTGGAATATCAATACAGGCCCCCTTGTCTTTGTTAGCAATCCTCCTCTCACTCACCATGACACAAAGGAATATCACTACAGAACAGAGGCAGAGAGAGAGAGAGAGAGAGAGAGAGAGAGAGAGAGAGAGAGAGAGAGAGAGAGAGAGAGAGAGAGAGAGAGAGAGAGAGAGAGAGAGAGAGAGAGAGGAGATAAAATAAAAAAGGTATAATGGGTGTCCGTGGCAACTGAGACGGCTGCATTGATTGAAACCTTTTTTTTATTCTCGAAAAGAGCGTTTAGGTTTACCCTCACCGAGTGCCGCGATACGAGCTTGTATATCTGCTGGGTTTTTTTTTAATCTGGAAAAGTTTGTGCAAATCTTTTAATATATATTTACTTTTAAAGCAAACATTTGTAACTCAAATCTCTGCTTCTGGGGGATTCTACAAAATGTCTTCTAAATCCTATTTATTTTTTATTTTTTTAAGTATGTTTCTATAATATCAGTGGTTCTCAAACTTTTTCTTGTCAAGGACCCCCAAAATGATATGTATTTGGCCACGGACCCCCCATCTCAAAATGTTTAGTTCCAGCGACCCCAATTATTAGACAAAGATTTGAGTTAAAAAATATTCGCTTTAAAAAAAGTATATATTGCACAAATTTCCAAGATTCTTCAAAAAAATAGCAGATCTACAAGCTCATAGTGCGGCACTCGGTGCCGCACTATGAGCTTGTAGATCTGCTATTTTTGAATATTTAACGCGAGTTAAATAAGACAGAAGTAGAGGAGAGAGACAGACGGCTGAATGAGGGAGAACATGAGAGCGAGAAGAGGAGAGAAAAGAAGAAGAGAAAGAAGGAGAAACGTGTTTGTTTTTTGACAGGCTCATCATTAGCACTTCCAACCAACCATCCCACCTTTTCCCTCACTCAATCCCCTCTCTCTCTCCCTCCATACCTCCCCCTCCCCCTCGCATCTCTATCCAAGCATGTAAATGCCATGGACTGGCCCCACACAGCCGTGAAGCAGGTGGGAGACAGGCCCGACGCCTTCAATTAAGCTGATCAATAATGGACCATTTGAGTCGCATCTATCTGCTCGGAGGGAGGGGGGGCTACTGGGAAAAAGCCACGGAAAGAACAAAAGGAGATATTGGAGAGGAGAATATAGAAGAGAGAGACAAAGAAGAGAAGGAGAAATATTTTGAAAAACTAGAACCAGGAGACCTGGTACTGCCAGACCCCTAGTGGTTGAAATCTGAATGGCCGGACTTCACATGACGTGTGTGCAGAGGAAAAGTGGAAAAGAGGGACAAAAGAGGGACGAAAGAGGGACAGACAAAGCCTCATGTAGGCCGACCCTCTGGGTCTGGCAAAAAAAATGAACAACAAAAAATGTGTATGGGGTCCCTGGCATAATAGATTTGCAGATGGAGGTCTGCAGACAAATATATATTAATGTGGGGGTCCTTGACATGAAAATGTTTGAGAACCACTGGTTTAAAGAACATCATGAAACAAGCCCAAAATAAGCGCCTATACACTTTAGAAAAGCCCCAAAAAAACACAACCACAGATATGTTCAAGCACCTTTACAGAGGAAACGAGCCCAAAGTGGCTTATAATAAGCGGACGTGGCAACCCTGGCGGTGACACCACACAGGGAAAGGGGGAGGAGAGGAAGAGAGATGGAAGTTGGTGGAAGGACAAATAAGGTGAAGACCAGAGAGAGAGGGAGGCTGCGCGGGGATGGAGAGATGAGATGATGAATGGAAGAGAGGAGGAGAGAAGAGAAGAGCTTTGATTGTAAGCGGTAAAGATTATTATAGTGCTGGAGAAAAGGTTGTGAAGGGGCACAGGTGGGGAGGGGGGGGAGAGAGAGAGAGAGAGAGAGAGAGAGAGAGAGAGAGAGAGAGAGAAACTTAGCACTGAATTGGAAGAAAAAACATTTCTCATTTGTGATTTCCCCAGAGATATAGAAAGAGAGACACATACAAGGAGAGAGGGACAGACAGACAGACAGACCGACAGACATATAAAACAGACAAACAGACAGACAGAAAGAGAGAGAGAGAGAGAGAGAGAGAGAGAGAGAGAGAGAGAGAGAGAGAGAGAGAGAGAGAGAGAGAGAGAGTCAAAGAGAAAGATCAAGAGACACAAAGAAACAGAAAAAAAGAGAGAGTGAGAGAGAGAGAGAGAGAAAGAGAAAGAGGGGAGAATGAATGATTGAGGGGTGAGGGGAGGATTTGCTCCAGGGCTAAAACTGTCTCTCTTTCTATTTGCTTCCATAATAGAAGAGAGAGACCTTCCTCTCTGCCGGTGTCATTTATTTGAAGCCCCACAAGGGGCCGAGGGGGGCGATGGGTTGCTCGCTCCAACACTTTGGTCCCAAATGACATATCTCTAACACAACAGGCTGGGATTGGACCACGGATTTTTGTTGACCCCACGGTCTGTCCTCTAGTGCATTGCAGTGGTGTAAAGTAGCTAAGTACATGTACTTAAGTACTGTACTTAAGTACAATTTTGAGGTATCTGTACTTTTCTTGAGTATTTCCAATTTCCAATACATTTACTTCTACTCCACTACAATTATTTGAGAACTTTAGTAACTAGTTACTTTTCAGATATTAAACTATGATATAATGAAACACACATTAACCACTTTAGCCCTATTTTATACATAGGTTATTTTCAAATATTTTAGTACTTTTACTTTTGGTACTTTATGTACATGTTGATACCAATACTTTTGTACTTTTACTTAAGTAAATTTTGAATTTGGGACTTTTACTTGTAACATAGTACTTCTATATTGCAGTATTGATACTTTTACTTAAGTAAAACATTTGAGTACTTTTTCCACCACTGGTGCATTGGTTCTCAAAGTGGGGTCCTGGACCCCCAGGGGTCCTTGGGGGGTACCAGGGGGTCCCCAGCGAAATGAGTTAATAAAGCTGGAGAAAAGGTTGCAGATCTACAAGCTCATAGCGTGGCACCGAGTGCCGCGCTATGAGCTTGTAGATCTTCCTTTTTTATTTTATTTGTGAAAATCTTTTTTTGTAACATTTGTAACTCAAATCTTTGCTTCTAGGGGTCCCTGGAACAAAATATTTTGAGATGGGGGTCCGCGGCCAAATACATATCATTTTGGGGGTCCTTGACATGAAAAAGTTTGGAGAACCATTGCTCAAGTGCCATCATTACGCCATATCTCACAATTGAATACTGATCGCTCTCTCTCTCTCTGCCGATTTGTGCTGATGTAGGGCATCTCTCAGTCCATATAAGGGTATATATCATATGCCACGTTCACTGACGTCAGCAATGTCCGGTCCATATATGGGCTTAATATCTGCATGGCCGCCACTGACAACACATGAGGGGACAGGATCAAGTGCAAAGCAGGTAAAGAAGGAGGAACGTTCCATGTGGACAGAACGACTCAAACGTTGTCAGTCAGAAGGCTGTCCCTCATTTAAATCTTAACATTTTAAATCCTACAACCCGTTCAAAACGCTGCTATTTGACGTCATCTGAAGCAGACACACCGAGGAAGGAGAAGCAAGAGAAAGCAGAACGCACACAGTGAGATCTGTTCGTTAACGGTTCAACGGTTGACAGTCGACCTTTAAAAACAGACTCAACGATGTCGGAGATCGACGGCAGCGTGATGGAGGGGGGAGGACAGATCGTGCGGGTGTCCGCCGCGCTGAGCTGCATCACCGGCACGGAGGTCACGATCACCGGGATCCGGGCGGGGCGGAGCTCTCCGGGCCTCAGACCGCAGCACCTGGCCGGCCTGGAGCTGGTCAGGGACATCAGCGGCGGACGGCTGGACGGAGGGTCCGTCGGATCCACCCGAGTCACACTGAGTCCGGGGGGAGGAAAGATGGGATCCGGGGGATACGTGGCGGACGCGCAGACCGCGGGGAGCGTGGCGTTGCTGCTGCAGGTGGCTCTGCCGTGCGCCGCGTTCGCCGACGCGGCCTCGCGGCTCTGCCTGAAGGGGGGAACCAACGCGGGGATGGCGCCGCACATAGACTACGTCGTGGAGGTCTTCAAGCCCGTCGCGGAGAGGTTCGGCGTCCGCTTCGACCTCGACGTCAGGACCAGAGGGTACTACCCTAGAGGTGGGGGGGAGGTGCTGGTGACGGTGCATCCGGCGAAGGAGCTGCGCGCCGTGGTCATGACGGACCCGGGGACCGTCACCAGGATCCACGGCAGGTCGTTCGTCGCCGGAGTCCTGCCCTACAAGCTGGCCAAGGACATGTCGGCGGCCGCGGTCAGAACCATCAGGAAGGAGATCGGGGAGGACGTTCCCGTCGACATCCGGTGTCTGCAGGAAGACAAGGACAAGGCCTGCGGCAGCGGGAACGGCATCGTCATCGTGGCCGAGTCCTCCACGGGATGCCTCTTCGCCGGGTCGGCTCTCGGCAGGAAAGGCGTCGGCGCGGACAAGGTGGGCGCCGAGGCGGCCGAGATGCTGCTGAGGAACGTCGGGCACAGGGGATGCGTGGACGAGTTCCTGCAAGACCAGCTGATCGTCTTCATGGCTCTGGCCAAGGGGAGGTCTCGGATTAGAACCGGCGCCGTCACGCTGCACACCAAGACGGCCATCCACGTGGCGGAGCAGCTCACGCAGGCCCGGTTCACCATAAGCCAGTGTGAGGAGGAGGAGGAGGAGCCCGGCGGTGACGGCACCTACATCATCGAATGTCAGGGCGCAGGGGTCACCAACCCTAACCTGTAGCTCAGTGGTGCTCAACGTGGGGTCCTGGGACCCCAAGGAGTCCTTGATTGGGATCCCAGGGGGTCCTCCAAGTAAAATGATTGATAGTTAGGAACCAAAGGAACCAAATACTGTAACTCTGAGGACATACAAATGCAACCAAATGGACCCTTACAGATCCATTAGGTTGCATTTGTACACTCAGAGAGAGTATTTTTGCATTTACAGACTCTCAAATGGACCCTTACAGATCTAATCTACAGTGTAATATTATCAGTGTACACTGTAGATTGGGGTCCCAGAGATAAAAAAAAAAAAAAACAGTTGAGCATCACCATAGCTCCTGCCAGCAAACTACTGGCTGACCGGAGTCTTGTTTTTGTAAACCGACGAGTTACACATCCATAAGGGGCCATTTGGAACCCCCTCAAGGAACCATGAGGGTGCCTGGACCACACTTTGAGACCCACTGGTGTAGCAGAGTGTTTCCCGTGAGCCAACATGACACAATATCAGCACCCTGACTCTGTTTCCTGAGCCTTTCCTGAGCCTTCATCACAACTGTTATCATTGGTAACAGTTGTGAAGGAAGTAACCTTGGAGGAGGCCCAATTTCTTTCCAATGTGGCTGCTGTGCATAGAGCCTATTTGTGCTTGGAGTGCCAAGTGTCGCACACTGAAATTGACATCAAAACAGCAAAAAGAGGCGCTCTGCCGACGGTGTGGCGTACTTCTGATGGTTTGCATATGCTTAATTAAAATGTTGCATACTATGATTGGTTGGGAAAATGCTCACAGACCAAATTTTACTTGTCGTATACATTTGTTGGCAAGGCTGTCATATCGGCGAGTCGCAGAGAGCACGATCGGCTCAACACTCAGAACGTTGTGAGACGTGCCAGTCGACACTACTAAATTAGCATTAACGCTTTCCAGTAATATCGTCATTTAAAAAAATATATATTCAAAGATTTGCACAAATTTTCATGATTTTTCAAAAATAGCAGATCTACAAGCTCATAGCGCGGCACTCGGTGCCGCGCTATGAGCTTGTATATGTGCTATTTTTGAATACCCAAAGAAATCTAAAATGACAGTGGTGTGTTCCAGGATTGAATGGGTTAAGTGACACGGAGCCTCGAAAGAAGCAGAGTGCATCTCATTAGACCACTGATGGGTGATTTCACAAGCCAAAGATCGGAAAACCTTTTTTTTGTTTGCCCAACTATCATGATAAATCTATTTTGGCCACCAATGTCCTGTTTTAAATGTATGCAGACTGTGTCTGTATGTTGTCCGTCTTGCCAGACTTACAGATTAATTTGGGATATTTTGTTATTTAATTTATTGTGTGTGTGTGTGTGTGTGTGTGTGTGTGTGTGTGTGTGTGTGTGTGTGTGTGTGTGTGTGTGTGTGTGTGTGTGTGTGTGTGTGTTAAGTTAATTGCAGTGTGCAGGAGTTTATTTTAAAGAAAATAAAGTTTACATTTTTGATTTTGCGGTTCAACGGTTCCTAATTTCAGACCCATGGAGAGAGACCCAGATATCTCTACCTGTTATAATTATGGCTGTCTTCATCATCAGCGGCTCATTTAGGAGCAGGACAGTAGATGAATGCAATTAGCGACCTGCTGACTTCAGAGAATGTTTGGATGGCTCAAGGAAAACGTTTTATATAACTTAACTGTGTGTGTGTGTGTGTGTGTGTGTGTGTGTGTGTGTGTGTGTGTGTGTGTGTGTGTGTGTGTGTGTGTGTGTGTGTGTGTGTGTGTGTGTGTAGCCAACAGTCACCATCCTGTTTGTCCAGTGACAAGTCATACCAGTAGAGTACATACAAGGCTCATGGCAAAAAAACTATGACCTAAGTTCAAACTAAACAAAGAGCACACTCAAGTCTATATGAATGCAATTTGCCCGGGTGCACGGCTCACGAAGACAGATAGGAAAATAATAGCCAGCACTCCGAAGTCCTTCCGGTACTTTTTAATTAAGACAATGGAATCCCCCGCTGTGCCCCCCGCAGAGCGGGGGAGAAGGTGTCGGGATCGTCTGAAGCCAGAGGGGAGACACTGGCCAATGGAATAGCAGGAAATCAAACGAACGGTCATTCTGATCTTAACTCAGGCTGCGTATGGGATGGGCTGACGGCCGTCATGGAAGTGTTAATAAAGGCACACACACACACAGCATACACGGACGCGTTTTGGCGTCACATTTTGCCGCTCTGCCACATGAAACTATGCCTAAACCTAACCCTAACCTCACAAAAATATGCTTAAACCTAACCCTAACCTCACAAAAATATGCCTAAACCTAACCCTAACCTCACAAAAATATGCTTAAACCTAACCCTAACCTCACAAAAATATGCCTAAACCTAACCCTAACCTCACAAAAATATGCTTAAACCTAACCCTAACCTCACAAAAATATGCTTAAACCTAACCCTAACCTCACAAAAATATGCTTAAACCTAACCCTAACCTCACAAAAATATGCCTAAACCTAACCCTAACCTCACAAAAATATGCTTAAACCTAACCCTAACCTCACAAAAATATGCTTAAACCTAACCCTAACCTCACAAAAATATGCCTAAACCTAACCCTAACCTCACAAAAATATGCCTAAACCTAACCTCACAAAAATATGCCTAAACCTAAACCTAACCTCACAAAAATATGCTTAAACCTAACCCTAACCTCACAAAAATATGCCTAAACCTAACCCTAACCTCACAAAAATATGCTTAAACCTAACCCTAACCTCACAAAAATATGCCTAAACCTAACCCTAACCTCACAAAAATATGCCTAAACCTAACCTTAATCCTAACCCATACCTCAAAAACTATACGTGGAGAGAGAAAATAAATCGTACCCACGGTGGGATTGGATCACGGGTGGTTGTAAGTACTGGTCAAGCGCAGCCACCGAGGACAGTTGTCCAACTCATGATTCGAGTCGTACTTTAAGCTCCAATACGTGCCTTTTAGTTGTGGTGCCTATAGTGTAGGCCGGGGGTGAAAATGCCAGAGCGCCAATAACTGACGCCTGTCTGTGAGAATGTGTTGCAAACACACACACACACGCACGCACGTGCTAGCAATCTTTTACACTTGCACACTTTGCATCTAGCTGTGATATCGCCGCACAATGGCAATTAACAACTTTTCAACCCGGCAACCCTATTTCGGGCATGTCATTATATTTATAAGTATATGTCATTTGGGGATTTTCAAACTTTTTAAATGTGTCAAAATGGAATGAAACTTCCATGCGTACTCTCTCAGAGTTAGATTTTACACTGAGGATTTGGTGCAGTGTCAAATGGGTGTCCCATGGCCTCTGTCATACAAATAATTGCAATTAACGACTTAACCCATTAAGACCGGGACAACATCTGTGTCATTTTTGAGTGGTGCCAACCACTCCTATATCTGACTTTGTCTGTGTGTCCGTCCGTATGTATGTCCAATAAACAAACATTGATAACAACATCAATACGGGGCTCATCAAAGGCACCACTCTCTTCACACAGGGTGTGATTTTTTGCTTTCTTTGGGCTTTTCAAAAATAGCAGATATACAAGCTCATAGCGCGGCACCGAGTGCCGCGCTACGAGCTTGTAGATCTGCTATTTTTGAAAAATCGAGAAAATGTGTGCAAATCTTTTTTTTAAAGCGAACATTTTTTTTTGTCAAATCTTTGCTTTTGGGGGTCCCTGGAACAAAATATGTTGGGGGATCCGCGGTCAAATACATATCATTTTGGGGGTCCTTGACATGAAAAAGTTTGAGAACCACTGATATAGAGACAGGTTGGGATTTAGAACACATTTTGTAGAATCGGCTTCAGGTCTTAAAGGGTTAATTGTGCTTTTGTCATTGAACATACTGTATAAATAAACAATTACAACAAAACATGTACAGGGTAGATTATGACTATGACTTAAATATACACAGAAGGGACTGAAAATTACCCCGGAATGAAAACACATTATGTGCTTTGGCCAAAATAGGCCATATTTAATAATACTTGGGAACCACTGCTACATAATCAGACACCACATGCAATAGCTTCACTATCTATACTGTTACTGTATATATACATACAGTATATACTGTATGTCATGCTGTAGGAGCCTGTCACACTGCCCACACAGTGCACATACACACTACACCCACACACAAACCGTCACATTCCTAGGTGTGTATGATTTACACGCACACACACACACACACACACACACACACACGTTTGTATTACTATACTTGTGAGGACATCAACACTTTAGTACAGCCATGTTATGAATGCCATTTAAAAAAAAAATATTGCCATTTTTAACCGTAAGCCTAAAGCCGAAAAACAGCAGATCTACAAGCCCACAACGCGCCGTGCTGCGACGCGTTGTGAGCTTATAGATCAGCTATTTTCGGTGCATGACACTGGCGCACAACTAAGTATAAATCATGTTTAACTCTAATTCCAAATATCCCTAAACCTAACCTCTAAATGTCTAATCCTGACCTGAATGCTTTTCTAATTGTAAACTTATCTCTAAAAAATGTTTTTTTAACTATAAAACAACAATTTGTCTCAGGAAAACGGTCCTCACACTGTTTATTTCTTCAAATTCTACTATACTTGGTCTTCGCAAGTATAGTAATACAAACACACACAGACACACACACGCGTGCACACATACACACGCACGCGCGCACAAATACACTTTTTGCATGCACTGTGCTGCTGACAGGCCAGTAAAAACATCATAAAATATTCAATACCCTTCACTGTGTTTTGTGCTTTACCTGTATCAGCTATTCCTTTTGCTAGGCATTTACGTATGTGTGTGCGTGCATGCATGCGTACGTGCGTGTGCGAGTATTGTGGCATCTATACCTTCTAGAATCTCCATGCATATTTATGCACTGTGTGTGTGTGTGTGTGTGTGTGTGTGTGTGTGTGTGTGTGTGTGTGTGTGTGTGTGTGTGTGTGTGTGTATATTATATTACTGTGGGGTGTGTTTGCAAGTGTATGCTGTACCTCTCCATTCTGGCTGTCATCCTCATGTGTAATTGAGTCTGAGACAGCCAGCCGCTTTTGTCTGTGTGTGTGTCTCTCTCTCTCTGTGCGTGTGCGTGTGTGTGTGTGTGTGTGTGTGTGTGTGTGTGTGTGTGTGTGTGTGTGTGTGTGTGTGTGTTTGTGTTCGCACGTTACCATACCCCCGGTGTCAACTCGGTTCTTTAACCCATTAAAACCGGGAAAACATCTGTGTCATTTTAGATTTATTTGGCTATTCAAAAATAGCAGATCTACAAGCTCATAGCGCGTCACTTCGTGCCGCGCTATGAGCTTGTAGATCTGCTATTTTTGAAAAATGTTGATATGTATTTTTCTAAAGCGAACATCTTTAACTCAAATCTTTGCTTCTGGGGTCCCTGGAATACAATGTTTTTAGATGGTGGTCCGCCGCCAAATGCATATCATTTTGGGGGTCCTTGACATGGAAAAGTTTTTAGCACCAATGACATAGCAACACGTTTTTCCAGAAAGCCGATTTAGAAGACATTTGTGGAATCGGCCTCTAGGTGTTAATGCGTTAACAAGCTAGCAGAGTCAAAAGTCTTGGAACCAGATTTTCAATTATCAGTTTGAAGCTAACGAGAACACAGCCCATGAATTTCCTTCCTGTTATCAACTCCTCTGAAACGAGACAGCCACCATATGCCAGAGTTTCTCTCATATTGATTGTAATGACGTTCCGGGATTGAGAGATAGTTGTTTTTATCTGTGCTGTGTTGATCGATAGGTGTTTTAAATGGAATTCCTGTGCTTAGATAGATGTTGTTATTTAATGGAATCCCTGTGTTGCTAAGATAGTTGTTTTAATGGCATTCCAGTATTTTTAGATAGTAGAGAATGGATATTAATGGGGGAAAAATTGAGATAGACTTAGTTATGGACTAGGAAAAGTGCTCCTCAGAGCCTGGTCAGGTAGGTTATAGTGTGGGCCAGCAATGTTCGGAATTCGCCAATCAGGATGGAATATGAAAAATCAAACAGACCCATCTTGATCACATGACTATAGAGATCACGTGTACCAATTTGTGTGAAATTTGGATAAAATCTGAAGGAGGAAAATCCAAAATTACAATGTTTGTTTTTTCAAGTAAAATACCAATGACTTTCATATAATATTAATACGTTTAATATAATATATGTTTTCATATAAGCCTTATATGACTCTCTCTGGGGGGGGGATTCCTTTCATGGTTAAATCCCTATAAAACACTGTCGCTAGGAACCTACAGACCACCAGGGAATTTCACATCACGTCAAAGGAAATACTGACTGAGATTTTTCTTTCCTCGCTGTGTGCATGTGAACCGCTTCAATTAATTACTCTCCACACACACACACACACACACACACACACACACACACACACACACACACACACACACACACACACACACACACACAGCTATGTTTGTAGCACTGCCCTTGTGAGGACCCAGTCCCCAGACACATCAGTTGACAAGGCTATTTATTCCCCCCAGCTTTTAAACATATCTATCCTTGAAGGATACCACCAATATTTTCTTTATAGTGTGGCACCTACACAGCAGAGTTCTGAGTGGTAATTTACGGTACATGGTGAAGGCGTGATGCCAAAAAACTCGTAGGTTCAAAGTGGCCTGGGGGACAAGCTTTGAAAGAATGACCTTTAGCATTTATAATGCACAGAGCTACAAATGAGCCAGTCCTGATTGTACTGACAGTAGCCTTCAAGAAATTTGACCTTGTAGATCTGCTATTTTTTGAAAAATCTTGAAAATGTGTGCAAATCTTCTTCTTTTTTTAAGCGAAGATTTGTAACTCAAATCTTTGCTTCTAGTGGGTTCTATATAATGTCTTCTAAATCCTAATAGTTTTTTTTTCTTTTTTTTTTTACTTAAGTTGCTAATAATATCAGTGGTGCTCAAACTTTTTCATGTCAAGGACCCCAAAAATGATATGTATTTGGCCACGGAGGTTAGACATGACCTTTAGTATTTATAATGCACACAGCTGCAAATTAGCCAGTCCTGATTGTACTGACGGTAGCCTTCAAGAAACTTGAGCTTGTAGATCTACTATTTTTTGAAAAATCTTGAACATGTTTGCAAATCTTTTTTTTAAAAGCGAAGATTTGTAACTCAAATCTTTGCTTTTGGTGGGTTATACATAATGTCTTGTAAATCCTAACATTCTTTTTTAGTTTTTTTTACTTAAATTGCTAATAATATCACTGGTGCTCAAACTTTTTTCATGTAAAAAATGATATGTATTTGTCCACGGAGGTTGGACATGACCTTTGCCACGATCCCGTTAGTGGTTTGACAAAAAATTCCTACCTGAAGGTCAGCATTCTATTTCTCCCCCAAGCAGACAGACTGTATTAGCTCAGTGGTCAAAAATGTCAACACTTGTGAAAGGTGTGCAGGAGCCCCGGGTTCAAAATCCAGGATAGAACAGGAATGTGTTACATAGAGCAGCTTTAATGCCATCGCCTACAGCCTGTTACTATCCATGGTGTGTCGACACGTTTTTCACTAAATCCCTTTTTTTATTTATTCAAAGATGTTTTTTTCACAGTTTCAAGAGGCTTTGCTTGCTTGCTTGCTTCCAGGATATATAAAGTGAAGTTTTCAGTTTGTGTGTTTTTTTGTGGGAACAAACCCTTCCCTCGGCCATGCAGCCTGCTGTGATGGCCCATCTGTTTACCCAGCAAACAAGAAACCCACCGGGGGGAAAGAAACTCAAACCCGGGCTGATTAACCCATTCAGACCGGGAACGCATCCGTGTCATATTTAGATTTATTTGGCTATTAAAAAAAATATCAGATACACAAGCTCGTAGCGCGGCACCGAGTGCCGCGCTACGAGCTTGTAGATCCGCTTTTTTTGTTGTTGACTTTTTTACATTTTTAACTCTTCTTCTGGGGGGTCCCTGGAACAACATAATTTGAGATGGGGGGTCCGCAGCACGAATACATATCATTTTGGGTGGTCCTTGACATGGAAAAGTTGGAGCATCACTGAAATAGGAACATACTGTTAGGATTTAGAAAACATGTTTAGATATGTATTTGGCTGCGGACCACCCCATCTCAAAATGTTTTGTTCCAGGGACCCCCCCAGAAGCAAAGATTTGAGTTAAAAATGTTTGCTTAAAAAAAAAAAAAAAGGCACAGATTTCAGATTTTTCAAAAAATAGCAGATCTACAAGCTCAGTGCCGCGCTATGAGCTTGTATATCTGCTATTGTTGAAGCGTTCCCGGTCTAAATGGCTTAAACCCCCTCACCTCTATCTCTCCTGAAGTCCATTCTTTAGCTATTGCCCACTCATACGAGGAGGAGAGATTGTGGGGGGATAGGAGGGGAAATGAAAATCCAGGGGGGCTCACACACACAACCGATAAGGTCTCAGCAGCAGTTAGCCCGGTCCGTAGGGACCTGCTAAATCCTGGGGGTTTGGATAGTGGAGCCCAGACCTTTGACAGCCCCGCGTTTCTGTGATGCTCTGGGGGCTGACTGATGAGTCAGTGATGCCAGCAGCAGCAAGCATTAACCCGTTACGACCGGGTAACGCATCTGAGTGTCATTTTCTGTGAGCTTGTAGATCTGATTTTTTTTTTTTATCATGAAAATGTGTGCAATTGTTTTGTTTTTTTAAGCGAACATTTGTGTCATTTTAAGATTTATTTGGTCTATTTGAAAAATAGCAGATATACAAGCTCATAGCGCGGCACCGAGTGCCGCACTATGAGCTTGTAGATCTGCTATTTTTTTTGAAAAATGGTGACAATTTTGTGCAAATCTTAAATCTTTGCTTCTGGTGAGGGTGAAATATTTTAAGATAGGGGTCCGCGGCCAAATACATATATAATTTTGGGGGTCCTTGACATGAAAAAAGTTTGAGAACCACTGATATTAAAGCAACATAAGTTTTTTTTGTTTGTTTTGTTTGTGCGATAAGATTTGAGTTACAAATGTTCACTTAAAGATATATATATATATATATTCAAAGTCTTGCACACATTTTCACGACTTTTCAAAAAATAGCAGGTCAACAAGCTCATAGCGCGGCACTCGGTGCCGCGCTATGAGCTTGTAGACCTGCTATTTTTTGAATAGCCAAAGTAATGGTCAAATGACACACAGCCCAAGAAATGGTCAAATGACACACATAGATGCGTTCCCGGTCTTAATGGGTTAAATGCACACAGAGGACCCCGCGGGGTGCCACCAGATGGCATTTAACACGCCACTTTACCAGCCCTGGTCTGCTTCAGGGACCTTCCAGCCACTTCCCATCACTAAATGACAACAGAACGGTCGCCATGGGTCCCTCTGTTGTACAACTACTTAACTCATTCAGTGGCAAACTTCTGGATTTATCACCCCCTGTGCCAAGGCCAAAAATACATTGTAAAAAAAAATCACACCCAGTGTGAAGTGGGCGGTGTGTGGTCATCACAACATGACTCACTTTAAAAAAATCCCACCCTGTGTGAAGGAAGCGGTGCCTTTGATGAGTGGCCTCCTGGTGGCGCTATAATAGGGCGGGGCGGGGCTTCAGCAATTAATGCTCGTCCCTATTGGTGGTGTAAGTCCACATACCAAATTGGGACTTGCTGGCATGCTGCGAACTGGAGTTATAGCTGTGTAAAGCGCTGTTTAAAGCCAGTGGCCTCCTGGTGGCGCTATAATAGGGCGGGGCGGGGCTTCAGCAATCAATGCTCGTCCCAATTGGTGGTGTAAGTCCACATACCAAATTTGGACTTGCTGGCATGCTGCGAACTGGAGTTATAGCTGTTTAAAGCCCGTGCTCAAACAGACATAACGGACAAACGGACAAACGGACAAACGGACAAACGGACATACGGACGGACATAGTCAAGAGTAGAGCGGCTGGCACCGCTAAAAAGGATAAATGACTTTTTTTAAAGTCCATACTGCTATTCATAGGGCTGCACATGTGTCATGTGTTTCGCTAGCCAATCACAGTCCTGAATTTGCAAAGTCAGCCAATCACATTACAGTTAGTGGTGATGACACTAGCTGTAATGTGATTGGTTGATATGAAAAAAGTATCGATTTGCATTAACAATGGAAGGGTTAGGGGGTACACAAATTTTTTGGTCGGTGGGGCTACACCGCCCCCAAAAAAGTGCTTAGGAGCCAAGATACAGCCTTTTTCAATAAGAAGTTAAACAAGACGTGAATGGAGCAGCAAATCTTCAAATCATGATATCTTGAGTTCTGAACATTTAAAAAAATAATAACAATAAACTAGAAAAAGTGCTCCTCGGAGCACAAGGTGAGGTAGGTTACTGTGGCCTCCTGGTGGCGCTATCATATGCTAATGTGAAAAGGGTGGCATATTTTTTTTAGGCCTTTCACGGCCATCGGACACTGCATTCATGATTTGAGGAATTTTATTCAAAACGGACCTATCCTGCAAACTTTTTTAAATCAATGTTAGCCAATTAAGAAGGAATATGAAATATCGGAGACATCCGTTTTGATGACATGACTATGATGAGATACTGTGTACCGATTTGCGTGATTTTTGGACAGAATCTGAAGGAGTAAGAGCAAAAAAATGTGTTTTCCAAAATTCGGCCTCCTGGTGGCGCTCTAAAAGGCAGATGTGAAAAATGCAGGGCAAAGGTTGTTCCTTAGCCTCTAGGGAGTGTGCGCAGTGCCGGTTTAGACTCCACAGGGGCCCTAAGCAGGATACAGGAAAGGGCCCGAAGGGCGGCGGCGAAAAAAGACGCGGGTAAAAAAAGACAAAAAAAAAAAAGAAAGACGCGGGTAGGCGGGGCTCTACGCACGTAGGGTGCGTATAGGGTGGACCGGCTCTGAGTGTGCGTGCAAAGTTTCACGCAGATCGGTGCAGTTATAAGTAAAAACGTGAATCGGCCTGTTATAGCGCCACCATGCGGCTGATTTGAAAGTTTTGAAGTGGCATTTGTTCCTTGACATAGTGGGAATGTGCGTGCACAATTTCACGGAAATCGCATGCTGCGTTCATGATTTGAGGCATTTTGTTCACCTTAGGCAATGAGGATGGAATATGAAACATGGGACAGATCCGTGTTGATCACATGACTGTAGAGATACAGTGTACCGATTTGCGTGACATTTGGATAAAATCTGTAGGAGTAATATAAAAAAATGGGTTTTGCACAAATTGGCCTCCTGGTGGCGCTATAACAGGCCCAGGACGGACGGACGGACAGGGGGTATATGGTGAGATCATGACAGATACTTAATGGATCTGGACAGGTTCTGTATGGAAGCCAAGCTCAAGCTGTTGATCAGATCACACATATCAGCAACAAGTCACATTGTATTTACTTCTTGTCCCCTAAGTGTTGGTGACTTTGATTCGATAAAAAGATGAATATCTGATAGAAACCAAAAATATGCATAAATACATGCAGCGCCGTCTGAACGTCAGACAGATTATATCTGGCATCAGGAAAACAGGGTCTGTGAGAGGTCAGCTATTCTCTCTCTCTCTCTCTCTCTCTCTTTCCCAAAGACTTTATCTTTCTATGCAGTTGACCTCTGTTGCCTCCTTCTTCTCCTCCTCCTGTTTATCTGTCCATCTGCTCAGGCCCGTCTTAACCCCTTCCACCCAGGGACGCATCTCTGTCTCTCTGGCTATTCAAAAATAGCAGATATACAAGCTTGTAGATCTGCTATTTTTGAAAAATCTTGAAAATGTGTGCAAATCTTTGAATATATATATATATTTTGTAACTCAAATATTTGCTTCTGGAGGTCCCTGGAACTAAATATTTTACAAATGTTCGCTTTAAATATATATATAGTTAAAGATTTGTACACATTTTTCAAGATTTTTTTCAAAAAATAGCAGATCTACAAGCTCATAGCGCTAAATCGTTGTCAAAATGCGTCGAGCGAGAAAAAAAAAAGTTCAGCGAGTAAAAAACTGTGTGGAAATAACATACTGTATGGAAAATAACAGCGTTGCAGAACCAATCCAAAGAGTTTAAGGCAGTTCTTTCATATTGGGGACGGCGTCAGGATTGGTTTTCAAAGCAGTGGGCGTTAAGATTCGATGTTGTTCGCTGTTTTTTTTTTTCACAGCCGTTCTCCTCCTCAAGCCTCGATTCATTGAATTTAGATTTTCCCCCAGACATGAGTAGGCAGAGATCTCTCATCATCATCTGGCAAAACTAAAACTTTATACTCAACTTTTTTTTCCGCGCCACTTTTCCTCGCCGCCTCCTCTTGCATCAAATCGCTCCTCGCCGCCACGAGCAATGCAACTTTGTCAGAACGCGGTCCAAGCCAAGTTTCAGTCATGGTGTGAATTTGGCGTTTATCTCTCCCACCCTCTATCTCTCTCTCTCCCTCTCTCTCTCTCCCTAACCCTCCCCCCTCTCATGCGTTGTGATCTACAAGCTCACAACTCCGAGTGCCACGCTATGAGCTTGTATAAGGCTTGTATATGATGACGATTATGACAAAATAATTGCGATTATCTCAAATAATTGCGAATTGACGATTATGTAATAATTCTGACAGGCCTAAAGACCCCTGCTCTATATTGTCTTTATCTCTCTGTAGCATTCCTCTGTTTTTTCCGTTTGTATTATCCCTCTGTCTGTTAGTTTCTCTCTCTCTGCCCCCCCCCCCCCCTCGTAACAGGTGAGTTCCTAGAGCTAATGACAGTCTGTCTGCCATCCCAGAATGCAATGGGGGCTCCGGGCTCATTTGCAGGCGAACACACAGAGTTGGGGAAGTGGCTTGTCTAATAACATTTTCTACCACCTGATTAAAAACAGCCCATAAATCACTCCCATCTCTCTCTTGCGTGCGCACGCACACACGCGCACAGTCTCTGCTGTCTCTTCTGAACAGAGTCATCAACCACACAGCAATATGACTAATGCACACACACACATACACACACACACACACACACAGACACACACACACACACACACAGGTTCTATTTCAAAGAGCCTGAGGGGACACACACTCATCACGTTAGCATCGACTCACGGCAGAACTATTTTCAGTTTTTTTTTTGTTCATTTGAATTTCACTGTATATTCATCATTTCTACTTGGAGTTATATGTATATATGCACAAAGTGGGAAAATAATCCCTGGTTTCATTTCTGTTCAACGTGAACCTGCTGCAAATGCTGGCCCCTGAGAGCCGGTCTGAGAATCTGAGAGCTGGACGGGAATTTAGGGCTGTGATTTAGACCAGTGTTTAAGGCCGTGACGCAAATCCTAGGGCTGCCGCAAAATACTTTAAAACATTAAAACTTGTTTGTGCCATTTTTAGATTTATTTGGCTATTCAAAAAATAGCAGATATACAAGCTCATAGCGCGGCAATGAGCTTGTAGATCTGCTGTTTTGAAAAATCGTGAAAATGTGTGCAAATCTTTGAATATATATATTTTTGAAGCGAACATTTTTAACTCAAATCTTTGCTTCTGGGGGGGGGGGGTGCCTGGAACAAATTATTTTACAAATGTTCGTTTTAAAAAAGGTATATATTCAAAGATTTGCACAAATGTTCACGCTAATTCTTTTTTTGCAGATCATAGCCGCGCTATGAGCTTGTAGATCTGCTATTTTTGAATAGCCAGAGAAATCTTAAAATTACACGGATGTGTTCCCGGTCTTAATGGTGTTAATGTTTGGAATTCATTAATATCACTTCAGTTTAACCACTTAAAGTGGTTAAATGTCTGAAAATACACACTAATCCAGCTGTCAAAGTCTATGAAACCGTCCAAGAAATATATATATGTTTTTTTCTAATCTGCCCTGCATGGTCCCTGCTTCAGCTAAGGCAGTGGTTCTCAAACCTTTTCATGTCAAGGACCCCCAAATTGACACTTATTAGCCCACGGACCCCCATTTGAAAAGATAAGCCAGGGACCCCCGTAAGATTAGATTTTTACGGCTCTCTAGCATTGATTCTCTACCATTTTAATTTCAATTTGACATGCATTAGGGCTACGGAGTACGGACCCCCATTTAATGGCATTTACCGTATATCTCTGGGACCCCAATTTATATTGTAAAATCAATGTTAATTTAACTCTGAGAGTGTACAAATGGAACCAAATGGACCCGTTAGGGTCCATTTGGTTCCATTTGTACAGTCTCAGAGTTACAGACCCATAAGGGTCCATTTGGTTCCTATCCATCATTTAGCTGGGGACCCCCTGGAACCCCCTCAAGTACCCCTGGGGGTCCCCGGACCCCACTTTGAGAACCAATGAGCTAAGGGGTCCTTGGCCTGAAAACGTTGAAGATCCCTGATACATAGAGAGAGAGTTGCGTCACTAGCATAGACTCCCATTGTAAGAATGGAGTGTGGTGGTTCTCTTTCTATCTCGATGAGGAAGTTCCAATGTTTGGAACTACCAGGAGGCAACATCCCGGCTTTGCGGCGAGATCAAAGCGCAAGGTAACTCTCTCTCTATATATAACGCTGATCTCTGCCTACTGATGCTACACGTCTGGGGAATTCTAAATGCAACGTAGTTAGAAACAGTGGCCGCTAACAAACCTGCCCCCATGCCGCTCTGAAAAGCAGCAATCATGTCACCTCCCTAACCCATTAAGACCTGAAGCCCATTCTACAAATGTCTTCTAAATCCCAACAGTTTTCTGAAAAAACGTTATGTTTCTATATCAGTGGGGCTCAAACTTTTTCATGTCAAGGACCCCCAAAATTATATGTATTTGGCCGCCGACCCCCATCTCAAAATGTTTTGTTCCAGGGACCCCCCCAGAAGAAAGAGTTACAAATGTTCGCGTTGAACACCATATATTCAAAGATTTGCACACATTTTCACGATTTTTCAAAAATAGCAGATGTACAAGCTTGTTGCGCGGCACGAAGTGACGCGCTATGAGCTTGTAGATCTGCTATTTTTGAATAGCCATAGTGTAAAATAATGCTTTTTTAGCTCAAATCAAAAAGTGACACAGATGCGTTCCAGGTCTTAATGGGCTATAGACTGTGGATTTGTACAGCAATGCAATGTTGTTGTAAATTAAAGCTGATATAAGCGCTTTTCCGCTGACATAAGCAGATTTTTTTGGGAGATTGCTTATTTGTATTTTTAAATTCATGATTTTATTATATTCAGACGGCTAACAATGCTCCCTAAAGAAATCTAGTCTCTGTGACACTTAAAGGGGCCGCAGTCTGCCTCCAAAACTATTATGTTATGTTATAATAAAATAACATTTAAAAATACAAATAAGCAAATCGGAGAAAAAAATCTGCTCTGACAGCAGAGAACGACGTATATCAGCTTTAATGTGATACTCCATACAAAAGCGCCACGCAAAGTAGCGAACATATCACATCTGCAAGCTTGATGTGTCGTAAGCTTGCAGATCTGCTACATTTGCTATTTAAAAAGAAAATGAAATAGAATAAATCGTGGAATAACCCATTAACTCCTTGTTGTTGTTTTTTTCGTAAATTAAAGCCCTACTTGATCATACTATGGCATGACACAAAAGCATCAAAAGTATAGCAGACTCATAGATCTGCTATACTTTTGCATTTGAATCCTGAAAAGTAACAGTTTGGGACATATGAGGTGACAGTGAGGATATTATAGCTGGTGAAAGGGTAGATGAATCATAACCTGCTATTATGCATCAGGAAGGTAACTGCCAACACTCATACAAAAATGTCCTTCAGCTATACTTTTATTCAGAGAGAGAGGGCCAGACCAGGCAGACACCACGTGGGTTTTGTGACCATGTCTATATATCTCTGCATAAAAGTATACCTGAAGGACATTATTCTGTGAATGCTGGCAGTTATTTTTCTGACATTTCAACTCTTTTGGGAGCCGTGCAATATGGGTGCACTGACTGGCACAGAGTCTGTGCTTGAATAGTTTCTGCTTTAACTTTGTAACTGTACCTGCTATTAACACATTCTATCAGGGAACGCATACTGTGTCATTTTAGGCTCATAGCGCGGCACCGAGTTTGTAGATCAGCTATGAGCTATGAGCTTGTAGATTTTTCCCTTAATCGTGAATTTGTGTGCAAATCTTTGAATATATATATATTCAAAAAGAAAAAAAAAAGATCTGTTATTTGGCTCGTAATCAGAGGGGAACTGTTTTTGGTGCTATATAGCCAATCCAATCTTTAAAAGGTACTATATAGCACCTTTGTCAAATGGTGCCATATAGCACCTGTTATTAAGGTGCTATTTAGCACCATTTGTCAAATTACATTACGGTCATTTAGCAGACGCTTTTATGGTGCTGGTGTGCTGCTATATAGCACCACAACAATCCCAAAGAACCACTTCAGGACCACTGTGGTGCTATATAGCACCACAAGAATCTCAAAGAACCACTGAAGCACCAATTGTTTTGTGTGTGTGTATATATATTTAAAGCAAACATTAGTAACTCAAATCTGGAACATTCTTTTTTTTAGATGGGGGTCCGTGGAAAAATACATAGAATTTTGGGGGGGTCCTTGACATGAAAACGTCAAGCACCACTGATATAGAAACATACGTTTCTCAGAAAACTGTTAGGATTCAGAAGACATTTGTAGATGCGATCCGGAATTGAATGGGTTAAGACCTGGCATAAGGTAGATAAACCTGATAAAAGCATGAAGTGTTTTGATTCAGTGAGAAATAGTAGCGTGTGAAACCATGTCACGTTACTATAGGAGAACTAGAGAGATGCATTCAGTAACAGAAAGGCCTTAAAAATAATAATCATTATAATAATAATAGGCTATAGCTCAGGTTCCTAATATAGCCTCCCGGGATGTGGGGCACGCACGCACGCACGCACGCACGCGGCTGAATGCCAGAATCTAAAGTAGTAGAATCTAATACGTTGGTACTAGCATCTGATTTCTGCTCGAGCTCAGACACCTTGCTGTCACTGTGGAAGTTAACACACACACTCACGCACACACACACACACACACACACACACACACACACACACACACACGTTTGTATTAATATACTTCTGAGGACATCAGCGCTTTGGGACGTTACGTATCAATGCCATAGTTTTGCTTGTTTTAGCGCTACACCCCAAAGTAGCAGCTGTGCTATTTCCGACACACACGACACTGGCAACCCCCAGACCTAACAGAACGTAATGTCCAATCTTAACTCTACAGTAACTCCACCCTGCATTGTTTCCCAATTGGCTCTATGCACAGCAGCCATATTATCACTTCCTTCACAGGTGTTACCAATGATACTAATGAAGGCTCTGTTCCATTTAGTGTAGCACACTGTAGTTCTCAGACCTTTTCATTTCCACGACCCCCATAACTCTGAGAGTGTACAAATGGAACCAAATGGATGGTAAGGGTCCATTTGGTTCCATTTGTACACTCTCAGAGTTACACATCCGTAAGGGGACATTTGGAACCCCCTCAAGGAACCATGAGGGTCCCTGGACCCCAATTTTAGACCCACTGGGTCCCACGAGTGTTTCCAGTGAGCCAACATGCACACCATCAGCACCCTGACTCTCTGTTTGACCAGAATGGAACAGAGCCTTCATTAGCATCATTGGTAACACCTGTGAATGTCTTCACAATATGGCTGCTGTGCATAGAGCCTATTGTAAGTCTAACTTTAACCATCAGTGTCATTTTAGATGTTTACCTTGGCAATTCAAAAACATTACAGATATACAAGTTCACAGCTTGTACATCTGCTATTTTTGATTTTTTTTTTTAAGTTTGAGAACTACTGATTTAGAAGGAATAGTTGTAGAATCGGCCTCAACATTTTTTTAAGCCATAAAACGCCTTATTTATCTTGTGAGGACCAGGAAAATTTGTGAGGACATTTGGCCCATCACGAGTACAGTAATTCACACACACACACACACACACACACACACACACACACACACACACACACACACACACACACACACACACACACACACACACACACACACACACACACACACACACACACACACACACACACACACACACACACCTGCTACAGTAGGTAATGAAGTGTAATACATGGAGTCCTTCCACCAGCAGAGCCAGCGGTGCAGAAGAAGACATTTCCTTTTCACGCTAGATTTGTCCAGGAAACATATTGAATGAATCGTCGTCACCTCACAGCGCTAGCAGCTCATTTGCATGTTAAAATTACTTTCCCTCGCAGCTTTTCATCAACTTTTTTACATTCGGGGGGGGGGGGGGGGGGGGGGGGGGGGGTCCAAACTTTTTCTTTTTCAACGGGGGCCATATTTGAAAAAAAAGAACAGGAAAATACATCTGCTGTCATAATGTACCTTTGGACCAAAACAAAGTCACATACAAATGCATCATTGTGTTGAACTACAGTGCCAAGTCAACAGTTTTTTGTAGGCAGTGTACTGTATAGTCCAATGTAAGCAAGCTCATCTGTGTTGTGAACAAAACACAATTCAGCCTTGTGTTGCATGCATGCACCGTATTGACATTATATTTACAGTCCATAAAGTATTCTTTGTTAAAATGGCAGTGTATAGCCAAATGTAACCAGGCGTGGGAAATCTTGAATGTTAATAAAAAATCTTTCACACAAGTTAAGGCCTGACGGCTCTCTCGTTATGCGAGCGAGCTGCCATGCCGAATGTCCGCTTCCGGCCGACTCGGGCTTGTAGATCTGCCATTTACATTTTTGAATAATAATTTTCACATGATAACAATGATTATGACAAGTATAGGCGATTCTGGTCGGTCCATTCCAGCAGGCCAGCTGGTATACTGTACTAACAGTAGGGACCCCCCCCCCCACCACCACAAACTTTACATGTGGACTCCCCGGGGAGCTAAGGATGATGGACTGTGTTCGTTCTCTGTGCCTGCTGTCCTATTGAATGTTTAATTCAAAACCACTGCTCTGATCTCACTTCTACCACCATTAATATACATGAGAGAGCCAAGCGCTACAAGGACTCGTAAGGTTAGCGCGCGCGTGTGTGTGTGTGTGTGTGTGTGTGTGTGTGTGTGTGTGTGTGTGTGTGGCTTTGATTTGAATATTGTTTTGCTGATGCAGGCAGATATGGAAAAACTTGCATCTTTGAGTCGTCGGCTTGCAGAGCCTCCAGCCAGTGAGTGGGCCGACCGCAAAAAAATATGTTGAGAAATCAAAGACTAAGTGTATGAATCACAAATAAATACACGCGCACGCACATTTACGCGTGTGCGCGCACACACACACACTCACACACACACACACACACACACACACACCCTTGCAGCTTGTCTTCCACTTTATCATGGACTCTGAAGTGTTGGGAAATATCTTGTTACACGGTGTCAGATTTCATGCTGTGACGACGCGACGCCGAAGCATTCAGAATCCATTCTGTTTGCACCTGCATGCACGAGCGCACACACACACACACACACGTTTTTTATTACCATACTTGTGAGTACAGTACATCGACATTTTAGGACGTCAATCTTATATGAATGCATTTTTTTTTGCATATATATATATATATATATATATATATATATATATATATATATATATATATATATATATATATATACACATATATATATATACACATATATATATATATATATATATATATATATATATATATATATATATATATATATACACACATATTTAACATTTGTGTTACAATTTTTACACCTAATCCTAATCTACCTATAAGCTCAACCCACTTGAGTTTGCAGATCAGCTATTTTTGTTCAGCACCACCAACTAACTAATCTGTCAAGAACAGATTCTGCTCTGCGTTTGAATCTGTCGGGGGGGTTCGTCATATCTCGTACGCACTGGCCTACAAGTGGGCGTGCCTTCAGATCAGGAAGCAGGCCGCGCTTTACCCAATCAAATGTAGTGGGCGGGATTTACGTGTCCGCCGATCCTTCCCCACTAGAAACAAACCGAAACTCATTTAACAATAGCGTCCTCGGAGCAGACAAAACCACGGAAAGATATTCACATTTTAACTTGCTCTTTCATCATAGAAACAAGTGGGCTTATAACCAAAACCATCCATGTTCTCTGGGAGAAGTGGTGTTAGTGTTCCGTGTAGAAATATTGTTTGTGGGAATGAAAACACAGTCGCACCACCGGAAGTGAAAGGCTGAAGGCAGACCAAAACCCCGGTTTTCTAGCGTACGTGTGTTACGTCGACTTCCTCCCAGAGCCAACTGAGATAGTAAAAAACAGCAGAGGGCGCTGTTTTTCCTTTTCATTTGGCGATGGGTTCCCAGATTGCCAACTAACAGGATATTTAAACACTGTGGCTAAATAGGACGTCAAATGTTTACTATTAGTGTTTCTGCTCATCTAAGGTTTGTCTTTCTTTCTTCCTCTTCTCAAACGTGGGGAGGAGGGGGGGGTCCCTATGCCACTGGGTTCTGTACCTTAGAAGTACACATACACACACACACACACACACGCACACACTCCTGTGTGCAAGTGTACACAAGCGCCTAAGCTCAGCTGCTGCACTCAGCATGCCGATACTGCGGAGTCGAGTCATCCTGATCCATAACGGACAAAAACGGCTTCCCATTAACCAGCCCCCCCAGTAGAGTAACATAGCATCTGTCAGGCCCCAGACCATGCTTCATGTTCAGCACCGTACGCTTTATCTCACACACACACACACACACACACACACACACACACACACACACACACACACACACAATACATCTGTTGGTTTTCTTTAGCCCATTAAGACATGAGGCCAATTCTACAAAATGTCTTCTAAATCCTAACAGTTTAAAAAAATAAAAAAATATGTTTCTAAAGCAGTGGTTCTGAAACCTTTTCATGTCAAGGACCCCCAAAATGACTTATTTGGCCGCGGTCCCCCATCTCAAAATATTCAGTTCCACAGAAGCAAAGATTTGAGTAAATTTTTTTTTTTAAATAGCAGATCTACAAGCTCGTAGCGCGGCACTCGGTGCCGCGCTATGAGCTTGTATATCTGCTATTTTTTGAATAGCTAAAGTGTAAAATAATGTTTGTTTTAGCTCAAATCAAAAAGTGACACAGAAGCGTTCCAGGTCTTAACAGGTTAGAGACCCAGTGCATCCTGGGATATCAGAGGGATGTTTGTCTTCCTGTTTGCCATGCTCTCAGGTTGCCAGTTATGAGCAATTGTTTTCACAAGCCCTGTGTGTGCTAAAGCCTGGCAGAGGAGTGCCGGTGGTGTTACCAGAGATAAATTAAAAAAAAGAACCATGTCTATGAAAACAAGCCCAATAGAAGTGCCTAGGCCATTGGTTCTCAAAGTGGGGTCCGGGGACCCCCAGGGGGCCTTGGGGGAGTTCCAGGGGGTCCCCAGCTAAATGATAGATAGTTAGGAACCAAATTAACCCTTATGGGTCTGCAACTCAGAGAGCGTACAAATGGAACCAAATGGACCCGTTAGGGACCAAATAAGCAACTACACTTTAGAAACGAGCCCCAAAAAAAAGCGCAACTACCATTATTGACTAGGAACTTTCAAGAAAAACAAGCCCGACGTCGCTTATAATTGCACAGGAGCGGCCTCTTGGGAAAAATCCATAGACTTTTTCAATATATTCACACACACACACACACACACACACATATATATGGACAAAGGGAGCGCAAAATAGTTTGAGAGCTACTGATTTAGAAGGCATTTGTAGAATCCACCTCAGGTCTTCATGGTTTAACCAACCAAAGACAAAAGTGTCACACTCTCACTTAAACTAGGGGCGGTGGTTACAATACACTGGAGGGAAGTATTCGGGGGTGTCAACAGTATTTACTTGGGTACACGTTTATATAAAAACACTTTTTAATGGTTAATAACTTGTAATAAGGACAGCATGATGACACCTGGCATAAAATAGCCGCGGTAATGTCCTTCAGGGGGCTATCACACCGAGACGCTTCACTGAAAAAGGCATCGTAGGCAAAAACGTTGTTTTCCTACAGTATGGCCTGGCATCTCAGGTGCTCCGGGAGGACCTCCATACAAGTTGTGTTGTTAAAATGTTTCAAAACAATATTCAATGTCTTTTGAAAGACATTGAACACACACACAAACACACACACACACACACACACACACACACGTTTGTATAACTATACTTGTGAAGACATCAACACTTTAGGACAGCCATATGTTATGAATGCCATTTAAACATAATAATTGCCGAAAAACAGCAGATCTACAAGCTCACAACGCGTCGCGCTGCGACGCGTTGTGAGCTAATAGATCAGCTGTTTTTCGGTGCATGACACTGGCGCGCAACTAAGTATAAATCATGTTGAACTCTAATTCCAATCCCTAAACCTGACCTCTAAGACACCTAAATGCCTAATCCAGTATGAACCAATCGCGTTGGTTCATAGTGGAGTGGAGTCCCACTTTGGCCACGCCCCCATCTCAGAAATGGGCTGCATTGAGAGGGCTTTCAGACTGAATAATGGAGTGAAACGAAATGAAAATTCAGGCTGAGTGTCAGGCTAGTAAAACGTAGCCTGGGACCAGACGGATCTGCAGAGTGCAAAAAAAAATTGCGATCTGGCACCGCTCCATAGAAAATCCATTTCCTGTTCCAGAAGACGTGTGTAACCAATCAGGGCCCAGTATTCGAATATGGGCGACTGTAATTGGTAGTTGGTTGTAGGTCTAACCAATTACGTCGAGGGCCATTGTTTTGATCCCGCCCCTTGGGAAACAAAACGTCCTCATGGAAGCACCAGACTCATATCGACGCAATGATATAGTCTAGCTACGCCAGGCTAAGGAAAACGGTCCTCACAATGTATATGTCTTCAAATACAACTACACTTGGTCCTTGCAAGTATAGTAACACACACACACACACACACACACACACACACACACACACACACACACACACACACAC
The DNA here is from genome assembly GCF_963454915.1 of Gymnoscopelus microlampas. Lineage (NCBI taxonomy): Eukaryota > Metazoa > Chordata > Actinopteri > Myctophiformes > Myctophidae > Gymnoscopelus > Gymnoscopelus microlampas. The sequence goes on from NC_139956.1 coordinate 6,512,120, forward strand.
ACACACACACACACACACACACACACACACACACACACACACACACACACACACACACACACACACACACACACACTCTCTTACTTTACTGGTGACCCATAAAAGCCCATTGTTTGGGAAACATAATGTTCATGTTTGCTGAGGTTTTTTCCCTCCCTTGGGGCATCTTCTGAAATGGCCCTGGAGGTGACCAGAGTATAAAGTCATTCAGACAGCCAAACAAACAGTACTTATAGCTTCTTCTAGGAAGGGGAGGACAGTCTGGCATACAGTAAACTGTGCTGTGTGAGAGGAGATCAGAGTGCAATGTGGTGAAGAATGCTGCATTGAGCTGTGGTTTGCTCTGCCTGGGTCCTAGAATGACTGCCTGCTGCTACGGCTGGGGCAGTGGTGGAATGAGGTACTCAAATGTTTTACTTTAAGTAAAAGTATCCATACTGCAATGTAGAAGTACTCTGTAAAAGTCCGGAAAAAAAATTTACTTCGGTAAAAGTGCAAAGGTATCGGCATCTAAATGTACTTAAAGTAGGAAAAGGAAAAGTGTTAAAATCTTTGAAAATAGCAGATCTACAAGCTCACAACGCGTCGCGTTGTGAGCTTGTAGATCGGCTATTTTCAAACAGCCTACGTACAAAATAAGGCTAAAGTGGTTAATGTATGTTTTTTAATGTACTACTTTATACCTGCAAAGTAACTAAAGTTTTCAAATAATTGTAGTGGAGTAAAAGTACAATATTTGCCTCTGAGATGTAGTGGAGTAGAAGTAAAAGTATAGACAATTGGAAATACTCAAGTAAAGTAAAAGTACCCCAATTTTTTACTATATACAATATCACCAGTATCTCAAACTTTTACTTTGATAACTATTAATGAGCAATTATTTTGCTTTTTTTTTACTTGCCCAGGTCACGGTGTGCGTAATATGTACATACTGTACTGTATGTGTGAGTTTGTTTGTGTACTATATGTACAAGCTGAGGCTGCCCTCGTGCATGATAGTAAACTTGTTTTATTAAATATTGTCTGAATTGTGCATAACGGTCCAGAAATGTAGAGTCACCTGTCATATCGAGACTAGCCCGAACCAATCAAATTAACTACGAGTGTAAAACAACGCATCGTGCGAGGATGCGTCAAGCTACAGCACGCACACACACACACACACACACACACACACACACACACACACACACACGGGTTGGTACACGAACACAAACGTTCCTTCAACTACTTACACAAGCAAACTCACGACCTGACGCAGATGTAGTGACATGTAGTACCATCGAATCTATCAATCAGTCCAGGGGTCTTCAACCTTTTCAGGCCAAGGACCCCCTAGCTGAGAGAGATATGAAGCAGGGACCCCCACCACGACTACATATTGTATAAAATTGTGTAAAAGAACCATTTTCATAGATTTCATCAGTGTTGTGTTAACTAATGTTTTTTTGTTTATTTCACTTAAACCATCAATACTTGGTAATCTTGAGCGTTGGCTCTGTACTTGATCTGCTCTTTTTTTTCCCCTTCTACACCACTCTTTGCCGAAAATAGCTGATCTACAAGCTCGCGTTGCGAGGCGTTGTGAGCTTGTAGATCTGCTATTTTCGGCTGATGTTCCCCTCAGAATAGAGATTCTAGGGTTGAAGTGGTTAATGTAAAAAAAAAAAGTTCCTATCTCACAAAGATTTGGTGGCCCCCTACAGTAACCCTGAGGACCCCCTAGGGGTCCCGGACCCCCTGTTGAAGACCCCTGAATCAGTCTATCTATCTATCAATTCTATCCTTGCACCCTGTTAACCCATTAAAACTTAGCAAACTTAAGGCCAGTCCACACCAAATGCAACTCCTTGCAACATGCAAGGAGTTTCAACTACTTTTGACTCTGTTTGACGCAGAGCTGTCTTTTGACATCCAGGTAACAACAGTTGTTCAGTCCTGCTTTGTCCAGCTGAGACAACTAGCAAAGTTCAGGCCTTTCCTTACAACTGCAGACCTAGAAAAGGTCATCCACGCTTTTATTTCCCTCCAGACTTGACTATTGCAATGCACTTTATTCAAGGATCAGTAAGAAACATGTTCATAGACTGCAACTGATACAAAACTCAGCTGCTAGCTCCTGAACCGCACAACGAGAGGTGACCACATTACACCAGTCCCTGCGGCCCTTCATTGGTTACCTGTGAGTTTTAGAATTGATTTTAAGATTTTACTGCTTGTTTTTAAAGGCCCTAAATGGTCAGGCTCCTGTGTATATATGTGATATTTTAACTCCTTATAGGCCAGGCCGCTGCCTGAGATTATCCAGCAGGGCCTTATTGATGGTACGAAAGTCTCGTCTTGTCACAAAGGGCGACCGGGAATTTGCCGTTCGGGCCCCTCGGCTGTGGAACTCACTGCCTGGGGACCTCTAATCTGAGTTTCCAGAAGTTTTCGACAGCTCTCGCATACAAACGGGAGGGGCGAGGCCAACAAAATCAAAAAATGACACACAGATGCGTTCCCGGTCTTAATGGGTTAATGGGTTCATAAAATAAATTAATCCAACTGTCCGAGTTGTCTCCAGTGCCTTGGTTCTAACTGATATCTGAGGAGGTCAAAGACAATCGCTGCTCAGTTCACTGCTGCCCACAGCATGATCGTTGAATGGAGGAAATGCCTTCAAATCATCTTTTTCTCACTCTCTCACTCACGTTACTGTATGTCAGCTAGTGCAGTGGTTCTCAACATGTGGGTTCAGTTTCAGTTCAAATATGATTATTTCGGGGAGTCACGGCCTGAAAACGTTTCAGAGAAGAACCACTGAGCTAGTTCATTGTTTGTGTCTCATAGATTGAGAGAGTGAGAGAGAGAGTGAGAGAGCACTCTCTGAACAGAGCATGAGAACGTTCCATTGTGTTTGTGGACAGATATATTGTACGTTGTGTAAAAGGCGAACAAAAGCATCCTGCTTGCCTAGTCTGTCAAAACTTCAAAAAGAACAAAGGAAAAAAATGAAGAAAAAAATCCACTTTTCTGTTTGGGCAACCAGAAAGCAAACTCCATTTTACTCTTGAGTCTCAACACAACGACGTTACGTAAAGTGGACAGAACATGAATGCATTGAGGAAATCATAACCGACACGAGCTAGATTCTAAATGCCGGGTTCGATATATTTTCACTTAACCCTTTAAGACCTGAAGCCGATTCTACATGTCCCCTAAATCCCAAACAGTATTCTGAAAAAACATATGTTTCCATATCAGTGGTGCTCAATCCCTTTCATGTCAAGGACCCCCTAAAATGATTTGGCCGCAGACCCCCATCTCAAAATATTTTGTTCCAGGGACCCCCCAGAAGCAAAGACTTGAGTTAAAAAGGTTCACTTTAAAAATATATATATTCAAAGATTTGCACACATTTTCATGATTTTTCAAAAAATAGTAGATCTACAAGCTCATAGCGCGGCACTCGGTGCCGCGCTATGAGCTTGTAGATCTGCTATTTTTGAATAGCCAAAGGTGTAAAATATGGCTTTTTAGCTCAAATCAAAAAATGCGTTCCAGGTCTTAATGGGATAAATAACCTGCCCTACTGCGTACTGCTCCTGATAGTTAGGATGGGTTAAATATAGGCCACTGAAGCTCTGTGTACGTCATTGTACGACAAATGGCAAAACTAGCCAATCTATAAGCTCACAACATGTTGAAGTTCACCTGCTGTGAGCTTGTAGATCAGCTATTTTCACACAAAAAAAAAACATTGACAATTTTTGACAATACAATGTCATGGTACTCTATAGCACCTCAAAGGCATTACAAACACAACTTCAGACCTCTCAAAACAAACTGGTCAGGTTACTACTAACTAAACCTCAAACCTAGGAGTCACCTATAACCGCTGCTCATTGTACTATAGGGTGGGATGGCTCAGGGACCAGGTAGAGCAGTGGTTCTCAACCAGTGGTCCGGGGACCACCAGTGGTCCTTGAGGGGGTACCAGGGGTTCCCCAGGGAAATTAGTTTTTCATAGCGTCACAATCATTTTAACCACTTAGCTTTGGCTATTCAAAAATATCAGATATACAAGCTCATAGCGCGGCACCGAGTGCCGCGCTACGAGCTTGTATATCTGATATTTTTGAAAAATCTTGAAAATGTGTGCAAATCTTCGAATGTACATGTTTTTTAGAGTGAACGTTTTTAACTCAAATCTTTGCTTCTGGGGGTCCCTGGCACAAAACATTTCCATATGGGGGTCCGCGGCCAAATGTATATCAATGTAGGGGTCCTTGGCATGAAAAAGGTTGAAAACCATTGAGGTAGAGGACAAAGTAAAGCAACTTGCAATGGGCCTGGCCTTCAAGATCAACTCAAGGGACCAGTGCCCATGTACCCTTAGTTTGACTACTTTAAAAACAGTGAGTGATACCCACGGGCACAACACCAGGGGGAGCTCCACAGATCTCATTCACCCCAGATTCGGCACAAACATGGGGGGATGAATTAATTCTACTGTTATGCCCTGCAAACAACCATCAAAAAGTGTGACACCCTACCCCTCCTTCAAAACTGCCATAAAAGTAGCCTGACTGAAGCCGAGCAGTCCACTCAGTGGAGTGGGCAGGGTCTATGGTCTGGAGCCAGGCTACCATAAAAGAGCACCTGTCTGCCATTTGAAACTGGACCGAGACACAAGCCTTCTAGTTGCCAATTGATGATTTCTTGTATAGTATACAAGAAAACATGTCTTTATATGTCTGATGAATTGAATACACAGGACCACAGGGCTTTTTGTGTTATCCTTTTAGCAATAGATAACTGTACCTCTGTACCTTTTGCAAACTGTTAAAGGACAACATAGTTTTTTTACAACCAATGTTTATGTTTTAGCTTGTAATTAAAGTAAATAAAAGATGAGTGCTAAAACATTTTCATTTACAGCTTTCTATTGTTTTAGCAATTTTCGCAATCTTTTTTACAGTGGGCGGGGGCATTCGGTCAGGTGGCTAAATATGTATTTTTTACACAATAAAAAAGGTCCTGTGGTCTTTGATGGCCAGATGTGAGTTATTGGGGACTAGAAGGTTAAGGTGAGCTACTGTAAATAATAATAAAGAAATAGCCCGGTTATTGTGTAAAAAAAGACATATTTAGCCACCGGACAGAATGCCCCCGCCCACTGTAAAAAAATATTGTGAAAATTGCTCTATAGAAAGCAGTAAATGAAGATTTTTTTTAACCCTCATCTTTTATTTACTTTAATTACAAGCTAAAACATAAACCTTGGTTGTAAAAAAAACAAAGTGGTCCTTTAATAAAGTATTCAATCAATCAATTAATGCCCAAATTAGGGATGTCAGGTCGAGTCATTACATACAGACGACAAAACCTGGGCAGCAAAAAAATATATATACACACACACACACACACACACACACACACACACACACACACACACACACACACACACACACACACACACACACACACACACACACACACACACACACACACACACACACACACACACACACACACACACAGCTACACTAAAGATGTTTGTTTTTTAAATTAATAAATAGCCCATATTCTACTCCTCATGGAGAAACTATAATTCATTTTTATCACGTTTTCCTGTGCGTTTCCCCATAAAGAGATCATTTTATTTTATATAAAAAAAAAACATCCCCAGAAGGGGTGGCGTGTTTTTTTTTTTTCATGCAACTTTTCCAAGACGGAGCCAAAGAAGAAGAAAAGAGGATGTGAATGCGTTCTGGAGATGTGAGACTCATACAAATCCTTGACCTTGACTGCGATGAACTGACACAGGATTGTTGCAGAGATATTGCCTGCTATATAGACTGCCTGGGTTTATTGAGAATAATACCATTTGTTTGTGTTTATCTAACCCTTTTGGAGGGGCTTATACGAATAACTTATGCAGATCCATTCAACCTGTCAGGCATTTTGTTACAAACCTGCAAGCGATCCACATTTTTCAGTGTATATACCATAATCGTCACAGTCAGGTGGAAACCTGGTAAGTCTGAAACCGTTCATTTTCAAGAAATGGGGGGAAAAAAGAACCTGTGTTCCCATGGATCCTATTTAGTTGTTATTTAGTCAGTGGCGTGCACAGACATTTTGAGGGGCAGGTGCTCAAGTAAATTATAATTTTTTGTTTACTTGGTCTGCTCTTTTTTCCCTCTACACCTATACCTCTTTGCCAAAAATAGCCGATCTACAAGCCCACAACGCCTCGCAGCGCGAGGCGTTGTGGGCTTGTAGATCTGCTATTTTTGGCTAAAGTTCTCCTCAGAAAAGGGATGCTAGGTTTCGAGTGGTTATGGTAAAAAGAAAAATCATATCACATAAAGATTTGGCGGACCCCCTGTAGTAACTCTGAGGACCCCCTAGGGGTCCCGGACCCCGTGTTGAAGACCCCTGCTGTAAACTGAAAGAAAAAAACTTTTTTAATGTTTTTTTCAAAAGGGCACTTCTGGTCAAGAGGGCAAAGGGCAGGTGCTCTAGCACCACCTAGAGTCTATCTGTGCACGTCCCTGTATTTAGTCACAAGCTAGCTTGCTAGACAAGTAATCTTGTTAATACCTTTTCATTGGTTAAATATTTATAAAACCCACAGACACACAACCACTTTCAAAATGCTTTTCAATATTGCATCGCAAGTTGGTAGACCGGCAATCAGTGGTGATAAAAGTACTAAATTGTTTTACTTAAGTAAAAGTGTCAATACTGCAGTGTAGAAATACTCGTTACAAGTAAAAGTCTGGAATTAAAAAATGTACTTGAGTAAAAGTACTAAAGTATTGGTATCAAAATGTACTTACAAATGGAAAGTATTCATAATGCAGAATGTGCCATTTCACAAGTTTTCAAATGCATAAAATGTATACAAAATGATTTGCAAATAGCAGATCTACACACTGTGTGCGGATGTTTTTAAAAACTGTGTGCGGATGTTTTTTATCTTCACTCTGACAAAAGATCCCAAAACTATGACTCTAGACATATTGGTTCGGATCATCAGTGCGACGTATAGGTGTTTAAAGTACCGAAAGATTGCCTCAAGATGACACATTGTGAGCTATTTGTCGGTCATGTATTTTTCCTGTTTTTTTGTGAAAGTGGTATTTATCAAGTTTTATCATTATTCAGCCAGTGTAAAGCAGGGGTCTTCAACGTTTTCAGCCCAAGGACCCCCTAGCTGAGAGCGAGATGAAGCAGGGACCCCTACTCTATATTGTATAAAATTTTGTTTCAGATTCAACTTTCTTTGTTTACGTGGTCTGCTTTTTTTATCCCTTTTTCCCACCGATAGCTCTTTGCCAAAAATAGCAGATCTACAAGCTCACAGCTGAGTAAAGTTCTCCTTAGAAAAAAGTAAAAAGTTAAGTTCTCCTTAGAAAAAGGATGCTAGGGTTCAAGTGGTTAAGGTAAAATAAAGAATCATATCACACAAAGATTTGGCGGACCCCCTGTAGTAACTTTGAGGACCACCTAGGGGTCCCGGACCCCCTGTTGAAGACCCCTGATGTAAGGTATTAACAAGAGCTTGTGACTAAATATCTAAATTGGATCCGTTGGAACACAGGTACTTTTTTTCAGCAAAGTAACAGTTTTCGACATACAAGCTTTCCAACTGGCTGACAGACGAGAAACTTTCCCCCGGAAGGCAAGTGATGATTATCATCTTGCCACTCGATAGCGTTATTAACATGTATTGATTTTCTGTTATAGCACCGGGTAGATTTTACACACCTCTGTGAGTTTGTTAACCCATTCAATCCGGGAAAGCAATTCTGTGTCATGTTAGATTTCTTTGGCTATAAAAAAAATAGCAGATATACAAGTTCATAGCGCGGCACCGAGTGCCGCGCTATGAACTTGTAGATCTGCTATTTTTGAAAGATCTTGAAAAAGGGGCCTGGAACAAAATATTTTGAGATGGGGGTCCGCTGCAAAATACATATCATTGTGGGGGTCCTTGACATGAAAAGGTTTGAGAACCACATTTGTAGAGTCCCAAGAAGCAAAGATTTGAGTTACAAAATGTTCGCTTAAAAAATATATACTGTATGTATATTCATGATTTTTCAAAAACAGCAGATCTACAAGCTCATATGAGCTTGTTGATTGAATAGGCAAATACATTTAAAAAATGACAGAGATGCGTTCCCGGTCTTAATGGGTTAGGACTGCGTTGAGGTGAGACTGCCCTTGGGGTGCTTTCATCTAAAACTCCCTGCGATGGGTCTGGCCAAGCGTCTCATCAGGGTGCACCGGGGCACACAGCGGGCGTGATATCGTCTCTGTCGGGTGGAAACCTCATATGTGTCCAAAACTGTTACTTTTCAGGATTCTAATTCAAAAGGACAGCAGATCTACCAGCGCGGATATGCTACTTTTGACGCTGCAATGTTTTCCAAAGAATCAAATGTAGTTATTTAAATCACGCAAGCTCTTGTTGATACCACACACTTAAGACCTGAGGCAATTCTTACATTTTTTTTCTAAATCCTAACAGTTTTTTGGGAAAAAAAATCCCATTTTTTTTCTCCAAGATTTTTCAAAAATAGCAGATATACAAGCTCATGGCGCGGCACTCGGTGCCGCGCCATGAGCTTGTATATCTGCTATTTTTGAATAGCCAAAGAAATCTGAAGTGACACAGATACGTACCAGGTCTTAAAGGGTTAACCCCCGTCACTTTAAAAAAAAGTTGAAAAATGGCAGATCTACAAGCTCGCAAAGCGTCGCAATGTAACTATGTTGTAGCTATTTTTTGCTACTTTTGTGTGACACTGTAGTACGATGAAGTAGAGAATTAATTCATGGGGGCGGGGGGGGGACATTAAAATGTTAAAGAGGTGGTGCCATGGTTTTGCACTTTTTCTGTTTTGCATGTGTCTATGAGGTTGATAGAACTTCATTAAGCCCCCTGGTGGTGTTTTTATGGTGTTTTATCTCTTCTCTGACTATTTTGAGTTTCTACCTGGAGGCTGAAACCTTGAGGGTCAAAGGTGCCAATAGAGAAACAGCGCTTTAGTGACATAGTAAAAAATATACCCTCCCCCTCATTATCATAACACAACAGGTGTGGGTATGAGGAGGAGGAGGGACTAGGACAGGTGGGTGGTGCTAAGGTGGTGGAGGAGGTGCTAAGGTGAGAACCAGGTATACTTAATGAACTGGAGGCGTGTCCACATAAAAACATAATTTTAACACTTTCTGTACTTTTTTTAAAAAAAAATCTTCCTCCTAGTATAACCATAACTGGAAATCACGGCACCACGTCTTTAACATTATGGAGGTTACTGCCTGACAGCAACAATATCTTGTTGTTTGAATGACCATCTTCTCCTCTGGAGAAGTAGCCTACTCTTCAAGTAAAAGTCCTGTATTCAAAAATGTGACTCAAGTAAAAGTACAAATACAAGTATTGGCATAAAATGTGCTCATACTGTACCAAAAGTCCCAAAGAAAATATGTGACTTGTTCTGAGCTTGTAGATCTTTCCGAAAATGTTTAGAACTACTGATTTAGAAGGCATTTGTAGAAATGGGCCACAGGTCTTAATGGGTTCAGTGGACGTACACTACTGAGTTATACTTTCAAACGTTGGGAGCATGGTAGAGATTATCTCCTTCCACACACCAGTCCATAGAGGACGCAGGGGCCTCCACACACACACACACACACACACACACACACACACACACACACACACACACACACACACACACACACACACACACACACACACACACACACACACACACACACACACACACACACACACACACACACACACACACACACACACACACACACACACACACACACAGGCAATGATTTCAGCCTGTAATTAACAGACTCTCTTATCTTTTTACTTGGGAGCGTGTTTACTCATGTGCCGGTGGGTGCCTCTGCTGCTGCACGGGATAAAAAAACCTCCACGGTCGATTCCTTTTCCATTTCTCCTCTTTGAAATCAGACGTTGCAACTGTTGCACCGCGGCACGTCTGCCCCCCCCCCACCCCCCCGAGGAGCACCACTGATTAGGTTTTGAAGACGGGACCTGGCTTATCCCATTGAAACCGGGAACGCGGTTCTCCCTCTCTCTCCCTCTCCCTCTATTTCTCTTTCTCCCTCTATTGCTTTCTCTCTCTCTCTCCCTCTCCTTCTCCCTCTATTTCTCTTTCTCCCTCTATTTCTTTCTCCCCTTTCTCTCTCCCGCTCTTTCTCCCTTTCCCCTTTCTCTCTCTCTCCCTCAAAAAATCTAAAATAGCAGATATACAAGCTAATGGCGCGTCACTTTGTGGCGCACTGTGAGCGTGCATCTGCCATTTTTGAAAAATTGTGAAAATGTGTGCAAATCTTTGAATACATACATAAATATTTTTACAGCAAACATTTCTTTGCTTCTGGGGGTGTCCCTGGAACAAAATATTTTGAGATAGGGGTCCGCGGCCAAATACATATAATTGTGTGGGTCCTTGACATGAAAAGGTTTAAGCACCACTGATATTATACAGTAGCAACATACGTTTTTCTGAAAACTGTTAGGATTTGGAAGACATGTTTGTAGAATCGGCCTCAGATCTTAATGGGTTATGCCCCTAAACCTGCCTCGTTGCTCCCCTTTCTGTTTGTCCTAGAAAATAATCCCACCTCGCCGGACTCTCTCTCTCTCTCTCTCTCTCTCTTGATGCTCGGCTTTTTTTGTAGTTTCAACCTCGGGGGAATATGTGTGTCAATACGAATGGCGATACAATGCAATAAGGCTTTGGTCGTGTCAACTCCATTAGAGAGACAGATGAGAGAGAGAGCGAGTTCAAACCAGTTCCATGTCGCTCACAGCATTTCACACATTTTCTTTCTCGTAAATTGGCAACGGTTTTGTAGACCAGGCCAAGTATTTACAATTTCGGGCATATTTAGCCAAAATGCTCTTTTATCCAGAGCGACTTACATTAAGGAAGGTAAACACATAGTACATCAGAGAGACAGTGTAGCGCCTCGGTAAATATAGGATCACAGGTAGACCAAGAACCTAGCATCAGTCTTAACCATTGGTTCTCAAAGTGGGGTCCGGGACCCCCAGGGGTGGTTGGGGGGGGGGGGGGGGGGGGTACCATGGGGTTACCAGCAAATTGAGTTAATTTTGCATTCAACTCAGTTTAACCACTTGAGCCCCGATATACGCTGGCTATTTGAAAATAGCCGATCTACAAGCTCACAACGCGTCGCAATGCGAGCTTGTAGATCTGCTATTTGCAAGACAAAATTGGACACACGGCAGCAAGTCAAGTCTCGAGAGTAAAGATGTTAGACTCACATGTGTGAAATGTGATCCGTGTTAAGTACTAAGCTGCTTAAATAGATAAATACAAATATATATAACAAATCTTAACTACCTAAAAGTGCGAAATAGCTCAAGTGCAAACTGCATTGTCATAGGTCCAATACATTAGCCAAAAACATGTGGCCATATAGTAAATAAAAAATAAACGGTGATTTTATATAGCGCTTTTATCCAAAGCGCTTTACATAGATAGTGCATTACATTCACCCATTCACACACCGATGGCGGAGGAAACCATGCACAAGGCACCAACCTGCTCATCGGGAGCAATTAGGGGTTCAGCGTCTTGCTCAAGGACACTTCGACACTATAGCTCTTCTGGGGGAGCCCGGGATCGAACTGGAAACCTTCACGGTTGCCAACCGGCCGCTCGTATATAGTCCGGGCCATGCGATGTTCAGTGTGTGAACATTTTCATAAGTCTGATGGCGCCGGCCAAGAAGAAAGCGCTCCATAGTCTTCGCAACGCTGGCCTGAGATGGCTGAGATGGTGGGACGTCCCCGACAGTCCGCTCAGCCGTGGCCGTATACGCATGGCCTCTCGTAATGTATATATTCCGAGGGACCCTCAGGGGGATTTCAGTGGTTAATAGACCGACCAGACGCATTGGTTACAATAGTGCATGGATTAGTATTTATAACCCGTCCGCTGACAGCGAGCCGCCTACTGGCTTGTCTCTGCTGCTGGTTAACTCATTAAGACCGGGAACGCATCTGTGTGTGTCATTTTTAGGTTTCTTTGGCTGTTCAAAAATAGCAGATCTACAAGCTCATAGCGCGGCACCGAGTGCCGCGCTATGAGCTTGTATATCTGCTATTTCTTTTAAATCGTGAAAATTAGTGCAAATCTTTTTATAGCCTATATATATTTTTTAAAGCGAACATTTGTAACTCAAATCTTATTGCTTCTGGGGGATTCTGCAGTTGTCTTCTAAATCCTAACAGTTTTTAGAAAAATAACGTATGTTGTTATAATATCAGTGGTTATCAAAAATGATATGTATTTGGCCATGGACCCCCATATGAAAACATTTTGTTCCAGGGACCCCCAGAAGTTGTAACAGAGTTAAAAATAATCATGTATATATTCAAAGATTTGCACAGATGTTCACAATTTTTCAAAAATAGCAGATCTACAAGCTCATAGCGCGGCACTTGGTGCCGCGCTATGAGCTTGTATATCTGCTGTTTTTGAATAGCCCAAAGACATCTATAAAATGACACAGATGCGTTCCCGGTCTTAACGGGTTAATTAAGCCAAATGCTGACTAATGATCCTCTTCAGAGGGGACTAAGTGGCACTGCTGTTGACCTGCCTCGGAGGGACCGAGCCCAGCCAATCACACGCTGTGACATTTCCTAACTGTTCTGGCTGCATGGGAGAGAGAGCACGGTGGTGTTTGGTGCAGCCTGGGGCCATTATAACTCAAAAATATATTGGAACCGATATTTAGAACCAAATAAGAGTTAATATTGCTCATGTATGAGTGGGGTCCGGGGACCCCTGGGGGTCATTGGTGGGGGGCAGGGGGTTCCAGGGAGTCCCCAGCAAAATGAGTCACTATAGTGTCACAATCATGTCAACCACTATATCCATTTATATGTTGGCCATTCAAAAATAGCAGATGTGCAACCTCCCCCAGCGAATCATTTAGAATTTTTCTTTTAACATCTTGTCTTCTGGGGGTCCCTGGCACAAGAGCTTTTCAGATGGGAGTCCGTGGTGATAGATAGATACAGACAGACAGACAGACAGACAGACAGAGGACGTTCAATTGTGAGATATGGCCTAATGGTGGCACTTGAGCATGGTTCTCCAAGCTTTTTCATGTCAAGGACCCCCAAAATGATATGTATTTGGCCGCGGACCCCCATCTCAAAATATGTTGTTCCAGGGACCCCCCAGAAGAAAAGATTTGAGTTACAAATGTTACAAAAAAGATTTTCACAGATTTTCACGATTTTTACAAAAATTGCAGATCTATAAGCTCATAGCGTGGCACTCGGTGCCACGCTATGAGCTTGTAGATCTGCTATCTGAGAGAGAGAGAGAGAGAGAGAGAGAGAGAGAGAGAGAGAGAGAGACGACTTTGATTTTCTCCCTCTTACAGTGATCTCTTCAACAGTATCCTGTTGTTTTTTTCAGTTTGTTGTGCTGGTGATTGTTTTGTGCTTTTTGTCGTTGTTTTTTTTAACTCTGTTTGCTGCTGAAACAACTGCAATGTCCCTCAGGACCAAGTGTCCGTCTAGCCATCTGTCTGTCTGTCTGTCTGTCTGTCTGTCTGTCTGTCTCTGTATGTATGTCTGCCTTCCTTCTCTCTGTACTTGTGTAATTAGTTCTCAGTCAGTGCAGACATTCTTTATGCCCCTTCCCCTTTTATCTCTTCTCTCCCTCTCTCTCTCTCTGCCTCTGTTCTGTAGTGATATTCCTTTGTGTCATGGTGAGTGAGAGGAGGATTGCTAACAAAGACAAGGGGCCTGTATTGATATTCCACTAGTTGTCTCTCTAAAGATGAGTAGAGGTGAAGGTTCTCTTTGTCTCTCAGCTCGGCTCTTTTGTGCCCAAGTTGTTTCTCTATTTTGACATAAAACGTATATAGTGGACCGGGAAATTAATTGCAAATGGAATGTTAGGTCAGATTCCTACTACACGATGGTGTCAACAAGTTTTAATGTTATATTCAACTGGCGGCCCCGGGGTCCACATGCGGTCCCCACCTTCAGTTAATGCGGCCCGCAGGTTAATATCGGAATACTGATATTATTATTGATTTCAGCTGTTACAATTGTAAACATGACCCGCTTTAATTACTTCAGTCTATTAGTAGCTTAATGACTAGTATTAAAATTCTATTGTCTTTTTTATGTCCAATGTTACTTGTATTTGAATTCATAAAGTTAACATAAGTATAACTAAATGCATTTGAAATTAAATAGAAATGTTACTTTTCAGGATTCCAAATTTCCAATTGAAAAAAAAAATAAGGATACCAATTCAAAAATAGCCGATCTACAAGCTCAAAACACGTTGCGCTGCGACGCGTTTTGAGCTTGTAGATCGGCTATTTTTGCTATACTTTTATGTGACATAGAATGGCGAAGTACGGCATGAATTTACGGGGAAAAAATGGAGATGTGGCCCTCTGAAGTGAGTGTAGTGGCCCTCTCCATCATCAAAGTTGCCCACCCCTGATTTAGAGTCGCATTACAAATGAAATTTAGAAATACATCCTTTTTTGTCCTTCTCTTTGTACCATTTGTTTAGTGCCTTTTTTCCCTCCCATGGTCCGTGCTTTTCTTTGGTGCCAAGATGTTTTCATGTTTGCTACAGTGAGTCTGGGCTTATCTGCACAGATCTGGCGGCTGTTTATCTACAAGGATCTGATGGCTCCATGCCATGTTGTGCATGCAGAGGATCACAAGGCTTACTCAGGACCTGAGCCCTGGAGCACGAACACACACACACACACACACACACACAGTCATAGTCTTTTGAATAGAATTTCATTTAGTTTTATTAATATTTTTGTCACTTGAAATGTATTAGTTTTTGTCTAGTTTTATATTGTGGCGGTGCCTTGATGGCGTCGTAATGGCAGATTTTACACTTGGTTGCATGCTGCAAATAGCCGATCTACAAGCTCACAACGCGTCACAGCGCGACGTGTTGTGAGCTTGTAGATCGGCTATTTTCAGAGAGCAACACCCGAGCGCAACCAAACATAAAATGACTTGTCTTTTAGTTCTACTGGATCTCTTCTCCACTAGTCCCTCACTAACATTTTAGTCTAGTTTTTTAATTGTTGACGAAATTGTCAATATATTTATTTAATCGACAAAATCAACACTGATGCAGACTTATTTAAAGTTTAAAATTCAATTTAGATTTAGCATGTTATTTAGACAGATGCCAGCCTTGCCACGTTCATTGTTTACCTGGTATCCTATAGTTTCAATGTACATATTATTATGTAAATTAGTATATTGTTTAGACCAGTGGTTCTCAAAGTGGGGTCCAGGGACCCCCTGGGGTCCTTGAGGGGGTTCCAAATGGACGTACAGCATAGCGTTCCTTTGCTGCAGTCAGTCCTCTCTTAATGACATCACATAGGGTTGCATAATTCATCTCCATTTCAAATAAGTTCCATCTGCAATCCATCTTCCTCACTGAACCCCAGTGTGTGTGTGTGTGTGTGTGTGTGTGTGTGTGTGTGTGTGTGTGTGTGTGTGTGTGTGTGTGTGTGTGTGTGTGTGTGTGTGTGTGTGTGCCTGTGTGTGTACAGTTGCCTCATATCGACCCGTCTTATCACTATGTAAATTGCAGTGTGCGCACACATCGTTAAAATATTCCGTATCTGGCGTTGTGCTGTTGTTGTATTTACCATTTCATTTCCAAACTTTTTATTTATCCTGGTGAAGACGGATGAGGGTCCCTTTAATGTCCAATGTCGTTGAGATTACAATAAAATGCAATTAAAACAGACAGGCAGATGAAAACATGCACATCGATCACCACACGCGCCTTTGTTGTGTGTGCAGCGCACAGACAAGCACGCAGTCAGAAGTCTTTGGGACGTATTATGTATCAAGGATGTATTATGCATTAAAGTGATGCTGAGACAAAATCTACAACACAAAGAGCTGAATGTATGAGAATGAAACTTGACATGAGAAGGCGTAGGGCCTCTCAACATAGTTAACCTTGCTTCACCAGCTTTTCCACCGCGGAGGAAAAGCCTGTATTCGTTCTAAACCGGACCGTGTGATCCGGTTTAGAAAAAAGGGGTTAAAAAATCATTTTGGTTCCGGTGGTTTGTTCTGGTTGATTGATTGATTTATGTACTTTATTTAGTAAGACATGAGAATAACAGTACATGGAAGTACAAATTCACAATACAAGGTCTACTAAACTGGAAGACTCATTAAGCACTGAGCTTGTTTAAGATGAGATCCCCATGCACACAAATCATGATGACATATAAGAGACAGACAGATATACACACTACTATACAGAACGTCATACAATCAGCTTACAGGTTACCGGTATGAAGAGTGAAAAATATGTACAAAAGAAGAAAGAGGGAGGGGGGGGGGGGGGGTAGGGGGGTAGGTTAGGACTTGGACAGGGGCCATTTTTGAATTGCAGCCTCCGGATTGGCGTCGCATTGTTTTTGTTCCCCATTTAATGCGAATCAATTAGTTTAGTCGCGCTAGTCGCGCTACGAGTTAGAATAGAACATTGACATACCAAACCATTATCTTACCTTATCTTATACTACTATAATTGAAATGACCTCCAAAAGTACGTCCGGGGTTGCTCAGCACAGAATCACTCTATTTGCCTCCAAACTTGCCACAGACTGTTGATCAGTGCTTTCCCAACATTCAATGTACTAACATAGTGTACACTTGATATGAAACTACATTTTAGCATTTTAGCCACAGCAGCTTTCCTTCTTTTTGGCCGCAGCATCCGCTTTTAGGCCGCTAGGACCCCACCCTACTGCGCATCTCTGGCCATATCAGTGATGTAGCTGATCGGGCCTAGATGTTTAATTCATTTAATTTAAATGTTTATTATGGTAATTAGATGCACCTCTAGTTATACCAAACAAAACGATTATACCAAACTAAACAAGTTTTAAACTAGGGGAATCATTTTGGAGGTGCACAGTGGTTCGGTGGTTCCAGGTCGTTGGTTCCGGCCACCTTCCGACCGGATCAGAAACCCGAAAATGGTATTGATCCCAGGCTACCACATAGTGGATGCTACAGACATGCGTTAAGACAGTAACAGGGAGAATGTATTCTCGAAAAAGGAGGGTCACAAGGAGAGATAATATAGGAAATACTGTTGTTCTTCTGTGGTTCGCGATGGTTCTTAAACTTTCTTTTTTTAAAGGACCCCCATAACTCAGAGGTCTGTACACTCTCAGAGTTACAGACATGTCTGGGTCCATTTGGAATCCCCTCAAGCTCCGGGGACCCTCTGGGAACCACTAGCATAATTAGGTCTGTCTGAGTCCAATAACATTTCATAGCAACATGAATGTTTGTGGGTTTTATATATCGGTGTATTCTGTTCAGGAAACACATAAGAATAATGCTACTCTATTGGCCATTATATAAGAAATTTAAATGCACTTTATCTCCGCTGGTACAAATCATTATGAATGACGTCTACCAACGAGTTACAATGCAACACGAGATTGCGAGCTTGTAGATCTGCTATTTTTGGAGTGCGACACGGCACGCATCCAAGTATGAATTGGTCCTTAAGCGCAGTGAGAGAAAAGGCTAGGCTGTGACACAGAGGTGGAGGGATATCCATTATGAGGCCTGCACCACCAGCCCTCTCTCATCAGAGTCCTGCCAGCACAGAGTGGCCATCATCAGCATTACAGCCTATTGCAATCAGTCTAACTCTGACCCACGCTCACATGTATTTACATGTGTCGTCGGGCAGAGAAACCATTTTTTCAACATAATGTTTTCTTTTTTTTCCGTAAATGATTTAATTTGAAAAAGACCTGAGGTTCCGATTCTACAAAATGTCTTCTAAATCCTAACAGTCTTTTGAAAAAAACGTATGTTGCTATGTCAGTGGTTTTCAAACTTTTTAATGTCAAGGACCCCAAAATGTATATGTATTTGGCCGTGGACCCCCATCTCAAAATATTTTGTTCCAGGGACCCCCCAGAAGCAAAGATTTGAGTTAAAACTGTTCGCTTTAAAATAATATATATATTCAAAGATTTGCACACATTTTCACCATTTTTCAAAAATAGCAGATATACAAGCTCGCAGCGCGGCACTCGGTGCCGCGCTGCGAGCTTGTAGATCTGCTATTTTTGAATAGCCAAAGTGTAGAATAATGCTTTTTAGCTCAAATCAAAAAATGACACAGATGCGTTCCAGGTCTTAAAGGGTTAAAGCAGCACTATGTAACATACAAAATACAACCACCCCAATTGTATTAAGTTATATTGTATTAACTATACTACATTTTAGTGTCATATACTAAAGTAGTGAAAATACCACAATTTAGAAAAATGTCCTGTATTTAGAACGAGCGACCGCCCCGCCCCCGTCCATTGAGTTCAATGGACAGGTGGCGCCATCTTGGGAGGTATTCAGCAATTACTTTCAATGGTGCGACGTCACTTTCTCAAAAAGTACAAAAGTATTGGTATCAAAATATACTTAAAGGAGTAGTTCACCCAAAATATGACTTATTTTCTATCAATTGCACACCACATGAAGCCTTTGAATGCATGATTTTTTTTCGCATTCCTAAGCTAATAATTTGATTCCCGTCTCCTACCGGCTAATGTATCCGGTAGGAGACACAAAGTCAATTATTTGTGTCTCCTACCGGAAATACACACGGTCATCAAATTATTGGCTTAGGAATGCCACAAAAACAAAAACAAATCCATGAATTCAAGGCTTCATGGGGTGTGCAATTGATAGAAAATAAGTCATTTTTTGGGTGAACTCCTCCTTTAAAAATAGAAAAGTTGAATTATCCCTTACAGTATATACACAGTAGAATGCCCTATTCCGGACATTTCAACAACAACAAAAAATGCTTTCCAAATTTGTCTTCTGAAAACCATCTAGGCAAATGCCTCGTTAAATAGAACGTTTTTTTATAACCATTTGGGGTTTAAGTGGTCTTAAGTTCGGTACTTGAGTAAATGTGATCTTATAGTGACTTAGCGTTCCACCACTGGCTACGCTCCGTGTAGCAAAGACCTGAATCCAGCTTGGAAGAAGAGCTGTTCACAGACGTGTCATAGCAGGATAAAGACTTCTGCAGATAATTGAATTAGCATCGAGTCTCGTTTCGTTTATGGATGCCAAACAGCGAAGCACTGACAGCAGTCAATAGTATTGTCAATGCCAAAAACAGAAGCCCTCAACCAGCACTCTCCTTTAGCTCTTGTCTCTCCTTAAAGTCTTCATTGTCAGTGTGTAAAGTGCTGTTAGCAAGGGCCATTGATTTGAGGATTCACCGTTGCCGTGTGCGCGTATGTTTTTCTTTAGCAATATTATTAACCCATCAACCCATTAAGACCTGGAACGCGTCTGTGTCATTTTTAGATTTGTGCTCAAAAGCGTTAGTTTACACTTTGGGCTATTCAAAAATAGCAGATCTACAAGCTCATAGCGCGGCACCGAGTGCCGCGCTATGAGCTTGTAGATCTGCTATTTTTGAACAATCGTGAAAATGTGTGCAAAACTTTGAATATATATATATATATATATATATATATATATATATATATATATATATATATATATATGTTTAAAGTTTTGTAACTCAAATCTTTGCTTCTGGGGGGGTCCCTGGAACAAAACATTTTGAGATGGGGGTCCGTGACCAAATACATTTGGTCCTTGACATGAATATGTTTGAGAACCACTGACATAGTAACATACGTTTTTTCAAAAAAATGGTAGAATTTAGAAGACAAATTTAGAAGACATTTTGTAAGAGTTAAGACCTGAGTCCGATTCTACAAATGCCTTCTATAATCTCAAACTTTTTCGCAATGTATTTGGCCCCGGGACCCCCCCCATTTGAAATTGTTTTGTGCGAGGGACCCCCAGAAGAGAAGAATTATTCAACAATTTCACACAACAGTTTCACGATTTTTCTAAAATGTTCAAAAATAGCAGGCACAAGGTGACGGACAAAGTGACGCACCATGTGAGCTTGTAGATCTGCTATTTTTGAGAACCACTGTTCTAAAGCTCTGTTTTAAATCCTAAAAAGAGTTTTCTGAAAAACGTATGTTGCTATATAAATGTATATAGCTAAAATCTAAAATGACACAGATGCTTTCCCGGCTTTAATGGGTTAAAAGCAGATTTTTGTTTTCAATTAAAGACGTAATAATGTCTGCAGTTGTCGTATGATCTTGTCAAATGAAATTCAGCTAATAAAAGTGCCCCAGATGTGACCAGATCTGATCTGTAAGGCTTCCTGCATGGCTCAGCACCAACATACTGAAGCTCAGCGTTTCCCCAAAGGCAGCAAACCTGCTAGTCTGGTCATTTTAGGAGCACATATATCATTATCATATTGGTGATGATAAAAACCTATGTTCCAGTGTAGTTACAGTACTTAGTAGTTACTTAGTTACTTTCACGATTTTTCAAAAATAGCCCAAAGAAATCTAAAGTGACACAGATGCGTTCCAGGTCTTAATGGGTTAATAATACTTTTAAATTTTTTATGAAGACACACAAACACAAATTCGGAAATCGTGAAAATAGCAGATCTACAAGCTCTCAACGCGTCACATTGCTGGTAGGTCGGCCACTTTTGCGTGACACTCTCGTACGAAGAAGTATAGGGTATTAATTAATTTAAAAACGAAAACATAAAAAAGGAAAAATAATGGAGATACAAGGTTTCTGCAATGATATCATACTATATGACATCATATCATATCATATCATATCTCAACTGGATACTTCAACTCAGTTGCACTTGCTTATAATGGAATATTTATCTCACTTTAACCCATTAAGACCTACAAATGTCTTCTAAATCCTAACAGTTTTCTGCAAATACGTATGTTTCTATATCAGTGGTGCTCAAGCTTTTTCATGTCAAGGACCCGCAAAATGATATATAGTTGGCCGCGGACCCCCCATCTCAAAATATTGTGTTCCAGGTACCCCCACCAGAAGCAAAGTTTTGAGTTACAAGATTTGAGTTCGCTTTAAAAAATATATATATATATATATTTAAAGATTTGCACAAATTTTCACGATTTTTTTTTTTTAATAGCACAAAGACATCTAAAAATGACACAGATGCGTTCCCGGTCTTAACGGGTTAACCACTTTTCCGTAAGTCACTCTGGATAAGACTTGTCAGCTAAATGCCCCCCCCCCCCAAAATCTGAACTTTATCAAGGCCCGGGATCCAGCACGAAATCGCTGGAATAAAAAAAAAAGAAGAAACCATCCCGTCTGTCAATGCATTCTTCCCTCAAAAAAAACCTGGAGGTGCCGAGCCCAAGCTCCAAGAGATTAGCCGTATACACATCTGTCAGCGCCGGCATGAAATCGCTGTCATTCTTTCTCACCTCGCACATTTCCATTTGTCAGTGCATTTCTGTACGTCTCTCCAACCACCCCCCCCCCCCCAACCCCCGAGGTGGTCATATTTCAAGATAGGAATTGTCAGCGCTGGTCGCAATGCATCAGTCCAGACTTCAGCCAAGCAACCCCCACCCTCCCCCTCACCCTCCTCCTCCTTTAACAAACAGTCCATAAAAATGTGGAGTATGATTTCTCACCGTGTTTTCTCAACGGTGCCAGAGAGCCTTCTGCTTTCTGGCCGAAACCGAGAGCCATTATCCTTCCTTCCAGATCCATCAGCAGTAAGGTGTGGACCAAGTACTCAACCCAGTGTTGTTGCTGGATTTTTGTTTGAGAGAAATACGCAACCATGGGGTCTAAGGAAAACAAGCCCAAAAGAATTAAGCGACTGCACTTTAGAAACAAGGCCAAAAAAAAAAAAAAGAAAACGCAACTACTAATATTTACAAGCAACTACAGAAAAACATGCCCAAAGTCGCTTGTAATAAAAAAGACATGGCAACACTGTACTCAACCTACAGTATTTGAGTCAAAGTATAGATACTCCTGGTCAAATATTACTTGTTTTAAAAAAATACTTCAATATTCAAAAGTACATGCTTTTAAAAGTACTTAAGTATACAAAACTACAAATTACAAAGTATATGTTATTTTTAACATCAATGTTTGCAGTATTGACATTTTTATTTTCCTTGAAACTTTAAAAAAATAAATATAAATAATATTGCAAATAGCAGATCTACAACTCCTTGTGAGCTTGAAGATCAGCAATTTTCATTAAATTTGGAAATAGGGCTTACAGTAAGTGGTTAATTCAATAATGTATGCGTGCCCTTCCTAGAAATATAGTCAAAAGTACAATATTTGTCTTTGAAATGTGGTGGAGTGAAAGTCATCGCCTCTTAGCCCTTTATTACAGTTTTCCACATCTACTGCAATCTTGTCTGGGCAAGTACAAGTACTTATCCATCTAATTTATACAAATGACTCATAACTCAAAAGAAATGTGTAAGAATAGGCTACCTCTTCTTAATTGGCTCCATCTGCTCCTCAGTTTAACAAACTAAATGATGTGTCTATCTATGACATTAACACAGTCCAGTGCGGTTCTTTCCCCTATGAAGGCATTTACCTTTCAAATATGCTTCCTACAGCTTACAAAGTATATCGTGTGACCAATTCACAAATTCATGCACATAATACTATACTAGGCAATCCGATAAGCTCCATCCTCCCCCTCAGCCGTAGAACTCATAACCAGTTCTCCATTAAACACAGAGGTTCTTTACTCTGGAATAGACACACATACTCAGGGGTGCACGTAACTGGTGCGCAAGTGCGCATGCGTCGTCAAAATGCAATGCTGCGCGGCACATCAGACGAAGCAAGGCGCTCTCGTGTACCAACAGCTGGTACCGCGGGGACAGGAATTTACTTCCTGAAGCCACACTCACACATTCACGCTGATGCACGCGTCCGCCCCATACACACCCATGGGCGGAGGCATGCTGCACGTGAGTGTGAGTGTGGCCTCGAATCCTGACACAGCAAGCTGCTGGCTGTCTTACATGCACTCGTCACCGATGATGAACAACGCATCGTGATGTGGTGCAAAATATGCCGTGAACGTCCCGATCTGGCGGATAAAAGCAGCGCCTTTTATACAGGAACAAAGAATTTCAGTAACCCGGGTTTTGATAAGCATGAGAAAAGCAAAGAGCACGTCAACATATAGTGCAAACTATTGATAACAGGAGCAGCCAGGATCGGAGTCGCCCTCTTGACGAGGCTTGGAGTTAATGCCGGGAGTGCTAATCGTTCACGAGAAGTGCCATGCTATGAGCTTGTATATCTGCTATTTTTGAAAAATCTTTAAAAAAAAATGTTTTGATTTTTTTCAAAAAACTGTTAGGATTTAGATTTTTTTTACGAATCGCCTCATGTCTTAACTTATCGCTTTTCGCACGTCTTTCTGTGTCTTTTTTAAATAAATACATAAAAATAACTGTTTCAATCAGTTACTGTCCACCACTGTATCAGTCGATTTATCAGTTAAACTTCTCTTCTTAAAACAACTTGAACCCTATAGGGACCGTATTCTGGTTCATGTCATCATAATAGGCAAAAACTATGGCCAAAACTGGCCAAATTAACACTCGCCAAAACACATGGTGAGCTTGTAGATCTGCTATTTCTTTGGGGCCAAAGACACCGATACTCGACAGGTTAGTTGAGCAGATGGTAACGCTTCTACTTAAAAAAAAGGTAAGATTCCAGGCAGGGCTGAGCTCAGTGGTAGCCATTCATTAATGTGCCATGGAGGTCTGATTCAGGGTTTCGTTCCAACGCTGCACCGTCTGATTTCAGTCATTAGTGCAGATCTATGTGGTTTGAAGGTGAGCTAATTAATGAAATCACCTGGTGCGGTGTCAGGGCTGCATGATTAAACAGAGCACTTTTTACACAGAAGCTATTTTAACCCATTAAAGACCTGAGTCAGATTCTACAAATGTCTTCTAAAACAGTTTTCTGAAAAAACTATGCCGCTATATGAGTGGTACTCAAACTTTTTCATGTCAAGGAAACCCCAAAATGATATGTATTTTGCCACGGACCCCCATCTCAAAATATGTCCCCCCAGAAGCAAAGACTTGAGTTTATAATGTTCACTTAAAAAATGTACATATTCAAAGATTTGCACACATTTTCACGATTTTTTGTGGCTCACAGACGCTCACAAAATGGCTCACGGATGCTTTCCCGGTTTCAATGGGCTAATGTGCAATAGTACGCGTATAACACAGGTGTTTCCAGTGATACTAATTAAAGCTGTATTACGTACGCAGTTTTCTTTCAGTGAATGAAGTGTTATTTTGTCCAATCTGTATGGTGGAGTATGTTAATACAATATAGACAAACGTTTGATGTCAAGTCAATGAGAGCCGTATGGACAAGCGCATAAATAAACAACGTTTTTGAATGATTGCGACCTTTATCAAAATGATAAAAGGCCGGCAAATCCCCCCCCCTCCCCCCCAGCACATCGAACCCTGGATATAGGCCTATATTCAACACCTCTCTCCCGTTTCTTTTCCTTATGATTTACTTATTTTCCAATGTTCTCCTCTACATCAGTGCCGTGTATTAGGTCTATTGTGTATTTGAACTGTTTAGTTGTTATTAAGCCATTGAGACCTGAAGCCGATTCTACATGTCTCCTAAATTTCAACAGTATTCTGAAAAACGTATGTTTCTATATCAGTGGTGCTCAATCTTTTTCATGTTAAGGACCCCCAAAATGATATGTATTTGGCCGCGGAACCCCATCAAAATATCTTGTTCCAGGGACCCCCAGAAGCAAAGATTTGAGTTAAAAATGTTCGCTTTAAAAATATATATATTCAAAGATTTGCACACATTTTCACGATTTTTCAAAAATAGCAGATCTACAAGCTCGTAGCGCGGCACTCGGTGCCGCGCTATGAGCTTGTAGATCTGCTATTTTTGAATAGCCCAAAGTGTAAAATAATGCTTTTTAGCTCAAATCTAAAAATGGCACAGTTCCAGGTCTTAATGGGTTAATCATGTCACATTAAGCACCTTGGTTCTCTGTGTGTAATCACCTGATCTCAAGAGGGTCGTAAACATAATATGTGTTGCCTTCGGGCGAAAACCTTGTATGTACAAAGCTGTTACTTTTCTGGAAGTGGATATAAATAAACTGTGTTCAAATGGATCCCATGTAGTTAGTACTTAGTCACAAGCTTATTAGTCACAAGCTCAATGTGACGCATGGTGATGCAACGTGAGCATGAAGATCTGCTATTTTTGTTGCTTTTGTGTAATACTGTAGTATGTTGAATTAGGACATTAAAGGAGGAGTTCACCCAAAAAAATGACTTATTTTCTATCAATTACACACTCCATGAAGCCTTGATTTCATGGATTTATTTTTGTTTTTGTGGCATTCCGAAGACAATAATTTGATGACCGTGTGTATTTCCAGTAGGAGACACAAATAATCTACTTTGTGTCTCCTACCGGATACATTAGCCGGTAGGAGACGGGAATCAAATTATTAGCTTAGGAATGCGACAAAAACAAAAAATAATCCATGGATTCAAGGCTTCATAGGGTGTGCAATTGATAGAAAATAAGTCATTTTTTGGGTGAACTCCTCCTTTAATGTACGTACGTAGAAAAATAAATCACACCCTGTGTGAAGAGAGTGGTGCCTTTGATGAGCCCCGTATCGATGTTGTCATCAATGTTTGTTTATTGGACATACATACACCCGGACACACAGACAAAGTCAGATATAGGAGTGGTTGGCACCACTCAAAAACATAAAAAGTTGAAATACGGAGATACGATATGTTCTACATGGGTGCATCATCCTGTGCACCAGTTAGCTTTATCTTCAAGAAGGCATGAAAGCCGATGCCTTCTTTGTCCTCCTCTACTTTGGGAGCTATAGTTCGCAGTGTGACTATACATATTATTTCCCTGGAAACCATCAGCAAGCCTATAGCGGGGGGGGGTGAACAAAGTAGCTTCAAGTAGCACATTATATGCCTAGAATTTAACCCTTTAAGACCTGGAACGTATTTGTGTGATTTTAGTTTTCTTTGGCTATTCAAAAATAGCAGATATACAAGCTCATAGCGCGGCACAGAGTGCCGCGCTATGAGCTTGTAGATCTTTTTTTTTTTAAATCATGAAAAAATATTTGAATATATATTTTTTTTTTAAGCAAACATTTGTAACTCAAATCTTTGCTTCTGGGGGATTCTACAAATGTCTTCTAAATCCTGACAAAAATCCTAAGAAAAAACTTACGTTGCTATGATATCAGTGGTTTTCAAACCTTTTCATGTCAAGGACCCCAAAATGATATATTTGCGGACCCCCCATCTCAAAACATGTTGTTCAAGGGACCCCCCAGAAGCAAAGATTTGAGTAAAACATTTTCGCTTTAAATAATATATCAAAGATTTTCACAAAAAAAACATGATTTTTTTTCAAAAATAGCAGATCTACAAGCTCGTAGGGCTGGTATATCAGCTATTTTTGAATAGCCAAAGAAATCTTTAAAATGACACAGAAGCGTTCCCGGTCTCAATGGGTTATACCCCGCTGTGGGAGAAGAGAAGTGATGGCACAAAGACAGAGTTTTAGGTCCTAAAAATGCATTCAGGTGGAAATGAATGGGATTCTGCGGGCGTTGGGGTTTATATTCACACAAATTGAGTCTCACACTCGACGGCGTGGCGCCGTGGCAGAATGAATAAGGCGTAATTGAATCCTGTCGAGACACAATTGAATCAGGTCAAAGCGATGTGATTGGAGCAGGCAGCTGCTCCGTGATTCGCAGGGCGGTTCGGTTTCCCCACGGTTCTTCTGGTCTGTTTACGGGACGTCTGCGAATGCTCGTCAGCGAAGGGCCCACGCCACGGGACCGTCGGTGTCTGTCTCACCAGTCTGAACCGCTTAACCCATTGAGACCTGAAGCCGATTCTACATGTCTCCTAAATCTCAACAGTTTTCTGAAAAACGTATGTTTCTATATCAGTGGTGCTCAATCTTTTTCATGCCAAGAACCCCCGAAATAATATGTATTTTGCCGCGGACCCCCATCAAAATATCTTGTTCCAGGGACCCCCCAGAAGCAAAGATTTGAGTTAAAAATGTCCGCTTTAAAAATATATATATTCAAAGATTTGCACACATTTTCACGATTTTTCAAAAATAGCAGATCTACAAGCTCGTAGCGCGGCACTCGGTGCCGCGCTACGAGCTTGTATATCTGCTATTTTTGAATAGCCCAAAGTGTAAAACAATGCTTTTTAGCTCAAATCTAAAAATGACACAGTTCCAGGTCTTAATGGGTTAAACCCTATATGTTGACCGGAGTCACTCAGGGGGAAAAAACAAAACAAGTGCCAAAATGTCTACGGCAGAGCTAAGACAGAAAGGAAAAACCTGTATTGGGCAGGGCAGATTTTAAAGGGATAGTTCATCCCCAAAGTGACTTTTTTTTCTATCGATTAGTCACCCGATGGAGGCTTGAATTCCTGGATATTTTGGGTTTTTTGTCGCATTTCTAAGGCAATAATTTGATGACCGGCGGCGGTTCCGGTATAGGAGACAAAAAGAGTTCTCCTTTGTTTCTACTACCAAAACCGCTCCATCACGCAGGTTGTTTTTCTTTTCATTGCAGTTGAAAAAGTCTCAGAACACAGAGAGAGAAAAAAAAACTGACATGGCTCACTGGAGTGGATTTTTCAGTTAAAACATTTTAATACACGTTTGAAGGACTTTGATAAAGACATTAATGTTTTTTTTTTAAACCAGCATGTCATGAAACCTTTAAAGTTATAATATGGCGATGGTTTCAGCGCCGACAGCAACGATATACAAAATACATTTTAACCCATTAAGACCGGGAACGCATCTGTGTGTCATTTTAAGATTTCTTTGGGCTATTCAAAAATAGCAGATATACAAGCTCATAGCGCGGCACCGAGTGCCGCGCTATGAGCTTGTATATCTGCTATTTTTTGAAAAATCATGCACATTTGTGCAAATCTTTGAAAATATATATTCTTTAAAGGAAACATTTTTAACTCAAATCTTTGCTTCTGGGAGGTCCCTGAAACAACTTACTTTGAGATGGGGGTCCACGGCCAAATACATATCATTTTGGGGGTCCTTGACATGAAAAAGTTTGAGAACCACTGATTATAGCGGCATACGTTTTTTTTTTTCTCCAAAAAAAACTGTTAGGATTTAGAAGACATTTGAAGAACCCCCCAGAAGCAAAGATTTGAGTTACAAATGTTCGCTTTAAAAAAAAGATTTGCACACATTTTCAACGATTTGTCTAAAATAGCAGATATCCAAGCTCATACCGCAGCACTCGGCGCCGCGCTATGAGCTGGTAGATCTGCCATTTTTTTGAATAGCCAAAGAAATCTAAAAATATGACACAGATGCGTTCCCGGTCTTAATGGGTTAAGGAGAGGAGAGAGACCTCCTGCCCCGTTCACGTAGGAGGAGAGGACGGTGGGTTGTGCCGTGTTCCTCCAGCACTCCATTAACCAGCCACCATAATAATGACTCGCTACACAAAGCAAAAATAAACACCAGCTGACTGAGAGCTTTATGCTGGGGGCCCTGCAGAGCGATGGCACTTTAACACATTTCATCCGGGAACAGCATCTCTGTCATTTTTAGATGTCTTTGGCTATTCAAAAATAGCAGATATACAAGCTCATAGCACGGCACTCGGTGCCGTGCTATGAGCTTGTATATCTGCTATTTTTGAGCGTATATGAGCTTGCAGATCTGCTGTTTTTGAAAAAAAATGGTGAAAATGTGTGCAAATGTATTTTTTTCAAGCGAACATTTGTAAAAATATGTTTGCTTAACCTCCAGAAGCAAAGATTTGAGATAAAAATGTTCTTTCAAAACAATATATGTAGTCAAATATTTGCACAAAATGTTCAAGATTTTTGATCTACAAGCGCTACGAGCTTGTAGATCTGCTCTTTTTGAATAGCCAAAGTATAAAATAGCGGTTATCGCTCAAATCTAAACATGACACAGATGCGTTCCAGGATTGAAAGGGTTAACAAAACACAGTGTTTATCTCTCTGCTTTCGTAGCAAAGACCTGAGAATTCAGAGATAACAGCCGCTACCATTACAGTGTTCAAAGATGAAACGCAGAGATGTAAGTTTTCGATGTTAACGTTCATGCTGTGAGGGATTTGTTCGCAAATGTTTTTATTTTAAAACATCCTTTGTTCCCTTTTTTTTTTACGTGGGAAAACACTATATGAGCAACTGACAGGTAATGTCGAGATTTCACCTGGATGTTGGTTGTTGAGCACAGGCACTCAACTCAACTCAAGCTCGCAACGCATTGCGAGCTTGTAGATCAGCATTTTTGTCTCATTTATGAAACACGTAAAACGTTTAAAATATCGAGTTTCTGCCCGACAGCAACGCTATATTTCAAACAACACGACTAAACAAGATTCTGTTCTCCGTTCTGAACTTAATGGAATCTAATCCTGAATCTGAATGTCAAATCAATATCTCAACATTGCAGGAAGAGTTAGAATAGTGGGAGAATAGAAAGGAAAAGGAACACAGAAAAAGTTCAAATGACAGTTTGTTCAATTTGTACAAATCAAAAGTACAAAGTCCAATATGCATACATATATGATTAAACAAAAATAGCAATGTGTAGGTGGCAAACTACGCAAGGCAGAAATGTTTCTTCTTGTGCAGGTGAAACATATTATGTATACTCCAGCGTGTAAAAATAGCCGAATAGATGATCACATTTTTCCGCACGCATGGTTAAAGTGACATGATTAAAGAAATGAAAAACAGAACATCGGGCACGAAATCACTTCAAATTGCAGTAAGTATAATATCACGGGAGAATCAAAGTCTAGAGGTAATCGTGTTAAAGAGCTAAATAGTCTAATAATGATATGCTATCCACGGTGAAGACTTTAAGGAGGGCCACAAGTGGAGCCTGCAGTACCACCACGGGCCAAGAAACCATCACGCCAGAATGAAATGTTTGGATCGGGGGGGGGGGGGGGGGGGTCTGGTGCAACGCTCAGGTCCTGGTGACCTGGTGAGACGGAGGAGGGGCCCGGCCAGGAACCCCACCCACAGAGCCTAGTCCCTCCACGTGCCAGAGCCTCTCCTCTCCCCCAGTCCTGGCAGAGTAGCTCCGGAGAAGCGGATTGAGGGGCCCTGTCTTGCCCTAAGAGGACTGACCGTGGGTATAGCTATTGGGACGTAAGTCGGGGCTTGATCAACCCCGGCTGGGTCACCTGGGCGAGGGTGTATGTTGTTGCGAGACCCGAAACACCCGCTGACCCCAAGCTACAACACTGATGATACGTCCCAGGTGCATCCACGTGATGCTTTTTCGTTATAGCCTTAGCGGGGGCAGTGCTGGAAGAAGTAAAAAGAATGATTTTTTTTACTGAAGTACCAATACCAGAATACTAAAATACTCTGTTACAAGAAAAATAACTGCTGTATTAAAAGTAAAACCTGATTAAAAGAACAACAAAATAGTTAGACTAAACAATTTTCAGATGACTAAAATAGGACTGAAACTAAATGATGTGTTGAGACTAAATCAGAGTTTGCTGTCAAAATTAACACCTCATTCTAGCCAGCTGCTGCAGTTGTCTCATTATAACAGAACTGTTGGTCTGACTAAAGCTCAAGTTCAACCGAGCTTGCAGAGCCCAAACGAACATCTATAGGCGCGGCCTTGTCTGGCAAAATAAAAATCTAATTGAGGTCCCAACACTCTGAACTTCAAAGGATCGAGTTCTAAAAGGACATCAAAATCATGCAGGAGGAAATAAATAGCATATCCATAACACAGAGATTGCCCTTTGTACAATCCACCAGGCCTGCTGACTCCAGCCATTTCTTAAATTGATTTCTCGTACATGGCTGCCTCCGGGGGACCATTCCATTTTCATATACACACACTGGCAATGTGTGTTCCCCTTCCTGCTCTATTAAACCATTCAAACCGGCAAAGCATCTGTGTCATTCATTTTAAAACACCATTATTTATACTTTGGCTATTAAAAAAAAAATAGCAGATCTACAAGGCTCATAGCGCGTCACTTCGTGCCGCGCTATGAGCTTGTAGATCTGCTATTTTTTTCCTTCTAAATCTACAAAGTCACTATAGCTACTGGTTTTCAACTACTGCACGAAAGCAGCAAGATTATTATAGTTTCGCATTTTTTTCATTAGCCATCGTTTGTATTTAGTTTTGTTTTAATACATTTTAGATTCAAAAGAATCTTGAAAATGTGTGCAAATATTTGCATAATATTATTCTTTTTTAAATGAAAGCGAACATTTTAACTCATATCTTTGCTTCTCGAGGTCCCTGGAACGAAATATTTTTGTGATGAGGGGGTCCACAGCCAAAATACATAGAATTTTTGGTTGGTCCTTGACATGAAAAAGTTTGAGAACCACTAGCAACGTTAAGTTTTTCAGGAAACCCTTAAGACATTTTGTAGAATCGGCCCTCATCAGGTCTTAATGAGTTAATCAAGTAACGCAATCAATTTCACCTCGCATGACCAGGACGTGGGCCATTTCTCACCGCCAACACTAGCGCTTAGCATTGTCTTTACGTAACATTAAAAGAGTTTGTGAGCGTCGTCTAGGTCTCTAGGACAGTGGTTCTCAAACTTTTTCATGTCAAGGACCCCCAAAATTGACACTCATTAGCCCGCAGACCCCCATTTGAAAAGATATGCCAGGGACCCCCCATAAGAGAAGATTTTTTACGGCTCAAGCAGTGATTCTCAACCATTTTGATTTCAATGACCCCCAGGTTTGACATACGTTAGGCTACGGACCCCCATTTAATGGCATTTCTATCTCTGGGACTCCAATTTATATTGTATAATCGATGTTAATTGAACTCTGAGAAAAATCAATGTTAATTTAACTCTGAGAGTGTACAAATGGAACCAAATGGACCCATAAGGGTTCATTTGGTTCCTAACTATCCATCACTTAGCTGGGGACCCCCTGGAACTCCCTCAAGGACCCCTGGGGGCCCCCGGACCCCACTTTGTGAACCAATGGCCAAAAGAACCGCATTCTGGCACCGTTCCAAGTACTGGTCTGGAGTTGTTATAGGTGGGAGGTGAGAAATGATAGTATATGCACTGTTAGCATGGAACCTTTATGGAGGCTGATTAAAGAAAACCCTGAATATCCCCCCGCTGGGCTACAATTACAATTTAAGGCATTTTTTTAGCAGATGCTCTTTATCCAGAGCGATCACACAGTAAGCAGAGTTAAGTAATGAATGCTATATAGTCGACAAACAAGGTAAAATGGTCACATAAGTTGTGCAAAGAGAGCAATGTAGTGCTTAAAAAAAACTAGGATATACAAGGGTAAACATTGGTGGAATCTAGCATCTGTCAAAACAACGTGCGATCAACCTGACATTCTGAACCTTTGTAGCCGAGAAAGATCTAGCATCTATTGGCAGCATCTAAGAGGACCGTAGGCCGTAAGAAATTGCATATTTAGTACGTATCTATCTATCTCAGGCGTTGACACTAAGGGTTGCCCACCTGCCCCTGGCAGGTAAATAAAACTTTCGGGTACGTGGCGTTTGCTCTCGGGTTGCCCGACCGGACAAGTGCGTGTTTGAGAGGGGACGCAACCGTCTATAAACACAACACGAGATATCTGTCTAAACACCTGAACGTGGCTAGAGTGCTCTGTCTTCTGGTCTGTGGAATGTAAAATAAGAGCACTGTTGATCTATAATGTGCTGTTTTCACTGTTACTACACTTAAAAATATAAAATAACAAGTGTGAACCCGTAGTCACATTCATAGCTATGTATATAGGTGTTTGGCATACAAATTGAGGTATGACATTTTTTATCGCACAGCCCCATAAAGTTTTTTAAAAAAGTGGTAAATTGAACGATAATTGAAATGTTACCTTTCATAATGGACAATTTACTTTTCCGGCAAGTGGGCATGACCTTTGGGCAAGTAGAACATGACCTGTACTTGCCCGATGGCAAGTGCCTTTTAGACCTTAGTGTCAACCAGTGTATCTATCTATCTATCTATCTATTCGCCATAATCATTTTCATGTTGAAAAATTATCATATATGCCAATTCCAAAAACAGTGGAAAAAGCAGAGCTACAATATCTGCCCTGTGCAGCCTTTTGTTTACGGAGCCTAAAAGCCAAACAGAAATTAACATGTTTATTCATAATGTTCAAGGACAGAAACGCCAGGCCAAATACATTATTCATTTTGGGGGTCCTTGACAAGAAAAGGGTTTTTTATTGACGTTGCTTGGAAAGTTAAAGGGGTAGTTCACCCAAATAACTACTTTTTTTCTATCGATTAGTCACCCCATGGAGACTTGAACTCGGATATTGTTTTGTTTTTGTCGCATTCCTAACACAAAGGAGACTCTTTGTATCTCCTACCGGAACCGCTGCCTACCGGCCCGCTGGTCATCAAATTATTGTCTTAGGAATGTGACAAAAACTAAAAAAAATATCCATGAATTCAAGTCTCCATGGAGTGACTAATCAGTAAAACAAATGTCATTTTGGGGGTGAACTATCCCTTTAAAGCTCTATAGGAAGAGCTAATTAGCACATATTTTAACACCAACATTTCACATACAGCACCTTTAACCCATTTAGACTGGGAACGCATCTGTGTCATTATAAGCTTTCTTTGGCTACTCAAAAATAGCAGATCTACAAGCTCATAGCGCGGCACCGAGTGCCGCGCTATGAGCTTGTATATCTGCTATTTTTGAGAAATTGGCCTTTGTGCAATTCTTTGAATATATATATATTTTTAAAGTGGACATTTGTAACTCAAATCTTTGCTTCTGGGGCATTCTACAAATGTCTTCTAAATCCTAACTTATGTTGCTATAATATCAGTAGTTCTAAAACCTTTTTCATGTCAAGGACCCCCTAAACTATATGTATTTGGCCGCGGACCCCCATCTCAAAATATGTTGTTCCAGGGACCCCCAGAAGCAAAAATTTGAGTTGAAAAAATGTTCGCTATAAAAAAAAAATATATATATATATATATATATATATATATATATATATATATATATATATATATATATATATATATATATATATTCAAAGATTTGCAAAGGTTTCCACGATTGAAAAAAAAATAGCAAATCTACAAGCTCGTAGCGCGGCACTCGATGCCGCACTACGAGCTTGTAGATCTGCTCATTTTTTTAATATGCAAAGTATAAAATAATGGTTATAAAAGTGGTTAAAATCTAGATAAAGTGGAAAAGTGCGTTCCTGGTCTTAATGGGTTAATTATGCACCTGTGGTGTTGCTTGTGTGAACGTGAACACGTTCAGAGGTGGAAGAAGTACTCTGTTACGAGTAAAACGTACAAAAGTGTTGGCAGGAAAATATACTTTAACCCATTAAGACCTGAGGCGATTCTTAAAAATCAAGATTTTTCAAAAATAGCAGATCTACAAGCTCATAGCGCGGCACTCGGTGCCGCGCTATGAGCGTGTATATCTGCTATTTTTGAATAGCCAAAGAAATCTAAAGTGACACAGATGTGTTGCAGGTCTTAATGGGTTAAAAGTTCCAAAAGTAAAAGCACTCAAAAGTTTTCACAAATGTTACACTTATCTTTTGGAAAAAAAGCAGATCTACAAGCTCACAACGCGTCGCATCACAGTGAGCTTGTAGATCTGCTATTTTCAAATAGCTGAAGTATAAAGTAGGGCTGAAGACATTCAATGTATTTTTTTGTGATAATAATAATCTAAATCTACAAAGTCACTATAGCAACTACTGGTTTTCAACTATACAGCATGAAAGCAGCAGGATTATTATTATGGTTTTGCATGTTATCATTAGTCATCATTTTTATTTAGTTTTAGCCATGGGCAAGATTCAAAATAGTCGGGAAACGAAAAAAATATGTTTTTCTTTTTTTTGGTAACGCCTTGGGGTCGTCTCAGACAGGGAGCGGCTGGCGCGCCTGGCGATTATTTGGGACGCGCAGAGCAGCGTTGATTTCGTCGACTAAAACTATGACGAAAAATGTTCGTCGACTACCTTTTTTCACTGACCCAAACTAAATAAAAACGAAGCTACGATGACTAAAACTATGACTAAATATACTGAGAATTTGATCAACAAATAAAAATCACACCCAGTGTGAAGTGGGCGGTGTGGTCACAGTGGTCATCACAGTGATGGAAGTGATTCACTTAAAAAAAAACATAAGTGTTTTTTAGCGGTGCCAACCGCTCTAAGCTTGACTTTGTCCGTATGTCCGTCCGTCCGTCCGTCCGTCCGTCCGTCCGGATGAGCACGGCAAAGAAGCAAACAGCTATAACTTCAGTTTGCTGCATGCCACCAAGTCCAAATTTGGTATGTGGACTTAGACCACCAATAGGCACGAGCATGAATTGATGAAGTTATCAAAGAGGGGTCCAGGGACCCCCAGCGCCCGTATGAGTACGGGATGAGCACGGGATTTTAAACAGCTATAACTCCAGTTTGCAGAATGCCACCAAGTCCACATTTGGTATGTGGACTTAGACCACCAATAGGGACCAGCATGAATTGCTGAAGCCCCGCCCCCTCTGTCTTCCCATTGGCTGGCCTTCAAACAGCCATAACTGAAGTTCGCAGCATGCTATGGAGTACAAATTTTGTACATGGACTAAAGGCAGCAATAGGGACTAACTGTCATTACTTAAGCCCCGCCCCCTCTGTCTGCCCATTGGCTGGGCTTTAAACAGCCATCATTCCAGTTTGCAGCATGCTACCAAGTACAAATTTGGTAAGTGGACTCAGACCACCAATAGGGACGAACTGAAATGAGTTAAGGCCCGCCCCAAAGGCACCGCTTCCTTCACACAGGGTGTGATTTTTTTTAAGTGCATAGTCCTATTTATAGGGCTATGCACACGTGTCATGTGTTTCTAGCCAATCACAGTCCTGAATAGAGTCATGGTGGCCAATCACGGTGCAGGGTTAGGGGGGTACAATGGTGGCCAATCACAGCGCAGGGTTGGGGGGGGGGGTGCAATTGGGTCGATGTCCAAACATCACATATAGGCGGTTGCACCGCCCAAAAACTAGACTAGTGGAGAGGAGATCCAGTAGAACTAAAAGACAAGTAATTTTTTGTTTGGTTGCACTCCAGTGTTGTGCTCTGAAAATAGCAGATCTACAAGCTCACAACGTGTCGCGCTGCTAGATCGGCTATTTTCTTTTCATTTAACTCAAATGTTGTTTTTTTCCCCAAATTCAATTCTAGTTGGAGTTGTTTTGTTAGTTTGAGTTAACTGTAACAACCTTGGTAAGCAGACCACGAATCCACACTTAAAACCAAAGCAGTGTGCGGGGAGACGCTCCGAGCACGAGGGACATTACATCTTTTACTTCCAGAGAAATATCTTAATTGTGCCATTTGAGACCTTTCTCAGAGTGTTTTGCTGGTGAACCACGACAAAGCAATATCATTCATTTAGCTCGAGCATCTGGAAATAGCCAAACAACACGAAGGCTTCAGGGATGCAAAATGTAAAGTACCTTCAGAGTCGACCGAGTCCAACGGGATTGCATAGAAGAAAGAAAGTACACACACACAGGGAGCATGAACAGATGATATCTGCAAAGATCTGCTGTTTCTACACAAAAAAAAACTTGTGTCTCGGGGGCAACCCGCTCTATGCAGCTGGAAACTTTACATCTCATAATAAAACAGGAGAATGGGGAAGGTTTCTGTGTTAGTTTGCATCCCATTGTAGTATGTGTGTGTCTTAAAGTCAGGGGTCTTCAAGGTTTTTTCAGGCCAAGGACCCGTTAGATATATGAGAGAGAGAGAGAGAGAGAGAGAGAGAAAGAGAGAGAAAGAGAGAGAAAGAGAGAGAAAGAGAACGAGAGAAAGAGAGAAAGAGAGAGCATGGACCCCTCCTCACAACATATTGTATAAAAGTGCTGCAGATTCTGACAGATGGCTTCATATATTTGTTTGATAGCACTATGTTGTGTTTTTGGCTAGTTTGTCTATGCACGATCTTTAGGTCGACACATTTTCCCTCTACACCAAATCTATTCGCCAGAAATAGAATTTCCCGCAGACTAGGGATGCAAGGGTTCAAGTGATGATTAATGTAAAAAAGAAAATGTGCCCCCCCCCCCCCCCCCCGTAGTAACTCTGAGGACTCCCTAGGGGTCCTGGACCACCTGTTGAAGACCCATGCCATAAGTAATAATAGTTTGATTTTGCATTCACTTTTTCTATCTTCAAAAGTGAACAGATACACTAGTTTAACTATAACCACTTCAGTCCTTTATAATGCGGTGCTTCATTATACAACAAGAAACGTAGCCGTTCTATACAAGCTCGATGGATTGTGAGCTTGTAGATCTGATATGTTTGCTATTTAACCACTTAAACCCTATCCACTTTAATTATAGTTGGTCCCCTCCAGTCCATTGTTTCCCTCTACACCAAACACCTTTGTCAAAAATAGCTGCTCACCAAGCTCAACAATGATTGGTCAGCCTTTCAGCCAATGCACAACAAACCATTTGCTGAACTCAACTGTTGGATCAAGTATCTGTTTGGTATGTTACCATGGAAACCATCACAGTGGGTAGAGATTTCATTGATCATGTTCAGACACACTTTCTCCCACGTCGGGCTCGGGGCCCACCAGGGGTCCAAAGCATAACTACATGATATTACAAACACGACTCACAGAGACTTAAGATCGCATTATGCACTGATAGTGTCCATTGTTACCATAAAGACTCTAATAGTACGGTCCATGGTTACCATAAAGACTCTAATAGATAGATGTGGTCCATGGTTACCATAAAGACTCTAATAGATAGATGTGGTCCATGGTTACCATAAAGACTCTAATAGTACGGTCCATGGTTACCATAAATACTCTAATAGAT
This sequence comes from Gymnoscopelus microlampas, assembly GCF_963454915.1. Lineage (NCBI taxonomy): Eukaryota > Metazoa > Chordata > Actinopteri > Myctophiformes > Myctophidae > Gymnoscopelus > Gymnoscopelus microlampas. The sequence goes on from NC_139956.1 coordinate 6,550,163, forward strand.
GTGGTCCATGGTTACCATAAAGACTCTTAATAGTACGGTCCATGGTTACCATAAAGACTCTAATAGTACGGTCCATGGTTACCATAAAGACTCTAATAGATAGATGTGGTCCATGGTTACCATAAAGACTTTAATAGATAGATGTGGTCCATGGTTACCATAAAGACTCTAATAGTACGGTCCATGGTTACCATAAATACTCTAATAGATGTGGTCCATGGTTACCATAAAGACTCTTAATAGTACGGTCCATGGTTACCATAAAGACTCTAATAGTACGGTCCATTGGTACCATAAAGACTCTAATAGATAGATGTGGTCCATGGTTACCATAAAGACTCTAATAGTACGGTCCATGGTTACCATAAAGACTCTAATAGATGTGGTCCATGGTTACCATAAATACTCTAATAGATGTGGTCAAAAAAAATTAAAACAACTAACTAATTTAAAAAGTGGGGGGACCAAATGTCCCCTGTCTCCCCTATTCCGGCCACCACTGTGCTAATCATCTGGGGACCCCCTGATATAATGTGGGGGGGGACCCCCCGGTTTGTGAAACCACAGGTGTATAGTAACTCATTCTATACTGATAAGGCTGTGTTATGTGTGTACACACTCAGTGCAGTCTCTCTACAGGCATCAGGCTGCAACAAGCGGGGCCGTTAACGACTTGTTGGCTCCGGCCTGTGACAGCCGCTCTGCCGGCGCTCTGCTCCCACCTGCCGACGCGTGCCTGGAATAATGTGATGCTGAACGAGGGAACCATCATGGGATGGGGGGAGGAGGAGGAGGAGGAGAAAAAATCGGACGTTCTGCTTCATTGACCGTGAGAGGATGCACCGTGGGGAGCTGTGGATTTCACAGCGTGTGGGCTATGGTGTGCGCGCGAGGTGACAGGCTAAATGCTCCTCAATCATGAGTCTTAAAAGTACTCACATTTTTTTTTTTACTTGAGTAAATGTGTCAACACTGCGATGTAGAAATACTCTGTTTACAAGTGAAAGTCCGGTAATCAAAATTCACTTGAGTAAAAGTGCAAAAGTATTACCACAAGTAAAAGTACTCATTGTGCAGAATATCCCATTTCACAAGTTCAAAATGGATAGAAAATCTTTTGAAAATAGCCGATCTACAAGCTCACAATGTGTCGCGATGCGACACATTGTGAGCTTGTAGATCTGCTATTTGCAAATGGCCAAAATACATATATACGGTTGAGGTGGTTAGTGTGTTTTGTAATAATAATGAAAATCTTCAAAGTAACCAATGACTAAGCTATCAAACAATTGTAGTGGAGTTCAAGTACAATATTTGCATCTGAGATGGATAGAAGTAAAAGTACTGCACATTGGAAATACTCCAGTAAAGCAAAAAACAATACCTCCAAATTGTACAGCTAGAGTACTTATAAATGTACTTAGTTACTTTACAGCACTGGACACATGTGACATGGTGACATGATGTCTCACTCTCCCCTAAGTCCCCTGCTGGCTGCCTTCAGCACAGGGACACAGTAGTAACCCCCCCAAGGGCTTTATGTGTCAGAAAGCATCATTGATTTGGTCAGAATGGTCACATTTGTACCCTGACATCTGGTATAATGTGAAGTGAACCAGAGCTGTAAGCTGGAGACCATTTGACCAGGTCTTGCATGGCTCACCAGGCATTCTGACAGACAAACCTAAAAAATAAGCTCCACCGAAAATAACTGATCTACCAGCTCACAATGCATATGCATCTGCTATAGCATTGTGAGCTTGTAGATCGGCTATATTTTCGTATGGTAATTCGGGTTTAGGTTCAAACTTCTCCCACATATGATCATCATGCCGCACCCATTGTGGCAGCTCAATCAACGCACAGGTGCGCAACACACATGCATGCGCGCGCGCGCGCGCACACACACACACACACACACACACAAACAGCTTATATGCTCTCATAAAGTAGCGAATATTTAAATGTTTGTTTCGATTACTCAATGTGGTTATTTTCTATCAGCAAGATATCATATCGATGATTTTCTTTCATATATATATATATATATATATATATATATATATAATTGTGTTTTAATTTATTTTATAAAACAATAAAAAATAAATGAGAGAGATGCTTAAAACAATTGCCATAAACATGTTTCAGTCTACAACATTAACTGTGGTGGTATTATAATCATTCGTGACAGTTCCCAGTAGGCTGCCACAGTGTTTTGACACCTTCAATTCCCATCACTACAAAAAAGCCAAGTATGAGGAACACACACATATCATCATACATCCATAAATCCATCTATAAGCCTCAGCCTCTATAGAATTAAGCCCCCGATAAGGAATCACATTCAAGCCAACGAAGCTCAGTCAGTGACCGTGCATGTTCATGTCAGATGATGATCATCATCAGTTTTATTAACACCAACAAACAGCTGATCCCATCATATATAGGCTATAATAATCTATAATCCAATCCTTCCCCTTTGCAGAATATAAACCAGCATTTATACAGTCAGATCAGCCCCCCCCCAAACAGGCAAGAATACGTGCTTTAACTACAGAACAACCGGGGGGATAGTTTTATCAATACACCCTCTCTGTCTCTGTGTCTCCTCCAGGCTGCAGGGCTGGCTCTCTCCCCGGCTCTCCCCGCAGCTCTCCCCGGGAGAGCCTGCTGGGAGAGCCGGGGAGAGAGCCTGCCCTGGCTGCAGCCTCGGTGGAACAAACCGCAGCAGCGGATCATCATCCAACTAAACCAGTGGGTTTTCAACCTTTTTCGTGTCAAGGACCCCCAAATTGACACATATTAGCTCAGGGACCCCCATTTGAAAAGACATGCCAGGTGACTCAACCATTTAGGTTTATTGGGGGGTCCCAATCTACACTGTATCATCATCATTAGTGTTCATTTAACTCTGAGAGTGTACACAATGGAACCAAATGGAACGGGTCCATTTGGTTCCATTTTGTACACTCTCAGAGTTACAGACATATTGGGTTCATATGGTTCCATTTGTAGGGTACACTCTCAGAGTTACAGACACATAAGGGACAATTTGGTTCCTAACTATTAATTTGGCTGGGGACCCCCTGGAAGCCCCTCTCAAGGACCACTGGTGGTCCCCGGACCACTGGTTGAAAACCCCTGATTCAACTAAACCAACTTGGATCCATTCCATGCAACTTATGGATCCGATCCGATCCGATCAAACCATCATAAAGCAAGCAGAGGAACGCTAGAACTTCTTCCATAAAGTCACTGATCATCATCATCATGATCATGAACAACCAGCCAGAACCTTCTTCTTTCTTACCTTGAGTGCCGCAGACCAGCATCATCCCCATCAGGATCAGATGCTGCTGGACGAGTTGCTGGAGGATCATCTTTGCAAAAAAGCAAGAAGAAATTGGAACCCGACGCGAAAGGACGTGGATCCGTCTCCCTTGTTTTTCCTTTCCTCTCCTCCTGACTGAGTCCTGCTCTCCTGCTCCTGGCGATTGTGTTTGTTTGTTTGTTTGTTTGGCTTTGAATGAATGTGTTTGTATTGCCTGATGATCTGAAGATTAAAGCGACGAGGCTGAGATATCGCAACAACTGTAGCCTGAACACACCTAAACACTCATACTCTCTCTCTTTCTCTCTCTCTCTCTCTGTCTGTCTTCTACGTTATCCACCAACACCTCGCTGCTCCTCTCGCTGCTGGTGACTGACTGATCAATGCAGCTGGACGAGCTCCTCTCTCTCTCTCTCTCTCTCTCTCTCTCTCCACACACTCCCACCCTCTCTCTCTCTCTCTCTCTCTCTCTCTCTCTCTCTCTCTCTTCCCCCCCTCTCTCTCTCTCTCTCTCTCTCTCTCTCTCTCTCTCTCTCTCTCTCTCTCTCTCTCTCTCTCTCTCTTCCCCCCCTCTCTCTCTCTCTCTCTCTCTCTCTCTCTCTCTCTCTCTCTCTCTCTCTCTCTCTCTCTCTCTCTCTCTCTCTCTCTCTCGCAAAGCTGCAGCGTCCCACTTACAGTATATCCTCCACTACTCACCCGACTTAGTCTCTGAGCAAACAAACAAACAAACAAACAAACAGCAGCTTACAAAGCGATCAAAGGCGTTTATTAGGGTGAACACTTTGCATAACTTTAATTTCAATCGATGTGGTATATTGACCACGTCAGTGGTGTGTGCGTGCGTGCGTGCGTGCGTGCGTGTGTGTGTGTGTGTGTGTACGTGAGAGAGAGAGATAGAGAGAGAGAGAGAGAGAGAGAGAGAGAGAGAGAGAGAGAGAGAGAGAGAGAGAGAGGGGTTGGCTGCAAGTCAAGGTCCTTGACAGATTTCACATTAAATAGTCAGAAGATTCTACATGATAAAGTTTCATAGCCTATTTATGTTTTTCTATGTATTCCTAGTCAAAAATGGATTCCAATGAATATTAAATAGCTGCGAATGATAAAAAATCTAAATATAACTAGAAAAAGTGTTCCTCGGAGAACAGGCTCTGCCAGATCAGGTAGGTTATTGTGGCCTCCTGGTGGCGCTATAATAGGCCAATGGCCGTAGGCCTTTCACAGCAATCAGACACTGCATTTTTTAGTTTATCCTGCAAACTTTGGAAGCCAATCTTAGCCAATCAGGATGGAATATTTAAAATCAGACAGATCCTTGTTGATCACAAGACTATAGAGATACTGTGTAACGATTTGCGTGATGTTTGGATAGAATATGTAGGAGTAATATCAAAAAGATTGTTTTGCAAAAATCGGCCATCTGGTGGCGCTATAACAGGCCCATCTGAAAATTCGGGGCAGAAGTTCGGCTTTGGCATCCAGGCAGTGTGTGTGCACAGTTTTGCATGCTGACTGTTACAAACACACGTTTGACTCACTCAGGGACGTGCACAGATAGACTCTAGGTGGTGCTAGAGCGCCTGCCCTTTGCCCTCTTGACCAGAAGTGCCCTTATGAAAAAAGGGCACACAGTTTACATCAGGTCTTCAACAGGGGGTCCGGGACCCCTAGGGGGTCCGCCAAATCTTTATGTGATATGATTTTTCTTTTTACCATAACCACTCGAAACCTATCATCCATTTTCTGAGGAGAACTTTAGCCAAAAATTGCAGATCGGCTATTTTTGGCAAAGAGGTAAAGAAAAAAGAGCAGACCAAGTAAACAAAAAAAAGTATCATTTACTTGAGCATCTGCCCCTCAAAATGTCTGTGCACGCCACTGGACTCACTTTACTCTCATCATCTTTAATTAGATCAAATACATCAACAGACATCATCACTGTCACATAGAAACTAAAGAATTCAAACCTGATCCATACATGACAAACACTACAATATAAAACATATTATCAGTAATAATCATATTGAACATGTCACCATTATACGAATATAATTACAAACTGATCGTCTATAGTTATACGCTACAAAATAAAGGTATGTTATCAGGAATAATAAAATAAAATAAAACTTTAGTTACTAGTTACTTTGTATACAGCCCTATATACATTTCGGCCATTTGAAAACAGCCAATCTACAAGCTCACAATGAGTCGCGATGCGAGGCATTTTGAGCTTGTAGATAGATATGCATTTGCATACTTTGGAAAACTTGAAATGGGACATAATGAGTACTTTCACTTTTTGTACTTTACGTACATTTTGATGCCAATACTTTAACTCGAGTATATTTTGAATTCCAGACCTTTACTTGTAAAAAGAGTATTTCTACATTGCAGTATTGATACTTTTACTTAAGTAAGACATTTGAGTACTTTTTCCACCACTGGATCTGTCTGTCTATAATACCAAAGTCATTCGAAGCTGAATGATACATGAATTAAAGGTAGGCTAAGTGATATTTTTTGGTTAAAACAAAAAGTGATAGTAATCATTGCTATAGAGTGTTTGTTCAGTAACAGGAGTCTCCCCGTCTCTCCAGCTCTTTAATAAACAGAAAATACATTTTCCGGTAGGTGTCAAACTCTCAGCCAATCAGGAGAAAGTACCCATTTTAAGCTTAATTTTTATAGTGTTCCAGTTCCAAATGTGCCTGCTCATTTCTTAGTGTCATCACTTCCAATTTCACTTGTTTAATCTATATCCTGATTGAGTTCTATGTCCTGATTGGATAAAATTGAAAATAAAACTGAAACTGAAACGAAAATGCATTTTCTGTTTTATAAAGAGCTGGAGAGACAAGGAGACTCCTTTTACTGAACAAACACTATAGCAATGAGTACTATCAGAATATAGAGCTATTTAACACTTATTTTAACCAAAGAAAATCACTTGACCTACCTTTAAATAATCACTGCAACCAATTCAAGATAATAATGAATGACCTGCCATCAAATATTATCCCTTGATCAATACCAGATAAATATATTCTGTAGGTTTTTTATTGGACGCCAGACATTCTAACTGTGGTTTTCCAGAGTGACACAGAACTTCCCTGGTAACATCTTCAGAGACACACCACCATTATCATCATCATGATTATTAATGTATGGAAACAGTCTCTCAATGAAAGTGGGTGTGAAGGTGTGTAGGTGTGTGTTAGAATCCGGATCAGAGAAGGACAGCTGTTCTCTGTCCCAGTCCAGCTGAACTCTGATACTCCGGAGTTTCTGATTCACTGAGAGATCAGTCCTCTTATACCGTACTGATGAGGAGACTGCTGTGTAGTCACCCTTATAGAACTGCATAGACCAGTATCCACTCCCTGTGTCTCCCTTCCTCTGGAAAGACTCCACACACACACCTAATTCCCAGTATTCATTGTCTCCGACCTCAACATCCCAGCTGTGAGACCCTGAGTTAAAGCCCTCAGAACCCAGGACATGGCCCCACCAGTCAAACCTCTCTGGGTTGTCAGGAAGCTGCTGTTCCTCCTTTACACGTCTCACACTGGTCAGATCATCAGACAGCATGAGTCCAGGATGAGCAGTGTTGGGGTCCAGGATCATAGGAGTGTAGGAGACAATGTCCTTCATCTTGTCCCAGACTCTGAAGGTCAGGTTCTTCAGGTGTTTGGCCTCGTCTATCAGCGCTCCTCCTGAGACCGGCAGTGGGTCCTGCAGGGTGAGCTGGACTCCCTCCATCGTGGTCTTGTAGTTCTGCAGGAATGAGACGTGGTCGTCAGCTCTCAGCAGGTCCTCAGCAGCTTGGATCGCATTGGAGAGGGTTTCTATTTCTCTGCTCAGACCCTCAATCCTCTCCTTCATCTCCTGACTCTTCTGAGCCTCTTCCTCCCGCAGAGCGGCGATCCTGCCCTGCTCCTCCTCCTGTAGGAACCGACGAAGATTCTGGAACTGTTTCTTAATCTGCATCTCTGTGTTCCTGGCCTGAACCTTGATGTGATTTTCTGTTTGGTCGTAATCTGTTTTAACTTCATTAAAGACCTTCAGTTTTTTCTTTAAAGGCTTCAGTGATTTCCGGACCTCCTGTTGCCAACATCCAGGCGCTTCGTCCACGGGTAAGAACTTGTGTCCGGCGTGTTTCTCTGAATCTCGACACACGACACACACCGGCTGCTGGTCGTCCAGACAGAAGAGCTTGAGCTTCTCACCGTGTGCGGTGCAGAGGACCTCAGAGCTCACCGACGAGGAGCTCCTGCCTTTCTCCCTCAAGAGGTTCTCACACAGGTTCTTCAGCGCCCAAAAAAATAAAATAAAAAAGATGCCATCAGACACGGGACAGGTCAGCTCCTCTTTCTGAACAGTGAAACGAGAAGCCATTTTGTCTGCCGGTCACACACCTGATCTGGAATGCTCTCTGAGGCTGTTACACCAGAGGAATACTAGAAGACAAAACAACAACAATAACATTATGACACACGCACACACACACACACACACACACACACACACACACACACACACACACACACACACACACACACACACACACACACACACACACACACACACACACACACACACACACACACACACACACACACACACACAATGTACATTTATCTGCACATCACACTTGCTATGCAATAGATAGATCTCCAATGTAAATGTATTTGAGCAACCGAATTAGCGGACAACTCAGACCAGACTGATGGTTTTATTATATTAACACAATACAAACACACTCTAACACTTTTAGGCCAGTAGGCCAGTAAGCCAGTAGTAGGTTTAGAAAAGGAAACACAAACAACAACATAACGACAAATTACTGACATGAAATATACACACTATATACATTTATTGCTACGTAAACACGCTATCAATTCTTACCTTCAGTCTCTCGGAGCTCGCAATGGAAAATGACGAACACAGCAATAACACCCTGGTAACTAGTAACACTGAGGCCTGCGTAGAACACTTTGTCCTGTTAGTGAGCGTTCTCTCTATTTTACATACCCATGTGGGTGTAACCCTCTGTTGATTAATCATGTGACTTGTGTATTGTCTTAAATGTGGCTTTAGCACTGTTCTATAACAGTAGTCACTGTCCCCCAGCTCCTCATCTGACCTAATCAATCAACACTCTCCTGTGACTCTCATGTGACACATGCAAGTCCCCCTCTGTAGACCCCAACACCACAGACACACGGACAGGGTGCAAAACATATAGTCTCGGCCATGCCTTTCAGCCTGGCGGAGACAATTATTTAATAATGATAAATATATTTTGGAACAAATCCAAATCCACAATCCTATTGTGAGATGGGGGTCTGCAGAAAATACATGTCATTGTGAGGGTCCTTGACATGAAAAAGTTTGAGAATCACTGGCATAAATGATTAGACATTATGCTTCCCTAACAGAATAGAGCAGAGCTGAGTAATACACCCCAACCTGACACTACCTGCAGGTGACATACGATCACACTTTATTGATCTGTGGAGGGAAATGTGAAATTCAGGTGTCAGCAGCAACAGCAGTAGGAGTGAAACACAGGAGAGCTGCGGTTGGAGTCAGGAACCAAACCAGAGATGGCCTAAATAGAAAGCAACATAGCAGACTCAGATTAGATTCGGACACTAGATATCTGTACTGGAGTATGAATGTGCAGTATGCCTCCTGTACATAACATGTACGGTAGGCTCACATTCATACTCTACATCATGATAGACTATATTATAGTCCACTGTTTCCCAAATAGTGAGTTGGGACCCAAATGTGGGTCGCAGACCAATTTTTTATGGGTTGCGGCGAGTAAATACCCCTTTATGTTTTTGGTTCCTACATTTAGTTTTATTATTATTTCAAAAGATTCTCAAAGAAATGTCGATTTATTTATGATTAAAAAGAAATTCAAACGTAAAAAAAAAAATCCATTAAAAAAAATTGTATAGGTAAAAAAAAGACTTAAGGAGTGAAAATAGCAGATCTGCAAGCTCACCACACGTCGCATCGCGACGTGTTGTGAGCTTGTAGATCGGCTATTTTCACTATTGTTTGGTACCCAAAAAAAAAAAATCTCTCTTTTGAGTCTCGAGCTAAAACGTTTAGGAACCACTGTTCTAGTCTAACAATGAATATAGGAGTGAATTATGTCGACCATGGACCTACCTATGAATATACTGTACAAGCTATCAACAATGAATGACGTAAAGTGTCTCAAAAGTAATCCTTTAAAGGGATAGTTCACCCCACAAAATGACTTTTTCATTCAAGTGGGTTGGCAGATTTCAGCCAATCAGGAGAGAGTACCCATCTCATCAGCTTAAATGTTTTAGTGTTACAGTTCCAATTGTGTCTGCTCATTTCTTTGTGTCATTACTTCCTATTTCACTTGTTCATCCTGTATCCTATCTCTCCTAATTGGATAAAATTGGTATGCCGACCTGAAAATGCAATTTCTGTTTACGAGCTAGAGAGACGGGGAGACCACTGTTACTGAAAAACTCACACAAATAGAGCTACTTAAACAAAGGAAAATCACTTACCCTTTACATAAGTGTTAAATAGCTCTATAATCTTGATCATTGCTATAGAGTGTTTGCTCTCTCCAGCTCTTATGCAGGAAATGCATTTATATAATCAGCATAAATTGACAAAAACACATCACTTACAACCCCTTTAAGTTCTCATGTGGGGGTCAGGCTTGATTGTAGAGCCTGGCACAAAGGGCTGTCCAAGTCACAAAGAGAAGTCCAACACGCTTCAGCCAAGTTGTGGGTAGAAGGGCTCGGTACTCAACATTGATTGATTGATTGATTGATTGATTGAATACTTTATTTAGAAAGACATGGAAACAGTACATGGAAGTACAATTTACAATACAAGGTCCTCACGCACTCAAATCATGATGACATTTAAGAAAACATACAAATATACAATACTATGCAGAACGTCATACAATCAGCTTACAGGTTACTGGTATGAAAAACAAGAAATGTACAATAGACAGTTCGAGGAGGGGGGGGGGGGGGCAGTTTGGAATTGCAGCCTCCTGAAGGTGTTGTTTTAGGGAAGTTTTGAAATAAAGTAGGGTTTTACACTCCTTTACTCCTTTTGGGTAGGGCATTCCACATTTTTGTTGCATAGCATGAGAACGACTTCATTCCCTTGTTTGTGCCAAATCTGGGTTGAACGTGATCAGTGGAGCTGACTCTGGTGTTGTGATTGTGGACTTCATTTACGTTTTTGAAGTATTTAGACAGGTACATGGGTATCCCAATGTTGTGTTGCATCTTGTAGACCAGGCCCATTGCAAGTTGCCGTACTCCATCCTCAACCCTGAGCCATCCAACCCTAGCAAAAAGGAGCAGGGGTTAGATGGGTTGTAGGTTTGAGGCCAAGAAGTAGCCTTACCAGTTTGTTTTGTGATGTTTGGAGCCTTATTTTTAAGGCCTTGGTGGTGTTGTGATACCATGAGGAGCATGCATAACAGTGGGACAAAGTTATTAAAAAGAAAATTACCTGGGCACTTCCAAAGAGATTACCCAAATACAATACTGGAACACTCGGCTGGGTCTGCATGTTTTATTAATTTGTGTTTTTTAATGTATATACAAAAAAAAAGGGTGAAACGTAGTATCTTTTGAAGTGCCCAGGTAATTTTGTTTTTATTATTCACGACTGTCCAAGTCAGTTTGTGGTGTGATGAGGAGGGAGGGGTGAGTCTGTGGCTGAACTTGTTCCTCGTCTTCAGAAGCTCATCATCATAGAGTGGGTGGAGGTGTATCAGGACAGCCTCCAGGTTCCTCTTCATCCTCCCCTCCTCCGCAACCACCTCCAGATTGTCCAGTTCAACTCCAACTACGGCAGGGATGTGATTATGAAGAACAGTCATTTATTGAAGATCTCAAAAGTGTCTGTGGCGCGCCCATTTCACCACTAAACACAGGTGGTCAGGTGGTTAAGTGGTCAGGTGGGTGGGCAACGTGACTTGAAAGTTACATAAACATGAATTCCACCACTGGTTAAAGATAACCCCTTAAAAGTAGGTCTCATGCCCAGCAAGAGATGTTGAAGTCCAGCCCTTATTTTGTTGAATTTTTTATCACTGACATCTGGCTCCTTTCGAGCGATGAGGCTACAGCATCCTTTAAACTGCTAGTAATTGTGTGGCTCCTTGAACCATTAAGCTGGTAAAGTTCAAAACCATCCACTCTGCGGAGTGCATGACTGTGCCCGCTCTTTCAACAATGTGGGACACGTTCAAAAACCACTACACGCTAAAAAAGGTCAGCCTCATAATGTGAGGTTGACTGACTTAGTGTTGCATGTTTTTTGGTGTAATATTCTTGACCCAGACTCTTTTCACATTTGAGCAGTGGTGGAAAGTAACTAAGTGCATTTACTTAAGTACTATTTTGAGGTATTTATACTTTACTTGAGTATTTCCAATTTCCAGTACTTTTACTTCTCCTCCACTACATCTCAGAGGCAAATATTGTACTTTTACGCCACTACAATTATTTGAAAACTTTAGTTACATTCTAAAACATACAATAACCACTTTAGCCCTATTTTATACTTAGGCTATGTGAAAATAGCCGATGTACAAGCTCACAACGCGTCGCATCGCGACACGTGAGCTTGTAGTTCTGCTATTTTCAAACATTTTAGTACTTTTACTTTTGGTACTTTAAGTACATTTTGATACCAATACTTCTGTACTTTTACTAAGTAAAGTTTGAATTCCTGCAGTTCTGCCTCTTATGTTGAAAAACTCCACAGGCAGCCGAAGGCATGGCGAGAGAGTATGTTTTACCCCCTGTCCGTGTGTCCGTCCGTCCGTCCGTCCTTCTGTCTGCGACCAGCTAATCTCCGCCACCATTGGCCCGGTCGCTGTGAAACTGCACACACACACTCCCTGGATGCCACAGCAGAACCTCTGCCCAAAATGTTTCACATGGGCCTGTTATAGCACCACCAGGAGGCCGATTTGTGCAAAACACATTTTTGGATATTACTCCCACAGATTTTATCCAAATATCACGCAAATCGGTACACAGTATCTCTATAGTCATGTGATCAAGACGGATCTGTCCGATATTTCATATTCCATCCTGATTGGCTAAGGTTGGCTTCCAAATTTGCCAGGATTGGTCCGTTTTGAACAAAATGTCTGAAATCATGAACGCAGCATGTGATTTCCGTGAAAATGTGAACGCACATTCCCACTAGGCCAAGGAAGAAATGCCACTCTTTTCAGATTGGCCTGTTGTAGCGCCACCTGTAGGTCTAATTTAGCAAAACACATTTTTGCAACAAAATGTCTCAAATCATGAACGCAGCATGTGATTTCCGTGAAAATGTGCACGCTCATTCCCACTAGGCCGAGGAAGAAATGGCACCCTTTTCACATTGGCCTGTTATAGCGCCACCAGGAGGCCACAATAACCGACGTGACCTGGCGGAGACCTGTGCTCCGAGGAGCACTTTTTCTAGTTTTAATTCTTTTGAATTATGGAAAGTTTTATTTTATTTTATTCATGAAATACTTTTGAAAAATATTTGAATTGTTTTTAATTGATGAAAAGCTGATGAAACGGAAAAAAGGGGATATTTACTCACGAGGAAAAAGAGTCCTATCAGGTAAGACATTGTTTATTTCTCTCTGCTGGTTTTGCTTATTGGATTTTTTTACCTGACAGACCTGGGCCTATTTGAGTGCATAATGGATTGTGCATTTTCATTGATTTTGCATGTGTTTGCCTTGCTTGATGAAGGCCCGTTGTTGTCGGATACGACTCAGAAGGCCATGACTCTGCTCTGGAACGGGTTGCCTTTAGTTGTGAGTGACACAGTATGCATTTACAGCAGAGGGGCAGCATTTGATTTTCTTGATTAAACACTTTCTGGCGCAGCGTGGCGCTGTGCTTACTGTGTCTTGATGATAAGCAGTGTGCCGACTGTGCAACCTTATTTTACAGTTTCTATGGTGCAGCATGTCCACAAGGATGTGCAAGTTAACTCATTCACTGCCAATGACGTGTTTGACGTTGTTTTTGTGTTTTCAGCAGTGGTGGAAAAAGTACTCACATTTCTTACTTAAGTAAAAGTATCAATACTGCAAGGTAGACATACTCTGCTGTGAAAGTGAAAAGTCCAGAATTCTAAATTCTAAAACGTGTTATCAAAATATACTTAAATTTACAAAAGTAAAAGTACTCATTGTGCATAATGTCCCATTTCACAAGTTCAAAGTGTATAAAAAATAGCCGATCTACAAGCTCACAATGCGTCGCATCGCGACGCATTGTGAGCTTGTAGATCTGCTATTTTCAAATGGTCGAAATATATATAGGGCTGAAGTGGTTTTGCGATAATAATCAAAGTCTATTAAGTAACTAGTAACTTAAGTTTTCAAATAATTGTAGTGGAGTAAAAGTACAATTGCCTCTGAGATGTAGTGGAGTAGAAGTAAAAGTGCTGAAAATTGGAAATACTCCAGTAAAGTAAAAAATACCTCAAAATTGTAATTAACTACAGTACTTACTGTAAGTAAATGTACTTAGTTACTTTACACCTCTGGTTTACAGTGTTTACGGTCTTCACCAACCTATGAGTTGGCGAAGATGACTTATGACTTACGGAGAGGAGCATACCTGGAAATAACGTGATCACAACAAACCCCCCCATCCAATCTAATGTTAACCCATTAAGACCTGGAACTGTGTCATTTTTAGATTTGAGCTAAAAAGCATTATTTTACACTTTGGGCTATTCAAAAATAGCAGATATACAAGCTCATAGCGCGGCACCGAGTGCCGCGCTATGAAAATGTGTGCAAATCTTTGAATTATATATATTTTTAAAGCGAACATTTTGAACTCAAATCTTTGCTTCTGGGGGGTCCCTGGAACAAAATATTTTGATGGGGTCCGCGGCCAAAAACATATAATTTTGGGGGTCCTTGACATGAAAAAGATTGAACACCACTGATATATAGAAACATACGTTTTTCAGAAAACTGTTGAGATTTAGGAGACATGTAGAATCGGCTTCAGGTCTCAATGGGTTAAAGGATTTAGAAAAATCTCTGCTTTCTTGTTTTTTTCTGCGTTTTTGGCAAGAACAAGCTATTCAACAGCAACTAAAGAACGGAGCGGTCGCGGCGACACGTATTTTTTCCTCCAATCTTTTGCGTGTCTTCTTGTGTGTCGATCGTCCTGCAGCGAAATAATCTGTGGCTCTTAAAAGGTTAGTTAATCCGTCCCTACTAAGGTACGGCTGTGTGTTCACCTGAACACAGTGAGGGATGTGCGGAAAATACAACTGCTGCACCGTATGTCCAAATACTGTATACTGACAACACATAGGCTTAAAGCAGTGGTTCTCAAACTTTTTTAAATTTCAAGGACCCCCATAACTTGGGAAAGGGTACACAGCAAAAAGTGGGGTGTTGAATTGATTCTCACAGAGTCAATTTCAACTCTTTTTCAGGGTTTATATAGGTCCACACTTTCTAGAGTTAAATTAACACTTTGTAAATAGTTAACATTTAACACTATGCCAGGAGTTCCTCCTTTAACTCTTTACCAGAGTTAAAGTAATTAGACAAATAACACTGCTCTGAGTTAAATGTTTACTCTTTACCAGAGTTAGATAAATAACACTGTGCTCTGAGTTAATGGTTTACTCTTTACCAGAGTTAAAGTAATTAGACAAATAACACTGCTCTGAGTTAATGGTTTACTCTTTACCAGAGTTAAAGTAATTAGACAAATAACACTGCTCTGAGTTAATGGTTTACTCTTTACCAGAGTTAGATAAATAACTCTGCTCTGAGTGAAATGTTTTACTCTTTACGAGAGTTAGATAAATAACACTGTGTTCTGAGTTAAATGTAATCTTTACCAGAGTTAAAGTAACACACAAATAACACTTATTTAAATAAAACATTTATTTTCAGATTTGAATTCCAAAATGTCAAAATATAAATAATAGAGGCTACTGAGAAATATTTTAACCCCCCCACACACAAAAAAAATTATATTAACCAGTTGAACTTGGCCTAACAAGTATTTTATTTTATTCCACAATTCTTAGCTGCATTTTAACATTAAACAAAACAGCCACTTCATTCTCCTCCAAGTAACAGTTCGGAATTCAGAATTTACTTTAGTAAAAGTACAAAGTATTGGAATCAAAATGTACTTACAGTACCAAAAGTAGAAAGTAATCATTCTGCAGAATGTCTCATTTCAAAAGAGCAGACTGCTATTTTTCAAATGGCCAAAATGTATATAGGGGTTAAGTGGTTAATGTATATTTTGTAATATAATAATCAAAATCTACAAACTAACTAGGAACTAAAGTTTTCAAATAATTGTAGTGGAGTGAAATAAACAGTTGACTGCTGGGATAGGCTTTCTTACACATGAAACAGCTCAGTATACAGTAGCTTTACTCAAAGAGTGCAGTTAGTTATGATCTGGTTTAGCAGCCTGGATCTCAGTTCCCTAACTCTGGGTGTCTCCTTCATTTTCCCCACATCAATGTTATACACTGTCGTCTGCAGGAATGTGTAGAAGCTCACAAGTGCAGCATCGTAAGACACATTAAACACAAAATGTGCTTTGAAAAGTTCATCAAATGCCCCGAGTGAGCGGTTTGCCTGGCATGGGATGAGATGCTGATCCATGACGATGTAGAAACTGTCGATCTTGCTCTTCTGACGCCCAACAGCAAGGAGGTACGGCTGCGGATTCTTCTGGTTGCGTAGATGCTCTTCCAAACTGCAGCATGACTAGGGTTGAGATAAGAAAACTGAACATTAGACAAGAATAATGTGCAGCTGTGAAGATCTTGCCACGCTCTCTACAGTACATCACACTCTGCAAATGGACATGCTACCAACTGTACCAAGAGAGCTAGATCCCTTGGTGGAGCATGGGTTTCTGAGGAGTGAGCTTAACCCATCCCAAGGATCATGTTCTATTCAGTTACACAGCCACAGAGAAAACTACATTATAGAAGTGATCATTCAAACATTGCCTCACTGGCTAGTGCAAGATGGGATACCAAGACTTATTTTCAGCTCTGGACTGGATGGAGTGCTACAGTGTGATGGTCAGGTCTACATCTACCATTACTGTACAGGAACACTGAAGCTCTTGTGAAAATTGAGTAGCCCAATACCTCACTGATGATAGAGCATAACAGGGCTGCTATAAAACAAGAATAAAACACAGCGAGCAGGAATTACTGTTACATTAAGGAAAATCACATCCCTGAAGACACATTTTTTGTATCTCCTTAATATTATTACCTTATGAAAGACTACAAGTCTATCCACTGCATCACAGGCACTGACTTTTGGAGACTTCGGTCCCCCAGGTGGTGGTGGAAGGAGATGTAACAGCAACAACAGGGAGGCCATTTCTGGGTCGTAGGCTGAGGTCACAACAACAGAGAAAAAAGTCATTTAGTTGGGGATGAGAGGTAATGCTTTTGGTTTCTGTCCGTTCATCCGTCACATCACGTCTGCCCATCAAGCAAGATTACGCGAAACATACCAAACCTATTTTCATGATGGGTATCGCATGTGCCATGTAAGAGCCCATGACATTTTGGAGCGGATCCAACAGGTCACCACGCATGGCCAAATTAATCATAATAGTGATGAAAATGAATGATGCAACTGTACCTGTGATAATTGTAAATAAGTTAAAACAAATACAACTCACTTGTTGCATCATCAGGATCACTTCCTGGGGGACTTTCTGCTGACTGCACCAAGCGACGCAACCCTGGTGTTGAAGTGAACTGCGAGACCTCTTTTATGATATTTGCCTTAAAGATCACATCCCATTTCTGAAGCAGCTGGGAGGAGATGTCATCATTAAATAGGAGAGTGAAGTCTTGCTCCACCTTTAAAGGAAGACAATATTACTGTACATTACTACAACAGGAAATGATTTCAAATTTCAAGCCATTCTAAACATCTCATTCCAACTTACCAGTCCTTTTGTATCCATGAATCTCGGGAAGGCAGCAAGGACATCAACACTTTTGCCGGGGTCATTAACAAGCTTCTGGCGGTGCTGAAAGGTTTGTCTCATCTTCTGGAAGATCTGGGAGTTGTCAGTAGTATGGTTGAGCAAAGACATGGCCTCTTTGCAAGCATCCCCCTCAAGCTGCTCTTCCATAATAACAACCCTCTGGGAAGTTGGGCCTCCAGGAGAATGACCAGTAGAGCTGCTTGGTGGCAGTGCAGATCCTTGACTTCGTTTGGACTTCCTTTGGACTGTTTTCAGACGCCAAGCAATGTATCCTGTGTTGCTGGGAGCATCATAGAAGTGTTCCTGAAAATAAATAAATGAATGTGTTGTCATACTTGGCTCATAGGAAATCTCAGAATTCAACTGTCAATGTCATATGCACACATGATAGTGTCATGCAAACAATAATAATGTCTATTACATAGCCTTTCTTGGAATATGGATCCTTGAGGGAAGGGAACAGCATCACTATCCCAAGAGCATACTCTTCTCTGGTTGCTTTAGTGTGGAGGTACCTGAGAGGATATATTAGATTAGTAATCTAAATGTATGCAATGAACATGCAGTTATTTGACACAAATAAAGAGAACATATAACACATACCCATGATTATCCACCATGTGAGATACCAGGATGTTAACCATTTCTCGTCTTGTGCTATCTGTTAGGGTTGCTGTTGTTTGGTACTCCTGTAGTACGTCTTCACCACCAGACTTGCCTCGCAACACAGCTTCAATCAACTAATAAAAATAAAACACATCAGAAAGCAACACATGGTGATAAATCACCTTTCCAGAGACTGAGGGTCAAAACATTTGAAGCAACACATGAGAATAAAATTGATACCTGTTTAGCAGACACTGCACCAGTTGTTTCCTCAATTCTTGGTCTCTTGCTAGGGACCACATCTAGTATTAGAGTTGATGCATTTGAGCTGAGGCTTGAGTTAGACAACTCAGAAGCGGAGGTGGAGCAATCAGAGAATTCTAAAGGAAAAGAAAAAAAGTAGGCTAAGTAATTGTAGGGTGTGTAGAGTGCTTGCTTAAATGCCTGTCTTTAGACCTCACCATCATTTGAGAAAACTGTCAGCACCACATTGCCTTGTCCAACGAGGTCACTGAATATCTCAGCATCAACATCTGTCCCTGTTGCATCCTTGTATGTGACTTGTGCATCAGGTGGCAGGCAAAATCTCTCTATGACTGGAAAAGATAGTACAGTGAGAATAAACTGAATGTGCTTTTCAAGGCAGCACTGTTTGTCTCACAGGAAATTACTTCACATTAAATGCATTCATCCACCACTGTATAATCATAAATAAACCTAGAACATGTTCCCTTACAAAACCCATCCCCACTATGAGTTCAAATTTGATGTGCCATGATATATGCTAAATCAGTGGTTCTCAAACTTTTTCATGTCAAGGACCCCCAAATTGACACTTATGAGCCCGCGGACCCCCATTTGAAAAGATAAGCCAGGGACCCCCATAAGATTTTTTTTTATTTTAATTTCAAGGACCCCCAGTTTGACATGCATTAGGCTATACGGACCCCCATTTAATGGCATTTATATTTCTAGGACCCCGATTCATATTGTAAAATCAATGTTAATTTAACTCTGAGAGTGTACAAATGGAACCAAATGGACCCGTTAGGGTCCATTTGGTTCCATTTGTACACTCTCAGAGTTACAGACCCATAAGGGTCCATTTGGTTCCTGTCCATTTAGCTGGGGACCCCCTGGAACCCCCTCAAGTACCCTTGGGGGTCCCCGGACCCCACTTTGAGAACCAATGTGCTAAATGTTACCTTTTTCATGGAACTGCATAAAGTCAAACCGTCCATCCACTTCTTCCAACTTCACATACTTCTGCAGTTCTCTGTACTTCACCTGGACCAGCATTTTTAGTCAGACCTGCAGAAAGTTTGACAAAATAAATGAACACAAATAACTACAAATTAAGCTTAGTTACTATATGCAGTAGTTATAGTAGGCTACAAACAAAACAAAGCTTTGTTTTCATCCTTGTGAATTACAAAATTGTCATGTTAAATCATGATAAAGTAGGAGACTTTTTTACCATGGTTATTTTATTAGAAAACAATGCTAGACAAGCTCCCTCATCTTAAAGTAGCAACAACATCCTACCTTCATTGACACCACACTAACAGGATCGATCAGGATCTAATTTTAATGTTCTGTGATTCTTCTACACATATAAGTAATGCAGCCATCCTCTTTAAATCATGCCTTTTGCAACAGGTGGTGGTCGCTAATTAAGAGCACAATGAATTAGAATGCTATCGGGGTAAATAAGAATAATGTTCACCGTTTGTAGCCTTTACAGAATAAACTTGTGAGCATTTGGCTTAGTCTATTTTCAGTGCAAATGGCCATGCAAGACCACAGACTCCATGGTTTATGTAACCTGTTCACCATTACTAGTCTTGACAAACATTTTGTAAAGCATAATAGGCCTACATCTCCGTGGATGTTAACTTGTAGCTACATATTGCAGTTTGCAGCACACATTTACAATTATTTCAATAAGTCTGCACTTACCATGAAATGGTGTTGTTGGAAGAACACATTGAAGAAAATGTCCACCGTGTCAGTTGTACTAATCAATTCAAAATGCATTGCAGGTGCGGACAGACAGGAGGAGCTTAATTACATCTCTGCAGAGTTGGGTTAACACTGATGTGAACACCATTTAAATCAGAGAGTGTTAAAATTACACTTTGGGAGTGAAAATCAACTCTGGACGGAGTTGGGTAACACTGATTTTAATCAACTATTTAAAACAACTCCAAACACTTAACCATTACATCAGAAAAATGTTAAAATTACACTTTGGGAGTGAAAATCAACTCTGGGCGGAGTTGGGTAACACTGATTTTAATCAACTATTTAAAACAACTCCAAACACTTAACCATTACATCAGAAAAATGTTAAAATTACACTTTGGGAGTGGAATTAACTCTGGGCTGAGTTGGGTAACACTGAAGTGATCAACTCTTTCAAATAACTCCAACATTTAACCCAATTTAAACATGAAGGTGTTAAAATTACACTTTGGGAGTGGAATTAACTCTGGGCTGAGTTGGGTAACACTGAAGTGATCAACTCTTTCAAATAACTCCAACATTTAACCCAATTTAAATATGAAGGTGTTAAAATGACACTTAGGGAGTTGAAATCAACTCTGCAATGTTTAACCCTGAAATTTCAACTCTTTAATTTTTGCTGTGTATAGATAGAACCAAATGGACCCTCATTTGTAACCATTTGGTTGCATTTGTACTGTCCCCTCTCAGAGTTACAGACCTGTAGTGCTGCGTTCACCACTGGCAGACGCAGAAGATACGAAACACAAAGAAACACAGCATGTGTGTGGCTTTGCAGCCGTTGTATATTTTACAGCAGCTATAAACGTGGGATGTATCTTTGTGTCTTCATGTCGCTGACTTCCATTGAAAAATAATGGTAGCCTGTGTCTGTGTAGCTGCCAGTGTGAACACATACTGTAGCATAAAGGGTTAATTTGGAACTCCCTCAAGCAGTGGTGGAAGAAGTCCTCACATTTTGTATTTAAGTAAAAGTATCAATACCACAATGTAGAAATACTCGGTTACAAGTAAAGTACAAGTAAAAGTCCGGTATTCAAAATTCACTTGAGTACAAAAGTGTTAGCATCGAAAAAAAAGTACCAAAAGTAAAAGTACTCATTATGCAGAATGTTCAAACGTTTTCAAATGTATACAAATATTTTGAAAATAGCAGATCTACAAGCTAGAAGTGTAGCTGAAGTATATATAAATATACATTGTACTTAAGTAGGCTACAGTACTTGAGTACATTTACACCACTGCCATCAAGGAGGCTTAGCCACTGCATGGCATATACAGTACAGCAGGGGTCTTCAACAGGGGGTCCTCAGAGCTACTATAGGGGGTCCGCAAATCTTTGTGTGATAGGATTATTATTTTTTGAGTGGTGCCAACCACTCCTATATCTGACTTTGTCTGTGTGTCCGTGTGTATGTCTGTATGTCCAATAAACAAACATTGATGACAACATCAATACGGGGCTCATCAAAGGCACCGCTCTCTTCACACAGGGTGTGATTTTTTGTTTTACATGAACCACTTGAACCCTAGCATCCCTTTTCTGAGGAGAGAACCTTAGCCAAAAATAGCCGATCTACAAGCTCACAACGCCTCGCGCTGCGAGGCGTTGTGAGCTTGTAGATCTGCTATTTTTGGCAAAGAGGTATAGGTGTAGAGGGGAAAAAGAGCAGACCAAGTGAAAAAAAAAAGTTTAATCTGAAACACAATTTTATACAATAATGGGGGTCCCTGCTTCATCTCTCTCTATCAGCCAAGGGGTCCTTGGCCTGAAAACGTTGAAGACCCCTGGCAGTACAGTAGAATGCTTTGTAGCAACAGCAGAGCAGAAGTTTCTTTAGTGCAGATTGTGTGGTCTAATAATGTTGACATCAGCTCAACACAAATTATCAGTGATCTCTGCCTTGCCCTTGACAGCTCCGTCACCCAACACAACCAGTTGCCTTAGCAACCGGCACCCCTTGTTCCACGGAACAATGGCTTTCATTTATAATTGATTCGTGCAAATACTGTTACAGCCGAGAAGAAAATGTCACTTTCATTAACATTACGATTGGCCAGATGTTATGTAGGGGAGGTGAACTCAAGTGCACACTCAGACAATTAAAAGGATCCCTGGCTAATGATTCAAATATGCCTTAATACATTAAGACCTAAGGCGATTCTTAAACATATTTTCTAAATCCTAACAGTTTAAAAAAAAAGAATTTTCAAAAATAGCAGATCTACAAGCTATGAGCTTGTAGATCTGCTATTTTTGAATAGCCAGCCAAAGAAATCTAAAGTGACACAGATGCGTTCCAGGTCTTAATGGGTTAACACATTATAATTGTCCTCTGTAACTGAAAAAAAAAGAAAAGAAAAAAAACGTATAATATTTTATTTATTTTATAAATAGTTAATATTTTACTCAAGTGGGACGACGCCAGTCACAAGTTGATGATGTCATTAATTTGTCCATGTGTGTTTACAGCCCTAAGGAATGTTATTGTCCTAATACAAAAACGACTTAATACCTCCTACGGTTAATATGAACAACAAAGCAATATTTGTAATCATTTTATATTAGCACATGCATTTCATACATTCCATTGGACTGGACTATACGTGGACAAATGACGTAATCAACTTGTGACGGGCGATGCCCTCCTTGAGTAAAAAATGTATAATATATTAATAATTAGCCAGGAATCCTTTTAAGGGATATGGTTCAAAAAGGAGGAAGGAGGCTGGCAAGAAGTAGCCTACGCAGATTTTTTTTTTTTACTTAAGTAAATGTATCAATACCACAATGAAGACATATTCTTAAAGGGTCTACACCATGAATTTAAAAAATAATAATAATTTAATATCATATTGTTTATGTCCCTCAAACGTTTTTCAAAAGGTTTGAGCCTAAATCAAGCCTCAGATATACTCATTCCAACTAACTTCTCTCTGGCTTATAAAGCACTTTCACCTCCAATACCACATTGTCCTGTTTGGCACGGGGCGCTATTGAGCCAGTTTGTATGCATGTTATCTCCTGGTTCTGTGTGGAAAAAGTAAAAAAAAAAGAAAAAGAATAAGAAAAAAAAAGAAGTTAAAAATTAAACAAAAGATTATTATTATTATTATTTTTGGGTTGGAACTGAAAAACGGGAGGTATTGTACCCGTGACGGGAGGTATTGTACCCGTGACGTGACGTCAAGTCAGGGTGCAAATCAGTTTGGTCTGTTTTGAGACCAAACCCCAGATTTGCTGTGAAAGCCTGAGTGTTCAAACTGGGGTATTTTTGGGGATAGAAGAGAGGTAGGGGACACCAAAAACACACCAAAAAGAAGAAAAAGTTAAAATTCATGGTGTAGTCCCTTTAAAGTAACAAAGAGAAAGTACTCTATCACTTTAGAGAGAAACTTGAGAGCTTTCTCCCTACATGCATATGGTTCTGTGTCGGCCTTGTTCTTGTGGGATTATGTCCATGTGTTGTGTCTGATGTGTTTTTTTGTTTGTCTTATTTATTTTTATCACATTAAGCTGCTGTAAGCTGCTGGTAACGCCTCAAATTCCCTTTGTGGATTAATAAAGTATATATCTCATCTCATACTCATTTCCCAAGGTTTTTGTTTATTTTATGCCTTTGTTTTTCAAACGCACTCTTTGCAAAACAGCAGATCTACAAGCTCACAACACACCGGCAATCGCAAACTCTCTTTAACCCATTAAGACCAGGGACTGTCATTTTTAGATTTGAGCTAAAAAGCATTATTTTACACTTTGGGCTATTCAAAAATAGCAGATCTACAAGCTCATAGCGCGGCACCGAGTGCCGCGCTACTAGATCTGCTATTTTTAAAAATTCGTGAAAATGTGTGCAAATCTTTGAATATATATATATTTTTAAAGCGAACATTTTTAACTCAAATCTTTGCTTCTGGGGGGTCCCTGGAAAAAAATATTTTGATGGGGGTCCGCGGCCAAATTCATATCATTTTGGGGGTCCTTGACATGAAAAAGATTGAGCACCACTGATATAGAAACATACGTTTTTCAGAAAACTGTTGAGATTTAGGAGACATGTAGAATCGGCTTCAGGTCTCAATGGGTTAAAAAACAAATAAAAAATAATAACTTGAAATTGAAATTGAAAAGGAAAACTCAAAATGAAATAATAAATAAAGGCTAACGACAAATAACAAAAGTATAATAACCTTGGTCCAGGAGGAGATAAGGTACTTTCACTTCCACACAGGAATGATTTGATGGAGTGATGATGGCTCAGGCCGCTCCTGAGTCAGCAATGTGGACAGCACAGAGAGACCTCATAAAGCCCTCTTATTAATAAAACACACGTGCGCACACACACACACACACACACGCGCACGCGCGCACACACACACACACACACGCAGGTGCACGCGCGCAAGCACGCACGCACTGACTGAATTCACCTTTCTCACACCCACACAGACAAATGTTAATCACATGGTAGAGTGAGCACATAGACAAAGTAATAAAGTAAATACAAATTATATATATATATATATATATATATATATATATATATATCGTTGCTGTCGGGCAGATACCTCCATTCTTTTTTTAAATATATTTTTTGGGGCTTTTTGCCTTTACTTTGACAGGACAATAGGCTGACTGGAACCGGGGAGAGAGATGGGGGGGAGACATACAGCAAAGGTCGTCGGGAACGGGAGTCAAACCCGCGACACGTTGCCTAGCTGGATTACCAGCGTATGTGGTATGCGCCTGGACCGCTAGGCCAGCGGACGCCCTCCTATCTCCATACTTAAAATGCAACTAAATTAATGTCCTGCTTGATCATACTACAGCGTCACACAAAAATAGCAAAAGTAGCAGATCCACTTCGCCTCGCGTCTTGAGCTTGTAGATCTGCTACTTTTGCTGTTTTGGGGTTTGAATCCTGTACCGTGTGAGGTTTCCACCCGACAGAGACCATATGTGATATTATATTAAGTAAGTAAGTATAAGAAAAACAGGCATGTGCATTAGTATGCACGCTTAATAGGTGTGCATACTGTATGTGATATTGAGATGAGTCTGGTGTGTCTGGCCGGTGCATGTGCATGTTCAAACATTTTAGTACCTTTACATTTGGTGCTTTAAGTATACTTTGATGCCAACAATAACAGGACTTTAATTTGTAACAGAGTATTTCTTTATTGCATTATTGATACTTTTACTGAAGTAAAAAAAAAAATGTAGTACTTTTTCCACAACTGCTTACCTAATACTCCTGTATACGGTCAGCCGGGGCGCCTGATGGAGGGGAAAGGAACTGGTTGGAATAACGTGTTCCTTCCATGCGCTACGTCCTACCAGGGAAACTCCCCCCTGTCAGGTGACAAGAAGGTCAGTTGGCTCTCATGCACTGAAGGGGGCATGAGCTCGGCCAGGATTACTCGGCCCAGGATTACATAGACAATTGGCACTGGGTGTAAAAACAAAATTGTGGGATAAAAATTGAAGTAAAAAAAGAAAAAAAACTCCTGTATACGTGAGAGTATAGGCTATCGTATGAACGTTTATTGTACAGTGTGAAGTTACAGGTCTTGGAGTATCACGGTTTAAATAAGGGGTATTTTTAAAAGTCTCTCTCTCTCTCTCTCTCTCTCTCTCTCTCTAAACACTTCACATTCAGGTGGCAGTAACTCCCTGAAGGACAGTGGATGCTGCAATGTGTCATACTTATTTAATCAAGTTCTATGTATAGTAACTTGCAGATGGAATGAAGACATTTTTAGCTTTGTTTCCACTTGAAGTCGAGTACCTTCATTTCTCCATACCCTCTACCAAAGAACACATTCTTTTGTGTTACAACTATTAGTTTCAAGGAGCTCTCTGTTCCAGGCAGGACATTTATAAGTATATTTTTCCTTCTTGCGAAGGATTATTTCATAATCACTGTGTTATGGTATACAGTAAGAAGAGAGTTAGGTTGGACCAGGTCAGAATGTGGTGTTATGATTGAATCTTCTTGCTTTTGTCTGTAGCATTATCATTGAAATGTCTTGTATTTGTGTGTCTTTTTTCAGGGGTGTAAAGTACTTTACTCAAGTAGGCTACTCTATTTAAGTGCACTTTTGAGGAATGGTTTACTTTACTGGAGTATTAAAAATGTTCAATACTTTTACTTCTACTCCACTACATCTCAGAGGCAAATATTGTATGCTACATTTACTCAATTATTTGAAAATTTAAGTTAGTTACCTTGTACTTTGTTGCAAGCATTAACCACGTCAGCCCTATGCATTCTTTGCAATTTGAAAATAGCAGATCTGCAAGCTCACAATGCGTTGTGAGCTTGTAGATCTGCTATTTTGGAAGCATTTTTATACATTTGGAAACTTGTGAAACGGGACATTCTGCTAAATATATTTTAATGTGAATACTTTTGTACTTTTTAGTACATTTTGAATACTGGACTTTTATTTGTAACAGAGTATTTCTACATTGTGGTATTGCTACTTTTAGTTAAGTAATGTGAGTACTTCTTCCACCTCCGTCTTTTTTTTTGTTCTTCTGTCTTACATACCTCACCGAGTCCCATTGTGCAAAGCTTTGAGAAAAGCTTTTTTCACAAGGCACGTGCGTCAGCAGTGGAGACAACAGTGAGTCTGGCTGGGAAATAATGAACAAAACCCGGCTTGATATGTGTGCATTGCTTTCATACCAAAGGCTCTCTCGCATTAGAACACAAATAGCCAGACATCTCAGTTTGAACTGAAGCTCTTTGTCATTTCTGCTTCATTTTATACTAATAGACAGTAACAGGAAAGACAGGAGTGAGATAGGCAGGTAGCGCTGTCGCCTTACAGCTAGAAGGTCCTGGGTTCGATTCCCGCCGGGGACGCTGTGGGCGCTGGGGTTGGCGAAAGGGCCTTTATGTGTGGAGTTTGCACGTTCTCCCCGTGTCTCCTAGGGTAGGTAACCTCACACAAAACATGCAGTAATCCTGGTCTCTATACTGCCGCCCCCTGGTCAGCCGGGGCGCCTGATGGAGGGGAAAGGAACTGGTTGTAATAATGTGTTCCTTCCACGCGCTACGTTCTACCGGAGAAACCCCCCCCTGTCAGGTGATAAGAAGCGGCCTGCTCACTCCTCATGCATTGAAGGAGGCATGAGCTCAGTTCTGGGCTCTCCCTAGGCTTTCAAAAATAATATTACAAATAAAAACTAATGAAAAATGCTAAACTATAATAACCATGGGCTGGACGTTCCAACAAACACAATTCAAACATTTACAAAAATAGCACGAACACGAAAATGCATGAATAAATTAATTCTTACGTCATTTTGGCGTGAGTGGCGGCCCCCCGACACCTGTGATTAAAATGATAATTGACAGTGTTTAGGGAAGTTGTACAAAAATATACCACTCAAACATTATATCAGTGGTTCTCAACCAGTTGTCCGGGGACCACCAGTGGTCCTTGAGGGGGTTCCAGGGGGTCCCCAGACAAATTAATAGTTAGGAACCAAATTGACCCTTGTCTGTTGGTAACTCTGAGAGTGTACAAATGGAACCAAATGGACCCGTTAGGGTCCATTTGGTTCCATTTGTACACTCTCAGAGTTAAATGAACACTGATGATGATACTACTGTTTAGATTGGGACCCCCAAGAAATCAAAATGGTTGAGTCCCTGGCATATCTTTTCAAATGGGGGTCCCTGGACTAATATGTGTCCTTGTCCTTGGGGGTCCTTGACGCAAAAAAAGGTCGAAAACCACTGCATTATATCAAAAATAAGCTTCCTTTAATTGAACAAGTTACACTGTATGAAGTTACGTGGTTGAAATATAATTAAAACAAAACAAAAATGGAATTGCCTTTTGTGTTTGAAAAGTGCCATACAAATGAACGTCGCTTGTCAGTGGATCAGTATCAGGATGAAAGGTGGAAGCTGACTTTTTTTCCCACCTCAACAAAGATGAGTGTTTTTTTTTATCAGCCCTGGTGAACAGATAAAGACTTATGATGGCTGTCCCAGAGTGCTGTGAGGAGCATGAAAGGTCACTGTTGGTTTGGCTTCAAACAGGCAGACACACAGAGACAGTGAAGGTCACAGAGATGGAGAAGGCAGTGATCCATCCGACGTGATGACAGCCTACATCATCTCCCTGTTTTAAATGCTGCCATTGCCTCGAAAGCAGCTTCCATCTCCGCGGTATAGGGTGCAACAGCTGATCAAAGAAATCAATAGTTTAGACCAGGGGTCTTCAACAGGGGGTCCGGGACCCCAAGGGGGTCCTCAGAGTTACTACAGGGGGTCCGCCAAATCTTTGTGTGATAGGAGTTTTTATTTTACCTTAACCACTTGAACCCTAGTATCCCTTTTCTGATGAGAACTTTAGCCAAACATAGCAGATCTACAAGCTCACAACGCCTCGCGCTGTGAGCTTGTAGATCTGCTATTTTTGGCAAAGAGGCTCTGTAGAGGGAAAAAAGAGCAGCACCACGTAAACAAAAACATTTGAATCTGAAACACAATTTTATACGATATTGAGGCTTCATCTCTCTCTCAGCTAGGGGGTCCTTGGCCTGAAAACATTGAAGACCCCTGCTGTATATTGAAAACTATTGGTTGGATTTTATGTGCTGGTTGATTTTCCCAAGAAGATGGACCCTAATGATTTTTCGTGGCCCTTTGGCCGCCATCACATCAGGCCATAATGTCAACTTTGAAAAAATGACATTCTCTGAACAATCTTCACGGTGGATGCAATGAAACTATAGTCTGTCAAAACCTTATGGCCAAAAAACACAATCTAACAAACTGCTACCTGGGGTGTAACGGTGCGTTTTAACAGCGGGCGATCGCGGGCGACATCGTCCAAAAGATAAAGAAAGTCTATGAGAGCCGGCGATCGGGCGAAGTGGGCGGGGGGGCGATGAAAGATGGATTTTCTTTATCTTTTGGACGATGTCGCCCGGCATCGCCGGAGAAGCAGGAACCTCAGCCAGCTTTTTGTTAATCGCTTCATTGGTGTAAGGAAAGCAACAAGAAAATGACATGCTTCACAGGTTGCCAGCCATGATATAAACCAGACATTAACTGTCCGTCTGTGCATGCTTCATGTGTCTGCAGTTAAAAACTTGGCTCGTGCGTCGATGGCGAGCCGAGGGAGTGCCGAGTCATTCATGCATCTCCAAGTTTACGTTTTTTTGTTCAGCATTGAGAGAAGGGTTCTTTGACAGGAAAATGTACAGTAGGCCTACATATGCTTATGTTTTTTCCATACGTAACGTACAGACGAACATAGTACAGGCAGTGTTGCCAGATTCTGTGAGAGAAACAAGCAACCAGGTGTAGGAAAACCAGCCCAAAAGAAGCGACTACAGGCCACATGAGCACTTTAACATATACATCAGCTATTTGAAAATAGCCGATCTACAAGCTCCCAACGCGTCGCATCGCGGGGAAATTATTAATAAGCAGATCTGGCAACCCTGAGTACAGGACTTCCCACCCAACATAACGAGAATACGAGATGAATAAATGAGAACATTACAAACAAAACACGACAATCCCCTATATACCCTTTTTTCTCCCACTTGGAACTTTGTGCTCCCTCTCACTTCACCAGATAGGCATACAGTATATATAAAAAATATCTTGCATGCATGTCCAACTCGCGTCGTTCCCGAGGAAAAGAGCAGGTCTAGTTACTATAAAATCTATAAGCATAAAAATCTAAATTCATGATGCACGGTCGATTACTGCCTGCATGGGCTCCTATTTTGAGAGAGAGAGAGAGAGGGTGGGGGGGGGGGGAGGGTACTGAGGAAGATTATAAACAACATCAAAGGTAATGAAAAGGCGGATTTGGAACTTTTCAATATCAAGTAGACTGCATGTTTATTTCCAGCACAGTGAACTAGATAAGTGGGCCCGCCACTGAATCCGAGAACAAATCATAGGATTTTCAGCAGGTAGCATGATTAAATATAATCGTTGCTGTCGGGCAGGAACCTCTTATCTCCAAATTTTTACTTTTTGTGTTGTTTTTTTCGTAAATAAACGCCCGGCTTGATCATACTCAGGGACGTGCACAGATAGACTCTAGGTGGCGCTAGAGCACCTGCCCTTTGCCCTCTTGACCAGAAGTGCCCTTATGAAAAAAGGGCACACAGTTTACAGCAGGTCTTCAACGGGGGGGTCTGGGACCCCTAGGGGGTCCTCAGAGTTACTACAGGGGGTCCGCCAAATCTTTATGTGATTATGATTTTTCTTTTTACCATAACCACTCGAAACCTAGCATCCCTTTTCTGAGGAGAACTTTAGCCAAAAATAGCCGATCTACAAGCCCACAACGCCTCGCAGCACGAGGCGTTGTGGGCTTGTAGTACCAAAGAGGTATAGGTGTAGAGGGAAAAAAGAGCAGAACAAGTAAACAAAAAAAAAGTATAATTTACTTGAGCACCTGCCCCTCAAAATGTCTGTGCACGCCAATGATCATACTAGCGCCACACAGAAGCATCTTGCGACGCGTTTCGAGCTTGTAGATCTGCTACTTTTGATGTTTTTGAATTTGAATCCTGAAAAGTAACAGTTTTTTTGACATACGAGGTTTCCACCCTGGACAGAGAGGACAATATGCACGCCACAAGCCCTAATCTGTGAAATTCACAACAGCCCAAATAACAGAACGCTTTGGATGAAGACCAGGCACAGGTCAAACCCATTACTGAATGAAAGCCTCCAGTGCTTTCATGTAGAGTCGCAGGTAACCTTCTCTTGTTGGTTTTAACCCATTAAGACCGGGAACGCATCTGTGTAACCATTATTTTATACGTTGGCTATTGAAAGAAATCTAAAATGACACACAGATGCGTTCCCGGATTGAATGGGTTAACAATGTTCATATTTGCCTTGTTATTTTTCACAAAATGCAACGCGGCAGGAGGTCCCATGTTGTTTACAGGATTTCCACTGTACCGGGATCTGACCAAAAAAAAAGGAAAATGGAAAAAAGAAAAAGGAAAATGAGCTTGCTTGGTTAAATTATTTACTTTGAGGATTGCAGAAGAAAAAATAAGTACGTGCATAAAAAAAAGTAAAGAAACTCTTCGGACTCCAGTCTTGATACGGCAGACAGACGTGCTAACATCAAATGTCTTCTTAACCCATTAAGACCGGGAACGCATCTGTGTCATTTTAAGATTTCTTTGGCTATTCAAAAATAGCAGATATACAAGCTCATAGCGCGGCACCGAGTGCCGCGCTATGAGCTTGTATATCTGCTATTTATTTTGAAAAATCGTGATTTTTTTTTTCTCCAAATCTATGAATATATATATATTTAAAGCAAACATTTGTAACTCAAATCTTTGCTTCTGGGGATTCTACAAATGTCTTCTAAATCCTAACGTATGTTTCTATATCAGTGCGGACCCACCATCTCAAAATATTTTGTATTTGACCCCCATGAAGCAAATATTTGAGTTAAAAAAAAAAAAAAAAATATATATATATCCAAAAATGTGCACACATTTTCACAATTTTTCAAAATATTGCAGATCTACAAGCTCAGAAGTATGAGCTTGTAGATCTGCTATTTTTGTATAGCCAAAGTATAAAATAATGGTTGAAGTGGTTTAAAATCTAAAATGAAACAGATACTGTCCCGGTCTCAATGTCTTAAAATAGCTTCAGACTAGGGCTCTGAGCGAAGATATAACGATCTTCGTTCAGAATAATCTTCAGAGTTAACATTATACCTTGCAGTATATCAGCTAAGTTATTCTACAAACCCTGGTATGAAATAAGAGAGGCCTGTGTCAAGTTTTAAGACAGCGGTTCTCAAAGCGCGTGTCCACATGGGACCCTCTCAGGGTTCCTTGAAGGGGTTAACAAAATGGACCCTTATATATGAGAGCTCTGCAGAGTTACGGCGGTCCTTGAAATAAATAAAAAGTTTGAGAGCCACTATTTAAAAAGTCATGAAGTTGGAGTTATGTTCGCCCCTCTTCCCAACCTTGACCTTTACGACATGACTCTGTGACATGCAGACAGCTGCCAGGGGTGTTAGCGGTAGCTCCTGACGGGGTCTAAACCCCCCCCTGAGTGGGGATTGTCTCTATACGTTCCCCTTCGGCCCCTTCGAACCGCGTCTCCCTCCGCCCCGCCGAGCCTATAATCTGACAGCACACTTAATAGATGTGGTAATTAACATCGTGTCCAGCTATTAGGACTGTCCGAACTTTGACACCGTCCCGCTGACAAGGTTAATAGGACTAAGATGGGGGGGTGTGAGGGGTGGGGGGTGGTGGGCTATAAGACGCATGTACCACTTTGCAGATTGCTATAAAACGGATTTACAGCTATATATACCATAAAGGCCGGCGAGTACACGGATGACGCACACATTTGTACATAACGTGTTCTCTTAAAGGGCACTTTCTATGCGGCGCGTTCACATTATATAGCATACGTGCACAAACACATTTCAAGAGTTTTCGAAAATAGCAGATCTACAAGTTCATTAGCCTGGAAACCAGACCAATCTGCCAGTGCAACAAAGAAAAAAATCCTCTGCAGATTAGGTCTGGCCCTGCTCGGTTGTGATTGGATTTCGCTGCCCCTAAGTTTTGGGGCACCAATCAGGGCCTAGTATGCAAATGTGGGGCGGGTTTATCACCAGAGGCATTTTTCTAAATTGGACCCTTGGAAATGCATGTTCCACACAGAGATTAGCGCTGTCGCCTCACAGCTAGAAGGTCCTGGGTCGATTCCCGCCGGGGATGCTGTGGGCACTGGGGGTGTGTCTTCTCCTCCGCGTCATCAGTGCCCATACCCAGGGTGGGGTTGGCGAAAGGGCCTTTCTGTGTGGAGTTTGCAAGTTCTCCCCGTGTCTCCTAGGGTAGTTAATACCCTCACAAAAACATGCAGTAATCCTGGTCACTATACTGCCTCCCCCTGGTCAGCCAGGGTGCCTGTTGGAGGGGAAGGGAACTGGTTGGAATAACGTGTTCCTTCCACGCGCTACGTCCAACCAGGGAAACTCTCCCCTGTCAGGTGACAAGAAGGTCAGTTGGCTCTCATGCATGGCCTCCCTAGGCTGGTGGGGGGAGTGTAGCGCCCAGGATCACTTAGCAAATTGGCACCGGGTGAAAAAACGGTTAAAAAATCGAGGGATAAAAATGAAAAAAATAAAAATGAAAAAAGTTCATAGCACGGCACAAAGCTTGTATATCTGCTATTTTTGGAAAGCCAAAGTTTAAATTATGCTTAAGGTGGTTAAAATGATTGGGACGCTATGCACCACACACACACACACACACACACACACACACACACACACACACACACACACACACACACACACACACACACACACACACACACACACACACACACACACACACACACACACACACACACACACACACACACACACACACCCCTATTCACTTGATGTATGCTCTCTTTCTGTTCTCCAAGTTCCGCCTGCACTCCCACCAGAGTCAAAGCTGAGCTCTTCAACTTGAACCTTCAGCTTGACCTCATACAGAGCAGGCTAACTTACAATTACATAACCGACTGATACGAGCAGAGGAAGACAGGACGATGGCATTTTCACTGACAAATACCTTATTTTTCAGGATCTGTGCAGACCTTCATCTATTTCATTTAAAATAGAATGTAGAACGGTCAAACAAGTGAACACACAAACTGCATGTTTGAACATCTGCTGTGTGCTCATCACTATCTAGTACGTCTTAAACGTTTTCAGGCCAAGGACCCCCTAGCTGAGAGAGATGAAGCAGGGACCCCCTCTATAATGTATGAAACTGTGTTTTAGATTAAACTTTGTTTTGTTTACTTGGTCTGCTCTTTTTTTCCCACTACACCTAAACATGCGGTCACCATGACTACGGGGTCCACATGACTACAGGACTGTCAACCGTTTCAGTCATATGGATTGTTTCGTCATTTCGTGCTGCTCTGTGAGCTTGTACATCTGCTATTTTTTGATTTTCACAGGTCTTAATGGGTGAACTTGTTAAAACCGGGAAAGCCTCCGTGTCATTTTAGATTTTTGCGTTGGCTATCCAAAAGATAGCAGATATACAAGCTCACAGCGCATACATCTGCAATTTTTGATTATTTTTTTTTAAAGCATCTTGAAAGGGTGAGAACTACTGATTTACAGTGGTGTAAAGTATCTAAGTACATTTACTCAAGTACTGTACAATTTTGAGGTACTTTTACTTTACTGGAGTATTTCCAATCGTCTATACTTTTACTTCTACTCCACTACATCTCAGAGGCAAATGTTGTACTTTTACTCCACTACAATTATTTGAAAACATTAGTTACTTACTAGTTACTTTGCAGATATAAATTATTACATTATAAAACATACTTTAACCACTTTAGCCCTATGTTGTACCTAGGCCATCTGAAAATAGCCGATCTACAAGCTCACAACGCGTCGCATCGCAACGCATTGTGAGCTTGTAGATCTGCTATTTTCAAACATTTTAGTACTTTTACTTTTGGTACTTTAAGTACATTTTGATACTAATACTTTTGTACTTTTACTCAAGTAAATGTTTAATTCCGGACTTTTACTTGTAACTTGAGTATGTGAAAAGGCTCGAACGGCCAAGGCTCCAAAAAGTTGACGAGTCCACCAATGCAGCTTTTTGCATTTTATTTACCTCAAAAGGTGCAGAATTATTCACAGTGCAGGCCCGGGCAAAAATAATTCAAAATAAATAAGACTGGCCAAAACAAAGCTCCAAATAACATAATTTAGGAATACACACTTGACAGCTAAATAAATGAAACAAACCAGGAACTTAAGAAACTATAACAAGGAAACCCTTCAACAAAGGC
This sequence comes from Gymnoscopelus microlampas, assembly GCF_963454915.1. NCBI lineage: Eukaryota > Metazoa > Chordata > Actinopteri > Myctophiformes > Myctophidae > Gymnoscopelus > Gymnoscopelus microlampas. Next base: position 6,585,064 of record NC_139956.1, read on the forward strand.
CCTGGTAGCTCTCCCCTGGATGTTGTCATGGCTTCAAGCCAAACTGAACTTGTACCCTCACCTGTAGCATGCCTTTTAAGCAGGTGAGGCAAACCATCACATGATTACTAATTGGTAACTATATACTCAAACAAGGCTAACTAAGGCCCATGAGATATTTTACACAATGATGTCATAATGAAGTAAGTCAAATATGTTCATTACAATGTTTCCCATGCGCCAATTCATTCTCCAATTCTTAAGTAAAGACAAAATATAATACCAACAAACACACACCCCTCCTCCTTTACAGTGCTTGGCCCATTCCAATCAACAGGATTGCCAGCACTGCAGAGGATATACTGTTCCCAGGGTGCATTTCTCCTTTCCGACATGTCGCCTTTCCGACGTTGACGAACCCTATACCTAACCTTAACCGCACGCGGAAGCCACTAGTCGGAGTGGTGAGATGTCGGAATGGAAGGAGCACCCCCTGTTCCCAGCCGGCTTGCTGGTAAATGCATTGGGAAGCAGTTGTGCAGTGTGTGTGCATGTAAAGTTCCTCATTAATGTCTATAGGGCACGGGTTGCCCCGTGACAGAGTACTTCTACATTGCAGTATAGATACTTTTACTTAAGTAAAACATTTGAGTACTTTTTCCCCCACTGCTGATTTAGAAGGCATAGTATTAATGGGCCTCAGGTCTTGGGACACACAGACAGACAGACAGACAGACAGACAGACACATGCATGAAGTCACTGTGATCAAGCTGTCACCTCCTCACAGTGTCTCCCCTCCCCCGTCCCCCCGTCCCGTCCCCCCCCCGTCCCCCCCCGTCCTCTAGTGTTGGTGTCTGTCACCAGGATGTGTCATTAAGCTCTGCTGTCACCCTGCGAGCCACCCAGTGACACCCAGCAGTCTGGTCTGCACGGCACGCACCTCATTTCCTGTCTCTGACCTGACACTGACCGGCAAGGAAAAAGAAACCACTATGTCCCCAAGCATCAGTTTTTATTTTTTACTGCAGTAATTACATTTTTCGATACGTTAAACTTCTACTTCTATTACGTCTCAGAGGCAAATGTTGCCTCCATTACAATTATTTGACTATTTTAGTCAAATACATATATTTTTTTAATTACAAGTTATAGATTATTAAGCATTTGCATGCATTTACTTTGGTACTGTAAGTATGTTCGGTCCCCGAATATGCAGGCGTAGACACACACACGCACGCACAGACACACACACACACACGCACGCACGCACGCACGCACGCACGCACACACACACACACACACACACACACACACACACACACACACACACACACACACACACACACACACACACACACACACACACACACTGTTGTTTTATCAAACAAACAGGCATCATGCAGGCTGCAAACATGTCATGATGTGTCATTCCATGAAGGAATCCTACCCTCTTGTCACTTCATCAAACCCACTCTGCTTCTCATTATTTTTAGATTTTTGCCAAGCTGACTGCATCTCTTTACAATAACAAAAGACACATACAGTACAAATACATCGCATTCCTATTCTTACTGAAAAAAAGTCTCTCCAAAAATTCCATTCAGGTAAACATGAAAATAGCCTTTCTTTCACATGTTGAGAATGAGAGAATGAGAACACAAGGAGCAAGCCGTTAGGAATCCTTACACATTCTAGTGAGAAACAGCCGACTGTCCAGGTTCATTTCAAAGCACTCAAGACACTTCAATGTATGAATTTCACATGACTTGAAGTATATAGCCGCAGGCTATATACTTTTTTGGGCGGTGTAACCGCCCCTATATGTGAGGTTTGGACATCGACATTCGCTGCACTGTGATTGGCCACCATTGTACCCCCCTAACCCTGCACCGTGATTGGCCACCATTGTACACCCCTAACCCCTTACACATTCAATGCAAATCTATACTTTTCTTTAAGTGAGCTTCCATCACTGTGATGACCACTAGCTGTAATATGATTGGCTGCCCTATAAATAGGACTATGCACACAAAAAAAACACATGTATATTTTTTTTTCAAGTGAATCACCCATTGTGGACCAACCATTGTACACCCCTAACCCCTACATATTCAATGCAAATCTATACTTTTCTTTAAGTGAACTTCCATCACTGTGATGACCACACACCGCCCACTTCACACTGGGTGTGATTTTTTTAAATGTATTTACTGTTTCTTTTTTTTTTCTTCTTCTTCTTTTTCCTTTTTTTAATTTAAAGGATATTTGCGTCCACGACCCAAAAATGGGTCCTGGCCCACTGTTTGGGAACCACTGGATAAGTAGGAAAAGTAGAGGAAAGGAAAGGAAGTATACTGTAGATATTTCAGTGTGTTCCGTGCAAGGGTCGTTGGCACGGAAACGTCTTTGAGAGAGGCTGGCAAGGTTGAAGTGTTTACATGTTCGTATTTTGTTTTTGATACGAGCACAAGCTCTTATGATGTGTTTGAAGTGGCTGAAGATGGACAGAATCCACTCACACATACAAGCTAATGGGTGCACGAGGAGAATTATTTCTTTGGTGTGTAAATGGACAACATTTACCACTCAAGACTTAGAAAAAGCTACAAATGGATGGTTTTTGTGATGGTTTAAGTGCACTCAAAAACATGTGCTCTTTTATGTTGAGGTGCCCCTGAAAATGTTCTTTCTTTTTCTTTGGGGATTTTCTGCCTTTATCTATAGTGTATAGTGGAGATGGACAGGAAACAGAGAGAGAGAGAGAGAGCGAGAGAGAGAGATGGGGAGAGACATGCAGCAAAGATTGTTGGGAACGGGACTCGAGCTGTCAGGCTGTACATTCAAGCCTATGCGCCCCGACCGCGATCCGGGCCAGCGATGTACTTTTGTCAAGCTACATGGTGAAAAAAACTATATAATTGCTGAACTACTTGAAAGCTACATTATTCTGAAAGTGGTGAGAGGTAGTGAAGTAGTAGCAGTATGACATTTCCGGCCTGTTTTGTTTCTTTGTACTATAAAAAGGTCTTTATACGTTTACATTTGATACTTTGATACATTTTAACACCAGATACTTTTCTTAAGTACATATGAAGTAACCCCCTGGGGTCCTTGAATGGGGTTCAGGGGGGTCACCTGCAGCAAAATTAGTTATAGCATAAAAATATGTTTAAGCACTTTAACCCTATATAATTGAATGGGACATTATCACGTTTCATCAGACCATTGAATGGGCGAGGTATAGGCGACATACTGACCTACCCGCGATTTATCAGACCATTCATTGGATGTTATCAGGACATAGGACAGTATAGGCTGACAGGAAACGGAGAGAAAGAAATGGGGAGTGACATGCAGCAAAGGCCGTCGGAATCGGGACTCGAACCCACGACACGCTGTCAGGCTACACTGAGCCTATAGGTGCCTGGACCGCTATGCCAGCGGTAACACTTATTTTAACCAAAGAAAATCACTTACCCTGCCTTTAAAATATACTCCCTCTGTATTCATTATTTCATGATATAGAATTCCAATAGCTGTCTTTCGTATTACAACCATAATCTTTTCATCTCCATGTAATAGTGGAGTGGTATTTGCAGTAGTACAGCATCAATAACTTTACAGTTAATAACACTCCAGATATTAATATAAATATAAATACTGTACTGTACTCCCACTGCCTTTTCTCTGCCTCCTCTCCTCGGTGGAAGACATCCACATCTTTTACTTAAGTAAAAGTATCAATACCCTGTTGTAGAAATAGTCTGTTACAAGTACAAGTTTGGCATTTCAAAATTTACTTGAGTAAATGTCCAAAAGTATTGGCATCAAAATGTACTTTAAGTACCAAAAGTAAAAGTACTCATTATGCAGAAAGTCCCATTTCACAAGTTCAAAATGTATAAACACCATTTGAAAATAGTTGATCTACAAGCTCACAATGTGTCTTATGGCGGCGCATTGTGAGCTTGTAGATCGGCTATTTTCAAATGGATGAAATATATACAGGCCTAGGGCTGAAGCGGTTAATGTATGTTTTGTAATAACAATCTAAATCTACAAAGTAACTAGTAACTAAAGCTGTCAAGTAATTGTAGTGGAGTAAAAAGGATAATATTTGCCTCTGAGATGTAGCGGAGTAGAAAAGTATTGAAAATTGTAAATATACTGAAGAAAGTAAAAATACCTCAAAATTGTAAAAGTTCAGTACTTTGAGCAAATGTACTTAGTAACTTTACACCACTAAAGCCAGTGAACGCACAGGCTACGCTTTTCTAATAATCTTTATTAGTCTCCCTGGTAGAACGTAGCGCGTGGAAGGAACATGTTATTCCAACCAGTTCCCTTCTCCTCCATCAGGCGCCCCGGCTGACCAGGGGGAGGCAGTAAAGTGACTAGGATTACTACATGTTTTTGTGAGGGTATTAACTACCCTAGGAGACACGGGGAGAACATGCAAACTCCACACAGAGTAGGCCCTTTCACCAACCCCACCTAGGGTATGGGCGCCGATGACGTGGAGGAGAGAACACGCCCCCAGCGCCCACAGCGTCCCTGGCGGGAATCGAACCCAGGACCTTCTAGCTGTGAGGCGACAGCGCTACCGACTGCGCCACCGTGCCCCCTGAGTGACACTCTCGCTAGGTATTGATATACAAACAAAAAACAAGTTAACCCTTTAAGCCCGGGAACGCATCTGTGTAATTTTAAGATTTCTTTGGCTCTATAATTTTTTTTTTTTTTTTAGAAAAATCGTGAAAATGTGTGCAAATCTTTAGTTTGAATATATATATACTTTTATAAAGCGAAAGTTTTTAACTCAAATATTTGCTTCTGGGGATTTTACAAATGTCTTCTAAATCCTAACAGTTTTTGTTTTTTTTCCAAAAGTTTTTTTTTTCTTCTTTTTTTTTTTACTTATGTTGCTTTATTTTCAATGGTTTTCAAACTGTCAAGGACCCCCAAAATAATATGTATTTGTCTGCGGACCCCCTCCCATCTAAAAAATAGTTGGTTCCAGGGACCCCCAGAAGCAAAGATTTGAGTTAAAAATGATTTGCACAAATGTTCAAGATTTTTCTAAAAATATCAGATCTACAAATTCATAGCGCGGCACTCGGTGCCGCGCTATGAGCTTGTATATCTGCTATTTTTGAATAGCCAAAGAAATCTTAAAATGACACACATGCGTTCCCTTCCCGGCCTTAAAGGGTTAAAATATGGAGATGCAAGGCTTGGGCCCGACGGCAACAATATGTTATTGCTGCTACAATATCTGAGGAATAGGAACAAAGGAGTTTTATGTATCCGTACTCAAGATGTAACAGTATAAAGGTTGATTCACCTTGAGATATAGGACTCATGAGGATTTATGGATAAACAACATTTCTGGTCATAATAATAACAACCAGTGGTGGAAAAAGTGCTAACTTTTTTTTTTTACTTAAGTAAGAGTATAAATACTGCAATGTAGAAATACTACTGTTTCAAGTCTGGAACTCAAAAATTACTTGGGTAAAAGTACAAAAGTATTGGCATCAAAATGTACCACAAGTAGAAAGTACTCATAATGCAGAATGTCTTTTAAAAGTTTTAAAATGTATAACAATATTTTGAAAATAGCCGATCTACAAGCTCACAATGCGTCGCATAGCGACGCATTGTGAGCTTGTAGATCGGCTATTTTCAAATGGCCAAAATGTACAGTATATAGGGCTGAAGTGGTTAATGTATGTTTTGTGAAATTGTGATAATAAGGGTTCGACGGTGTCCCCATCAAAATCTGTTTAAGCACTTTCACCACCAGGGTCTTCCAATGTAAAACTCGAGTCACTTCCTGACTTGCCAACGTACGTAATTGGTGACGTTTTGGAAATACGAGTCAAATAAGGACCATGGCCAGACTGATAGCGAAGTGAGAAAAATAAATCCACCGAACGTATAGTGAATCAGTCTGGATTCCAGGCGAGAATTAATTGGCATAACAACTAAATTGGGGAGAAAAAGGGGTAAGAAAAATACACACCAAGTTTTAATGTCTAACTTCTTCAGACTGTAGCTGTTGTGTGAGGTATAGAACACAATGAATTTCACGCGCCTTCTACTCTGTGATTGGTATTGTTCACAATAATGTTGAACCTTGAATCTTCAACCCTTTCTCTATATTGGTCCTGACCAAGGACGTTAACAAAAAGCTAAAACTAAACTAAAAATATAGCTGCAAGCAGCGATAATACGGGGCCAGGAGAGAGAAAGAAAAATGATAATTCCTTTAACAGGTCAGTTCATGAAAGTCCTTGCGGTCTTGTTTCCAATGAGGGCCTGTGAGCAATTAGGGGTTAAGAGTCTTGCTCAGGGACAAATTTCATCGACACATTTGCTGACCTGGCCTGGAATCGTACCTGGGTCAACCAGAGCCTCTGGCTCCCTAGGCGGGCTCACTAACCACTCAGCTATGGCCGACCCTGAGAGAGAGAGACAGAGAGAGAGACATGGAAACGGAATAGTTTGAAGATAGAAATGGAATAGATTGAAGAGACAGAGAGAGAGACATGGAAACGGAATAGATTGAAGATAGAAACGGAATAGATTGAAGAGAGAGAGAGAGCCATGTAAACGGAATAGATTGAGTCATGTTTTTTGCAATTCAACTTAAATGAGTCTGCATCAAGTGAGGCTTGAACCGGCAACCTTGCGATCGTGAGGCACTCTTAGGTAGCTGCAACACTACCTATAGTGCTATAGCTTTGTCCAGGCTGATATTGTCTGTTGAGGATCACAAACTCTTGCCTTCTGTCATGACCCAAGCCCGTTTCACTAACACAAAGATCACTCGTTCACAAACCATTTACCAATGAAGAAATTGTACATCTCCTCAGAACCAAAACTAGTGAAAGTAGCCGATCTACAAGCTCACAAACCATTAAAAGTTGTCAGATTGTACATCGGCTATTTTCACAATGAAGTATGTTATACATTGAAAAAACATACTCTCATTGCTATCTGAAAAGTTGTGAGATTGTAGATCAGCTGTATGTAAAAGACACTCAATTAAGTATTTCATGTTATCTTTAACAATTGCAGATGTATTCATTGATAGTCATGTTGTGTGAAATGCAACTTAGATGAAGTCTGCACCAAGTGAGGCTTGAACTGGTGACCTTCAGGTTGTGGGGCACACATTTAAGCGAGAAGCCACCAACAGACAAGAACCTGTGAAAAAGGAGATCACACAGATCATACAGTTTCACGCAAATAGCTGAAAAATCCTGGGTTTAAGTGTTTTTCAAACTGCTCAAGATTGCGGACAATATAAGGGCGGTGCTTACTGGTTAACGTGATAGATGTGTTCCTCATTAGTCAAGGCACATGTGTAAGCAGGTCTAATGGCTGTCGGCCAAACGAGGCATGACTTTTGCCTGTTTAAAGTTTCAATTTTCAAAAAATTGCTATAGCGCCCCCGTTTGACCAATTGGAGTAAGATTGGTTTCAGTGATATTTGGAATGGCCCTTTACATTTCTGCAAAGTTTCAAAGAATGGTAAGTCTGCATGTATGTGTTAGGGGCAGATGAATAATTGTCATAAAACTGCAATATTCATTGGCTCATTAAAGCTTCATTTTTTCACTTATGGAAGATATTTTGCAAACGTTTTTTGGTATAGGTCCAAAGTTCATGTGTAAAAAGTTTCGTGCAGATTACTCAAAAATCCCAGGAGGAGATAGGTTTTAACTGTTTTTCATATAATTCAAAATGGTGGGAGATCTAAGGGTCAGAGGTCAAAAGTCAGAGTTTGAAAGTTGTTCATCATGAGGAGACGCATGTGTGTATTGAAGTTTTATGGCTGTAGGTAAAACAGGGCATGAGTTGTGCCTGTTCAAAGTTGGCATTTTCAACTGAGTGCAATAGCGCCACCTTTTGACGAAAGATTGTGAGATTTATTTTTTGATCGTTTTTCATGACCATCTATCATATGGCCGAGTTTCATAAAAAGCGTATGCACGGTTCAGCCAGAACTGGCAAAAACGGCAGAAGAAGAAGAAGAAATGGAATAATGCGAATAACAATACGGGTCCATGCTGGAAGCCTGGCCCCGTAACTAAAAACTAAAGAATATAGCATATGGTACATGATCCGTTTTTATTTTGTTTGCATATTAGAAAGTCAAGGGAATTATTAATGTCTGCAGCAAAGCAAATACTTGATAAACAGCGTTGGTTGATGTAATACCCTAGAGAGAAACATGTTTTTATGTGTAGACATGCCAGAACATGATGATGAAATCAATGTCAGGATGGAGGAGGGAGTGTTGAATGAAGTTTCCCATTAGTGCACTGGTACTCAACATCCGGTCCAGGGTCCAACATGGGGTCCAAATGGACCTGTAAGGGTCTGTAACTCTGAGAGTATTCTGTGTCATTTAAGATTTTAGCTGTGTACATATACTGTAGCAACAAGTTTTTCAAAAAAATCTTATGATTCAGAACAGTGGTTCTAAAAAATAACAGATCTACAAGCTCACAGCGCGTCACTTTGTGCCGCGCTGCGAGCCTGCACATCTGCTATTTTAGATTTTTTTTTTAAACTGTTTGAAAAATATTTAATAATTTTGAATTTTTTAACACATATTTAGTCTGAAAGCCCTCTCAGTGCAGCCGTTTTTTGAGATGGGGGCGTGGGCCAAAGTGGGACTCTTTGGCGGTTGGTTCATAATGGATTATCCCGATCATGGACTGGGCCGCTGGTTAGATGTTCAATCGAGAAAACACTGCCTTCTTAAAAAAAAAAAAAAAAAAACCCACGATTTTTGTAACCCTTTTTCACCCGCTGCAAAGTGATCCTGGGCGCTACACTCCCCCCACAATCCTTGGGAGCCCTGGGCCGAGCTCATGCCTCCTCCAATGCATGAGAGCCAACTGACCTTCTTGTCACCTGACAGGGGGGCGTTTCCCTGGTTGGACGTAGCGCGTGGAAGGAACACGTTATTCCAACCAGTTCCTTTTCCCTTCCATCAGGCGCCCCGGCTGTCATGGAGGAGGCGGTATAGCGACCAGAATTACGACATGTTTTTTTGTGAGGGTATTAACTACCCTAGGAGACACGGGGAGAACATGCAAACTCCACACAGAGTAGGCCCTTTCGCCAACCCCACCTAGGGTATGGGCGCTGATGACGCGGAGGAGAAGACACGCGCCCCCAGCGCCCACAGCGTCCCCGACGGGAATCGAACACAGGACCTTCTAGCTGTGAGACTGCGCCACACTGCCTTCTACAGCATCACCAGACCCTGAATGCGAGGCTAGCGATTCCGGGGCTGGAGCCAGGCTATAGGTCCGCGGCCAAATACATTATCATTTTGGGGGTCATTTTGGCACGAAAAAGTTTGAGAACTAGTGATTTGGAAGGCATTCTTAAAGAGTTAAAGGAGGAGGCGGGGCTGAGCTTTGGCAGCGGGTCGTAACATAACCTCTGTGCTCCGCTGTTCTGCCTGTCAGGGCTCAGTGTTCAGACACAGCGCTCTCCACCGTGCTCTACACTGTGCCACATGGACTTACAGCAGCCATCAATCACACATCCAGCCATGTTGGAGAAACTTTCACTCATCACTCTCGTCAAAATTTTTACAGAGAGAGGTCTGTGGGATCACTGGGGCCTCTGGAGGAGGAGGAGGTAGCCTGGTAAACCCTCCCTCCAGAAATCTCATTTCCATTTGATTTCTGGAGTGAGTCTGGCCTGATCCGCCTTTCTGCAATATTGGCTCTGTATGCCAAAGGGACGAGCCTATCAGCGTCGTCGCTCATCGTTCTGTGATTGACAGCGACAGTTGGCCAATCAGGTGGCGAGTTCGAGTGAGCCCGAATGAAGCCGAGTGCAGCCTTAGTGCCTCGGACAAAAGACGAACGGCAGCCATTGTTGTTGTCCGAGTGCCTTCACTGTTTACTTTCGTTTTTAAAACGGTCTCTAACTTCTTTTTTGAAGCACGGAATTTACTATTAAGATATCGTTTGGATAGGATTTAGTTGTTTAACTTCATATATGTGGTCAATTAATCATGACAGAGCCTATTTAAAAATATTAATTTAGAGAACCGGCAGGGGCGGGGAGTGACACGCATGTATCCCAATAAGGCCACCTATTTTGGGCATGGCCGTCTCAAAAGTCCCGTTGCGTCACATAGTCTGGAGGTGGTAAAAATGAACTGCTGATTGGCTGAAGGGGAAAAACGATCATTGGCTGAAGGGGTTGTCAGTCAACGGTATTACTCCCGCCCAACTCCAGCCCACAGCCAATATTGCAGAAAGGCGGATCAGGCCAGACTCACTCCAGAAATCAAATGGAAATGAGATTTCTGGAGGGAGGGTTTACCAGGCTAGAGGAGGAGGGGGAGGGGGAAGAGGAGGGGAAGGGGGGTATCCCACCCCCACCCCCATTTTTGGGCGGTGCAACCACCCCTATATGTGAGGTTTGGACCCCCACCCATTGCACCCCCCCAACCCTGCGCTGTGATTGGCCACCATTGTACTCCCCCTAACCCTGCACCGTGATTGGCCACCATTGTACACTGGTTGACTCTATTCAGGACCGTGATTGGCTAGTGAAACACATGACACATGTGCAGTCCTATAAATAGGACTGTGCACTTAAAAAAAAATCATATTTATGTTTTTTTTTTAAGTGAATCACCCACTGTGATGACCACTGTGAGTGTGATTTTTATAAATATATATATAAGATGGGTACAGTGATGGAAAAAGTACTCATATTATTTACTTAAGTAAAAGTACCAATACTGCAATATGGAAATACTCCGTTACATGTAAAAATCTAGAATTCAAAATTCACTTGAGTAAAAGTACAAAAGTATTGGCATGAAAATGTACTTAAAGTACCAAAAGTAAACGTACTAAATTGTTTGAAAATAGCCGATCTACAAGCTCACAACGCGTCGCGATGCGACACGTTGTGAGCTTGTAGATCTGCTATTTTCAAATAGCCTATAGGTATAAAATAGGGCTAAAGTGGTTAATGTATGTTTTATAATGTAATAATGTGTATCTGAAAAGTAACTAGTAACTAAAGTTTTCAAATAATTGTAGTGGAGTAAAAGTACAATATTTGCCTCCGAGATGTGGTGGAGTAGAAGTAAAAGTATTGGAAATTGGAAATACCCCCGTAAAGTACAAATACCTCAAAATTGTACTTAAGTACAGTACTTGAAGACATGTACTTAGTTACTTTACACCACTGGATGGGTACAACGTGGATCTCTTACATCAGTGGTTCGCAAACGTTTTTGTGCCAAGGACCGACAAATTGATTATATATATTAGACCGCCAACCCCATCCGAAAAGAGTTTGTGCCGGGGACCCCGCAGAAGAGAAGAATTGTGCTAAAATTATTAAAAAATGATTGAATATTTTCCAATACTTTCCCTTTTTTTTTTGCAGATGTACAAGCTCGCAGCGCGGCACGAAGTGACGCACTGTGAGCTTGTACATCTGCTATTTGTTTTTTTTTTTACAGCCAACTATAAACCACTGGATATCAAGTGGTTAAAACGATTGTGATGCTATGTTAACTACTTTTGCTGGGGACCCTCAGCCCCTGGTACACCCCTACATCATTGGTTTGTCAACCTCTTGTACGAGAACCACATTTCCTATATGTAGTGTATAATGTTCTTAGTCAGTGCAGCGTGTGATGAAAATTGTTATGGTGATGAGCAGCTTCTGTACACAATCTACGCATTCCATGGAGAGAGACACACACACACACACACACACACACACACACACACACACACACACACACACACACACACACACACACACACACACACACACACACACACACACACACACACACACACACAGGGATTTCATCAGTGCACAGCTAGAATATTTTCCTAATTGAAACTCTAAAATATATATATATATATTTTGTGGACTAAACAACACAATTGGCCTCACGATGTCCATTTCTCAAATTGTACTATATACTTGAGGGGACATTTGGCATTCACAAGAATACTAATGCAAGTACACACACACGCACACACACGCACACGCACGCACACGCACACGCAAATTATGCACTGGGCATTATGCAGGCATCATTCACCCGCACTCAGTGCTGGGAGGTCATTACAGAGTCCCATGGGCAGTGTGTCTGCATGTACCTCTGTAGTCCCGTTCGTCTAAGCTGCCAATAATCCTTATAATTGATGCCTCCCCCTTCCTGAGTCCTTAATGGTGCTTTTAATATTCATGGCAAAGCGGAGGGCCGGGCAGCAGGCTGCTTCATAATAGTCCGTGCCCCCCCCACACACACACACGCTGTTTTATTGTCACGGTGGTGTCTCACATTCACGTCAGTAAATACATTTAAATCCCAGAATGCCGTAAATAATGGCGAGCCACGCGCAGCCACACATTATTGTCTCCCCGCGAAACGACCAGCTTTTCTTAAGCGCCGGTCGTAAAGAGCGGTTTGTCGAGCCTCTCCCTACGGACGCTTTATTTTGCATAACAAGTGTTTTATAGCGTGAGATAAATCAGCGCGTGGCCAGCAACGCTTGTCAAACGCCCGCGCACACATGCACGGACGCACGCACACACACACATATACGTGTCGGCTACCTTCTTTGCATGCTTGTGCATGCGTCCACTCACTCGGTAGAGGAGAACCCCAGCATCCCTATTCTGGGGGGAACATTTGACGAAAATAGCAGATCTACAAGCTCACAACGCGTCGCGCTGCGACGCGTTGTGAGCTTGTAGATCGGCTTTTTTCGACAAAGAGGTTTGGTGTAGAGGGGGGAAAAAGAGCAAGTATACAGAGCCAAAGGTCACGTAGTATTGAGGGGTTTAAAGTGACTACACCATGAATTCTAACTTTTCCTTCTTTTTTGTGTGTTTTTGGTCTCCCCTACCTCTCTTCTATCCCAAAAAATACCCCAGTTTGAACACTCAGGCTTTCAGAGCATATCTGGGGTTTTATGTAAATTGGTCTCAAAACAGGCCAAACTGATTTTCAACCGAACGTGACGTCACGTTCGGTACAAGCCCTCCCGTTTTTTCAGTTCCAACAAAAAAAAATCTTTATTTTTATTTTTTTTACTTTTTCCACACAGAACCAGGAGATAACATGCATAAAAACTGGCTCAATAGCGCCCCGTGCAAAAAACAGGACAATGTGGTATTGCAGGTGAAAGTGCTTTATAAGCCAGAGAGAAGTTAATTGGAATGAGTATATCTGAGGCTTGATTTAAGCTCAAACCTTTTTAAATTCATGGTGTAGCTCCTTTAAGTGGTCACGCACAAACACCTATACAATTAATTATGACCATTGCTTATTTATTGATAGAATGTACTGTGAACTAGAAGGTCAGGTAGGTTATTGTGGGCCAGCAATGTTCGGAATTCAGTCATTATAGAAAGCAAAAATCGGCCTCCTGGTGGCGCTATAATAGAACAATGTGAAAAAGGGTGGCTTTTACTTCCACGGCCTTTCACACCATTTGGACACCGTGTTCATGATTTGAGGCATTTTGTTCAAAACAAGCCACTCCTGCAAACTTTGGAATGGATGGAATATGAAAAATCGGACAGATCCGTCCTGATCACATGACCATAGAGATATTGTGTACCGATTTGCGTGATGTCATTTTTTTGTTGTTGCAAGTATCAGCCTTCTGTCCTGGTGGCACTACACAGTAACAGGCCGATGTGAAACATTTGGGGCAGAGGTTCTGCTGTGGAATGCAGGGAGTGTGTGTCCACAGTTTGACGTTGATAGCTGTTGACGGACGGACGGATGGAAAGACGAACGGACGGAAAGACGGACGGACGGACGGACGGACGGACGGACGGACGGACGGACGGACGGACGGACGGACGGGGAGCAAAACATAGTCTCGGCCACGCCTTTGGCCTGGCGGAGACAGAAATACACATTAACATAATAAAGGTAGGGTAAGTGATATTATTATTATTAGGTTTCGAGAGCCTATCAGGCTTCGAACCCTATTACATCTGTAAGAGTTCATTATTCTTCCGCCGGTTTTGCCAGTTCTGGCCTAACCGCCTGGTCACTTCTTATGAAATTCGGCAATATGGTAGAGGGCTATGCCAAACGGCGAAAACCCGAAACTCACAACCATTGGCCAAAGGGTGGCGCTGTAGCACTCAATTGAAAATGCCAACTTTGAACAGGTACAGCTCATGCCCTGTTCGACCTACAGCCATGAAACTTCGATGCACACATGCGTCTCCTCATGCCTAACAACTTTCACACTCTGACTTTTGACCTCTGACCTTTAGATCTCCCACCATTTCGAATTCTATGAAAAGCAGTAAAAAGCAGTAAAAAGCCTACTCCTCCTGGGATTTATGAGCAATCTGTACGAAACTGTATACACATGAACTTTGGACCAATGCCGACAGACGTAACCAAGCGGATTTTCCATAAGTGAAAACGTTAAGCTTTTATAAGCCAATGAAAATTGCAGCTTTTTTTAAATTATTCATCTGCCCCTAACACATACATGCAGACTCACATTTGTTTGACACTTTGCAATATTGTAGAGGGTCCTTCCAAGTATCACTGAAACCAATCTTACTCCAATTGGTCAAAGGGGGGCGCTATAGCAATTTTTTGAAAATGCAAACTTTAAACAGGCAAAAGTCATGCCTCGTTTGGCCGACAGCCGTTAAACCTGCTTACACATGTGCCTTGACTCATGAGGAACACATGTATCACTTTGACCAGTAAGCTCTGCCCTTAGATTGTCTGCAATTTTGAGCAGTTTGAAAAACATTTAAATCCAGGATTTCTGAGCAATTTGCATGAAACTGTGTCAAATACATGTTTGAGGCCCTTTTTCACAGGTTCAGGTGTGTTGGTTCAATAGCTTGATCGCTTAATCATCTGCCTTGAAACCATAGGGTAGCCGGTTCGAATCCCACCTCAGGTAGACTTAATTATAATTGCATTGCACACAACATGACTATATCAATGAATACATGTGCAATTGTTAAAGATGACGAGAAATGCATACTTGAAAGTAGTTATTTTCAATGTATGACGTACTTCATTCGCGCTTTTGTTTTGTTTTGTTGGATTCTCCCTTTTCACTGTCTAAGGCTGTGTATTGGATAGCTCCACCAGTAGAGTGTGAGTCTCATGTGCCGAAGGTCCCTGGTTCGAATCCCACTTATTACAGTTCACATTTAAATTGCATTGTACAAAACATGACCCTGTTAATTCAGACAAGTGCAATGTTTAGACAATAACACGAAATGCTTTTGAGAGTAGTTTTTTTTTATGTATGACATACTTTCTTGTGAAAATAGCCGATCTACAATCTCACACCTTTTTAGATAGCAACGCGTTGTGAGCTTGTAGATCGACTATTTTCCACTAGTTTCCATTCCGAAATATATTGAGCAGTTTGAAAAACATTTAAACCAAGGATTTCTGAGCAATTTGCGTGAAAGTGTGTCATGTGTGTGAACTCCCTTTTCACTAGTACAGGTCTGTTGGCCCAATGGCTTAATCATCTGCCTTGAAACCACAGGGTTCCTGGTTCGAATCCCACGTCATGTAGAATTCATTATAATTGCATTGCACACAACATGACTGTATCAATGAATGCATGTGCAATTGTTAACCAGTAAACTCCGCCCTTAGATTGTCTGCAATTTTGAGCAGTTTGAAAAACATTTAAATCCAGTATTTCTGAGCAATTTGCGTGAAAGTGTGTCATGTGTGTGAACTCCCTTTTCATCAGTTCGGGTCTGTTGGCCCAATGGCTTAATCATCTGCCTTGATACCAGAGCGTCGCCGGTTCAAATCTCACCTCATGCAGACCTCAACTCAATTGCATTACACACAACATGACTGACTCTCTCTCTCTCTCTCTCTCTCTGTCACAGTCTGTCTGTCTGCCTGTCTGCCACTCTGTCACTGTCTGTCTGTCTGCCACTGTCTGTCTGTCTGCCAGTCTGCCAGTCTGCCACTCTGTCACTCTGTCACAGTCTGTCTGTCTGCCTGTCTGCCACTCTGTCACTGTCTGTCTGTCTGCCAGTCTGCCACTCTGTCACTGTCTGTCTGTCTGTCTGCCACTCTGTCACAGTCTGTCTGTCTGTCTGCCAGTCTGCCACTCTGTCACTGTCTGTCTGTCTGCCAGTCTGCCAGTCTGCCACAGTCTGTCTGTCTGCCAGTCTGTCACAGTCTGTCTGTTTGTCTGTCTGCCACTCTGTCACAGTCTGCCAGTCTGCCAGTCTGTCACAATCTGCCAGTCTGCCACTCTGTCACTGTCTGTCTGTCTGTCTGCCAGTCTGCCAGTCTGCCACAGTCTGTCTGTCTGCCAGTCTGCCAGTCTGCCACAGTCTGTCACAGTCTGCCAGTCTGCCAGTCTGCCACTCTGTCACAGTCTGCCACTCTGCCAGTCTGCCACTCTGTCAAAGTCTGCCAGTCTGCCAGTCTGCCAGTCTGCCACTCTGTCAAAGTCTGCCAGTCTGCCAGTCTGCCACTCTTGTCACAGTCTGCCAGTCTGCCATTATTCTCGAAACCGCTAATTGCTGCTTGCAGCTATATTTATTATTGTATTTTTTGGTTAAAAGGTTAAAGTACTATATTCTGATAGTAATCATTGCTACAGAGCGTTTGTTCAGTCACAGGGGTCTCTCCAGCTCTTTAGTAAACAGAATATAAATAAATTTTAAGGTAGGTGACAAAATTTAAGCCAATCAGGAGAGAGCACTGAAAATGCATTTTCTGTTTAATAAAGAGCTGGAGAGACATGGGAGAATCCTTTTACTGAACAAACACTCTATAGCAATGATTACTATCACAATATAGAGCTATTTAACACTTATTTTAACCAAAGTAAATCACTTACCCTACCTTTAATAGAAAAGATAATGTGTAAAACAAAACATTAATTTGACAAAACACTGGTGATAGTGCTGTCAAACAAGTCTATGAAGCTACATACTGTATCACTGACATCTATGAAAAAGTTTAATCTGCAACACAATGTTATACAATATGTAGTAGGGGACCCTGCTTCATCTCTCTCTCTCTCTGCTGAGGGGTTAGCAGAGCAAACAGCATGACAAACAGTCTAACAGGGACGTGCACAGATAGACTCTAGGTGGTGCTAGAGCACCTGCCCTTTGCCCTCTTGACCAGAAGTGCCCTTTTTTTCAGTTTACAGCAGGGGTCTTCAACAGGGGGTCCGGGACCCCTAGGGGGTCCTCAGAGTTACTACAGGGGGTCCGCCAAATCTTTATGTGACATGATTTTTCTTTTTTACCAAAACCACTCGAAACCTAGCATCCCTTTTCTGAGGAGAACTTTAGCCAAAAATAGCCGATCTACAAGCCCACAACGCCTCGCGCTGCGAGGCGTTGTGGGCTTGTAGATCGGCTATTTTTGGCAAAGAGGTATAGGTGTAGAGGGAAAAAAGAGCAGACCAAGTAAACAAAAAAAAAGCATAACTTACTTGAGCACCTGCCCCTCAAAGTGTCTGTGCACGCCACTGCAGTCTAAAATACGTATTAGTTATTTATTACTATCACCAACCTGAAGAATGTGTTGTCTGTCCCATAGTAGCAGGCTGTCTGACAGCCCCCCTGGGTCAGTTGGGGGGGTGGGGGGCGGTGGGGGGGGGGGGTTGAATCAGGTAGATGCATGGGCCAGCGGCCAGCAGGCTGTATAGAGAGGGAGATAGATGTTGTTTCAGAGAGGTGCTGATGGGGGCAGGTCTCCTAGCTACACTACTCCATCCCTGTCTCGTTGCTCTGCTCTGTTTGTGCAGCATGCAGCGCTGCAGTGCTTTGCTGGAGGGGGGGGGGGGGGGGGGGGGTGAAATGGTGGGGGCTCTGGGGGAGGCTAGCCGTCTATGACAGTGGTTCTCAACCTTTGCAGAAACCCCCCCAAAAAAAACATATTTGAACTGGGGTTCGTCCTCCCCAACCCTGACTGACAAGCACTTGGAATTGTAAGAGTTGAAGCGTTACATTTGAATCCACAGATAAATATTGTGAAAACAGCCCATCTACATGCGTTGCGAGGCGTTGTGAGCATGTAGATCGGCTGTTTTCACAATTTAAGCCTTTTTTCTCAGGTAATATTTCATAATTTGGCCAATGTTTGACAATTTTGGTTGATTACTTTTGACATAGTACTATTCTTATTTTGGTAATTTTTTCGGAGTATGAGAAAGGTCTTAAAAGTCATCTGAGCATGTAGATGGGCTATATTTTCATAGTTTTTGCCTTTTTCTCAGGTAATATTTCACAATTTGACCAATGCTTGACAGTTGTGATTGATTACTTTTGACGTAGTAATAGCCTTATTTTTTAGTAGTATTTTGGAGTATTAGAAAGGTCTTAAAAGTCCTTACATTGTCACTTTAGATACACTTATACTGTGTGTTGGTTTGTTTACTGTTGAGTGAGAGAACAATGTTGCATATTAGAGCTAATCATCTGAGACACGCCCAACATCATTTAGAGTTGGTGTGTGTGTGTGTGTGTGTGTGTGTGTGTGTGTGTGTGTGTGTGTGTGTGTGTGTGTGTGTGTGTGTGTGTGTGCGCTCTTAATCCAGAGCGATTTACAGTAAGCAAGGACACAAGATAATACATCATAATACACATAATACATCAAATGCATAAACATTGTAATCTAATAATAAAGTAATTCATAAGTAAACCAATAATCTAATAATAACTAATACGTAAACCAATAACCTATCATCAGCCTACATTGAAACTATACACACTATTCTATAGGATGCCAGGTCAACACTGACCTGGCATCTGTCTACATAACATGCTATCTAAGTTACATTTTAGCCTTTGCATAATCCTGCAAGGTCGTCAAGGTCGTGTGTGTGTGTGTGTGTGTGTGTGTGTGTGTGTGTGTGTGTGTGTGTGTGTGTGTGTGTGTGTGTGTGTGTGTGTGTGTGTGTGTGTGTGTGTGTGTGTGTGTGTGTGTGTGTGTGTGTGTGTGTGCGCGCGCGTGCGTGTATGTGTGAAAGATCACCCCCATTTCAATTTGGATCACGCGCTGCACTGACTAAGAATATTACAACACATGTAGGATTTCCTGGTTAATATTTGCTGGTTGATATTTCTCAGTAAAGTCCAAAACTCAGCTGCCAGAGTCTCTCGCTTGTAATCCTGGGCGCTACTCTCCCTCCCTTCCTTCTATGCATGAGGTGCTAGCAAGCTGCTTCTTGTCACCTGACAGGGGGGGGAGTTCCCCCGGTTGGACGTAGCGCGTGGAAGGAACACGTTATTCCAACCAGTTCCTTTCCCCTCCATCAGGCGCCCCGGCTGACCAGGGGGAGGCAGTATAGACAGTGGCGTGCACAGACATTTTGAGGGGCAGGTGCTCAAGTAAATTATACTTTTTTTTGTTTACTTGGCCTGCTCTTTTTTCCCTCTACACCTATACCTCTTTGCCAAAAATAGGCGTTGTGGGCTTGTAGATCTGCTATTTTTGGCTAAAGTTCTCCTCAGAAAAGGGATGCTAGGTTTCAAGTGGTTATGGTAAAAAGAAAAATCATATCACATAAAGATTTGGCGGACCCCCTGTAGTAACTCTGAGGACCCCCTAGGGGTCCCGGACACCCTGTTGAAGACCCCTGCTGTAAACTGAAAAAAGGGCGCTTCTGGTCAAGAGGGCAAATGGCAGGTGCTCTAGCACCACCTAGAGTCTATCTGTGCACGTCCCTGAGTATAGAGACCAGGATTACTGCATGGACCTTCTAGCTGTGAGGCGAGCTCAGGCGACACAGCGCTATACCGACTGCGCCACCGTGCCTTAAAAAGACGTCTATTCTCTCAGGCCTTTATGGCAACTAGTTGTTTGTTTGGTTATTGGGTTGGTTGTTTTTCTACAGTAGCCTATATAAGAGTTTGCGTCTCTTGAAAGGCACTATATCAATTTAACCTATAATTAGTATTTTGTACAAATGACGGAGAGTCTATGTAATGCTAATGTGCCACTGCGTGTCATACAAATATAATAATTAATGTAAACCACACATAATTAGCCGGACAATAGGATGATAGCAGTGTGTACGGAGCGCCATAAATGCTTGTTTTCTAAATGGGTTTTTCAGTGACTGCGAACGAAAGAGCGCGAGAGAGAGAGAGAGCGGTATCATTAAAGCCACACATTGTGGAGTAAGTGCGTATTCAAAGGCTGCCACATCAGGACAAAAGGAAAACGCAGGCTTTGTCTGCACATTATATGATAAGCAATTCAAAAATGACATTTAGGTTGAATGAAAGCTCACACACGACCACACACACACCACACTGCAGGCTGGAGGAAATGCATTTCGACTTCACAGCAGGGAGGGGCGCGTCCACTGGAAATGCCCCGTGGGTTTTGAAACCATTTAGACCGCGGGGAAATAATCTGTCATTTTTTAGATTTTCTTTGGCTATTAAAAAATAGCTTGCCGCGCTACGAGCTTGTAGATCTGCTATTTTTTTTAACTCAAATCTTTTCTTCTGGGGATTCTACAAATGCCTTCTAAATCCTGACAAGTTTTCTGGAAAATGTAGGTTGCTATAATATCAGTGGTGCTCGAACTTTTTCATGTCAAGGACCCCCAGAATTATATGTATTTGACCGCTGACCCCCCCATCTCAGAATATTTAGTTCCAGGGACCCCCATGAAGCAAAGATTTGAGTTAACTGAATCATGTTTCTTGGGCTGTACAATTTAAAATTCTTATTCCTTTAAAAAAAAAAGACTGATTATTATACAAAAACTAGGGCTGGGACTTGATTAAAAAATGTATCTAATTAATTAGAGGCCTTGTAATTAATTAATCGAAATTAATCGCATTTTAATCGCATATTTGACCTGAGAAGCAATTTCTTTTCAGTTCAAACTGATTTTGGTATATGAATGAATCAATGAGTGAATACACAAGTTTAAGCAACAAAATATAGCTGTTTTTTTATCAAGGTGGTACTAAACAGACCAACAGATCAGTGCAAGTTTTACCATAAAGCGCAGTAATTTTAGGAATATGTTCAGAGATTCAGGTCCACGCTTCCATCAGAGTTTTTTAAATCTAAATGTCCCATCCACTGGGCCAAGCAAAGCAGTCTGACCGACTTCTTCTCCCATTGCGTGCACTGGGGTTTGTTGTCTGTTGGTTGGTGCACTGGTACGCCTGAAACTCGTCCAGTGAGAAGGTGCAAAACCTAATTTTTTTAATCGCGCTAATTTTCTGTAATTAATTAATCGAAATTAATCAGTTGAAGTCCCAACCCTAATAAAAACTAAAACATACAGGTATAAAGTGTTTTTCAGTACTGCCATCTGTGGCACTGTTTCCATCTAAATTATTTAAAAAAAACTTTAAACAACAAAAATCAAAACTTAATCAATTATTATTTTTTATTTTTTTCATAAATAAACTCAGGAAATCTTTCCATTCATATTTTTTAAAGTATAAGAAGTAGAAAAATGTCTAATTTCTCTTGCCCACGCTTAACCACTTAAACCCTTTATTCTCAGTAAAAACTGACCAGAGTTACAACTGTACGTGGACCTCCAGAATTGGGATGCTGGGGTTCGAGTGGGTAAAACATGACATCAGATTATGCTGTACTTTTGGTGAGTGAGTGTGACATCTACTGTACACTCCATGTTAAGTAAAGTGGGCTATTAAGATCAGTCAGACCAGCTCTTCACAGAGACCACCTTATGCCCGCCGATCCCTGCAAGTTGCAACCCCACTCTGGTTGATGGGGTCAAAGCCTCGTTGTAGCCGGGCTTTCAGAGATCTCTGCCAGTGTTGCCAGATTTTGCGAGAGAAATAAGCAACCAGGTTTATGAAAAACAAGCCCAAAAGAAGCGAGTAATAGGCTACAGCCATTTGAAAATAGCAAATCTACAAGCTCACAATGCATCAGATATGCTATTCAACAACAAGAAAAAAACCTGAGGAATATTTTTGAGGAATTCTGGATTTAAAAAAAAAAAACATTTTACCAACACAAATCTTGTATGGGAGGGGGTCCATGGCGCAAAATATTTTCAGATGGCGGGTCTGCGGACAAGTACATATTAACGCGGGCGTCCTTGCCATGAAAATCCTTAAAGGACAACTTTGTTTTTTTACAACCAAGGTTTATATTTTAGCTTGTAATTAATGTAAATAAAAGATGAGTGTTATTTTTTTTTCATTTACTGCTTTCTATAGTTTTAGCAATTTTCACAATATTTTGCATTCTGTCCGGTGGCTAAATTTGCCTTTTTTACGCAATAAAAAAGGTCCTGTGGTCTTTGATGGCCAGATGTGAGTTATTGGGGGCTAGAAACAAGCTTCTGTAAATACTAATAAAGAAAACGCTGGGTTATTGTGTAAAAAAAGACATATTTAACCACCGGACAGAATGCCCCCGCCCACTAGACACACACTGTAAAAAATATCGGGAAAATTGCTAAAACTATAGAAAGCAGTAAATCAAAAAAATGTAACACTCATCTTTTATTTACTTTAATTACAAGCTAAAATATAAACCTTGGTTGTAAAAAAACAAAGTTGTCCTTTAAGAACCACTGGTTTAAACAACAGTAAGAAACAAGCCCAAATAAGCAACTATACACTTTAGAAACAAGCCCCGAAAAAAACGCAACCACACAACTACCAATATTTACAAGAGACTTTACAGAAAAACAAGCCCAAAGTCACTTATAGTAAGCAGACATGGCAACACTGATCTCTGTCCACTGATAGGTCTGGTGATGTTGTAATTCAGAGTGGGCTGGAGTGGTGGAATTATACCGTATATTGCTATTATGCTCTTCACCTTTTGCCTTATGATATGTTCTGACATGTTGCATCATTTAGAAGAGTCAAGATGCCATGGCACAGTATCTATTAGAGATAGGACCTAAACCTTGTGGGCACCTCAATGTTAAATTGGCTGTTTTTTATTTATTTATTTTATGTAAGAAAATAAAAGGTATGTTTTGGAAAATGGGCCGAAATATTGTATATACATCAGGGGTCTTCAAAGTTTTCAGGCCAAGGACCCCCTAGCTGAGAGAGAGATGAAGCAGGGACCTCCTACTCTGTATAAAATTGTGTTTCATATTAAAAAATGTTTTACTTAGTCTGCTCTTTTTTCCCTCTACACCTATAGCCTCTTTGCCAAAAATAGCAGATCTACAAGCTCTCAACCCCTCGCGCTGCGAGGCGTTGAGAGCTTGTAGATCTGCTATTTTCGGCTAATGTTCTCCTCAGAAAATGAATTCTAGGGTTCAAGTGGTTAATGTAAAAAAAACGAAATCCTATCACACAAAGATTTGGCGGACCGCCTATAGTAGCTCTGAGGACGCCCTAGGGGTCCCGGACCCCCTGTTGAAGACCCCTGATATACATGATTTGAACATGCAGGAAGTGGTGGAAAAAGTACTTACATTCTTTACTTAAGTAAAAGTATCAATACTGCAATATAGAAATACTCTGTTACAAGTAAAAGTTTTTTTTTTTCTTTTTACATCTCAAAGAAAAATATTGCACTTTTACTCCACTACAATTATTTGAAAACTTTAGTTACTAGTTACTTTGTAGATTTTGATTATTATTAAAAAACATACTTTAGCCCCTCTATACATTTCCGCCATTTGAATCGCGACGCATTGTGAGCTTGTAGATCTGCTATTTTCAAAAGATTTTTTATACATTTCCATTAGAAAAATTGTGAAATGGGACCTTCTGCATAGCAAGTACCTTCTACTTTTAGGTACTTTAAGTACATTTTGACACCAATACTTTTGTACTTCTACTCAAGTAAATTTTGAATTCCGGACTTTTACTTGTAACAGAGTTATTTCTACATTGCAGAATTGCTACTTTTAAAGCATGCGAGTCATTTCCACCACTTCTCAGAACACAAAAGAAGTGCATATCAAGAGCAACGGTACACCTATGACCCCCCAGGGACCACACATGGGGCCCCCAGGTGTGCCTATTCTCATGCCAGATCATTAAACAGTTGGTTGTGCCCGAGTTTGGGGTGGATCGGAGCAGAACGGTGCGTTTTGGGACTTACAAGGATTCAAGCCGACCGCGACGATATATATTATTTATCGAGGGCATCCAGCAATAAACACAACCTCACATACGCGTCGACCTCAATCCCACTTTGCAGGAATTACCTCCGTCACCCCGCCAGACCCTTCTGGAAGCACCTCTATAAATGAATTTATTTGAGGAAGGATGTCTTTATTTATTTATTTGTATTTCTTTTTCCTCAACCCTGGACGGAGGGCCAGAAGGTGAAGGGAACGGCCGACGGGTTTGGCATTTACGCCGCGGGGAAAGAATAATAATATGTAAATGGTATTCACACATCATGATGTAGCTCCAGTGAAAGGCGCCATATTGAAGAGACAGGCAGCCATTGGAGGGGAATAGATTGTCCTCAATGATTTGCTTTTTTTCCCGTCTAAGCCATTAAGACCTGGAACGCATCTGTGTCACTTTAGATTTCTTTGGCTATTCAAAAATAGCAGATCTACAAGCTCATAGCGCGGCACTAGGGGTGTGCCGATATATCGTCCCACGATATATCGCGATACGTTTATATCGTGACGATATGTATCGTTTTGGGGGGAAAAAATATTGTTTTTTTTACAATCATTATAATCAGGCATGCAAACAGCCCCGAGGTGAAAAGGGTGACAACATGTTGTTGTTTTTTCGGGTCAGGTGTCACACTATTGCCCTATTTGGATTGAAAACGGCTATTGTAGCTGAAAAGCTACAAGTTTGCATGTCTGAATAATGCAAAAACAGAATTATTTGTTTGCATTTACTTTTTTCCTCCCCCATATATTTTCATAATAAAAAAAAGTGCGTATCGTATCGTATCGTATCGTATCGTATCGTATCGATATCGTATCGAAGTTGTGAGCCAAATATCGTATCGTATCGTTTGGTGAAATTAGTGTATCGGCACACCCCTACGCGGCACCGAGTGCCGCACTATGAGCTTGTAGATCTGCTATTTTTGAAAAATCTTGAAAAGAAATTCAAAATTTTCAAAAAACGGTTAGGATTTAGAAAACATTTTTAAGAATTGCCTCAGGTCTTAATGGGCTAAGCCAGACGTGTCAACACTCACTGCTGGCCTTATCTCCATGTGGTTAGCCCCTCTGTATACCCCAACACACTGCCAGCAAAGTGCCTTTCTCACACACACACACACACACACACACACACACACACACACACACACACACACACACACACACACACACACACACACACACACACACACACACACACACACACACACACACACACAAGGGGGCCTTGAGAGAAATATGAATAGCGAAAATCGCTCGTATACTGTTTTTTTTTTTTGTGCGGCTATTTTCTCCTGTTGCTGCCAACACTGAGGAGCTGAATTCCACCCTCTTATACTGTATAAAAAGGGAATTAAGTTGAAAGAATGTTGAATGTTGAAAGTGTCCTTGCAGTGTGTGTGAGGCATGGCGGTTTCAACAGACTAGGTTTGTGACGGGAGAGCCTTGGACCATGAGCACAAAATAATTCTGTCTCTACCGAATTTGAGCTAAGGCACTTTCTTTTTGTGCTCAGAGTGCTCGTAAAGGCCTAGTTCGCACCAAAGAATTGCGATGATTTACCCCATTTAATACGATATCTGTCTCTGGGCCCTATCTTGGGCGCCGCCTTACCCATTATCCCTACTGTACTTGTTAGCCATTTTTATTTTACTATTTTTAAAAACATTTAAAAATAGTTCAACTATAGCCGACTTGTTGTGAGCTTGTAGATTGGCTATTTGAACTATTTGAAAATGTTTTTCAAAAAAGTAAAACATGGCCTGTGACCTCACTGCCCAAGGGCCAAGCTCAGATTACTTTTCAGCCTAATTATTCAGAAAACCCCAGACGACAGAAAATCCACTGAATTTTCAAAGTTCCGATTTTTTGGGTGTAACTGAGGTCATAAAACCCCCCAAAAAACATCAAAAAAATAAAAAAAATGAATGTCATAGAACCTTTAATCTAACTCTGAGGATGTACAAATGGAACCAAATGGATCAGTTTGGCTCCATGTGTACGCTCTATGAGGTAAGGGGGGCTACATGCTTCCCATCCGACGTCCAAACTAGTTTGGACAGTGTGAGTTATTACTCCAAAATGAAGTCAATAAGAACTTCTGATGGCCGGTCTTAGAACTTTCTTTGCGGACGCTCCTGCACCCCTGTAGATGTCCCTTTTAACGATGGGGTTCCAATTGGGACCCTTACAGGTCTGTTACTCTGAGAGTGTACAAATGGAAACAAATGGTCCTTTACAGGTCCATTTGGTTCCATTTGTACACTCTCAGAGTTATGGTGGTCCTTGAAATAAAAAAATAAAAAAATAAAAAACGTTTGAGAACCACCGGTGCATATACTGTAGCCAGGGTTGCCAGATCTGCCCCGCAAGATTTTATTTGAAAATAGACTATCTACAAGCTCACAACGCGTCGCATCGCAATACGTTGTGGGCTTGTAGATCTGCTATTTTCAAATAGCTGATGGATATGTTAAAGTGCACTTGTGGCCCGCATAGTCGCTTCTTTTGGGCTGGTTTTCCTAGACTTGGTTGCTTGTTTCTCTCACAGAATCTGGCAACACTGACTGTAGCAAGTGAACCGGTGATAAAAACCTGGTTCCGGAAACGGTTCCAAAATGTGATGGAACCGATTCCTGGTTCCGTCAATGTTGGACCTGGTTCCTCCTGTTCCTATCGTCCTGACTGTCCTAACTCAGTGGTTCTCAAACTGTTTCATGTCAATGACCCCCAAATTGACACTTATTAGCCCGCGGACCCCCATTTGAAAAGATAAGCCAGGGACCCCCCATAAGAGAAGATTTTTACGGCTCTAGCGGTAAAAAATAATTATTTCAAGGACCCCCCAGTTTGACATGCATTTTAGGCTACGGACCCTCATTTAATGGCATTACTATCCCTGAGACCCCAATTTATATTGTAAAATCAATGTTAATTTAACTCTGAGAGTTACACTCAGAGTTATAGACACATAAGGGTCCATTTGGTTCCATTTGTACAGTCTCAGAGTTACAGACCCATAAGGGTCCATTTGGGTCCTATCCATCATTTAGCTGGGGACCCCCTGGAACCCCCTCAAGTACCCCTGGGGGTCCCCGGACCCCACCTAACTAGTTTGGACAGTGTGTGATTGGTCAGAAGTTAAGTTGGTCGTGATATAATGTTATTTCATTTTAGGTTTTTTTTCGCATTCAGCCCCAAGCTTCATTCTGCCAGCAGTGAACAGGCATTGGATTTTTGATGGATTTAATAGAATACTGTATTAGCAGTTTGCAGGGGGAAAAAATCACATGAAAGTACAGTTCAATACAAGGTCAGCTATAAGAGGATTTAAAACCCAAAGAAAGCCTATGGCTTGTTTCCATTGGGGTCCTTTGTACTCAATTCATAGAGACATTTAATGACAGACAGATGTACACTACTATACTACAACATCCTAAAAACAGTTTGAAACAAACAGAAAAAACAAAAAAATATGTAGCTACAGTAAACAGTTTGAGTGGGGGCTAGGTTTTGACTCTTACAGGGGCCAGTTTCGAATTGCAGCCACCTGTAGGTACAGTAAAAAGCATACTTTTACACTTTGGCTATTCAAAAATCTACAAGCTATGAGCTTGTAGATCTGCTATTTTTGAAAAATCGTGAAAATGTGTACAAATCTTTGAAAATATATTGTTTAAAGCGAACATTTTTAACTCTATTCTTTGCTTCTGGGGGGTCTCCTGGAACAAAATATTTTGAGATGGGGGTCGGCGGCCAAATACATATAATTGTGGGGGTCCTTGACATGAAAAGGTTTGAGAACCACTGATATAGAAACATACGTTTTTTTCAGAAAACTGTGATTTAGAAGACATTAGTAGAAACGGCTTCAGGTCTTAATGGGTCAGTGCAAGTTCCAAGTACTGTACTCTTTTAGAGCAGTTTTGAACACTCCTTCATGGCGTTTGGTAGGGCATTCCACATTTTTGTGGCATAGCAGGAGAACAAATTCATACCCTTTTTGGTGCCAAATCTGGGTTGAACAGGATTAGTGGATTAGTGTTATGATTGTAGACTTCATTTACGTTTTTTTTTTCTATAGGAACTACAAACTGTCCCTCTCTAGTGATCACACCACAACCAGACCAAGCAAACTGTCGCAATAAATAGCAAAACCTCCATACCTTATAATATAAGTGCCACATTTCCTACGGCACGTTGTTTACCTTTTTTATATTTGGGAAGGCGGTATCCAGGGTCCCTTGACGCTCAAACCACTCTCTCTCGTACTCGCGGTCTGGTCTCGGGCAAATATCTTGTCGCTTAGAAGTTGCAGAGACTCGGTCCTGGCCTCCCTAGGTTGGCAGAAGGAAGGTAGTGCCCAGGATTACATAGACAATTGGCACTGGGTGTAAAAAATAGGGTTACAAAATCGTTGGATAAAAAATAAAAAAAGAATAATAATACAAAAAAAAGAAGTTGCAGAGATTTCTCAAAGGTACCCAGAGATGCAGTAGTAGCGCGCCTGAAAGCTGCATTAATCCGCACGGATCGGCGCTGCCGTTTAATACTTTTAATAGTTTAGTAAAACTTAAGCTCCTCCTCTCTCACACTCTGCTCCACTGCCCATGTCCCGCCTCCCCGCGTTGTGATTGTCATGCAAGCATGTAGGAGCTCGCCAATCAGAGGCGCAGCTTGTCAGTCACCGCGGGGAGGCGGGACATGGGCAAATGTTAAACGGCATCGCCGATCCGAGACCAGACAGTGGTAGCCGCGAGTACGAGAGAGAGTGGTTTGAGTAGTCTCGCGTGGCCAGACTGTTGCCTCCCACAATTTACAAATGTTTCCGGCATACAGTCTGGGACTCGGAAGCTCTGATCATGATTAAGGGGAAAGCGGAAGCCCCTCCCCTACCCACTTCCGTTTTAGCATTGTGCAGTGGCGCAAAGGAGTCCGACTGGAATCACAACAACAAGTGTTAAATAATATAAATATGATATATATATGAATATATGTATGTATCATATATGATACGTATATGAATATAATGATAAACAATCCTCGCACAAATAACATGAATCTACCTATGACTCTATGCTTCCGCCTCGGTTCGGTTTCCGCTGGGACTACAGGTTCGCGGGCACCGCGTCGTGATTGGTCGAATGTCTTTCCGGTCTGATTAGCATAGAACAACTTCCGTTAAGCAGCTTTCGGGAAGTGGAGTTCCAGACTCTATATAGCATTCAGAGATTGTGGAATAGTTGTCTGGTGATGCGAGACTAGGTTTGAGCGTCAAGGGACCCTGGATACCACCTTCCCAAATATAAAAAAAGGTAAACAGGGTCCCGAAAGGGGCTAACAGCACGTCAGAACGATATCCAGGTAATAAAATAACCGCGCTGGTTGTACACAAAATGCTTCAGTTGACAAAGATGATGACAGAGCGAGCTGCCAGCCTGTGCCACATGCTGTGATCCATTGAGCAGATTAGTGAGTGGGCGGTATCTGGCTCTCAGAACTCTCTCTCTCTTTCTCAAGGCCATCAGAAAAAAGTTCTGATGTCAGCGTTGCTATCATTCTTTGACAATATATTCCAGGCGTTACACCTGCATGCAGAACCCGCCACAATAACTGGGTCTCAGGTACTGATTCTGCTCTGTTTTCACTCCAAGGTCTTGTAGGAAAGGAAAGGACATCTATGTGAATATGTTGCGACATTTGAGAGCTTGTAAAACAAATTTTTATTAGAGCATAAGATCTCCTCAGGTGAACATTGAAATTTGTATGTAAATTGATATTTCAAGTGACAAAAACAAACAATTCTTGTTGTGCAACTGTTGATTTACAAATGTAAGAATATTACTTTCTGTGACAAGCTCTGGAATTTCGCATATGTCCTTTCTTTCTTTACATAACCCTTAGGCAGTGGTGGAAAAAGTACTC
The DNA here is from genome assembly GCF_963454915.1 of Gymnoscopelus microlampas. NCBI lineage: Eukaryota > Metazoa > Chordata > Actinopteri > Myctophiformes > Myctophidae > Gymnoscopelus > Gymnoscopelus microlampas. The sequence continues at coordinate 6,615,109 of NC_139956.1, forward strand.
AAACGTTTTACTTAAGTAAAAGTATCAATACTGCACTGTAGAAGTACTCTGTTACAAGTAAAAGTCCGGAATTCTAAATTTACTTGAGTAAAGTTACAGAAGTATTGCCATCAAAATGTACCTAAAGTACCAAAAGTAAAAGTACAATTTTTTTTCAAAATAGCCGATCTACAAGCTCACAACGTGTCGCAAAGCGACGCGTTGTGAGCTTGTAGATCTGCTATTTTCAAATAGCCTATGTATAAAATAGGGCTAAAGTGGTAAATGTATGTTTCGTAATATCATAATTTATATCTGAAAAGTAACTAGTAACTAAAGTTTTCAAGTAATTGCAGTGGAGTAAAAGTACAATATTTGCCTCCGAGATGTAGTGGAGTAGAAGTAAAAGTATTGGAAATTGGAAATACTCAAGTAAAGTACAAATACCTCAAAGTTGAACTTAATACAGCACTTAAGTAAATGTACTTTACTTTCCACCACTGCCCTTAGGTAGGAGTGAGCATATGAGGAGCTATGGGAAAGAGCAGAATATGGACCTGAGACAGGCAAGAGCTTTGATGTGCCAGTCCAGGTATATGATTGGCTGGGCAGATGTGCAAGTCCTGAAGGACAATTGGCTGAAGGCGTCCAGGGAATGGGATCCTTGCCCATCTGGTGTCACACAGAGCTCTGCGATTGATTGGCTCCTTGCCTTTCCTCCTGCTGTGGACCAACCAGCAGTGGTGGAAGATGAACTCAGATAGTTTGCTTAAAGGGATTCACACCCAGTGTGAAGTGGGCGGTGTGGTCACAGTGGTCATCACAGTGATGGAAGTGATTCACTTAAAAAAAAAACATAGAAGTGTTTCTTTTAAGTGCATAGTCCTATTTATAGGGCTATGCACATGTGTCATGTGTTTCTAGCCAATCACAGTCCTGAATAGAGTCATGGTGGCCAATCACGGTGCAGGGTTAGGGGGGTACAACGGTGGCCAATCACAGCGCAGGGTTGGGGGGGTGCAATTGGGTCGATGTCCAAACCTCACATAGGGGCGGTTGCACCGCCCAAAAACTGTTGTAAAGAACCGCCCCTCCAAATTCCGTGCCTCAAAAAAAAAACGTTTGAGAGTGTTTTAAAGTTTTAAAACCGAAAGTAAAAACACTGCAGAGAAAACCATTTTTGTCGGCTGCACTCGGTTCCATTCGGTTTCACTCGAACTCGCCACGCGAACACGGACGCACATGGACGCGCATGGACGCGCATGGACGCGCATGGACGCGCACATGCGTGCGTTTCATTAACGTCCCGGACAGAGCTGGATACCCGGATGTCAAAACATAAATAGTAGGGAAAATACGGATTTCAGAAAGAGGACTGTGTTTTAATGCAGGAAAACACCCCAGCATCATTATATAGTGGCTGATAGAGGGGGAAAAAATGCAAAATATATATATATAAATATTTTTAGATTTAGGCTTAAAGTTACCTCGAATCCCTTTAAGTAAAAGTAGCACCGCAATGGACATACTCAAGTAAAGTAACTAACTAACTAAGTAACAACTTGAGAAAATGTACTAGTTACTGGTTACTGGGAAACAGAGACAGAGACCAGTAGAGTTAACTGTCCACCACTGCCACCCAGCTGCCTCTAGAAGCTCTGCTGTTACCTGCATTAGACCACTGTTTCCCACACAATTTATAAAAAGTTAAAACAAAATAATCACATCTTTTCATCGATTAAAAACAATTCCAACATTTTTCAAAAGTATTTCCTGAATAAAATGAAAATATCAAATAAACCCAAAAATAAAACATAAATAAATACCCCCAAAAAAGTTTAAGAATAATTGAAAATAGCAAAGATCCACAAGCTCGCGACTTGGCGACGCGTTGTGAGCTTGTGGATCTGCTATTTTCACTATGTTGGGTCACGGGGCAAACGTCTCATTTCTCATTTGGGGTCTGGAGCTAAAACGTTTGGGAACCACTGCCTTTAGACAGCTTGATCTCCTGCTTGGCACCATGACGCTTTGTCTGCTGATAGCAAAGCTCCAGTGCCTGGTACTGGGGCCCTGGGGGAGAGATGTTACAAGTTACTTTTGTTTGTCTGCTCTGCAACATTGACGTTTGCTTGCCAGAAGTGGGTGCATGCCATTTAACGCATTAAGACCTGGAACGCATCTGTGTCGCTTTTTTTATTTGAGCTAAAAAAAAAGCATTATTTTACACTTTGGGCTATTCAAAAACAGCAGATCTACAAGCTCGTAGCGCGGCACCGAGTGCCGCGCTATGAGCTTGTAGATCTGCTATTTTTGAAAAAATCGTGAAAATGTGTGCAAATCTTTGAATATATATTGTTTAACGTGAACATTTGTAACTCTATTCTTTGCTTCTGGGGGGTCCCTGGAACAAAATATTTTGAGATGGGGGTCCGCAGTCAAATTCATGTCATTTTGGGGGTCCTTGACATGAAAGAGTTTGAAAACCACTGATATAGAAACATACGTTTTTCAGAAAACCGTTTAGGATTTAGAAGACATTTTGCAGAATCGGAACCTCAGGCGCCTCAATGGGTTAATAATTGTGTCTGTGTGAAGAGCCAGTGTTTCTCTCTCTCTCTCTCACTCTCTGCCTCTCTCTCGCACACACGCACGCACGCAGGCGTGCACGCACACGCACACTCGCTCGCTCGCTCGCTCGCTCGCACGCACGCACGCACGCACGCACGCACGCACACACACACACACACACACACACACACACACACACACACACACACACACACACACACACACACACACACACACACACACACACACACACACACACACACACACACACACACACACACACACACACACACACACTCTGCCTCGCTCTATATCTTTCTCTCTCTCTGTGCCTGACTGCCTGCTGTCCAAATTATTGTCAGTTCAGGCTGGGCAAATGCAAGAGAGCTCTCCCGTTTACCGCACTATGCTGTGAACTTTGGATCTTTGGTATTTATTGATTATGATGGTAATTATGAACAAAACTTTTACATTATATTTCTGAGTGTTGTGCGAATGTGCGGTACATCACAAATCAGAAAAAAATGGCTTAAAGGACCACTACACCCATTTTCAGCTTATCAAGAGCATTTCTGTCTACTCACTCTGTGTCTCAGAGGAGGGCTGTGGACAGACCAGAAACCTGCCTATACCAGTGACATCATCGGTAGGCAGGTTCGGTCATTTTAAACAAGATTTCAAACCTTTTCTTTTCTTTTTTGTTAACCCATTAAGACCGGAACACATCTGTGTAATTTTTTTTTAATTTCTTTGGCTATTTTTTAAAAATCGTAAAAAATTGTGCAAATAAGCGAACATTTGTAACTCTAATCTTTGCTTCTTGGGGGTCCCTGGAACAACATATTTTGAGATGGGGGTCCACGGCTGAATACATATAAGTTTGGGGGTCCTTGACATGAAAAAGATGGAGCACCACTGATATAGAAACATAGTTTTTTTTTTTTCTAAACTGTTTTAGAAAAAAACAGTTTAGAAGAGTGGATTTAGAAGACATTTGTAGAATCGGCCTCAGGTCTTAAAGGGTTAATGCAAGTACAACGGCTTAGCATGCAGGAAGAGAAAGGATACAGTTTCTATAAGCTTGCATTCCCCATCGATGATGTCACTGGTAGGCAGGTTTCTGAACTGTCCCACAGCCCACCAATGAGACACAGAGTGAGTAGACAGAAATGGGGTCATCTTATTATAATGAGCATTAGTGACGACCAATTATATGAAGATAAAGGTGGATAATGGGTGAAGCGTTTGTTTAATTTATCATCACCTCATTGATTTGATCTCACGTTGTCTCGTCTTAAAGTGGTCCAAATAACGTGGTGCCGCTTTGGATTTTCCAACTATGTTTTAGTGGTTTATAATGGCATGTACAGGAATCATGTATATTCTGCTTCACAAGACATGGTACTTGTACACAATATAACTGAATTGGCTTAAATGCAACAACAAGTCTTAAGGTCGTGACAGACGGGAAGCGGTCCACGCGGGCGTTACCGCTCGGCTCAGCGTGGATCGCGCCGCGATAATTGTTGTTTTGTCCTCCTGCGCGGTGCGTTTTTTTGCAACAGTTTTATTTTTTATATTACTCCTACAAATTGTGTCCAAACATCATGCAAATCGGTACCCATTATCTCTGTAGTCAAGTGGTCAAGATGCTTCTGTCCGATTTTTCATATTACATCCTGATTGCCGAATTCCGAACATTGCTGCCCCACAATAACCTACCTGACCTGGCGGAGACCTGTGCTCCGAGGAGCACTTTTTCTAGTTGAAAATGAATTACATATAGGCACGTCGGCCGCTTGCCGTCTGAAAGGACCCTTGAGCTTATTCTCAAGCTGTGCTGTTCCTGCTGCAAGTAAAATAGCCTTTCTAGACCTTTTCAGGCCTCGAACTGAATCAAGGAATCGAAATGCTCAACTAAGTACTCAAATGTTTTACTTAAGTAAAAGTATCAATACTGCAATGTAGAAGTACTCCGTTACAAGTAAAAGTCCAGAATTCACAATTTACTTGAGTAAAAGTACAAAAGTATTGGTATCAAAATGTACTTAAAGTACAAAAAGTAAAAGTCGCGATGTGACGCGTTGTGAGCTTGTAGATCTGCTATTTTCAAATAGCCTAGGTATAAAATAGGGCTTAAGTGGTTAATGTACTGTATGTTTTATAATGTAATAAAGTAACTAGTAACTAAAGTTTTCAAATAATCGTAGTGGAGTAAAAAGTACAACATTTGCCTCTGAGAGGTAGTGGAGTAGACCTAAAAGTATTGGAAATTGGAAATACTCAAGTAAAGTACAAACACCTCAAAATTGTACTTAAGTACAGTGCTCGAGTAAATGTACTTAGTTACTTTCCACCACTGAGTACCCCCATACTTGAGTAAATAATACTTGGTTTGCACCACTATTTTTTTGTTTTTTTGTGAACAACACCTGTATAGCCATACAACAGTCCCTTCCCTCTTCCAGTGAACTGAAGAGATGAGATATCTTGGTTCCTCCTCGTCGCCAGGGGAGTGTCAGCCCTTTAGAATGACCTTGTCACCCGCGACTTGGCACATCTTTGACTTGTGGTCCAACGTGGAGGTGCCACGCTCCTTAATGCTGCCCATTACCATTATTAACCCATTGAGACCGGGAACGCATCTGTGTCATCATTTTAAGATTTATTTGGGCTATTCAAAAAATAGCGGATCTACAAGCTCATAGCGCGGCACCGAGTGCCGCGCTATGAGCTTGCAGATCTGCTATTTTTTTTTAATTAAGTACAACTTTGTGCAAATCTTTGAATATATATACATTTTTGATTCATATCTTTGCTTCTGGGGGGTCCCTGGAACAAAATATTTTCAGATGGGGGTCCGCGGCCATAACCACTGATTTAGCAACATAATACGTTTTCTTTTTTTTTTTCTTAAGTAAAAGACACTAGTAGAATTCCCCCGAAGCAAAGATTTGGGTTAAAAATGTTATATATATATATTATACTAGAGTTTCGGGGGGCTACGCCCCCCTCAACCCCAGCCGCGCACGGGGCTTTGCGTTTGTTGGTCCCTCCGTGTCCCTGTGTCTGTATCCGTGTAGCTGCAGCACAGAGTGGGCAGTATAGATGGGGATTATGGCTGTTAGAGGCATGTACGCGCACGGGGCCCGCGTGGGCGTGTGTATATGGGGGTAGACAAATTGTGTAAGTAACATTTGCAAAAAGGGAAAAAAAAAAAAAAATTGTAAGAAAGTGTAATGTAAAAGTTACAAAATGATGACAAATAAGTAGAAGAAATTATATTTTGTATGTTTCGCGGACCACCAGGGGGTCCGCGGACCCCCTGGTGGTCCGCGCGGAAATCGTGGGATGAAAATTTCCAAAAGGAAAAAAAAAAAAAAAAAAAAAAAAATATGAAGGTGGTTGCTTGTTTTTCTGAAAGCTGGCGAATGGCAGCCCTTTCTGCAAGATGGCGGCCGCCTGGTGTTGTTGTGAGTACGTGTATTTGGGGGGGGGGGGGGGGGGTTGCACGGGGCGGTCCTGCCATTACGTTAGTTACTGTAGTTGCTGTGGAGCTACATAGTTCTCCAGAAGACACACACAAACATACACCATCTACAATGGACGAACTGAGCAGCAATATAGACATTCACCACACGAACGTGCATTGTTGACAAAGTGATTGCACAGCCGCTGCAGGCATGACAACCAGGTTAGCGTTAGCGACATGGCAGCTATCACAGCGCCCTGTCCGTCGTGCTGCAACTGCCTGTGATGGCTACAGCAGTAACAGCAAGCTGTCTGCGATGCCATTGTCTGGAGACTGCTCTTAGCGTGACACGACCAATGAGAGTGAGCGCTGTAGTTGTTGCTAAGATACGGTGGCGTCTCTGCCCCATAGCTTGTAGATCTCTCACACATGATTGGCGTAGGCTGCGTTGCCAGGTCTGACTTTGTGTCTAAGCAATGGTGGGCTTATTTTTGCGCGCCTTTGGGCTCGTTTGCATTGTGCGCACGGCAGCGCTTGTTTAGCGTACGTCAGCGCGACGTGGCAACGGACGTGGCAACGTGAAAGGTGATTGGCTGGTGAAAAGAAACACCCGACGTTACACCAGAAATGGTGCCTGGAGAAAATGGTGACCAAAAAAAAAGTTTGGAAAAAAAGGAAAAAAACCCCGCAGCGGCTGCCTGCTGTTGTGGTGATGAGGTCGTGCGCACGGTAAACGGTACGAAGCTGCCTCCCCTTCCGTTTTGTCCGACATTTGGTGAGTAGAATTAATTATGTTGCGCGGTGGAAAAGGTGTAGTGAACAGTGAGATGTCCCCTACGCGAGGCGTAAATTCAGTGCGGCCGCCGTGGCGAGTCAGTAGGCGACATGTGGTCTGGCGGTGCGTTGTTTATCCGATAACAGAGCTGTGGGGTGTCACCACCGAGGGTGCGGAAGTTGCTCGCCATTTATATAGTTAGATATATATTCAAAGATTTGCACGGATCTTCACGAATATTCTAAAATGGCCAAAGAAATCAAAAAAATGACACGGACCCCCATTTCAAAATATGTTGTTCCAGGGACCCCCCAAAAGCAAAGATTTGAGTAAAAAAATGTGCTTTAAAAATATATATATTCAAAGATTTGCACACATTTTCACGATTTTGCAAAAATAGCCAAAGTGTAAAATAATTCTTTTTAGCTCAAAACAAAAAAAGTGACACAGATGCCTTCCCGGTCTCAATGGGTTAATGGGACGTGACACGAGCCATTGGCACGCCTAACGCTATCTCCCCCCCCCCCCCCCATCAATGAGGAATGGCTCTCCTCCGTGGCGGCGTCATAGAAGTGCTTCATTAGTGTGACTTGGGGGGAAGTCAAGTGTTGAGAATGCATTCCCTCTGCATGGGGGAGCGATGGCATAAGTATACACCTAGTGACAGCTCAGTGACCTGACTGAAGGGGGGGGTCCCCATCCTTAATGTTTGATGGTGTTCAAGGAGTGCTGGCTCTCTCAACACTTTACTATGAAAAAAAGTCTAACTCATCTACTCTGGACTGCCTGACTAATGCGTATCCAGTGGTGGAAAAAGTTTTTAAAAAAATACTTAAGTGAAAGTATTAATACTGCAATGTAGAATTAGGTAGTCTGTTACAAGTAAAAGTCCAGAATTCAAAATGTACTTGAGTAAAAGTACAGAAGTATTGGTATCAAAATGTACTTAAAGAACCAAAAGTAAAAGTAAAATAAGTAAAAAAAAAGTAAAGTAAAAAGTAAAGAACCAAAAGTGAAAATAGCAGATCTACAAGCTCACAGCGTTGTGAGCTTGTAGATCGGCTATTTTCAAATAGCCTAGGTATAAAATAGGGATAAAGTTAATGTGTGTTTTATAACGTAATAGTGTATATCTGCAAAGCAAATAAAGTTTTCAAATAATTGTAGTGGAGTAAAAGTACAATATTTGCCCCTGAGATGAAGTGGAGTAGAAGTAAAAGTATAGACAATTGGAAATACTCAAGTAAAGTAAAAGTACCGCAAAATGTTACTTAAGTACAGTACTTGAGTAAATGTACTTAGTTACAGGTATCTACTGTACTGAGCTTATAGATGTAGGGCTGGGAAATTCATAGAAAAGGCCGTGGGGAAGATAAGTATTGAACGCGGCAACTTTTTTCCCCATTAAATATATTTCCAATGATGCTATTCACGTTGAATTCTTACCAGACATTGGTATTAACTCAATTAATTTGTAAGGGTGTACAGTATAAGGGAAACCAGAACAGTGGGCTTTCATATTTTACATTTGATTTAATGTATGTTTGTTTATTCATTTATTTGTTTGTTTGTATTTATTACATTTAAGGCCCAATATTTCAACAAATTGCTACAAAACCATGTGATAGCCAGTCATTTGAGGATGTAGCTACTGATACTGATGTCCGTGCATGTTCAAATCATATACTGTACTTTCCATTATTTCTGACTATTTTCCAAAGCAGACATGCTTTTCATTTTGAAAAAATAAATAAAAATAGAACCAATTAAATGTCGAGGAGCCCACGAGGATTAAGTGCCCACTGGACCCGTATCCATGTGGAAGTAGTTCTACCTCCTATCTGTACAGATCAACACGAGCTGGGTTAGTGCAAATTAATGGGATATAAAAAAATTGTGTTTTTTTGTTACCAAGCTGTTACACAAGATACATCTCATGATGGGCAAAGCTCTCAGGACATTCGCAAACAATAGGCAACGTACTCCACTCCACGGCCAAGTTGGAGTGCATTGCCTATCAGGCTGCCAATGTCTGGAGAGAGAGCTTTTTGCTTTTAACCCTTTAAGCCCGCGTCCGTGTAATTTCAATATTTCTTTGGGGCTATTCGAAAATAGCAGATCTACAAGATCTACAATCTACAGATCTACATAGCGCGGCACCGAGTGCCGCGCTATGAGCTTGTAGATCTGCTATTTTTTTGGAAAACAAATCGTGACAATGTGTGGAAATCTTTGAATATATATATATCATTTTTTTTACTCAAATCTTTGCTTCTGGGGGTCCCTGGAACAAAATATTTTCAGATGGGGGTCCGCGGCCAAATACATATATATATATATTTTTCAACTGTTGGGATTTAGAAGACATTTGTAGAATCCCCCAGAAGCAATACGATTTGAGTTTAAATGTTCGCTTTAAAATATATATATATTCAAAGATTTGCACAAAATGTCCATGATTTAAAAAAAAAAAATAGCAGATCTACAAGCTCATATCGTGACACAGACGCGTTCCCGGCTTGAATGGGTTAACACATCATGAGATGCTTCTTATGTGCCAGCTTGGCAACAAAAAAATAACTTTTTATAGCATCTCAATTTGCAATAACCCGGCGGATGTTGATTTGCACAGATAGGAGGTACTGTAGACATACTGACGTAGTGACAGGCAGGCATGTCACTTCAACCTGCTGTTCTCAACCCGACTCAACAGTGTTCTGCAGTAACAATGGATGTGAACTACAAGCTCACAACGCTTGAGTGAGATGAATAGGTCATATAAGTGGCAAGAGCACTTCAGCCATTTTCAACCTTATCTCCATATAATTGGTCCTCACTAATAATCAGGGCCGGCGCATCCATACAGGCCCTAGAGCGGCAGTTTGGAGAGGCGGCAAAAAATATATATATATTTTTTTAAATTAATTTTAAATGTTTTGATAATAAAATCAGGCAAAAATAAGAATTAAATAACATAACCCTAACCTAACCCTAACACCGAGATAAAGTAGCCAAAAACAGAAGAAAAAAAAGTATCAAAATCCGCCCAGAAACCGAGCTTGCTAATAATCAGCATAAGACGGCACCAGTTCCGTCTACTCTCTCATGTTTCAGTGGTGGTCTGTGTGGACAGGTCTGTGGACCCATGCCTACCACATTATCCATGAGGATTACAAGCCAATAACGGTGGTGGAAAGGGTACTCACGTTTTTTTACTTAAGTAAAAGTATCAATATTGAGATGTAGAAAATACTCTGTTACAAGTAAAAGTCCGGAATTTAAAATTGACTTGAGTAAAAGTACAACATTTTGGTATCAAAATACACTTAAAGTTAAAAGAAAAGTAGAAAGTACTCATTATGCAGAATGTCCCATTTCACAAGTTTTCAAATGTATAAAAATCTTTTGAAAATAGCAGATCTACAAGCTCATGCACAATGCGACGCATTGTGAGCTTGTAGATCGGCAATTTTCAAATGGCCGAAATGTAGTGGTTAATGAATGTTTTGTAATAATAATCAAAAAATAAAAAGTAACCAATAACTAAAGTTTTCAAATAATTGTAGTGGAGTAAAAGTACCATATTTGCCTCTGAGATGTAGTGGAGTACGAGTAAAAGTACTGAAAATTGGACATACTCCAGTGAAGTACAAACACCTCAAAATCGTACTTAAGTACAGTACTTAAGTAAATGTACTTAGGCACTTTCCACCATGGCAAGCTTATAGAAAGTACAGCCTTTCACTTCCTGGAAAGTTTAGCATGCTGAATTGAAATAGAAGCCATTGTTCTTGCATTAATAAATAAAATAAAAAAGGAAAGGTTGAAATCGTATAATGAGCATTAGCGAGGACCTATTATAATGAAGAAAATGGGTGGAGAGCTCCTTTTAAGGAGTCCTCTGAAATGAGTGAAAACTATATATTTTCTGCTCATAAACTCTTTCTGCAGCAAAGGTGAAGTGTGCACATTCAAAATTCATGAAATATTGTATTGCTGGGAGTTGAGAGGCTTTGCTGAGGGCCACTTCAATAATGGTCAATGAAGGATTGATCTCTGTATAGTATGGTGTTGCTGTCTGCTGGCTGCGTGTGGGCGCTATATGAAATCTTGAAAATAGCCGATCTATGAGCTCACAGCACGTCACCGTGTGACACGTTGTGAACTTGTCGATCGGCTATTTTCAACAAAGTCTTAATAAGTCATAATTAAGTGCTTACGGAGTCCTCTGAAATAGGTTTTAAAATATCTATATTCTCAGCGCTAGGGCGGAGCAGTGGTAAAGTGCCCATGGCCAGCACCACCATGGAGGCTGAGGGGTTCGAATCCACCGTGATGCATGATCAGTGGTGGGAAAAGCACTAAATTGTTTTACTTACTAAAGTAATACAATGCAGGTCCACAAATAACTGTTTCATTTGTTTTCACCGGAAGACGGAAGCGTTTCAAAAACGTTCTTTTAATTGTTTTATACGATCTGTGGATCGTTTCTCTTAGCCAGTGGAGCTTTAGTTACCGTGAGCTGTGTTTTCTTTTTCTGTTGTTTTTCCATCTTCAAATCATACAATCTCTTAAAAACAGCGCGAGATTCCTTTTTGTTATTAGCGCGGTAGTTCCTGGCCAAACAGGAAACCGGTGCGGTAGTTCCTGGCCAAACAGGAAACCGGTATGGTAGTTCCTGGCCAAACAGGAAACCGGTACGGTAGTTCCTGGCCAAACAGGAAACCGGTGCGGTAGTTCCTGGCCAAACAGGAAACCGGTATGGTAGTTCCTGGCCAAACAGGAAACCGGTGTGGTAGTTCCTGGCCAAACAGGAAACCGGTGTGGTAGTTCCAGGCCAAACAGGAAACCGGTACGGTAGTTCCTGGCCAAACAGGAAACCGGTGCATTTCCGTTTCCGTTTTCCGGCCGGATGACGTCATTTTCGCGGGAAAGGCTCACCGAGCCACCTTTTCAATAGAAATTATAATAGAAAAGGCTTTCGGGGGTGAAATTCATGGAGTGGGTGTTGTGAAACATTTGCCACTCACAAAAGATATACAATTTAACCTACTGCCTGTCAGCAGGGAGTACTGAGCGGGAGGAGTAGGACGAAGGCTCTGCGTCCACCCGGTGGGGGCTCCTCACTGGCAGTGACAGGTGAGTCAGTATAGGACACAACAGTGGTTCTCAACCTGTGGGTCACAAGCTCACAGCGGCTAATTTCATTCTATTTATCTGTGGAACAGGAGCCAAACTAAATGTAACTCCTACAATTACAAGTGCTTGTCAGGGTGGGAGGGTCAAATTATGATTATTTTGGGGGGTCGCAGCCTGAAAAGGTTGAGAACCACAGGGATAAACAACACACAAATGTGTGTGGGGAGGAATTAATTGGCATAACGACTAAATTGGGGAGAAATGTGCTCCGTGACCGTTTTAAAATTCAGTGTACTGAGCCCGAGGTGAGGGCACTGCCACTGACTGATCCTACTTAGAAGTGTTATTAATATAATAATAATAACAATTGTCTTTATATTGTCTCACAGGGATATTCAGCTTCACAGTCTGTTCCCCAGAAAATACATAACAACGTAGCACACAACAACATAACAGTAGCACCAAGACCAGTGGTGGAAAAACGTACTAAAATGTTTTACCTAAGTAAAAGTATCAATAATGCAATGTAGAAGTACTCTGTTACAAGTAAAAGTCCCGAATTCAAGGTTTAATTGAGTAAAAGTACAAAAGTATTGGTATCAAAATGTATTTGAAGTACCAAAAGTAAAAGTACTAAAATGTTTGGAAATAGCATATCTACAAGCTCACAAGGCGTCGCGATGCGACGCCTTGTGAGCTTGTAGATCTGCTATTTTCTAGCCTATATATAAAATAGGGCTAAAGTGGTTAATGTATGTTTTATAATGTAATCATTTATATCTGAAAAGTAACTAATAACTAAAGACAATTGAAAATACTCCAGTAAAGTAAAAGTACCTACAAATTGTACTTAAAAAGTACAGTACTTGAGTAAATGTTACTTTACACCACTGACCAAGACAATACATGAAATCCACAGGATACACAAACCAACATAATCATGCTGGTCATAATGCGTTATAAACTCAGTGCAACAGCACATTATAACTACCAGGTAACACTTCACTTAAAGGTCGGGTCTATAATGCATTGTAATCACATTTATAATCCATCATAATGCATTTATAATGCATCATAACACTTAAATATATAAATATTCATAATTATGCATAACAACTTATAACAAAGACACGTTATAGTCACGTTATGGTTGTTATAGTGTGCTGTTCCACTGAGCTTATCAAGACCAGCACTTATAGAACGTTATAGACGTTGTTATAAGTTGTTATGAATAATTATAAACATTTATAACAAGTGTTATAATGCCATATACGTGCATTATATTTATAATGCATTATAGACCCAAACTTTAAGTAAAGCGTTACCAAATAAGGTTTAGATATAGCAGCTGTACAGTACAAGCACTCAAAGCGTGTGAAATATACTGTATATTCGCTGGGCATAGAGTGTTTTGCAGCAGAGGTGAAGTAGACACATTCAAAATTCATATAATATTGTATTGCTGGGAGTCGAGTGGCTTTGCCGAGGGCCACCTCAATAATAACGGTCAATGAAGGATTGATCTCTGTATTGTGTTTCTGTCTGCTGCCTGCGTGTGTGTGTGCGCGCGTGTGTGTGTGTGTGTGTGTGTGTGTGTGTGTGTGTGTGTGTGTGTGTGTGTGTGTGTGTGTGTGTGTGTGTGTGTGTGTGTGTGTGTGTGTGTGCGCGCGCGCGCATTCGTGTGTGTGTGTGTGTGTGTGTGTGCGTGTGCGTGCGCGCGGGCATTGGAAAGGAAAGAGCTCAATATGGTTTTGATCCCACTGGAGAGACACTCTTATTAAAATAAATTGATGTCTGATATTTTTGGGAAGTCCTGTTTCCAAGCAACAGGTACACCCGTGTGTACACTCATAGCATTACAGAACGACTCCCACCAGCCCCCATCTGTCTGTCTGCCATTACTATTGAAAACAATGCATTCTTATTACTGGGGCTGCTGGGCCATACGACTTCAATTCAGTATCACCATTATTTCAAATGTTTGCCTCGATTACAATCGATGAACGATTGTAAGCAACAAAATAGTGAAAATAGCCAATTTATAAGCTGTGTCACGATACTATGCAGTATTTGTGTACGCAACCATTGTATATTAGTTGAATTTAATTGAATTGAACCATTGTACAACAAGGTATGATATAGCGTTAAATGATTAAGACTTAAATTTAAATAGCAGATTTACAAGCTTGTAGATCTGCTATTTTTTAATGCTGAAATCTAAAATAACACAAATTCTTTCCCGGTTTTAATGGGTTAATAGTATTAATATATTAAGAAAAAATATATATTATTATTTTTTCGTGTCGATTCATTGATACGGTTTATAGGAAAGAAAATCTGTTGCTCTATTATTCGATTAACCTAAATGAGCAAGATTAAGTCGCTTATAGGTTCTAAATATCTGTTTAGATATATTTTCAGTTAATTGCCCTAGTCCTGCTTATTATACTATAACTAATATTCTTTTTCTATGCTATACCTCTGTATATTACAGCTATTTGTACAGTATAGCACATTGCATACAAACTCACTTCAAAGTGCTTCACATTAGGCATAAAAAAAAGCATTTGATATGAAATGGAGAATACAAAAAAATAGCCTGAAAAGAACAGAGGTCAACGTAGTGTTTTAAGTAGCCTGAAATGTTAATAAAATGCAGTGCAGAGCATAAAAACATGACCCGAGATGTCAAGTGCTCACACTGTAAAAGTAGGTAATTTAATTATGTTGGTCCCATAAACCACTGACTAATTTGAAGCTGCTGTATTAAGTGTTTTATCAACTGAATCACGTCAACCTTTTCTGAGCACTTCAGTCTGAAGTAGGGGTCTTCAACGTTTTCCAGGCCAAGGACCCCTTAGCTGAGAGCGAGATGAAGCAGGGACCCGCCACTACCAATTGTATAAAATTGGTTTGCAGATTAAACTTTTTCATAGATTTCATAGAGAGCTTCATAGACTTGTTTGATGCACTATCAGCCAGTGGTGGAAAAAGTACTCAAATGTTGTACTTAAGTAATTATTATATTAGTACTTAAGGAAAATATTTTCTACCAGGGACCCCCATAATAGAAGATTTGTATTGTTAAAATGTTCCTACATTTTTTTAAATATTTTTCAAAGCAGCACTATGTAGTTTGGGGTATCAGTGGCCACTTTGGACACAAATAACATGGCAGCCAACGTCTGACTTCATTACCCAAGAGTCTCTGCAAGCATGTCTGACGAGGACGCGCTGTCATTGGCCAGTCTTGCCTTGGCAATAATGCCAGGATGACACTCATCGTCTCCCCTACATCGTAATACAGTCAAGCTCCTAGCAGTCTATACATGTATGGAAGGATGATTGTTATTGCTTAAACATGTAACTTTATAATTTTGTGGGACATAATATGCTATATACTTAAAAAAAAATAGCAGATCTAAAAAACGTGTGATCGGCTAAGTTCAAATTGCCAAAGTTTAATATACAGTTAAAGTGGTTAAACTGATTTTGGCGCTCAATAAGCTCATTTAACTGGGGACCCCGTGGAGCTCCTTTCGACCCTACGATTTATACAAGCAAAACGCAATCTTATTCATGGATAAAAAACACCCTGGTGAACATATACCAAATGAGAGGAGTCTGAAACCTCTCAACCCTGCACTGGCATTGCTGTGACACAGACTGACGATGACATTTAACCATGACTCGTTTCAATGTCAAATTGCTCTTAAAGTTCCACTCACAGCGGTATTAAAAAAGATATTAAAAGGTCTTCAATTTAAAGTGCTGATAAACCTGCAGATAACCTATACACACTGTCTCTCCATCTCTCTAGCACACGCACACGAACACACACACTTTGGCATTACTATGCTTGTGAGGACATACGGGATTGTTAGGACGACAATTCTATGAATGCCATGTTTACCATTTTTAACCCCAACTATAGGAGTTATACTTAGTTGCAAGCTGGTGTCACACCGAAAATAGCAGATCTACAAGCTCAAAATGTGTCACACTGGGGCACAAATTGAGAGCATGAAGATATGCTATTTATGGTGAGTCATTAAGTATAAATCGGGCATAACTTATGACTCTAACACAGGGGTCTTCAACAGGGGGTATGGGACCCCTAGGGGGTCTTCAGAGTTACTACAGGGGGGCCACCGAATCTGTCTGTGATAGGATTTTGAACCCTAGCATCCCTGTTCCGGAGGTAAAATTAACCGAAAATATCAGATCTTTGTGAGCCAGTAGATCGGCTATTTTCGGCAAAGAGGTTTGGTATAGTAGAGGGAATATAGAGAGCACACCAAGTACATGTTTTGAGGGTTTAAAATACACATTAACTTAAATCCAACACAACGCTACACAATGATAGAGCTGTCAAACAAGTCTATATGCTATTTGTGAAATCAGCAACATGATTTTATACAAAATGTAGCCGGGATCCCTTCATCTCTCTTCTCAGCTAAGGGGTCCTTGGCCTGAAAAACGTTGAAGACCCCTGCTCTAACCCCAACCCATAAACCTACAGTAACCTCTACATTACAGTCATTTAGCAGACGCTTTTGTCCAAAGCGACTTACAATAAGTGCATTCAACATAGTTAGGCAAGAAAACTACTAATCACCAGAAGTCTTTAGTGCATTCCCTTCTAAAACAAGCAACTAAGAGTATACCTAGAGCTAAGGTAAAAGTGCAATATATCAGCTACCTACTTTCTTAAAGGTAGGGTTAATTATTTTCTTTGGTTAAATAAGTGTTAAATAGCTCTATATTCTGATAGTACTCATTGCTATAGAGTGTTTGTGGAGTAACAGGAGTCTCCATGTCTCTTCCACCTCTTTATTAAACAGAAAATGCATTTTCAGTTCAGTTTCATTTCCAATTGTATCCAATCAGGATAGAGAACTCAGTCAGGATATAGATTAAACAAGTGAAATTGGAAGTGATGACACTAAGAAATGAGCAGGCAAAATTTGAACTGGAACACTATAAAATGAGCTGATAAATGGGTACTTTCTCTTCATTGGCTGAGATTTTGTCACCTACCTGAAAATGTATTTTCTGTTTATTAAAGAGCTGGAGAAACGGGGAGACTCCTGTTACTGAACAAACACTCTGTAGCAATGATCACTATCAGAATATAGTGCTTCTACCTTTTAACAGAAAACTTTATGTTTTAACCAAAAAATATCACGTACCCTACCTTTAACCAGATGAGACGGATAGGAAAATCAAATGAGCAAATGCCTGATCTAACCCTAACATGAATCTATTCCTAATTGTAAGCATAACTTTTTTTTCTCCATATCTTGAGAGAAGCAGGAAAATTGACCTCACAGTCACAATGCCCATTTCTCAAATTCTACTATACTTGCGGGGACATGTGGCTCTCTCACAAATATAGCAAGTACACACACGCACGCACACACACACACACACACACACACACTTCCCGGACAGTTTAGCGGTTTAGATCGCTTAACCCTTTCAATCCGAGAACGCATCAGTGTCATTTTAGATTTCTTCGGGCAATTGAAAAATAGCAGATATACAAGCTCATAGCGCGGCACCGAGTGCCGCGCTATGAGCTTGTAGATCTGCTATTTTTGAAAAATCGTGAAAATGTGTGCAAATCTTTGATTTTTTTTAAAGTGAACATTTTTAACTCAAAAACAGTTTTTTGTTACTTTAATATCAGTGGTTCTCAAAATGTTCATGTCAAGGACGCCCAAAATGATATGTATTTCGGTGGTGACCCCCCCCATCTCAAAATATGTTGTTCCAGGGACCCCCCAGAAGCAAAGATTTGAGTTGCAAATGTTCGCTTATGTTATATATTCAAAGATATGCACACATTTTCAAGATTTTTCAAAAAAAAAAGCAGTTCTACAAGCTCGTAGCCGCGCTATGAGCTTATACGTCTCCTATTATTGAATATAAGCCCAAAGTATAAAATAAAGGTTGAAGTGGTTCAGATCTAAAAATGACACAGATGCTTTCCCGGTCTTAATGGCTTAATGCCAGCCGTCCAGTGGAGTTCTAAAATCCACATCTCATCATGTTGGAGTTTCTCCTCCTCATCCTCCCTGCTCCTCCTCTGAGACATGCTGTCACTCTGCCTCCCTGCTCGCTAACGACCTCATCCTGCTCCTCCTCCGCTAATGAGAGGCTCAAATATATGCTCTCTGTCTCTGGGCAGAAAGAAACCTCCTATCTCCATATTGTAACCGTTTGGGTTTTTTTTCCCGTAAATTAACAGCCCTACTTTGATCATACTACAGCGTCACACAGAAGCATGAAAAGTAGCAGATCTACAAGCTCGAAACGCGGAGCGAAGCGACGCGTTTCGAGCTTGTAGATCTGCTACTTTTCATGCTTTTGAATTTTGAATTTTGGACAGGTTTCCACCCGACAGACACGATATACGAACATCTGGCTATCACACTCCCAGTAAGGGGGGAGGGGGGAGAGAGAGAGAGAGAGAGAGAGAGAGAGAGAGAGAGAGAGAGAGAGAGAGACACACACACCCAGACAGAGATACTGCTGTATATTTCCTAACATAATATACACATTTTAAGCCATTTGTTAGTATTGCTTAACTTTACAAGTCTACTTTGGCCAGTACAGACAGAGGAGTGTATTAAGACCATTTGTTGGCTCCAGCCTGGGTGTGGGGTACACTTAGCATTTTCTATTGTTTTATCTTGGAGACAGTGCGTCTATCCATTTGTCATCAAGGCTGACACCTTTCCTTTCCTGGCTCTTTACAGTTGCAAATGTGGAGAGCCAGAGAAGGTGGGGTCCCACCTTACAGGGCTGACACACCCAACATGTACCTCCTCTTAGATCTCAAATGTGACCACTGCTATAAAAGACTGACTGAAATGTAACTAACTTAGTGTGTGTCTCAGAGGCCGAAGGGCCGATGAGGGGAGCTGATGGCTCCCTAGGAAAACTGTTTGTACTCTGTTTGTTCCATGAAATAAATCCGAAGCAACGAACCTCACTGCTGGAGTGATGTCTCAAATCCATTCTTCAACTACTCATACACATCTCTGGGACATCAAACTAACTTTACAATATGGCGTTGTTGGCAACTTCAATAGTGCAGTAAAACCTGTAAGTCTGTGGTTTTAAAGATACCACATAGGATGGTTATCGGCAAGATACCACAATACAAAGAGAGAGAGACACAGACAGACAGACAGACAGACACAAAGACAGACAGACAGACAGACAGACAGACAGACAGACAGACAGACAGACAGACAGACACAAAGACAGACAGACAGACAGACAGACAGACAGACAGACAGACAGACAGACAGACAGACAGACAGACAGACAGACAGACAGAGACACAAAGACAGACAGACAGACAGACAGACAGACAGACAGACAGACAGACAGACAGACACAAAGACAGACAGACAGACAGACAGACAGACAGACAGACAGACAGACAGACAGACAGACAGACAGACAGACAGACAGAGACACAAAGACAGACAGACAGACAGACAGACAGACAGACAGACAGACACAAAGACAGACAGACAGACAGACAGACAGACAGACAGACAGACAGACAGACAGACAGACAGACAGACAGACAGAGAGACAGACAGACAGACAGACACAAAGACAGACAGACAGACAGACAGACAGACAGACAGACAGACAGACAGAGACACAAAGACAGACAGACAGACAGACAGACAGACAGACAGACAGACAGACAGACAGACAGACAGACAGACAGACACAAAGACAGACAGACAGACAGACAGACAGACAGACAGACAGACAGATAGACAGACAGACAGACAGACAGAGACACAAAGACAGACAGACAGACAGACAGACAGACAGACAGACAGACAGACAGACAGACAGACAGACAGACAGACAGACAGAGACACAAAGACAGACAGACAGACAGACAGACAGACAGACAGACAGACAGACAGACAGACAGACAGACAGACACAAAGACAGACAGACAGACAGACAGACAGACAGACAGACAGACAGACAGACAGACAGACAGAGACACAAAGACAGACAGACAGACAGACAGACAGACAGACAGACAGACAGACAGACAGAGACACAAAGACAGACAGACAGACAGACAGACAGACAGACAGACAGACAGACAGACAGACAGACACAAAGACAGACAGACAGACAGACAGACAGACAGACTAATATCCTTCCACACATGCACTGTGTGAAGTGATCAGAATTCGTCCATTCCTCCTGTATATATCCGTCCACTAAAGCCCGTATCCGCCATCCCAGCTATCTCTGTAATGCACCTTGTGTCACGTCACGTTGTCTCATATCCTAACGGCTGTCTATTACTATGTACTATCTGAGAGCGTGTCAATGGAGCCACCAACTCATTTCTTATCTGGATTATATTTTCTTATTTTGGCTTCAGCCCTGACTTTGTGTTTGTCGCCGAGAATCACAGAACCGGTCTACAAGCTCACACCACGAAGCCACAAGCTCACAACGTGACGCACCGTCCTACAACGGAGTACAATAGGCGTTGTGCTTTTGTAAGCACAGTGTCTGCAGGAGCCTATAATACTGATGCTGTTGGGTTAGTAATGGTAGTGGTAGTGGTGGAAAGTAAAAGTCTTGGATTAACCCATTAAGACCTGAAGCGATTCTTAAAAATGTTTTCTAAATCCTAACTAAATTTCATGATTTTTCCAAAATAGCAAATCTACAAGCTCATAGCGCGGCACTCGGTGCCGCGCTATGAGCTTGTAGATCTGCTATTTTTGAATAGCCAAAGAAATCTAAAGTGACATACTGTAGATGTGTTCCAGGTCTAAATGGGTTAAACATTTACTCAATAAAAAACATATTGGTATCAAAATGTACTTAAAGTACCAAAAGTAGAAAGTACTCATGACCTACAGTATTCAGAATGTCCCATTTCACAAGTTTTCAAATGTATAAAATAGAATGTATAAAAATAGCAGATCTACAAGCTCACAATGCGGGCTATGAAAACTTTAGTTACTAGTTACTTTGTAGATTTTATGCGGAAAGTTGTGAAATATGC
Source organism: Gymnoscopelus microlampas (assembly GCF_963454915.1). Classification (NCBI taxonomy): domain Eukaryota; kingdom Metazoa; phylum Chordata; class Actinopteri; order Myctophiformes; family Myctophidae; genus Gymnoscopelus; species Gymnoscopelus microlampas. Next base: position 6,636,121 of record NC_139956.1, read on the forward strand.
GGCAAAATGCGAAATACGCGATATGCGAAAAGTTGCGAAATATGCGGAAATATGCGATGCGAAGCGCATATTATGTGATGCGGCCTTTTTGAAAAAACGTTACCCTGCATAATTATGCGCCATTTTGCTGATTATTTGGGAAATTCTGCGATCGCATAATCGCATTTTTCTGGACGGTCTAATAGTTAAAGTGTACACAAAGTGTGCAGGTGACAGTATGTGACATCTGCAGAATCTAAATAAGATGAAGTCCAGTCAGTGCACATCTATCTCCTGCTCGTCATTGTGCCCATTATTCTATTATCAGCTCTTTTTTTTTCATCTGATAGGAAACCGTTTTTTTCTTTCTTTTTCTTATTATGGCAGAGAGGCCACAAAATGCCATTTGTGTGCTGAAGGTTATAGAATATGAACAGTGATGTAAGAGAGGGGGGGAACGATTATATCAGTGCCCTTCGGATAGAGAGCAATGTCACACATGAGGAGGCAGAGTTTTCATCATGGCTTCTCTGATGGTTCTTTCTCTTCTTCGTCTTCCCTATTTTCCTCTTTTTTTTTTAACCCATCAAAACCGGGAAGTCTTCCGTGTCATTTTAGATTTTAACCACTTAAAACCATTATTTTATAGGAAATATCGCGAACATAATGTGCATTTATTTTTTATTTTTTTGTAACCCTTTTTTTCACCCAGTGCCAATTGCCTAAGCATGCAATCCGGGGCTCTATACTCTCCCTCTGCCAGCCTGGGTAGAGCCCGAACTCATCTGCTCATGCTTCCTTCAACGCATGAGGAGTTAGCAGACCGCTTCTTATCACCTGACAGGGGGGGGTAGCAAAGCAAAGCAAACATTTTGAACTCAAATCTTTGCATCTGGGGGTCCCTGGAACAACATATTATGAGATGGGGGTCCTTGACATGAAAAAGTTTGAGCAACTCTGATATAGCAACATACCTTTTTCAGAAAAACTGTTATTTAGAAGACAATTTTGTAGAATGGACCTCAGGTATTAATGGGTTAAAGGCAATCAGAAACATTACAGTATAACGTCACTGTCCGGCAGAAACCTTGTATCTCCATATTTCACCTTTTTATTATTCTTTTTTATTGTATTTGTTTTGTAAATTAATGCCCTACATTGTTGTACAACAGTGGAGAAGGAACAATTGGTGATCTACAAGCTCGCAATGTGTCGCCATGCTACACACTGTTAGCTTATAGATCAGCTATTTTTTTTTGTTGCTATTTTGGTAATATTTCTTAGTGTGTCTGTGGGTTTTGTAATTATTTAACCAATGCAAAGAATTAACAAGAGCTTGTGACTAAATAATAACTACATTGGACCCATCAGAATGCAGGGTATTTTTTCTGTCTTTTTTCCTGAAAGCTAATGGTAAATGGTGCATTTATATAGCGCTTTTATCCAAAGCACTTTACATAGATTGTGTATTAAATACATTCACCCATTCACACACGCATTCACACACACCCATTCACACACGCATTCACACACACCCATTCACACACACCCATTCACACACACCCATTCACACACACCCATTCACACACACCCATTCACACACACCCATTCACACACGCATTCACACACCCATTCACACACCCATTCACACACCCATTCACACACACCCATTCACACACGCATTCACACACCCATTCACACACCCATTCACACACCCATTCACACACCCATTCACACACACCCATTCACACACACCCATTCACACACGCATTCACACACCCATTCACACACCCATTCACACACACCCATTCACACACGCATTCACACACCCATTCACACACCCATTCACACACCCATTCACACACCCATTCACACACCCATTCACACACACCCATTCACACACACCCATTCACACACCCATTCACACACCCATTCACACACCCATTCACACACCCATTCACACACCCATTCACACACCCATTCACACACCCATTCACACACGCATTCACACACCCATTCACACACCCATTCACACACCCATTCACACACGCCCATTCACACACGCCCATTCACACACCCATTCACACACACCCATTCACACACACCCATTCACACACCCATTCACACACACCCATTCACACACGCATTCACACACCCATTCACACACACCCATTCACACACCCATTCACACACACCCATTCACACACCCATTCACACACACTCATTCACACACGCATTCACACACCCATTCACACACACCCATTCACACACCCATTCACACACCCATTCACACACGCATTCACACACCCATTCACACACACCCATTCACACACGCATTCACACACCCATTCACACACACTCATTCACACACGCATTCACACACCCATTCACACACACCCATTCACACACCCATTCACACACCCATTCACACACCCATTCACACACCCATTCACACACACCCATTCACACACACCCATTCACACACGCATTCACACACCCATTCACACACACCCATTCACACACCCATTCACACACACCCATTCACACACACCCATTCACACACCCATTCACACACACCCATTCACACACACCCATTCACACACGCATTCACACACCCATTCACACACACCCATTCACACACCCATTCACACACACCCATTCACACACCCATTCACACACCCATTCACACACACCCATTCACACACCCATTCACACACCCATTCACACACACCCATTCACACACACCCATTCACACACCCATTCACACACGCATTCACACACCCATTCACACACACCCATTCACACACACCCATTCACACACACCCATTCACACACGCATTCACACACCCATTCACACACACCCATTCACACACCCATTCACACACGCATTCACACACGCATTCACACACCCATTCACACACACCCATTCACACACGCATTCACACACCCATTCACACACGCATTCACACACCCATTCACACACCCATTCACACACACCCATTCACACACCCATTCACACACCCATTCACACACCCATTCACACACGCATTCACACACCCATTCACACACACCCATTCACACACGCATTCACACACCCATTCACACACACCCATTCACACACACATTCACACACCCATTCACACACCGATGGAGGAGGAAACCCTGCCTGCTCATCGGGAGCAATTAGGGGTTCAGCGTCTTGCTCAAGGACACTTCGACACTAACTCTGGGGGAGCCCGGGATCGAACCGGGAACCTCGCGGTTGCCATCCGGGCCGCTCTACCGGCCACTGTACCCCCTGAGCCACTGCCGCCCCATACATATGGTTCTGGACATACAAGCTTTCCGCCTGGACAGTGACTATATTATGCATTATTATTTTGCATTTATTTTTTTGCAGAGGTTTGCATTTGCCATAAAGTCTGCCCGAGATGGACCTTCCAGCCTTGTAACAACGGAGAGGGGCGGTAGGAGCAAAAGAAAAAATAAAATCCCATTAAAATGATGGAAAACAGAGAGAGAACATGGAAATCGTATTAGCAATATACTAACAGAAATGGATAAACGCGAAACGCAATCCAATATTGTCCAAAGTCATGAGTGGAAATAATACGGGGCCGGGGCACAAAAGATTCAATTCATTTCGACGGAGCGAGTACAGTAAATGCTAATGTTTACTGATTAAACTGTCGCTTCCATTAGAAAAGCATTAGCAACTCCATTACAATGATTAACCCATTAAAGCCGGGAAAAGCATCTGTGCCATGTTAGATTTTAACCACTTTATACTTTAGCAGATATACAAGCTCATAGTGTGTCAAATCTTTGAATATACATATCTTTTCTAAAAATCAAAAAATAGATCTAAAAATAGCAGATAACTTTGGCAATTAAAAAATAGTAGATCTACAAGCTCATAGCGCGTCACTTCGTGCCGCACTATGAGCTTGTAGATCTGCTATTTTTGAAAAACATTCTAGCAAAACTTTGAAAAATCATGATATTCTTTTTGCAAATCTTTGCATATATATTCTTTCTAAAAATAAAAAAAATAGATCTAAAAATCTACAAGCTCATAGCTCTATGAGCTTGTAGATCTGCTATTTTTGAAAAACATTTGAGCAAATCTTTGAATATATATATATTTTTTTAAGGTGAAAAATGTTAACTAAAATAATTGCTTCGGGGGGTCCCTGGAACAAAAATATTTTGAGATGGGGGTCGGCGGCCAAATACAATACAATTGTGCGGGTCCTTGACATGAAAAAGTTTGTGCACCGCTGATACAACAACATACGATTCTTTTTCAGAAAACTGATTTAGAAGATTTTTTTTTAGAATGGGCCTCAGGTCATAATGGATTAACTTAAAACCGACTCACCGCCTCAATACCCCGGTAGTGCTCCACTCTTATAGGCTGACCTCATCGTAAAGTATACGCACGGCCGATTACCTAAAACCATGTTCTACATGTTATCTGATTGAATAAACGCAGCTCTGGATCGATGGAGTATAGAGACTATATGGGATTGATTGACCGGGGTGTAGTAGAAAAGGACTGGTGGAGTGGAAGTGTATAACTGTCAATACGCTATGATTACGGCAAACGAGCTCATTCATTTGACGAGGGAGATCATTCCCCAGTTCCCAGTGGAGGCTCACCACTTCTACACTGCTGCTAACGCACTCATATCGGTGTTGCCAGGTAGGTTTTGGGAAACACGCAATCACACAACCATTCATACACGCATTCACACACGCATTCACACACCCATTCACACTCATTCACACACCCTACACTTTCACTCTACATCGGCTATTTTAACCCATTGAGACCTGGAACTGTCTCATTTTTAGATTTGAGCTAAAAAGCATTATTTTACACTTTGGGCTATTCAAAAATAGCAGATCTACAAGCTCATAGCGCGGCACCGAGTGCCGCGCTATGAGCTTGTAGATCTGCTATTTTTGAAAAATCGTGAAAATGTGTGAAAATCTTTGAATATATATATTTTTAAAGCAAACATTTTTACCTCAAATCTTTGCTTCTGGGGGTCCCTGGAACAAAATGTTTTGATGGGGGTCCGCGGCCAAATACATATCATTTTTGGGGTCCTTGACATGAAAAAGATTGAGCACCACTGATATAGAAACATACGTTTTTCAGAAAACTGTTGAGGTTTAGGAGACATGTGGCCTGCCTGCCTGCCTGTCTGTCTGTCTGTCTGTCTGTCTGTCTGTCTGGACAGTTCATTCAATGCAGCAGGACACAGTGTCTGTCTGCCCTGACCAGTGCTGGAAGAAGTACTTTTATTTTATTTTAGTAAAAAAAAAAAAATACCACAACTTCAAAATACTCTGTTACGAGTACTAGCATCAAAATATGCTTAACCCATTAAGACCTGAGGCCGATTCTAAAAAAAGTTTTCTAAATCCTAACATTTTGAAAAAAATATAAAAAATATTTTTTTCACGATTTTTCAAAAAATAGCAGATCTACAAGCTCATGGCGCGGCACCGACAAAGAAATCTTTAGTGACAGGTCTTAAAGGGTTAAAGTAGAAAAAGGGAAAGTACTCATTATGCACGTTGGCAATTTCTGAATCGTACACAGCAGGGGGCATTCAACTAGATTAAGCAGGGGGGCCACGATTGTAAAATGACTTGCAATCGGCGTCCACAAGACCGTGACAGCAGAAATGAACAAAATGTTTGACCATTTGTTGCAATGAGTGCTTTACGTCCGATAGGACACAACAATGGACATAATTATGTCCATTATGGTAACTTATTATAGGGACTGTTTCATACTGCATACTGCTTCATACTGCATTGAGCTAATATCAATGGAATTGGTATCTATGATACTCAGAGGGACAGTGCCCACGTACAATACCTGAAAAAGCACTCAAATGTTTTACTTAAGTAAAAGTATCGATACTGCAACAAAGAAGTACTCTTTTACAAGTAAAAGTCCGGAATTAAAATTTACTTGAGTAAAAGTACAAAAGTATTGGTATCAAAATGTACTTAAAGTACCAAAAGTAAAAGTACTAAAATGTTCGCAAATAGCAGATCTACAAGCTCACAACGCGTAGCATGTAGATTGGCTATTTTCAAATAGCCTACAGTAGGTACAGTGGTTAGCACTTGAGAATGGCAGTAATACCATCTGAGTGCCTCTGTGGTGCCACAGAGGCACCACTACTACTTGGTGGTGCCACATTTGACACCTTTTTTTAAGGTGTAGTGTGGCTGAACGGCCACCATGTGGCACATGTGAGTCCATGAACTTTACAGTACATTATTAGCAACAGGGGAAGGGTGAATGCATTTAAAAGTGAATGTTATTTTTATTTTTTGTAAACATAGAAAATAAGGGAATGAGTCCTTAGGATGAATTGAAAAGCAATTATTTCTTTAAACACAACTGTGTTTCATGGTGGAAGAAGTGCACAGACATTTTACTTAAGTAAAAGTAGCAATACCACAATATAAAAATACTCTATTTTTACTTATTTTTAAATATACTTACCAAAAGCTAAAGTTCTACAATGTTTGAAAGTAGCCGATCTAGCTTGTAGATCGGCTATTTTCAAATGGCTGTGGCATAAAATAGGGCTAAAGTGGTTAATATGTATGTTTTATTATATAACAATTTATATCTGCAAAGTAACTAAAGCTTTCAAATAATTGTAGTGGAGTGAAAGTACAATATTTGCTTCTGCAGATGTAGTGGAGTAGAAGTAAAAGTACAGTAATACTCCAGTAAAGTAAAAAAAACACCTCAACATTATGCACATGTAAGTTCTAGGCGCCCTAACCTGGAATCAAACCCTGCTCTGTAACTTGTCAGACCACTCTCTACTCCACTACACTACTGGTACAGTGATAAGTCTTTGGGGTCAGGACGTGAGTCGTTCTCTATGTTCTGTGCACTACTCATTGGAAAGTCAGATAAAAAGCTTGCAGCTCCCAAAGCTGCTACTTTCTGAGAGTAATAATAATAATAATGGATTTTATTTATAACGCACTTTACATTTTGTTACCAAACCAGAGTAACTTTACTAGTGGATACATACATTTTTAGGCTACCCTCTCAGAGATAAATCAACAGAGATTTTATCCTCACACACGCACACATTTGTATTTTTGTTTGACTACATGTTTTCAATTGCACTTTGTTTTCATTACATTTTTAGAGTTTTTCTCTCTGTCTTCAGTACTAACTGGTCATCGACTGCATTTTTAAGGTCAACCCCAAATGCATCAAATTCTCTCTGATGGGATGTTTGTAAGTCTGATGAATCTTTCTGATGCTTCTCTGTCAACGTCACCAGTTGAGTCCCGTTCCTTCATTAGAGCTTTCATAACTTTTGATGAATGATTAAGCAAAGCTGATTCAGAATGATTAAGCAAAAAATCAGTTTTCATTTCTGTCTCCACACAGCCGATGACAACAGCAGTTGTAGCAATGCAACGTGTTGTGAGCTTGTAGATCTGCCATTTTCACTATTCTGAGCTTGTTGAATATTGCCCCTGACTACCCTTACAATAATACAACTAAAATTAACACTGAAACTAATTTAAAAACTCAACTAAAACTAAGCCTTTTCACAAACTAAAAACGAAACTAGCAAATCCACTTAAAATCAAATGAAAACAAACTGCAATTGAAAAAGTGTGCTTGTGTGTGTGTGTGGGGGGGGGGGCACAACACCTGGGCTTTAAGTCCATTGTGATGACAATGAAGTGTGGCTAGAGACGAACAAAAGACCCTGGCCAAGGTGCTAAACCAGTTAATTTGCATGTCGTTGACAGACAGACTGATAGCAGAGATTTTCTGTGGATCCCAGCAATTCTTCAGATGAAAACTCTCATTCTCTCTCTGTTTTTCCAACCATGAATAGTTTTTTGATTGATTGAATACTTTATTTAGAAGTTTGCAGACAAAAAGCACATGAAAGTACAGTTCAAATCCAAGGTCGACTAAATAGGAAGCTGGCTGCTAAATAGGAATAAGAAAGCCATATGGCTTGTTTAAATTGGGGTCCTTAGTTCGTTAGTACATTATACTCTCCTGTGTTCATTTAACTCTGTTTCACATTCTAAAACAATATAATTGTGCCGGACAGTAGTTTATAATGCTTTTAGTTGACCACTATAGTTACTAGTTACTGCTCTCAGACAGTAGCAGCTTTGGGAGCTGCAAGCTTTTTATCTCTGACTTTCCAAGGAGTATAGTGCACAGAACATAGAGAACGACACACGTCCTGCCCCCATAGACTTATCACTGTACCAGTAGTGTAGTGGAGTAGAGGTTGGCCTTTCAATTTGCAGAGCAGGGTTTGATTCCAGGTTGGGGTGCCTAGAAATTAATGAATAATGTTGAGGTGTTTTTTACTTTACTGGAGTATTACTGTACTTTTACTTCTACTCCACTACATCTGCAGAGGGAAATATTGTACTTTTACTCCACTACAATTATTTGAAAAATGTAGTTACTAGTTAGGCTACTTAGGCTAAGTAACATTTTGAACACAGGCCTCTTAGTTGTAATAGAGTATTTTTATATTGTGGTATTGCTACTTTTACTTAAGTAAAATGTCTGTGTACTTCTTCCACCATGAAACACAGTTGTGTTTAAAGAAACAATTGCTTTTGAATTCATCCTAAGGACTGCATTATTTTCTATGTTTACAAAAAAAAAAATAACAATCACTTTGAAATGCATTCACCCTTTCATTCCTGAGGGTTATATTTAGTAGCCCACTGAGTGCAATTTACCAAAATACATCTTGATAATATAACCCATACAATTATTTGTTTCACTTCTCAACAAGTTCAGCTTCAATTGCAGCTTTTATCTGTTGACTGAAAGCAGCCCTGTCTCAAATAGACACATCATGCCTATGTCTGGGCATTAGTTGCTCTCTACCGCCATCTAGTGGCACCACATAGAAAAAAGCGGTACCACAAAAATAGGTGGCACCACAGAGGCACCAGAGGGGCACCACCACTGCCATTATCAAGTGCTAACCACTGTATAAAATAGGGCTAAAGTGGTTAATGTATGTTTTATTATGTGATAATTCTTATCTGCAAAGTAACTAAAGTTTTTTAATCATTGTGGAGTAAAAGTACAATATTTGCCTCTGAGATGTAGTGGAGTAGAAGTAAAAGTACTGAAAACTGGAAATACTGAGTAAAAGTACCTCAACATTGTACGTAAGTACAGTACTTGAGTAAATGTACTTAGTTACTTTACACCAATGTGTATGACTACTTCTCCAAAGTGAGTGATGGTACCCCCCCCCCCCCAAATGTAGCACAAACATGGGAAAATATTCATTTGGAATGCCCTGACACCATCCATTAAAGGATGTGAATCACTGGCTTCTTTCAAAACTGCCACCTGGCATCAAAGAGCATCCGTCAGAAAACTAAGTGGCGATCCCCTTGAAATGAAGGTTTTCCTCTTTTCTTGTAAATATACCGTCCCACACCATCCTTAAAGGAGAATTCCAGTCATTTTAGATGTTTGCTTTGATGTGTCGCTAATCATTCACCAACATACAAAGGGCCGTTGAATTTTTCCAGAGAAGTCCCTGTTGTCCATTGTGGAGACCCCTTCCCCTGGCATAATGGAGTAATGTGTATAAATGAAAATCGCCTATTTTAGCACCTCCAAAGTTCGTTTTTGTCCCACTAATCCTCATTATGCAGTGTACTGACACTCAAACATGCACTGAATGTCCCTTATTTTCGGCTAAAGTTGTCCTTAGAATAGGGATGCTAGGGTTCAAGTGGTTAATGTAAAAAACAATGATCCTATAACACAGAGATTTGGCGGACCCCCTGTAACAACTCTGAGGACCCCCTAGGGGTCCCGGACCCCCTGTTGAAGACCCCTGCCTTAATGTTTTTAGCCTTTTAACATTTTCGCTCCTGACAAAGTTGTTTATTTTTATTTGTTTTGTAAAGCGACTTCGGGTACTAAGAAAAGCACTAAGTACGTCTGATGTTTTATTATTATTATTAACACACAAGCCTAAAGATCTCACTGTTGGCGCATATAACTTTGAAGTGATATAAAAAAAGTCACACATGTAAAACCATTTGTTATTAACCACTTCAGCCTTATACTTCGTTGATCAGAGTCCAACAGGGATCTTTTAGGCCCCCCCTTCTTCCCTCTACACCAAAATATTTTCGCTAGGAAACAGCCCATCGACTAGCTCACAACACATCACGTTTTTGCCACACGTTTTGAGAGCTTGGAGATGAGCAATTTCCACTGAATGTTTGCCCCTGAATAGGGACACCAGGGTTCATGTGGTTATGTTCAGAGTGAAGCAAAACAAGTGCCCCCCCCCCGCCCCCCCCCTTCCTCTCTGGCCCATCCAATCTAGCTGTAAGTGCCTCAGAGCATTGAAACAGGCGATAAGCTATTCCATCCCACGGCCTGCCAGTGTGTGAATGTGCCATGCAGGCCTTGAGGCGCGTGAGGCTGAACACACCACAGTGTTCAAAATTCAACCATTCATGGAACCAGTGGTGTAAAGTAACTAAGTACATTTACTCAAGTACTACTGAGTTTTTGCTTGCTTGAGTATTTCCAATACTTTTACTTCTACTCCACTACATCTCAGAGGCAAATATTGTACTTTTACTCCCCTACAATTATTTGAAAACTTTAGTTACTAGTTACTTTGTAGATTTTTATTATTATTACAAAACATACATCAATCACTTCAGCCCTATATACATTTTGGCCATTTGAACATAGCCGATCTACAAGCTCACAATGCGTCGCGATGTGACGCATTGTGAGCTTGTAGATCGGCTATTTTCAAAATATTTGTATTCATTTGAAATGGGACTTTCTGCCTAATGAGAACTTTAACTTGTGTTACTTTAAGTACACTAGACCATACCTGTCGGGGGGATATGAGCACCACGCGTGCGTCATGGGCCGCTTGTTTCACGGATGTGGCAAAACCGGCGCTTGTTTGACGCACATGATTTGGCAACCCGGGAGACGGCGAACAGAAAAACGCTAATAAACTGCTGACATTTGGGATAAAGTGAAAAACGGGCTTAGGTGGTCCGTGCACATGGTAATGGTCAATGGCTGTGTGCAAATGCAGAGCAATTGCTCCAGCACGAGAACCGGGCAGAAGAGATTTTGGACACAGGCAGAGCTACAGACGCACAGAGCTTTGTTATAGGATGATTATGGTGCCAACACTTTTGTACTTTTACTCAAATACACTTTGAATTCCGGACTTTTACTTGTATCAGAGTATTTCTACATTTCAGTATTGATACTTTAACTTAAGTAAGAAATGTGAGCACTTTTTCCACAACTGGCCAGAGGCCTTGAGACGTGTGAGCTTGAAAACACCACGGTTTTCAACATTCAACCATTCATGGAACCGACCTGTGTGAGACTCCACAGAATGTTTCGTTGCTGTTGGGTGGAAACCTTGTATGTCTAAAACTACTAAAACTACAATAAAAGAAGAAGATTTAAACGTGTTGAAAAAGCGAAAATAGCCAATCTACAAACTGACAACACACGTTGTGAGCTTGTAGATCGGCTATTTTCACTACTTTTGTGCAACACTCTTGCATGATGGAGTAGGATATTATATTAAAAAAACATGTTCATGGTGATACAAGGTTTCTTAAAAACAACTGTGCAGCTTATAAATCAGCTATTTCTACCATATTTGAAATAGGGTTGAAGCGGTTATTTCATAAGGTAGGCAAAAGTATAATATCTGTCTTTGAGATGTAGTGGAGGGAAAGTCATCCCAAAAAGGCAAATACTCAAGAAAAGCAGAGGTGGAAGAATTACTCAGCAATACCACAATATAAAAACTCCTGTGTTCAAAATGTTACTTGAGTAAAAGTACAAACGTTTGGCATCATAATATACTTCAAGTACCAAAAGTAAAAGTACTAAAATGTTTGAAAAAAGCATATCCACAACTCTTCGCGATGCGACACGTTGTGAGCTTGTAGATCGGCTATTTTCAAATAGCCTATGTATAAAATAGGGCTAAAGTGCTTAATGTATGTTTTATCATTTATATCTGCAAAGTGAAAGTACAGAAAATTGGAAATACTACAGTAAAGTAAAAGTACCTGAAAATTGTACTTAAGTACAGTACTTGAGTAAATGTACTTAGTTACTTTACAACACCGAAAAAGGTAGATAAATTGTACTTAAGTACAGTGCTCGTGCCAAACGTACTTTGTTACTGTCCACCACTGCTTGTGAGGAGATGTGATTGACGCAGAGCGTCTTTGATTTCCAGCCTCCTCTCACTGAGAGATTTCATGGCCTGAAGGTTCCTCTGACCTGATAGATGTTACACGGATGAATCAAACTTTCATACACCACCGCAGGGGATGAGGTAGAGAGGTGTGTGTGTGTGTGTGTGTGTGTGTGTGTGTGTGTGTGTGTGTGTGTGTGTGTGTGTGTGTGTGTGTGTGTGTGTAAGTGTGCGTGTGTGTGCGTGTGTGTGTGTGTGTGTGTGTGTGAAGGGCACAGCAAAGTGAGTGGCAAGCCAGGGAGTTGAGCAAGCATGTGGGCTAGTACATTAAGATTTGACTGACAGTATATATATATATATATATATATATATATATATATATATATATATATATATATATATATATATATATATATATATATAGTTTTTCTGTATACACACACACAGTATAAAATGACATAAAGGAATGGCCTCAAAATACTTTGTGCAATAAGTTGGCCGACACTGGGTACCGATCATAGGTGCTATAGACAGACACACAGTACTGACAGCATAGTACTACTGATGTCAAATACTTCGCCTCCAAGTACTCGGAGAACGGGTACTACCAATCTACACAAGGGATAATCAATGGGGAGCAGGTCATTATTGAGAAATAAACCCCAACAGGGTGATTAGACCCCGATGCCAAGTGGTCAAATCTTATGTAATGTGTGCTACCAAGCTTGTCAGCACTACATACATGTTGTGTGTGCATACACACACACACAAGCGTTGCCAGAACCCAGGTCTCCCACTTAGAGAACTAAACATAATAGATCAGTGGTTCTCAGCGCGGGGCCCGGGGACCCCCAGGGGTCCTTGAGGGGGTTCCAGGGGATCCCCAGTCAAATGATTGATAGTTAGGGAACCAAAATGGCTCTGTGTTTCTAATTCAAATTTGCTGCTGAGCCAATCAAATGAAGCTAGGAAACCGACCCGGAACAGGAAACGTTTATGCCACCTTACGGAAAAGGGAACTAAAGTTATGCACTACAGTTGATTTTGACAGCATTCCATTTAGTTAGTTAGTCATATTTTAGTCATCTGAAATGTTTTAGTTTTTGTCTAGTTTTAGTCGACTAAATATCATAAGATTATAGTCGACTAAATCTACAGTTGATTTAGTCGACTAAAATGTATTTTGACGGGCCTTGATGGCAGTTCAGAAGTAATGAAACACAGGACAGATACAGAAGAAGCAGAAACTACAAGAGTGCACTCTTATAAGATGATGTTTGTCCAAGAACAGCCTAAACAGTGTTTAGGGAGAGACAATAAGGACATAAGCTTCCAAATCCAACATACCTGCACTTCATCCCCATCACAACCCATGTATGTATAGCAGGGGCTTTGACGATGAACCGCCCTGGATGGAGTGAGATCTTCCCAATCTCCCCCAAGACTCAGGTCTTCTGTTCTCAGCGTCCATTCGCCCTGAGACCTTCATGATGCCTTCAGCCTGTCGACACATCACCACCAGCCCTGTAACCATGCAGCCAGACACAAGGAGACACAGAAGAACCACAATATCGTCATCAACAGTTTACCAAGACTTTGAGTCAGCTAGGAGATATGCAAACACATCAGCTGACTTACACAGGAGAGGAAACTCATATCTGTAAACAGTGTGACAAGAGTTTCTGTCACCTGCAGTCTAAAGACACACCAACATATCCACACTGGAGAAAAACCTTACTATTGTAAAGAGTGACAAGAGTTTTAGGCAGTTTAGTACTCTTTCTTTAGAGTCTAAAGCAGGGGTCTTCAACAGGGGGTCCGGGACCCCCCGGGGGTCCTCAGAGTTACTACAGGGGGTCCGCCAAATCTTTGTGTGATAGGATTTTTTTTACTTAACCACTTGAACCCTAGGATCCCTTTTCTGAGGAGAACTTTAGCCAAAAAATAGCCGATCTACAAGCTCACAACGCCTCGCGCTGCGAGGCGTTGTGAGCTTGTAGATCGGCTATTTTTGGCAAAGAGGTGTTTGGTGGAGGGGGAAAAAAGAGCAGACCAAGTAAACAAAAAAAGTCGAATCTGAAACATTTTTTTTACAATATAGAGGGGGTCCCTGCTTCATCTCTCTCAGCTAGGGGGTCCTTGGCCTGAAAACGTTGAAGACCCCTGGTCTAAAGAAACACCAGCCTATCCTTGTTAAGATTTGTTGTGGTACTGTAACCACCTACACCAAATTATTGCCTTTTGATTGCTGTTTGTGATCAATAAGGAGACAAAATTTGTGTTTGTAGTTCCAAATAATTGTAGGTGTTGTTTTGCAGTAAATAATGATGCAATGACATCCCTGGCCTATTTTAAGGCTATACAATTCTACGTATAATAGTCACAGGCTATATTATTGATTTCAGCTGTTTACAATTCCAAACATGCAAACATGACCCGCTTTAATTACTTCAGTAGTAGCTTAATGACTAGTATTACAATTCTATTGTCTTTTTTATGTCTAATGTATTTGTATTTAAGTTCATAAAGTTAACATAAGTAAACTAAATGCAATTGAATTTAAATAAAAATGTTACTTTTCAGGATTCCAATTAAAAAATAGCAAAAAACAAGTTTGGATTAGCAAAAATAGCAGATCTACAAGCTCAAAATGCGTTGCAGTTTTGAGCTTGTAGATCTCTGGATGCATCTGCTTTATCACTGCTAATATTCCATCTCCCTCTTTGTAGCGACTCTCTTGATGATCACTGGTTATTTAGCTAAACGTGTTCGCTTTTTGGCTGAGCAATGTGGCCAAGACATTTAGCTTAGTTGCTAACTTAACTTAGCTTGGCTGTCAACAACGGCTTTCCTCCCTGCTTTGAAAAGTATGAAATCCTATTCATGGTCATACTTCACGCCTCGCCTTCATACCCTCATAGCTGCCCACCGGTGTCTCACACTGACAATAGCAGATCTACAAGCTCACAACGTGTTGCACTGCGGTGCGTTAGTGAGCTTGTAAAATTGCCTGTTTCCACATCGCGACACGCTGAGCATTGTGCAACCAGCCATGCATAAATCATGCTTTAGTCAAACACTGCTACCAGCCTCTGTACCAAGAGACTAAAGATAAAGTGACACGGAGCCTCAAACAAGCCAGAGTGTCATGAGTTTTCAAAGTGCAACGCGCATGCAGGGACGACGGGCACAAATTTGAAGCGACAACAAAGTTTTATTCCTCCAGTGCTCACACGAAAAGGTTTTTTAACACATCCGCTGCCAGGGACGCAGATCTGCGTCCTAATAGATCCAACCGTGGGCTGCCAGAGTAATCTAGGACGCAGATCTGCGTCCTAATGTTTAATGTAGTTAATAGACGATCACGCTGTCTTATTTACTTTCCGAGATCATTTTCGCTTCCGAGTCACTTCCGCTTCACCCGGAAGCAATTTCAGCGATTTCCGTTTCCGGTTTCCGGTTTTAGCTTGAAAAATGCGCTAATGTGGCTAAAATACATTTTTTTCACACTGTATAAAATACAAACGGATAGCTCCACTTCTATTTTCTTTGGTTTCGTCTGTAACACATCGTTTTTAGGCCGATCAGAGATTGTGGAAGACGTCACATCCGGTTCATGTTGTTTTGACTGTTTGAGCCTGGAGGGGGGGGGGTCAGCGAGTCATCGAGGGTGTAATTTTGCTGCTCTCTGGTGGTCGATTCTCGTAGGTGTTTAAAACCATGGCCTGAGAAACTTAAATGCATTTAAACAAAATAACAAAAAATAATAATACGCAAATCGCTGGCAGTCAATGGGGTAAATTATGAATAAACTCTGGCAGTCAATGTGTTAAGAAGAGGCAACATGAACAGGCAACAGAAACAGGTTACAGAAACAGAGGATGTGGCAAACACATCGGCCACGGTGTCACAGTTGCAGAATGACTGAACCCTTAATGTTAAACAAAATATTAAAGCATAAGTCAAGCTTACAACCAAAGTTGCATGCAGTAATCAGGAAGTCCACAAATGCAAACCTTTCTGAAGCACAAAACAAACCAGAAAACTTCAAGGCAGATCACAGGAACAACAAAGTACTGTATGTACTGACAGCATGTGTATGGAGTCCAGTCTAACAGGCAGTAGATTGATCAGAGGAGTGGCCACAGGTGTGGAATGGACATGGCACAGTTGGGCTGATGAGGGAGTGGGGACGTGTGTAACTAGGACCGAGAGATGGAATGGAATGGAGAAACGTTATGTGGAGAGACACACAATCCTATTTATTATTGTATATGGAGGACGTTTCAGCGTTATGCAGTTTTTCTGCTGGACAATACCTACCTACCTACCAACCTGCTATTAAGAATAGCAGGTTGGTAACCTACCTTAGGATAGCAGCATGTATATGCAGCATACAGTATATATGCTGCTACAGATTTGCACAAGACACTGAGGTATTTTGCTTTTAGCTTATGTAGGCCTATATTCCTCTTTGAGAGAGAGAGAGAGAGAGAGAGAGCGAGAGAGAGAGAGAGAGAGAGAGAGAGAAGGAAAGAGAGAGAGAGAGAGAGAGAGAGAGAGAGAGGAGAGAGAGAAGGAGAGAGAGAGAGAGAGAGAGAGAGAGAGAGAGAGAGAGAGAGAGAGAGAGAGAGAGAGAGAGAGAAACACAGACAAAGAGACAGCTCAAACACTCTCACATGCTAATAAATAAGTCCACCGTAAACAACCACTTAAACCCTATACGTTGAGTCCCTCAGGGCTCTATATTTTTCTGTTGTCATTGTGAGCTTGTCGATCTGTTATTTTCTAAAAACGTTTTTCTCAGAATATGGATGCTGGGGTCATGGAGAAAAGGTGTTGGCTACAATAATATACTATTGATCATAATAACTAACGCACGCACACACGCACACACACACACACACGGGGGGGGGGGGGCATCCCGCATCCCGGGGGGGTGTGCATCCCAGCCCAAACGTTAACGTAACCAATAATTGTGCCATGCGACCCGGAAATGACCGTAATAATCCTAAAACGGGAGCAAAAAAATATATATATGCGGCCCACCGGGCATATGCACGGTATGCCAAATGGCCAGTCCGGCCCTGACACACACGTTTGCAATCACGCGGCGGCTCATATAAAATCAGTCCTGTGCCTGTTCTATGAGCAGAGAGAATTATGGTGGTCCAATCACAGTATGGTCTCTATGTGGGTGTCTTTGTTACTCACTCATGGGAAATGTCTCCTTTCTGAACAAAACACACTTATGTTCACTCTTTCCATCCATTTCTACAATGCATTTTTTTTCCCTGATTAAGTGCACTTTAGACTGCAGAGAGACAGGAGAGAAACATGCCAGAAAAAATGTTTTTTTTTTTCCACAAGAAAGTAATTATGTGACCCAGAGTCCAGTGGTGGAAAGTAACTCATTACATTTACTCAAGTACCTGCACTTAAGTAAAATTTGGGGTACTTAAATACAGGTAATTTTAGCCTACTTTACTTATTATAGTATTTCCTATTTTCAAATGGACGAAATGTATATAGGGCTGAAGTGGTATAAATGTATGTTTTGTGATAATAATCCAAATCTACAAAGTAACTAGTAACTAAAGTTGTCAAATAATTGTAGTGGAGTACAATATTTGCCTCTGAGATAATAGAAGTAAAAGTACTGCAAATTGGAAATAAAAATGCCTCAAAATTGTACTTAACTCTCTCAGTGCCAATGAAATAAAAAAATATGTTCATACTGTGCCAGCAATTTTTTTTTTTTTTTTTTTCAAAGTAAAACAAAAGTGCTTAGGAAGGGAGATACAGCCTTTTTCAGTTATAAGTTAAACAAGGAGTGGATGGAGCTGCACATATTCAGATAATGATATCTTGGGTTCTGAACACAGTTCTGAACACAAAAAAATATTTGTTTTTAATTTTTTCTTTTCTTTTTTTTACTCAGGATTTTTCGTTCTTGGCACTGAGGGCATTCAGAAAAAACTCGGGATATCCGTTGTGTGGCACTGAGAGAGTTAAGTGCAGTACTTCAGTAAATGTACTTAGTTACTTTACACCACTGGTGCAGTCTGAAGAGGTGAGTCTTCAGATTACTGGCAGAGGATTAGGAGTGAGTCTGCGGCTCTATAACTGCAACGGACGGGGAGTTAGTTCCACAGTTTGGGAGCCAGAAGGGAGAAGAGTACACAAGGAGAAGAAGGACGGACAGGTGAATGATCAAGGACAGTCTAACCAGGATGAATTATTCAACACCGGGCATGAAATTGCATGAAATGTTCCTTTTCTCGACTCAAGCCCTCTGTGGTGTGTTGACACGAGCATAGGGCTCGTCAATGTCTCTGTATCAGACAAGATCGTGTCCGTGGACCGTGGCAAGACCTGTCCGTGTCCATGGCAAATCTTTGATTAACCCGTCAAGACCGGGAAAGCATCTGTGTCATTTTAGATTTCTTCTTTGGCTATTCGAAAAAATAGCATATCTACAAGCTTGCAGATCTGCTTTTTTTTTTTTATGGTGAAAATGTGTGCAAACTTTGAATATATTCTTTTCAAGCGAACATTTGTAACTCAAATCTTTGCTTCTGGGGGTCCCTGGAGCAAAATACTTTGAGATGGGGGTCCACGGCCAAATACATATAATTTTGGGAGGTCCTTGACATGAAAAGGTTTGAGAACCACTGATATTATAGCAACATAAGTCAAAAAAATAAAAAAGAATTAATGACATTTGTAGAATCCCCAGAAGCAAAGATTTGAGTAAAACATATTTTTGAATAGCCAAAGAAATCTAAAAATGACACACAGATGCGTTCCCGGTCTTAATGGGTTAAAATATATGGGGGGGGGGGGGGAACCTAAAACATAATGAGACTTGGAGACCATGCTGCATTGATGCCTGTCCTGCCTCTGGTCTCCAGGATTTCTTCAGAATTGGCAGGACACTGATTTAAATAATGAATGCAGACTTACTATCATTTTAAAATATGTAGCACATTGGCAGAGACCAGGGGTTGGCAGTGAAGCCAAAGGGTCTCAACCCATTGTGTTGTGCACCCGTTTTTATGGGTTGACAGCAAATATCTTTTTTTATTCGTGCACTCATTTCTATGGGTCGGGTAAATAGTGAAAATAGCTTGTAGATTGGCTTTTTCAAACAGCTTAAGTGATTAATTAATAGCGTATTTTGTTAAAGTTGGGCCACAGGTAGACACCAAAATGACTCTATTGGATCTGCAGCTGAAAAGGTTTGGAAAGCCCTGTACTGCTGGCATATTTAATCAGTTTGCATGAAATGATGTCCAACAGATTTTCATGATAGAACCATTAGGGTTAGTGGAACATTAAACATCATTGTACTGGTGCTACAGTACATAGGAACTAATACGACTTCCATTCTGTAAGAGAGAATATGGCTATTATGGGGGAAAAGACTTGTAATATGGCTATTACATTAGAGTACTTTCACCCATTTAGATCTGAACGCATTTGTGTCACTTGTTGATTTGAGCTTTTTTTTTTAAAAGCACTATTTTACACTTTGGCTATTCAAAAATCGTGAAAATGTGTGCAAATCTTTGAATATATATATTTTTAAAGCGAACATTTTTAACTCAAATCTTTGCTTCTGGGGGTCCCTGGAACAAAACATTTTGAGATGGGGGTCCGCGGCCAAATACATATCATTTTGGAGGTCCTTGACATGAAAAAGTTTGAGAACCACTGATATAGAAACATAAGTTTTTTCAGAAAACTGTTAGGATTTAGAAGACATTTGTAGAATCGGCGTCAGGTCTTAATGGGTTAAAAATATATATAAATATATATTATTATTATTATTATTGTCTGTCATTAAGTGTCAACCCGGACAAACTGTCCACAGTGTGGTATAAATGGAACAAAACCGTTTGAAGGAAGGGGATGGACGATATGAATATGTCAAGTCATGATTATTGCGGCCAAAAAAATTGTGATCAATGATTTTATCACGATAATCAAAACATGATTAAGACCTGGAACGCATCTGTGTCACTTTAGATTTCTTTGGCTATTCAAAAATAGCAGATCTACAAGCTCATAGCGCGGCACCAAGTGCCGCGCTACGAGCTTGTAGATCTGCTATTTTTGAAAAATCGTGAAAACATTTTTTATATTCTTTTCAAAAAACTGTTAGGATTTCGATTTTTTTTAAAGAAACGCCTCAGGTCTTAATGGGTTAAAGCTGTTAAAATGGCACTTTTGTTAACCACATGCACCCCAGCATCCATATTCTGGTGGAATCATTGGCCCAAAAAAATTGTAGATCGGCTATTTCCACTATTTTTGTGCGACACTGTCGTAGGATGAAGTAGGGCATTCAAAAACATTAAAAAAGTTGAAATATGGAGATACGAGGTTTCTGCCCGGCAACAACAAAAAGAGAAACAGCTGGGGCAGACAGGAACTAGACCGGGGAAAACGTACAGTAATACACAGAAATACAAAACCTACAAAAAAATAAACTGTGAATGAGGCAGAAATCCTCAAGCGTGACATTCACACATTAGCCCATTAAGACCTGGAACTGTCTCATTTTTAGATTTGAGCTAAAAAGCATGATTTTTCACTTTGGGCTATTCAAAAATAGCAGATCTACAAGCTCATATCGCGGCACCGAGTGCCGCGCTACGAGCTTGTAGATCTGCTATTTTTGAAAAATCGTGAAAATGTGTGCAAATCTTTGAATATATATATTTTTAAAGCGAACATTTTTAACTCAAATCTTTTCTTCTGGGGGGTCCCTGGAACAACATATTTTGATGGGGGTCCGCGGCCAAATACATATCATTTTGGGGGTCCTTGACATGAAAAAGATTGAGCACCACTGATATAGAAACATACGTTTTTCAGAATACTGTTGAGATGTAGGAGACATGTAGAATCGGCTTCAGGTCTCAGTGGGTTAGGGCCAGTTGTTGTCATTTAGCTGAAGTTGTTTGGACGATCCTCGCCTCGCAGAAACTCAAACAGACGCATAACGCTAATGCCAGATGCAACTTTTTCACCTCGCGTGGCTCCAAGCCTCCAAACAGTGTAAAACCCAGTTACTAGGAGACTGTCATAAATAGCGGGAATAGACGATCTACAAGGTCGCATCAGATCGCAATGCATTGTGAGCTTGTACATCTGCTAATTTTTCTTTTTTACTATTTTTGTCACCTATAATAACCCATTAAGACCTGGAACTGTGTCATTTTTAGATTTGAGCTAAAAAGCATTATTTTACACTTTGGGCTATTCAAAAATAGCAGATCTACAAGCTCATAGCGCGGCACCGAGTGCCGCGCTACGAGCTTGTAGATCTGCTATTTTTGAAAATTTGTGAAAATGTGTGCAAATCTTTGAATATTTTTTTATTTTATTTTTTTAAGCGAACATTTTTAACTCAAATCTTTGCTTCTGGGGGTCCCTGGAACAAAATATTTTGATGGGGGTCCGCGGCCAAATACATATAATTATGGGGGTCCTTGACATGAAAAAGATTGAGCACCACTGATATAGAAACATACGTTTTTGAGAATACTGTTGAAATTTAGGAGACATGTAGAATCGGCTTCAGGTCTCAATGGGATAACAAGAAAAAAAACAATACTTTTTCTGCATACGTTTCTTATGCTTGTGTTGATAATGGTGCAGTGTATTGAGACACACACACACACACACACACACACACACACACACACACACACACACACACACACACACACACACACACACACACACACACACACACACACACACACACTAGTGTTACTCAAACAGACTTAGCGCTAATGCCAGATGAAACGTTTTGACCTGATGTGGCTCAAAGTCTCCAGCAGTGTAAAACCCAGTTACTAGGAGACAGTCATATACGTGAGAACATGCATCGTGTGTGAGTTGGACTACTGTTTGTATTCTATTTCATTCCCTACAGGTGTCATCAGTGGTGGAAAAAGTACTCACATTTCTTACGTATGAGCAAAAGTATCAATACTGCAATGTAGAAATACTCTGTTAGGAGTAAAAAGTCCGGAATTCAAAAGTACCAAAGTAGAAAGTACTCATTAGGCACAATGTCCCATTTCACAACTATTCAAATGTATAAAATGTATACAAATATTTAGAATATGTGTCGCATTGTGAGCTTGTAGATCGGCTATTTTCAAATAGACTAAGTATGCATATGGCTGAAGTGGTTAATGCATGTTTTGTAATAATAATCTAAATCTACAAAGTAACTAGTAACTGAAGTTGTCAAATAATTGTAGTGGAGTAAAAGTACAATATTTGCCTCTGAGGTGTAGTGGAGTAGAAGTAAAAGTATTGAAAATTGGAAATACTCCAGTAAAGTAAAAAATACCAGCACAGTACTTGAGTAAATTTACTTAGTTACTTTACACCACTGGGTGTCTGTATGTCTAATGCTAAACGGTGCATTTATTTAGTGCTTTTAAAACATTAACCCTTTCACACACCGATGGCGGAGGAAACCATGCAAGGCACCAAACCTGCTCATCGGGAGCAATTAGCGGTTCACTGTCTTGCTCAAGGAAACTTCCACACTAACCCCAGGGGATCGAACCTGGGAACCTATACCGATTCCAAAGCGGCCGCTCTAACCTCCTGAGCCACACTCCCGCGTATAAAACCTTGAGCCAATCCAATGAAACTCTTTCACTGCCAGACTTATTTCTGGCTGCGTTTGCCCACTGGCAGCGATTTTCGTACCTTTTTTGAAGAAGTCACAGAATATTTATCTCCGGTATGATCGATCCCCCGATGGTTGCTAATCACTGAGGGCTTCACTGTGCATCCGCGAAAGAAAGAAAAAAAATGTCATCGCGACCTCCCCTTCGCTTTTATACGCCTTTGAAAATAGCATGTCTCGGCCAAAAATACATGGTAAAAAAAAAAGTACACAGGAGCCGAGATACAGCCTTTTTAACCCATCAAGACCTGGAACGCATCTGTGTCACTTTTTCATTTGAGCTAAAAAAAGCATTATTTTACACTTTGGCTATTCAAAAATAGCAGATCTACAAGCTCATAGCGCGGCACCGAGTGCCGCGCTATGAGCTTGTAGATCTGCTATTTTTTGAAAAATCGTGAAAATGCGTGCAAATCTTTGAATATATATATATTCTTTTGAAGCAAACATTAACGCAAATCTTTGCTTCTGGGGGGGTCCCTGGAACAAAATATTTTGAGATGGGGGTCGGCGGCCAAATACATGTCATTTTGGGGGTCCTTGACATGAAAAAGTTTGAAAACCACTGATATAGAAACTACGAAATACGTTTTTCAGAAAAAAACTTTTTTTTTTTCCAAGACATTTTGCAGAATCGGAACCGCAGGCCTCAATGGGTTAAAGATGGAGTGCCATGATATTTTTCAACCCTAAAACCTGATCATAAGGTATTATTATTATGTAAGGATTTATTTCAAAAAAAAAAAGTGTACAGAAATTGTTAAAAAAAGTGTTTTTATGTGGACACGCCTCCAGTTCATTAAGTATGCCTGGTTCTCACCTTAGCACCTCCTCCACCACCTTAGCACCACCCACCTGTCCTAGTCCCTCCTCCTCCTCATGCCCACACCTGTTGTGTTATGATAATGAGGGGGAGGGTATGTTTTTTGGGGGCTCTGTGATGTCACTATGCCCATGTTTTTGGATTGGCACGTTTGACTCTCAAGGTTTCAGCCTCCAGGAAAAAACTCCAAATAGTCAGAGAAGACATGAAACACCATAAAACCACCAGCGGGGGCCTTAATGAAGTTCTATCAACCTCATAGACACATGAAAAACAGAAAAAGTGCAAAACCATGGCACCACCTCTTTAAGTAATAAGTTAACCAAGAAGTGAATGGAGCAGCAAATCTTGGGATCACGACATCTTGGGTTCTGTGTGAGAAAAAAACGAACTAATATGTGAATAAAAGTGTGTGTGTGCGTTATCACTCTGAGGTGGTAGATCAGAGAAGTGGTGTTAATGTTGGGGGAAGCAGCTGCTCCGGGGAATCACACCGCTATCTCACCACAACGTGTCCCGTGACACAAGGCCAGGTGTGACAATCACATTATTATATATATATATCGTTGTTGTCGGTCAAAAACCTCTTATCTCTTATATTTTAAAGGGATAGTTCACCCCCCAAAAAAATACTTTTTTCCTATGGATTAGTCACCCCATGGAGACTTCAATTCATGAATATTTGTTTTGTTTTTGTCGCATTCCTAAGCCAATAATTTGATGACCAGCGGACCGGTAGGCAGCGGTTCTGGTAGGAGACACAAAGGAGACTCTTTATTGGCTTAGGAATGTGACAAAAAAAAATAATATATATCAATGAATTCAAGTCTCCATAGACCATATTCACACGGCGGCCATATTGCCATTAAGTTAATGAAATGCCACCCCAGTTGCCACCCCAGTTGCCACAGCAACGCAATGTTAAATTCCAAAATGGCCACCGTGTGAATATGGACTATGGGGTGACTAATCGATAGAAAAAAAAGTCATTTTGGGGGTGAACTATCCCTTTAAATGTTGTGTTTTTTCGTAAATTAACGGCCTGCTTGATCACACTACAGCGTTACACAAAAGTATCAAAAGTAGCAGATCTACAAGCTCGAAACTTCGAGCTTGTAGATCTGCTACTTTTGATACTTTTGAATTTGAATCCTGAAAAGTAACAGTTTTGGACATAATGAGGTTTACACCCAACAGAGACGATATACTATATATATATATACAAAAAGTATAGCAGCAATG
Source organism: Gymnoscopelus microlampas (assembly GCF_963454915.1). NCBI lineage: Eukaryota > Metazoa > Chordata > Actinopteri > Myctophiformes > Myctophidae > Gymnoscopelus > Gymnoscopelus microlampas. Next base: position 6,661,172 of record NC_139956.1, read on the forward strand.
TTTTTATTTTATTTACTATATCAGTAACCTACTTTGTGCGTGCTCATTTCCCAATACAAAGGCAAATTCTATACCCTCAAGACATATACTTTAACCAATTTCAAACGTGTGTCTCTATTTTGTACAAGCTCACATGTGAACTTGTAGATCTGCTATTTAAAAAAGAAATCTGCTATAAAAAAAATCACACCCAGTGTGAAGTTGGCGGTGTGTGGTCATCACAACATGACTCACTTAAAGTCCATACTGCTATTCATAGGGCTGCACATGTGTCATGTGTTTCACTAGCCAATCACAGTCCTGAATTTGCAATGTCAGCCAATCACATTACAGTGATGACACTAGCTGTAATGTGATTTAATGACTTTGCAAAAGTATAGATTTGCATTGACTGTGGAAGGGTTAGCGTTGTAGACTGCGTTGTAGACTATTGGCCAATCACGGTGCAGGATTGGTCAGTGTCCAAACCTCACTTATAGGGGGCGGTTACACCGCTCCAAAATCACACCCAGTGTGAAGTGAGCGGCGTATTCATGAGTTATTAATTTCATCATGCATCTCGGTAGGCAATCACAGCACGTCCTGCGAAGTGACGTGCTTACATTTTTGACATTATTATTAATTTCGTCATGCGTCTCGCGAGCCAATCACAGCGCGTCTGCGAAGTTTGAAGTTAATTTCATCATGTGTCTCGCTAGCCAATCACAGCACGTCCTGCAAATGGCGTCACAGCGAAATACACAGTTTCACGACGGAAAGAAAAACTTTCGCCACGGATGGGTCCTAAACCCTCTTATAGGAGCGGTTGGACCGCTCAAAAAATAAAACTGGAATATTTTTTTTGAAACATTTTAACACCACAAACTGTGTATGGGGCGTCCCTGGCACAAATACATATTCATTTTGGGGGGTTATTGGCATGAAAACGAACCACCGATCCAGAAACTATGTAAAACCTTTGGGTGGCTGCAGGGAGTAGAAATGAATTAAAGTCAATCCCGCCTTGCTCTGTTACATTCCTCCAACATTCCAACACAGAGAAAGAGGGGCAGACGGGCCATTATCATTCCCCGTCCATTTTGTGGAGAGATAAACATGTTGTAAAAAAAGCTAAAAGAGTTCATGAGTACTGCAATATACGTATTGTAATATTCAGGTAAAATGTCAGGAGATGATTTATTGTCTTGTATCCCCCCTCACTGCTGCAGGCCAACTGCTCAGTTGAACGCATTAACCCATTAAGACCTGGAACGCATCTGTGTCACTTTAGATTTCTTTGGCTATTCAAAAATAGCAGATATACAAGCTCATAGCACGGCACTTGTAGATCTGCTATTTTTGAAAAATCTTGAAAAACATTTTTTTTTTTGGGGGGGATTTGGAAAACATTTTTAACTCATTGAGTGCCAAAATAGCCAGAATTATTTCAGAATTATGTTTCAAAAGTGCCAGAGTTTTTTTCAAAGTAAAAAAAAAAGTGCTTAGGAAGCGAGATACAGCCTTTTTCAGTTCTAAGTTAAACAAGGAGTGGATGGAGCTGCAAATATTCAGATGATGATATCTTGGGTTCTGAACATGTTTGTTTTTTTTTACTATTTTTTCAAAAACACGTGAAACGTTAATGGCACTCAATGAGTTAAAAATCGCCTCAGGTCTTAATGGGTTAAAAAAAACTATTTCTGCACAAATTGGTGTCTGGGTATACGAGTAAGTGTGTGTGTGTGTGTGTGTGTGTGTGTGTGTGTGTGTGTGTGTGTGTGTGTGTGTGTGTGTGTGTGTGTGTGTGTGTGTGTGTGTGTGTGTGTGTGTGTGTGTGTGTGTGTACTGTATACATATATACATTATATTTAAATAATATATGCAGTAGACACATACACAGTATATAGACATAATATATGTCGTCTCTATCGGGTGGAAACCTCATAGTATGTCCGTAAGTGTAACTTTTCAGGATTCAAATGAAGAAATAGCTAAAGCAGCAGATCTGCTACTTTTGATGCTTCTGTGTGACACTGTAGTACTGTATGTATGTAGGGCGTTCATTTCAGTGGTGTAAAGTAACTAAGTACATTTACTCAAGTACTGTACTTAACACATTGGCTGCCAGAATTATTTATTTATTTTCTACAGTAGGCTGCCAGACTTTTTCAATGAAAAAACAAAAGTACTCAGTATTTTTTTTTTCAAATAAAACGCAGATCTGCGTCTTTGGCAGCCAATGTGTACACTTTTGAGGTACTTTTACTTTACTGGAGTATTTCCAATTGTCTACACTTTTACTTCTACTCCACTACATCTCAGAGGAAAATGTTGTACTTTTACTACACTACAATTATTTGAAAACATATAAAGCATTAGATTATAAAACATACATTAACCACGTTAGCCTTATTTTTATGCCTAGGCTATTTGAAAATAGCAGATCTACAAGCTCACAACGCGTCGCATCGCGACGCGTTGTGAGCTTGTAGATCTGCTATTTTCAAATATTTTAGTACTTTTTCAGTTTTCTTTAGTACATTTTGATGCCAATACTTTTGTACTTTTACTGAAGTAAATTTAGAATTCCGGACTTTTACTTGTAAACAGAGTACCAAATACATTGCAGTATTGATGCTTTTACTTAAGTAAAACTGTTTTACTTAAGTAAAACATTGAGTACTTTTTCCACCACTGGTTAATTTACGAACAAAACACAAAAAAAGTTAAAATATGGAGATATGAGGTTTCTGCCCGACAGCAACTATATATATATATATATATATATATTATAGCCTCAAGCATTCCCTTCTGTACAGTGGGCCTGGTGCCAGTTGTCATTGCCACCTATGCAGCAGGTAATAGCGCTGTGTGTACGTGTGCACGGGCGTATACAGGCGTGCGCTATTATAGCATGTGTGTTTCCAGACACAGGGTCTATTTCCAGAAGGCGGGTTCCATCTGCTGAATCAGTGGTCCTCAGCACGGACCCCCTGCCTGCCAGCCAGCCAGCCAGCCAGCATGGCTTCATCACCAGCTGCCAGCCAGCCAGGCACACATGTACTACAAACTAATTTCATACTATAATGCTGCGTTCACCAGTGGTGGAAAAAGTACTACATTTCTTTTACTCAATTAAAAGTATCAATACTGCAATGTAGAAATACTCTATTACAAGTAAAAGTCAGATATTCTGAATTTACTTGAGTAAAAGTACAAAATGTACTTAAAGTACCAAAAGTAAAATTACTCATTAGGCAGAATGTCCTATTTCAAGTTTTCAAATGTATAAAAATACCTTGAAAATAGCAGATCTACAAGCTCACAATGCGTCGCTTTGCGACGCATTGTGAGCTTGTAGATCTGCTATTTTCAAATGGCCGAAATATATGTATATAGGGCTGAAGTGGTTAATGTATGTTTTGTAATAATAATCAAAATCTACAAAGTAACTAGTAACTAAAGTTTTCAAATAATTGTAGTGGAGTAAAAGTACAATATTTGCCTCCGAGATGTAGTGGAGTAGAAGTAAAAGTACAGTACTTGAGTAAATGTACTTAGTTACTTCACACCACTGTCAGCCAGGCACACATACTGTAGATATACTACAAACTAAGTTCATACTAATGCTGCATGCGTTCACACTGGCAGCTACAAAATATACAAAGCGACGCAGCGTGTCTGTCGCGCTCGTTGTCGCCACTCGACACTTGAGTGTGCGTCCGACGTGCGAGACAAATGAAGCGCGGGGTTAAAAAGCACAGACATATAAAGGTAGACGCCTCCTCCGACTTTTCCGAGACTTGGCAGAATCTAGTTGTATAAAAAATACAACAGGATATTTTTTTATACAACTAAATTCTGACAGGTCCCGGAAAAGACGCGCTGTGATTGGCCAGGAGTCAGGAACAAGCGTGCCTCCTCTAATATGGCGGCCGCGATTACAGGTCTCTCCAATGAACTGCAGTGGCCAATGAGGTATCTCGGTTTCTATATCTATGTTAAAAAAAGAACATGGATCTAGTGCAGTGATTCCATAACGTTTTAGCTCAAGACCCAAAAGAGACATTAGATGTTCGCCCGTGACCCAAACTAGTGAAGATAGCAGATCTACAAGCAGAATGCCACAATGCCCCGCCTTGTGAGCTAGTGGATCTGCTATTTTCACAACTTTTTCTTTTCTTTTTTTTTAAAGAAATTATTAGATTTTTTTTATTTTATTTATGAACAACTTTTGAAAAATGTTGGAATAGTTTTTAATTGAAAAGTTGTCATTTCTTTGTTTAACCCATTGAGACCTGAAGCCGGTTCTACTGTACATGTCTCCTAAATCCTAACAGTATTCTGAAAAACATATGTTTCTATATCAGTGGTGCTCAGTCTTTTTCATGTCAAAAAGAATATGTATTTGGCCGCGGACCCCCATCAAATATTTTGTTCCAGTGACCCTCAGAAGCAAATGTTCGCTTTAAAAATATATATATTCAAAGATTTGCACACATTTTCACGATTTTTCCAAAAATATCAGATCTACAAGCTCATAGCGCGGCACTCGGTGCCGCGCTATGAGCTTGTAGATCTGCTATTTTTGAATAGCCCAAAGTGTACAATAATGCTTTTTAGCTCAAATCCAAAACATGACCAGTTCCAGGTCTTAGTGGGTTAAACTTTTTTAAATCTTTTGAAATAATATGAATTTTTTAAATGTAAGAAATGAAAAAAAGGGGATATTTACTCGCTACATATAAAAATTGGTCGGCGACCCAAACAGTGATCTCGGAGACGGAAATAATTAGTGTGTATCCCATCACAAGCAGGAATTGTGTGAAGAGAGAAAGTGAGTGGAAATGGTTAAACAACACGTGGTGGTTTTGTGGCTTTGTAGCTGCATTGAAGTCAGCTTTGCAGGATGTTGTAGCAGAGCTACAAACGTTGGCCGTCGTCATTAAAATATCTGAATAGCCTTCGGCTGCCGTGTTAAGTGGGGGGCCCTGATTCAGAAAAGTTTGGGAACCGCTGACTCAAAGACATTCACTTCAGTTGACAAGGAAAGGAATGTCCTTTAACATAATTTAAAGACCCACATTCCACACGTCCCATGGTGTGTTACAAAGCACCCGGGAAAAAACATCTCTGTTCAATAAATGTATATAATGTATGCCAAGTATTTTTCTTGAACATTCATTGATGTTTCATCGATAATGAGGCTTCATAGAAGGACAATAATGTCAATATAACAGCATGGTTCAGGCAACATCAAAAAATTAAAAGCATTAAAAATACATGGTGCACCACTGGGGGGGGATTTGTGAAATATAGGGGCCAGATTTAACCCATTGAGACCTGGAACGCATTTGTGTCACTTTTTGTTTTGAGCTAAAAAGCATTATTTTACACTTTGGGCTATTCAAAAATAGCAGATATACAAGCTTGTAGATCTGCTATTTTTGAAAAAATTATGAAAATGTGTGCAAATCTTTGAATATACATTGTTTTAAAGAGATTTTTTTTAACTCAAATCTTAGCTTCTGGGGGTCCCTGGAACAAAATATTTTCAGATGGGGGTCGGTGGCCAAATAAATATAATGTTGGGGGTCCTTGACATGAAAAACATTGAGAACCACTGATATAAAAACATACGTTTTTTTCAAAATACTGTTGGGATTTAGAAGACATTCGTAGAATCGGCCTCATGTCTTAATGGGTTAAAATGGACTCCTGGCTCCCTCCCTGTCCGTATTCCATCCATCTCTTCACTGAGACCGAGGCATGTGGGATTTCTGCAGAGGAGGACCCTCTGCACTTTTATTCCACACCGTCGTTGGCTATGCCAACACTTACTACCCCAAAATAACCCACAGCAATTACTTCTCTCCTTACCCAAAACATCTCCACATAAGGGACGGCTGACTTCAAAGGAAAGCAGCTCTCTTTTGAAGTCAACACACACACAAAAGCATTATTACATAAAACTGAGCAGAATTAGTTTTTACATCTAAATGAGATCTGGAGGGGGGGGGGAAACCAATTACAACAAAAAGATGACATTAACCCATTGAGACCTGAAGCCGATTCTACATGTCTCCTAAATATCAACAGTTTTCTGAAAGACCTATGTTTCTATATCAGTGGTGTTCAATCTTTTTCATGTCAAGGACCCCCACAATTATATGAATTTGGCCGCGGACCCCGATCAAAATATGTTGTTCCAGGGACCCCCCAGAAGCAAAGATTTGAGTTAAAAATGTTCGCTTTAAAAATATATATATTCAAAGATTTGCACACATTTTCACGATTTTTCAAAAATAGCAGATCTACAAGCTCGTAGCGTGGCACTCGGTGCCGCGCTATGAGCTTGTATATCTGCTATTTTTGAATAGGCTAAAGTGTAAAATAATGCTTTTTTGCTCAAATCTAAAAATGGCACAGTTCCAGGTCTTAATGGGTTAAAATTAAAGCTGGTTGGTCTGTTTTTATGTAGGGCTGTAGGTCACACTTAACACACTTAACACTTTAAAATCCCCATGAAATGGTATTCAGGGCAATGATGTGTTCCACATGAGACGCAAAACATCGAGGCTGGACGTATTGCAAGTGGTGGACAGTAACAAAGTACATTTACTTGATCTACAAGCTCACCAAGCGTCGCAATGCAACGCGTGGTGAGCTTGTAGATCGGCTAGTTTCGCTGCTTTGACCCATTAATACCTGAGGCCGATTCTACATACAATATGCCTTCTAAATCAGTAGTTCTCAAGATTTCCCTAAATTTTTCAATTTTTTTTCAAAAATAGTAAATGAACAAGCCTGTGGCACAAAGTGGCACGCTGTGAGCTTGTATATCTGAATAGCCAACGCAAAAATCTAAAATGACACTTTCCCGGTTTTAATGGGTTGAAAAACATTTTGAATAAAGAAATCTACATTTCAATTGTCTTCGCAAAATTCAAAATCGAGAATCAATTGTTTGTTTTATAATCAATTAAATCAATTTGTTCGATTCCCTCTCTCAGTGCCAAAAACAAGTTATCCCGAGTTTTTCCTGAATGCCCTCAGTGCAAAGAACGAGTTATCCCGAGTTTAAAAAAAATAATATATATATATATATATATATATACATTTTTAAAATAATTTTCAGAACCCAAGATATTGCGATCCGAAGATTTGCTGCTCCATTCACTTCTTGTTTAACTTGTTATTATTATTTTGTTTTTCTTTAAAAAAAATTGCTGGCACAGTATGAACATATTTTTTGATTTCATTGGCACTGAGAGAGTTAACTGCTAAACCCCTAGACATACAATAAGAAAGAAAATAATAGCCACCACTCCGAAGTCCTCCAGGTACTTTTCAATTCATTAAGGCACAGGCAGTGGCCATACACGGACGCGTTTCGGCGTCAAGCCTTCCAATACACGCCGAGGAAGGCTTGACGCCGAAAAAGTACCACAAGGACTTCGGAGAGCTGGCTATTATTTTCTTATCTTCGGCAAATTGCATCTATATAGACTGAGTGTGCTCGTTTTTGTTTGTACTTAAACCCCTAGACATGACCTAAAGCATTTTTGAGAAAGAGAAATAAATGCATTTTTGGACTGACAACTCCACCAACCCACTTTGTTACCACGATGGCAGGACTGCTGTAAAGTCTATTACATTTCTAACTTGAACCTGATTTAATTGGCTGGAATTCCCGAGTGCACACTGAGTCATGAAAATCTATATTCCATTTTCCTGGAAATGGCAAACAATAAAATGCCATTGGTAATGTCAACAAAGCAAACGTCTTGTCATTTTCTTGGGACAGATACTGGCATATAGAATAGAATAAAATAAAACGCATTATGCTAAAAGCTCTGAAACATCTTTTTTTTATTAAATTTAAGGACAGACGTTCTCAAGAGCTCAATGATATGTAATTATGTAGTCGTGCGTATAATTGTTTTCGACAATGGACATACTGTACTGTATAGAAATGCATTTTTCTTAGAATAAAATAAAATAACCCACTGATTGCAGGACTGAGGCGGTTGCACTTGAGCTTAAATTACACTTTGCATCATTAGCATTGAGCTGAGAACACACTGCGTCTTCATTTAGGAACTGTCACTTCCTATTTGCATTTGAAACACAGTCTGGTTAATAATATTGACCTTAATAACCAACCTTGTGGAACGTGCATAGAACGTTAACCCATTGATACCTGGAACGCATCTGTGTCACTTTAGATGTCTTTGGCTATTCAAAAATAGCAGATATACAAGCTCATAGCGCGGCACCGAGTGCCGCGCTACGAGCTTGTAGATCTGCTATTTTTGAAAAATCTTAATTTTTTTTTTTTTTTTAAACTGTTAGGATTTTGATTTTTTTTAAATAATCGCCTCAGGTCTTAAAGGGTTAAATGTACGTTTTGTCTGCCGTCTGACTATTCTCATGGCAGACCCCTCAACAGTGTGTGTGGCACGTCTGGTGCGGATTGGAACAATGGTGGCCTGTGGCCCCTAGGGGGCCAAATGTTGCCCCTATATGGACTATTCTCATGGCAGACCGTGTTTGTGCCAAGTTTGGTGCGGATTTGAGCAACGGTGCACCTGTGGCCCCCGGGGGGCCTCTGACTCGGCCCATTAGTGTGAGAATTGTCACAGCAGACCCCTGAACAGCGCTTGTGCGGATTGGGGCAACGGTGTGCCTCTGGCTCTTCTGATGGCAGAAAGTGTAAATCTCTCTCAGAGAGAGAGAGACAGAGAGAGAAAGAGAGAGAGAGAGGGCCTGAACATAACACAGAGATGTCTGCGGCTGCTGTCCATGGTTCTGAAGTAAGTATCACTGTAGCTGCTGTCCATGGTTCTATAGTAACTATCACTGTAGCTGCTGTCCATGGTTCTGAAGTAACTATCACTGTAGCTGCTGTCCATGGTTCTATAGTAACTATCACTGTAGCTGCTGTCCATGGTTCTGAAGTAACTATCACTGTAGCTGCTGTCCATGGTTCTGAAGTAACTGTCACTGTAGCTGCTGTCCATGGTTCTATAGTAACTATCACTGTAGCTGCTGTCCATGGTTCTATAGTAACTATCACTGTAGCTGCTGTCCATGGTTCTATAGTAACTATCACTGTAGCTGCTGTCCATGGTTCTGAAGTGACTATCACTGTAGCTGCTGTCCATGGTTCTGAAGTAACTGTCACTGTAGATGCTGTCCATGGTTCTATAGTAACTATCACTGTAGCTGCTGTCCATGGTTCTGAAGTAACTATCACTGTAGCTGCTGTCCATGGTTCTGAAGTAAGTATCACTGTAGCTGCTGTCCATGGTTCTGAAGTAACTGTCACTGTAGATGCTGTCCATGGTTCTGAAGTAACTGTCACTGTAGCTGCTGTCCATGGTTCTGAAGTAACTGTCACTGTAGATGCTGTCCATGGTTCTGAAGTAACTGTCACTGTAGATGCTGTCCATGGTTCTGAAGTAACTGTCACTGTAGATGCTGTCCATGGTTCTGAAGTAACTATCACTGTAGCTGCTGTCCATGGTTCTGAAGTAACTATCACTGTAGCTGCTGTCCATGGTTCTGAAGTAAGTATCACTGTAGCTGCTGTCCATGGTTCTGAAGTAACTATCACTGTACCTGCTGTCCATGGTTCTGAAGTAAGTATCACTGTAGCTGCTGTCCATGGTTCTATAGTAACTATCACTGTACCTGCTGTCCATGGTTCTGAAGTAACTGTCACTGTAGCTGCTGTCCATGGTTCTGAAGTAAGTATCACTGTAGCTGAGCAACAGTGTGCCTCGCAAGTCCAGGTGTTACGTTTGTCACGTCCACGGTCCGCGGTTCCCCAGGCGTTCCCGAGATATCGCATTCACGATGTTGGGATGTATGTATATTTACAGTGGTGGAAAGTAACTAAGTACATTTACTTAAGTACTGTACTTAAGTACAATTTTGAGGTGTTTGTACTTTACTTGAGTATTTCCAATTTCCAATACTTTTACTTCTACTCCACTACATCTCAGAGTCAAATATTACACTTTTGCTCCATTACAATTATTTGAAAACTTCAGTTGCTAGTTACTTTTCAGATATAAATTATGATATTATGAAACATACTTTAACCACTTTAGCCCTATTTTATACGGAGGCTATTTGAAAATAGCCGATCTACAAGCTCACAACGTGTCGCATCGCGACGCGTTGTGAGCTTGTAGATCTGCTATTTTCAAACATGTTAGTACTTTTACTTTTGGTACTTTAAGTAAATTTTGATGCCAATACTTTTGTACTTTTAATCAAGTAAATTTAGAATTCTGGACTTTTACTTGTAACAGAGTATTTTTATATTACAGTATTGATACTTTTACTTAAAGGTAGGGTAAGTGATATTTTTGGGTTAAAACAAAAAGTATTTTGTTAAAAGGTTAAAGCACTATATTCTGATAGTAATCATTGCTATAGAGTGTTTGTTCAGTAACAGGAGTCTCCCCGTCTCTCCAGCTCTTTAATAAACACAAAATACATTTTCCGGTAGGTGTCAAAATCTCAGCCAATCAGGAGAAAGTACCCATTTTTAAGCTTCGTTTTTATAGTGTTTCAGTTCCAATTTTGTCAGCTCATTTCTTAGTGTCATCACTTCCAATTCCACTTGTTTAATCTATATCCTGATTGAGTTCTCCGTCCTGGTTGGATAAAATTGGAAATGAAACTGAAACTGAAACGAAAATGCATTTTCTGTTTAATAAAGAGCTGGAGAGACAAGGAGACTCCTTTTACTGAACAAACACTCTATAGCAATGAGTACTATCAGAATATAGAGCTATTTAACACTTATTTTAACCAAAGAAAATCAATTACCCTACCTTTAAGTAAAGAATTTGAGTACTTTTTCCACAACTGTGTGTATATATACAGTACATATGTACAGTATGTGCGTCTGTCCGGACGGACGGACAAAACAAAAACAAAATGACTACAGCTGTCCTGCATACAGTATAAAGGACACACAGCCATCTACACAGAGCATAACATAATATACGACTGTTGTATTTTAACAAGCTCACTTGCAAAGAGCATTGTTCCTTCACTGCCATGCAAAATGCATAACACATCCTCTAGACATTTGCATAAAGATAGACGCAATTACCCAAACTTCACCGACGCCACCCTGGCAGTGCACTGTGTGCCCATTGTTGTGGCTTCAGCGCATATAATGTGTACTCTCTCCCAGCTTTGTGTCTCTGGATAAACCCATTGTACTGTATATTTATTCATGCTTTTTGCAACACTGTGAAATTCACACGCACACAAATCAACTTCTCCCCAGAAAAAAAAGCCCGGATGAAAATGCCCGCTGTACAGGGACTGTAACATGACATCAGTGCACAGACATTTTGAGGGGCAGGTGCTCAAGTAAATTATACTTGTTTTTGTTTACTTGGTCTGCTCTTTTTTCCCTCTACACCTATACCTCTTTGCCAAAAATAGCCGATCTACAAGCCCACAACGCCTCGCAGCGCGAGGCGTTGCGGGCTTGTAGATCGGCTATTTTTGGCTAAAGTTCTCCTCAGAAAAGGGACGCTAGGTTTCGAGTGGTTATGGTAAAAAGAAAAATCATATCACATAAAGATTTGGCGGACCCCCTGTAGTAACTCTGAGGATCCCCTAGGGGTCCCGGACCCCCTGTTGAAGACCCCTGCTGTAAACTGTGTGCCCTTTTTTCAAAAGGGCACTTCTGGTCAAGAGGGCAAAGGGCAGGTGCTCTAGCACCACCTAGAGTCTATCTGTGCACGTCCCTGCATGACGTCCCCAAAACCCAGTGGTTTAAGAAGTACTCTGAGGTTTTACTTAGGAGTAAAAGTATCGATATCCCAATGCAGACAAAATACAAGTACAAGGCCTGTATTCATTTAAATGAGTAAAAGTACAAAAGTACTGGCATTAAAATATGCTTAAAGTACTGTACCAAGACGTAAAGGTACTCATCGTGCAGAATATTCCATTTCAGAACTGTATTCAAATGTGGAAAACATCTCTGAAAATAGCAGATCTGTAAGCTTGTTGTGAACTTGCAGATCACTTTGTCTATTTTCAAATAGCAAAAGCATAAAATACGGGTTAATTGGTTAAGGTAACTTTTGTATTAATAATCAAAGTCAAGTAACTAAAGTCTTCAAATCGTTGTAGAGGAGTACAAAGTACAATATTTGCCTTTGATATGTAGTGGATGGAAGTATTGACAAATGAAACTACTCAAGTAAAGTAAAACTACCTAAATAAATGACTTAAGTACAGTACTTAAAGTAAATAGACATAGTCACTTTCCACTACTGCCAAAACCGGGATGAATGCCACCGTACAGGGAATGTAACATGATGTCACGTGATGTGAGTTAGGAGCGATTACATTGACTAGACCATACCCGGTCGACGCATCCGTGGGGGGATATGCGCACATGATCTGGCAACCCGGGAGGCAGTTCGTCCCATAGCTGGGCAGCCCCGTAACCATGGCGACAGTGTTTTACACATAAACGCTAATAAGAAGCTGAGATTTGATGAAATTGAAAAACGGGCTTCACAGTTCAGTTCAGATGGTAATGGTCAATGGCTGTGTGCAAAATCAGAGCAATTGGTCCAGCCACTGAGGAGAACCGGGTAGCTTCACGTACTCACGTACTCACCTACTCACCACTACAGACAGAGGTTACTAGAATTATAGTAGGATGCACAGCTTGATAAATGAGACCCGAGACCTGGAGAAAAAAAGCTATAGGTTTAATGCAGAACGGTACTAATACCAGCTTCTGCACTCTACCATATCATTGCTGTCGGGCTGTTGGGCTTGTAAATCCAAGAATAGTAACAGTTTTGGACATATGCGGTTTCCACCCGACAGAAGCGATATACAGTGTGTCTTTGATGTTTAGGTATTATGTTTAGAAGTTAAGGGGGGGGGGGTCCTTCTGGTCGATCGACACAGTCCCAACTTTTTTCTGTTCTGGCCCCCACAGTGGTGGAATGAACTTCCCACTGATGTCAGGACAGCAGAGTCACTGCCCATCTTTCGCCGCAGACTGAAAACCCACATCTTCAGGAAACACTACCCTTCCTCTTTGCCTGGCCTACTTGTTGTTAACTAGTTGTACGAACTCCTGTTTTATTGTTGTATTGGTTTATTGGATCTTGTTTAGTCGATACACTTATTTGTTTTAGCTCGTGCTCATTTTAATTTTGCTATTTTGTCTCATCTGTTTAAGGAAGTAGGTAGCTGATATATAGCACTTTTTTTTTTTTTTTTTTTTTTTTTTCTCAACCTTTTGAATTTCAAGAATCCCAGGTTTTGAATAATGCATATTAGGCTCAAACCCCCATATCTGTGAGAGTGTACAAATGGAACTCGAGAGTGCGCGAATGGAACCAAATGGACCCGTAAAGGGTCCATTTGGTTCCATTTGCGCACTCTCAGAGTTACCGATCATTTAGCTGCATGGGGAGCCCCCCCCCTGGAACCCCCTCAAGGACCACCGGACCCCACTTTGAGAACCCGTTCACTAAGCTACACACAGTTAACCCATTAAGACCTGGAACGCATTTGTGTCACTTTTTCATTTGAGCTAAAAAGCATTATTTTACACTTTGGGCTATTCAAAAATAGCAGATATACAAGCTCATAGCGCGGCACCGAGTGCCGCGCTACGAGCTTGTAGATCTGCGAGAAAATGTGTGCAAATTAACACATTGGGTGCCAGTTTTTTTTAAAAACAGAGTACACTGAGTGCCAGGATTTTTAACCATTTTTGAGGAGCCGAGATACAGGCTTTTGAAGTCATAAGTTAACCAGGAAGTGGATTGTAGTCTAAATCTTCGGAAAATGATATCTCCTGGTGCTGTGAAGGAAAAAAGAAAAAAAAATGTTTTTTTTTTTTTTTTTTTCATTTTCAAAAAAATGATTTTTTTTCAAAAAACGTATATATACGGTTTTGGCACTCCACGGTTGTATTCCCGTATATATACGGTTTTGTAAAACCGTATATATACGGTTTTGGCACCCAATGTGTATATTTATATTATTTTAAAGCGAACATTTTTAACTCAAATTACTGGGGGGTCCCTGGAACAACATATTTTGAGATGGGGGTCGGTGGCCAAATGCATATCGTTTTGAGGGTTCTTGACATGAAAAAGTTTGAGCACCACTGAAACTGTTAGGATTTAGAAAACATTTTAAAGAATCACCTCAGGTCTTAAAGGGTTAACACGTCCGCCTCAAGGAGGCTCAGCAGATATAAGCGTTGCATGTCATCTTCTATTGATCCCCTGCAGGGCTGCTGACCCGCCTGAGCAATGACCCGCAGCACAGAACATGACAAGAGGGACGGCTTTTTGATCTGGAGATGTGAACCAGAACCAGGAGGGAAAAGAAGGAACTTGACCTGGAAGGAAAAAAAGGGCTCAATGTTTCCTTAGCGTTGTTGTCCTGTGATGTCTGGGAAGACATTATTCTTTTTTTTAACCCATTAAAACCGGGAAAGTGTCATTTTAGATTTGTAGATCTGCTATTTTTGAAAATCGTGAACATTTGTGACAAATCTTTGAATATATATATATTTTTAAACATTTTTAACTCGAATCTTCTGGGGGTCCCTGGAACAACATATTTTGAGATGGGGGTCCGCGGCCAAATACATAATTTTGGGGGTCCTTGACCCAAAAAAAGTTTGAGCACCACTTAATATGGCAACAAGTTTTTCAGAAAACTGTTAGGATTTAGAGGACATTTGGTAGAATCGGCCTCAGGTCTTAATGGGTTAATAGCCTATGGCAGACGTGTCCAAAGTTTGGTCCGGGGGACAATTGTGGCACGAGGGCAGATTTTATATGGCCCACGGCTTCCATCCTAAAAATGTATTATTTATGGCCTGCCGGTATAGTCATGTGGAATTCATTTGAAGTTTGTTTTGAAGTGAACCTGGGCAGATTATTTCTCAGCAGACCCCAAACTATAAACTAAACTAAAAGAATAGCTGACCTCAAAATACAAGTCAGCCTAGTTTAACTCCTTCAACACCTTGGTAGTAGCATCCTCTGCCCCCCACCCCATCCCTCCTCTGTAAATATACCTGTTGATGCTGCTGAGTTTTATACCAATATGCATTGTATTGTATGCATCATATGTATTACTGCTGAATTGAGTACAATTTCCACAATGGAAACCAGACCGCCTGGGGCTTTTGGTGTTATCTTTTTAGCATAACTACCTGTAACAAACGTGTTAATGAAGTATTCAATCAATCAATTTGTAAGGGTTCATTTTTTTCTTTCTTTACTTTTAGAAGGAAATCAAATCTACCCCAGCCTAGATCGTGAGCGTATATTGGGAAAGATTATCCTCTAGTGTGAGGGCTTGAAGTGAATGAGTGGACTTTTTGACACGGCCACTGGTCCAAACAATCTGTGGTGTGTTTGAGAGCTGCACATATGTGGCAAGAACACGACTGTCTATAACATGTCTTCTCAGACAAACATCACAACCGTTCATCTGTCACCACTGCTCCGTTCGTTGTATACATCTGCTGCTCTGCTTCTGCATTATGCATTTTATCACAGATAACATGAGGTTTGTGTTGCCCCAGCAAGCCAGCAGGATATTTGCAAAAATCGTACAAATATCCAGTAGTGTCATTATTTTAAAATCTTGTATTATGTGCAATATGTTTAAGATAATCTTATGAGCGAATCTTATTAGATTATCCTGTACTGTGTGATGCTACAGTACCAGAGTTCCAAATCGTTTCAGATGTTTTTAATCCAGCTTTACAATAGTTCACCCCAAAAATCTCTTATTTTCTATCAATTACACACCCCATGAAGCCTTGAATTCATGGAGATTGAGCCAAACATTTTAGCAGCCACCCGGTCATCGAATTATTGGCTTAGGAATGTGACAAAAACAAAAAAAATCGAAAGGCTCCATGGCGTGTGTAATTGATAGATAACAGGTCATTTTTTGGGTTTACTACTTTGGGGTGAACTACTTTTTTTGTGTCCAGCTTACTACTTTAAGAGTAAGTAAGCTGGACACAAAAAAAGACAATCTTTCACATCAATCTTTTTCATGTCAAGGACCCCCACAATAATATGTATTTGGCCGCAGACCCCCATCTAAATATCTTGTTCCAGGGACCCCCAGAAGCAAAGATTTGAGTTAAAAATGTTCGCTTTAAATATATATATATTCAAAGATTTGCACACATATTCACGATTTTTCAAAAATAGCAGATCTACAAGCTCGTAGCGCGGCACTCGGTGCCGCGCTATGGGCTTGTATATCTGCTATTTTTGAATAGCCCAAAGTGTAAAATAATGCTTTTTAGCTCAAATCTAAAAATGAGACAGTTCCAGGTCTTAATGGGTTAAGAGTAAGCTGGACACAAAAAAAATCTTTCACATGTTTTAGCTTTTCTTTTAGTTTTTTTTTCAACCAACAGACTTCTTCAGCAGCTCACAGGCAGACATAATGAATGCAATATGCAGTAATGCAAAAATATGCAAGCGGGTCGAAAAGAAACTCTCATTGTCAGGCCATGGACTGGGTTGAGTCCATTTTCACTGGAGTACCTTATAGGTTGCCAGGTTCACACAGATCATGTGGAGCCTCATGGAGTTCACAGGCGCTGGCTGCCTCTGCCTGGCGCCGTGACCACCAAGATATAAGAAATGACAACCTGAAATAGAAACATGGAGGACGGGAACGCGGAGAGAGCACTTGAACTCATGAATATTTTGATTAGAATGAATCATCTGTCACCTGGAGAGAAGTAAGGAGGCCTCCACAGCTAGACTCACTCATATCTGAACTTGAAATATGGGGGAAAAGTAGTGTCACCGATGTGCTAGTGAGGGCTTTAAATCATTAAGACCGGGAACGCATCTGTGTCATTTATAAGATTTCTTTGGCCATTAAAAAATAGCAGATTTATTTTTGTATCGTGAAAATGTGTGATTTTTTTTAAGCGAACATTTGTAACTCAAATCTTTCTTTCTGGGGGATTCTACAAATGTCTTCTAAATCTTATCAGTTTTTTTTTTTTAAATTACGTTGCTATAATATCGGTGGTTCTCAAACTTTTTTCATGTCAAGGACCCCCAAAATGATATTATTTGGCCGCGGACCCCCATCTCAAAATATGTTGTTCCAGGGACCCCCAGAAGCAAAGATTTTAGTTACAAATGTTCGCTTTGAAAATATATAATATTCAAATATTTGCACAAAATTTCACGATTTAAAATGAATTTCAGAGCTACAAGCTCAAGGCGTGGCACCGAGTGCTGCGCCTTGAGCTTGAGCTTGTATATCTGCTATTTTTAAATAGCCAAATACATCTAAAAAAATGATACAGATACGTTCCCGGTCTCAATGGGTTAAACCTCTGGGTGTCACAGTGAAGTAGAAGGAACATTAAAAAAAGTTCCAAGTTAAATTATCCACCTAAACCCTGTATACTTTGTTGAAAGGAGTCCCCCAGGGGCCTATACGAGGCCGCCTTCTTTTCACGCTCTACAACCAAATTTCTTGGCTGAAAATAGCAGAGCTACAAGCTTACCACAGTGCAGTCACAATGCAGCTCACAGGCGGACAGAGCACTTTTTGCTCTTGGCGAGAGCATAAAGTGCACATAGTGATGAACGCTGGTGGACTTCCTGTGGGTTAAATGTGGGGCTAAGGGCACGGTCACACCAAAGTATGGTTGCCCGCTGTTAAACTCATGTTGTGCGCGGCCGACAGTTTTTTGCAGCCGGCGCATTCTAAAAAAAACGGAGTAGCTTGCAGAGCACTCTGTCCCAATGACCAGTGACCCACCTGTCACTCACTTTCAGGACCCTCCCATCCAACAGCTACAACCAGTTGCTCTATCGCTATAGCACCATGTCGCTTCCTGAGTCTTGGGACGGTCAGCCTTTGACTCAACCGATAGACGTCTTAAAGGGCAAGACCACTTTGGTAGAGGTTTGGGTTGTGTAGTTACCTCGCCATGATGTAACTCCAAAGGTGGGCAAGAAATAAAAAATAATTGCTGCATTGATTAGAAATTGATAATTCAAAATATGCTCCCCATTGACTTACATTATACAGTAAAACAGCTCTCAAAGTCACTCTTTTAGCATGTAAACGAATGTAAACAAAGTCGATTCAGACAATATAGAACATCACCAAACCCAGTACTGTTTATTTTTTTTTATAAAAATGTTAACTTACTGTTGATTTAGCTATTTTTATTAAAAAGAAAACCTGGACTGGATCAGCGGATCCGGATCTTCAAATCGTAAAATCATCAGGAAGTTGACATTTTTATTAAAAAAAGAAACAGTGCTGGGTTTGGTGATGTTCTATATTGTCTGAAACAAATTGGTTTGCGTTCGTTTATGTGCTAAAAGAGTGACTTTGAGAGCTGTTTCAGTGTACAATGTAAGTCAATGGGGACCATATTTTTGATTATCAATTTCTAATCAATGGAGCAACTATTTTTCATTTCATCTCCACCTTTGGAGTTACATCATGGCAAGGTAACTACACAACCCTAACCTCTACCAAAGTGGTCTTGCCCTTTAACAGACAACGTCACACTGATAAGAATCAGTATGCGCGCACAGGTCGGCAGCAAAAGAACCCCACCTCTCATAAGAGGCAATGTAAAAGTCACAGCCTCACTCGTAAAAATGCATCCCATCAAACTTTCAGATGCTGTTTTTCTCCCAGTATGGAGGAAGAATGCTTAGGATTTTTACTGTGATCTCTCGCTCTTGAAATATATAATCCTTGGTTTCTGTTGTGTGTAAACAATAATAACAATTCAAAGCAGTTGTCCCCCAAACCCCACCTCCAGAGGCTGTCATAAGAACAGAGGGAGCGCTTTATGATCATGGCACCAGAACCTGCTTGGCTCGCTCAGCTGCAGCCCGTCAAGCCTAATTTATGCTCCGCCCCGCGAAGAAGTGTTGCGCGCAGAGAACGGCCGAGAATAGCAGACCTTCAAGCTCACAGCGTTAGCGGTTGCGAGCTTGTATGTGAGCTGTTCTCGGTGCGCAATACCGTTGCGCGATGAAGTATATATGTCTCACCAGGGTGCACCTCACTTGCCAACACACAGAGGAGGTTGAATAAAGTGAAACCAGCGCACCCCAAAACAGCAGGTTTGGGGATCTGTTGGGAATTGGTTACATGAAGCAGTCACCTGTGCGTCCAGTCTCAATGTTTGTAAACAAATAATTGGTCTATTGGACAGAGGGGGGAAATCAGCATAGAACGCATAAACGCAAGGTGTGGGCAACAAGCGGAAAGATGCGCAAGACCATGCGATTGTTGTTGAAAAATAATTGGCAGATTCCGCCCCATAGGTAGAACAAACGTGCGGTGTGACCGCGCCCTAAACGTGAAATTTGTCCTCTGCGTTATTACCTACCAATCCTAACTGTTGGGAGCAGCGGGTGCAATGATACGGAGCCTGGGGAACAGTTAGGGCATACATGGGCAACTGGCGGCCCGGGGGCCACATACGGCCGCCACCTTCACTTAATGCGGCCCACAGGTTAATACCGGAATACTGATATATTATTGATTTCAGCTGTTTACAATTCCAAACATGCAAACATGACCCGCTTTAATTACTTCAGTCTATATTAGTAGCTTAATGACTAGTATTACAATTATATCGTCTTTTTTATGTCCAATGTATTTGTATTTAAGTTTATACAAATGCATTTGAAATTAAATCAAAATGTTACTTTTCAGGATTCCAATTCAAAAATAGCAAAAAATAGCAGATCTACAAGCCACTTCAGCCCTATATGCATTTCGTCCATTTAAAAATAGCCAATCTACAAGCTCACAATATGTCGCGATGCGATGCATTGTGAGCTTGTAGATCTGGTATTTTCAAATGATTTTAATGCAATACATTTGAAAACTTGTGAAACTTTTGTTCCTTTACTGGAATACATTTTGAATTCCAAACTTTTACTTGTGACAGAGTATTTTTATATTGCAGTATTCATACGTTTACTTAAGTAAAACATTGGAGTACTTTTTTCCACCGCTGCCAAAAGTAAATGTTACTATATGAACATATAACAACAATAAAAAATAAAGAGCACCGTGTTTCTCAGGGACGTGCACAGATAGACTTTAGGTGGTGCTAGAGCACCTGCCCTTTGCCCTCTTGACCAGAGGTTTTTTTTTCAGAACGTTTTTTTTTTTTCAGTTTACAGCAGGGGTCTTCAACAGGGGGTCCGAGACCCCTAGGGGGTCCTCAGAGTTACTACAGGGGGTCCACCAAATCTTTATGTGATATGATTTTTCTTTTTACCATAACCACTCGAAACCTAGCATCCCTTTTCTGAGGAGAACTTTAACCAAAAATAGCCGATCTACAAGCCCACAACGCCTCGCGCTGCGAGGCGTTGTGGGCTTGTAGATCAGCTATTTTTGGCAAAGAGGTACAGGTGTAGAGGGAAAAAAGAGCAGACCAAGTAAACAAAAAAAAGTATAATATACTTGAGCACCTGCCCCTCAAAATGTCTGTGCACGCCACTGGTGTTTCTTGCACCTTTCAGCCTCATGGCTATACTGTGTGCAGCCTGACATCATATTTGAGCTACTTGAACAGCCCTGCTCGGCCACACAGCGGAGGGAACATTAACATAGAACACATTTTGAGGTGGGATGTCAAGAAGACGAATTGGATTAGCATCAATTATTCCTTCCTTCCCCCGCATCCCGGGATGATTATCACATGTCAAGCACACTGTCAATGGATGGAGGTCGGGATGTACTGTATGCCAACTATCGCTGATAAGGTCAGTCATATCATCATATATCAGGCGGGCCTGTAACGGGAAACTTTCACTCCTTTTACCCTCCATAAAAACCACCATAAAAGAGTCACCTGTCTGCAATGTGTAACTATATAGACTCTTAGAAAAGTCTAGGCTTAACCCATTAAGACCTGGAACTGTGTCATTTTTAGATTTGAGCTAAAAAGCATCATTTTACACTTTGGGCTATTCAAAAATAGCAGATCTACAAGCTCATAGCGCGGCACCGAGTGCCGCGCTACGAGCTTGTAGATCTGCTATTTTTGAAAAATCGTGAAAATGTGTGCAAATCTTTGAATATATATATATTTTTAAAGCAAACATTTTTAACTCAAATCTTTGGTTCAGGGGGTCCCTGGAACATGGTCCCTGGGGGTCGGCGGCCAAATACATATCATTTTGGGGGTCCTTGACATGAAAAAGATTGAGCACCACTGATATAGAAACATAGGTTTTTCAGAAAACTGTTGAGATTTAGGAGACATGTAGAATCTTCAGGTGTCAATGGGTTAATATCAGAAATGACCCCCCCCCCAACTGTTTACTGTACATACCATAAAGCAGTGGTGACAAGTAACTAAGTACACTTACTCAAGTACTGTAGGGCACTTAAGTACAATGTTGAGGTACTTTTACTTTACTGGAGTATTTCCAATTTTCAATACTTTTACTTCTACTGTACTCCACTAGTACATCTCAGATGCAAATATTGTACTTTTACTCCACTACAATTATTTGAAAACTTTAGTTACTAGTTACTTTGCAGATATAAATTATTATATTATAAAACATACATTAACCGCTTTAGCCCTATATTTTATACATAGGCTATTTGAAAATAGCAGATCTACAAGCTCACAAGTCGTCGCATCGCGACGCGTTGTGAGCTTGTAGATCGGCTATTTTAAAACATTTTAGTACTTTTACCTTTGGTACTTTAAGTATATTTTGATGCCAATACTTTTGTACGTTTACTCAAGTAACATTTTGAACACAGGCCTTTTACTTGTAACAAGAGTATTTCTACATTGCGGTATTGAAAATTTTAGTACTTTTTCCACCACTGGTGTTGGATCACGTGCTTTTCTGACACAGAGTTGGTCGTATTATGCGGATAGCAGGAAGCTCTCAGTCACTGAAGGGCTAAAGGCTGTTCGCACGGCCCTCCGCAATCGCACGTTGGAGTGTGTGGCGCTTTGATGGAGTTTCAAGTTAAATAATGTCAAACTAACCTCCTGGCTCTCCATCCCACCCACAGGGTGTCAAGTCATTCTGCTTGATGCTTCACCGCTCATCTCCTGAGACAGCCCGTTCCTCGTGGCAGAACCATCAGCGTGGAGCGCTCCTTCAAACACACCACTGAGTCCGCCCGCGTCTGGGAAAGAAACGCAGCCGTATTACAGTGACTGACTCGCCTAATCGCTGCTCTGCATTGTTCACCGTCTGCTGCACAGCATTATCATATGCATCGTGTGCAGCCCGGTTTCCCAAACAGCGGGTCCCTGACCCATTTTGGGACGTAATGTATAGACCCTCCAGAAAGACGCGGGCTAAAATCCTTGATTCTGCGACGAAATATGCAGGGTTTTTTGCAATTTTATGTGGTGAAATTGCGGGAAGTTGCGAAATATGCGGAAAGTTGTGAAATATGCGGCGATATGCGGCAATATGCGAAATATGCGATATGCGAAAAGTTGCGAAAAATGCGAAATATGTTAAAAGTTGCGAAATATGCAGAAATATGCGATGCGAATCGCATATTATGCGATGCGATGTGCGTATTATGCGATGCGATGTGCGTATTATGCGATGCGCAAATTATGCGATGCACATATTATGCGATGCGATGCGGCCTTTTTGAAAAAACGTTACCCCCGCGTAATTATGCGCCATTTTGCTGATTATGCGGTAAATTCTGCGATCGCATAAACGCATTTTTCTGGAGGGTCTAAATGTATATATATATTCAACTGTCAGGGACCGAGTTGGTCGGAAGGAGAGACACAGGGAAACTTGGTGTTGGTTTAAAATATTTTTTTGTTGTTTTGGGGGTTTTTGTTTCAAATAAATGATTTAAGGCAAGGGTCTTCAACAGGGGACGGGACCCCTAGGGGGTCCTCAGAGCTACTACAGGGGGTCCGGCAAATCTTTGTGTGATAGGACTTAGTTTTTTTACTTAACCACTTGAACCCTAGAATTCCTTTTCTATGGGGAACATTAGCCCGAAAATAGCAGATCTACAAGCTCTCAACGCCTCGCGCTGCGAGGCGTTGAGAGCTTGTAGATCTGCTATTTTGGCAAAGAGGCTATAGGTGTAGAGGGAAAAAAGAGCAGACTAAGTAAAACAAAAACTTTAATCTGAAACACAATTTTATATAATATAGAGGGGGGTCCCTGCTTCATCTCTCTCTCAGCTAGGGGGTCCTTGGCCTGAAAACGTTGAAGAACCCTGATTTAAGGAATAACAAAAAGGTGGTCGCAAAAACAAATCAAATACACTTAAATAACTAAACAAAACTGACCTGATCAACACAACTGAACTAACCAACACAACTGAACCAACCAGAATCACTCATGAGGTGGATATATATAGGGACGGGTCAGACCACTGTGAATACAAAGGGGGGAAAAGACACAGACTACCACTTAAACACACTCTAATAACCCTTGCCCCTCCCCGCGGTGCAGGGAGACTGTGGTGCAGTCCAATTGTCCACATCGAGCTGCAGATATGGAGCAGCTGATTCCCATTCATTTGGGCCAGCCTATCATCTCTATTTCTGTCAGCAGCTTCCCACAGAAGTGGTGGGTCAAAGAAAACTCAGTCAACTCAAATGCAAATGAATAACTCACAGAAAAACAACTAAACAATAAACGCATTTTGAGCTTGTAGATCTACTATTTTTGCTATTTTTGCATTGGAATCCTGAATTTCTTTTTGCTATTTTTGCATTGGAATCCTGAAAAGTAACATTTTTATTTAATTTCAATGCATTTGTATGAACTTAAATACAAATGCATTGGACGTAAAAAAGACAATAGAATTGTAATACTAGTCATTAAGTTACTAACTTATTTCCACTGGTTGTGTGTGGTTATTCATATCAGGTTGCATGTGTGTATAATGTACAACTGAAAATAAACAAACTAAATAAATAAACCAAAAGGAAGAATCTCAATAGTCTCAATGTGTGTGTGGCTGCTGAGTCAGCCATCACACAAACTATAACATGAGGAATCCTCTGTCTGAATCCATTGTCCTCCTCCGCATTGGCATATGAAGATATGGCCAGTGGCCAGTTATAGCGCCACCACGAGGCCGATTCAAATAATTCATGGAAGAGGTTATTTTTTTGACCTACTGGGAGTGTGTGTGTGTGTGTGTGTGTGTGTGTGTGTGTGTGTGTGTGTGTGTGTGTGTGTGTGTGTGTGTGTGTGTGTGCAAAGGTTTCACACAGATCAGCCCAGCGGTGGCCGATACCCATTAAGACCTGGAACGCACCTGTGTCACTTATTGATTTGAGCTAAAAAACTATTATTATTAACTATTATTTTACACTTAGGCTATTCAAAAATAGCAGACATACAAGCTCGTAGCGCGGCACCGAGTGCCGCGCTACGAGCTTGTATATCTGCAATTTTTTTTAAAATAGTGAAAATGTGTGCAAATCTTTGAATATATATGTTTTAAAGCGAACATTTGGTAACTCAAATCTTTGCTTCTGGGGGTCCCTGGAACAAAATATTTTGAGATGGGGGTCGGCGGCCAAATACATATCATTTTGGGGGTCCTTGACATGAAAAAGTTTGAGCACCACTCATATAGAAACATATTTTTTGTGCCAACCACTCCTACATTTGACTTTGTCCGTGTGTCCGTATGTCCGTCCGTCCGTCCGTATGTCCGTCCGTATGTTTGAGCACGGCTGATTGGTCAAGCTTCACGTGACACGTGACAATACGTTGTCACGTGTCACGTGACAACATATTGTTGCTGATTGTTGCGGATGCAACCAGTTACACTTTCAAAGGCACCACTCACTTCACACTGGGTGTGATTTTTTTTTTAGAATACTGTTAGGATTTAGAAGACATTTTGCAGAATCGGCCTCAGGTCTTAATGGGTTAACTGATGAAAGACAGACACAGAGAGAAAACATAATCCTCGCCTCCAGCCATTCCAGCCTGGCGTAGATAATGATGGGTCATAAGAACTGATTGAGATATGATTTTAGGATAAGTTTATGCTGCTCCAAGGGGGGATATTCTGATCAATATACATACAGGAGATTTCAGATGGAATTCAAAAGTTGTTGTAAAGTCCGCGTATTTGGAATCGCCACATGCTCTAAGTAGCCTACTCATACACATTCATTTAAAAGTGTTATTGCTGCAACCCTAACTTTGAATGTGTCAGGTTTGAACTAACAGGCAGTGGTGCAAAGTAACTAAGTACATGTACTCAAGTACTGTGCTTAAGTACAATGTTGAGGCGTTTTTACTTTACCTAAGGATTTCCAATTTGCAATACTTTTACTTCTACTCCACTACATCTCAAAGGCAAATATTGTACTTTTACTCCACTACTATTATTTATCTATGAGGTTGATAGAACTTCATTAAGCCCCCTGGTGGTGTTTTTAATGGTGTTTTATGTCTTCTCTGACTATTTTGAGTTTCTTCCTGTAGGCTGAAACCTTGAGGGTCAAACGTGCCAATAGAACAACAGCACTTCAATGTCACAGTAAAATTATACCCTCCCCCTCATTATCATAAAACAACAGGTGTGGGCATGAGGAGGAGGAGGGACTAGGACAGGTGGGTGGTGCTAAGGTGGTGGAGGAGGTGCTAAGGTGAGAACCAGGTATACTTAATGAACTGGAGGCATGTCCACATAAAAACATAATTTTAACAATTTCTGTACACTTTTTTGAAAAAAATCTTCCTCCTAGTATAACCATAATACCTGATGATTATGTTTTAGGCGGGGAAAGAATCACTGAAAATCACGGCACCCCGTCTTTAAAGGAGCAAAAGTAAAAGTATGCATTATGCAGAATGCTCATTTCAGAAAAAAAAATACGTTAATGGACTATAATCATTGATCATTAAACCACTCCTATTTTATAGTTTGGCTATTCTAAAATAGCCGATCTACAAGCTCACGTGTCACGTTGCGATGCGTTGTTGATCTTGTATAAGCCGTCAAATAATTGTAGTGTAGTGAAAAGTACAATGTTTGCCTCTGAGATGTAGTGGAGTAGTGAGGTATAAAGTATCAAAAAAATGGAAAGCAAGTACTTTCCACCACTGAGGAAAAGGAGAGGAGATGAGACTGTTTGTCATTGCTTGTTAAGCCATTTAGACCGGGAAAGAATCTGTGACATTTTTAGATTTGAGCTAAAAAGCATTATTTTACACTTTGTGTGCAAATCTTTGAATATATGTACTTTTTAAAGCGAACATTTTTAACTCAAATCTTTGTTTCTGGGGGGTCCCTGGAACAACATATTTTGAGATGGGGGTCGGCGACCAAATACATATAGTGTTGGGGGTCCTTGACATGAAAAGGTTTGAGCATCACACTGATATAGAAACATACGTTTTTCAGAATACTGTTGGGATTTAGAAGAGAATTTGTAGAATCGGAGCCTCAGGCTTTAATGGGTTAAGCCATTTAGACCGGGAAAGAATCTGTGATTTTTTTTCTGAGATTTCTTCTTTTTTTCCGGGGGATTCCACAAATGTCAACTAAATCCTAACAGTTTATTTTTTTTGTTGCTCATGTATTTGACCACGGACCCCCATCTCAAAATATTCTGTAATAGGGACCCCCCCCAAGAAGCAAAGATTTGAGTAAAAAATGTTCGCTTAAAAAATGTATATATATTCAAATATTTGCACAAATTTTCACGATTTAAAAAAGAAAGCAGATCCACAAGCTCGTAGTGCGGCACTCGGTACAGCGCTACGAGCTTGTAGATCTGCTATGAGTGCCGCGCTTTGTAGCGCGGCTACAAGCTACAAGCTTGGTAGGGCACTCATAGCGTCTGCTATGAGTGCTGCGCTACGAGCTCACAGATCTGGTACGAGTGCCGCGCTACGAGCTTGTAGATCTGCTATTTTTGAATAGCCCAAAGAAATCGTAAAATGACACAGATGCTATTCCCGGTCTCAATGGATTAAGGTAAAAAAAAAGAAGGTCATCTTTAGGGCACACATATTGGCACTGTGGTGGCCTCAGGGTCCCGTTGAAAAAGATAAACAAGCCATGCGGGGCGAGGTGATGTGAATCTAAATGGGAATTTTTCACACTCTCCACTTTGGTTCTGTTTTCCCTTGTCCCTCACATGAGTGATGTCTTGATCCTCGTTCCATGTCTACTGACCCGTCGCTGAGGTTGCCTTGTTAACCCTTTAAGACCGGGAACGCATCTGTGTCATTTTAAGATTTCTTTGGCTATATAAAAATAGCAGATCTACAAGCTCATAGCTCATTTTTTGAAAATGTGTGCAAATCTTTAGTTTGAATATATATATACTTTTTTAAAGCAAACGTTTTTAACTCAAATCTTTGCTTCTGGGGATTTTACAAATGTCTTCTAAAAAAAATGTTTTTTTTCCTATTTTTTTTTTTTTTTTTTACTTATGTTGCTATATTTTAAATGGTTTTCAAACTTTTTTCATGTCAAGGACCCCCAAAATAATATGTATTTGTCCGCGGACCCCCTCCCATCTAAAAATATTTTGTTCCAGGGACCCCCAGAAGCAAAGATTTGAGTTAAAAATGGTTTGCAGACATTTTCACGATTTTTCCAAAAAATAGCCAAAGAAATCTTAAAATGACACACATGCGTTCCCTTCCCGGCCTTAAAGGGTTAAGTCGTCCCGAGGGTCAAGCGGCCCCATCCCTCAGAATGACACCTTCATGCATTTCTGAAGCGTGGCGGCAGCCAAATGTCCCCCGCTTTCAGGGGAAGAAATGGGTTTTCATCTGGAGGCGTGTGCAGCAGGCAGGCAGGGGCCCCAAGGGCGTCAAAAGAGAAAGGATGGACTTGTCCCCGCCCTGTGTCGCAGCAGTAAGAAAAACATTATTGACTGTTTTTTTCTCTTTTTCGGACAACAGCCGTAGCAGCAAGGTCGCAGCTTTTACTGCGGGGTGTATACATACTGTAGGCTCTACCCGGTCCAATAAAAAGAACCAAAGCGAGACGCTGACTATTATGAATAGGACTCGTTTTTTTAACCCATTGAGACCTGGAGAAGCATCTGTGTCATTTTTTGATTTGAGCTAAAAAAGCATTATTTTACACTTTGGCTATTCAGAAAATAGCAGATCTACAAGCTCGTAGCGCGGCACCGAGTGCCGCGCTACGAGCTTGTAGATCTGCTATTTTTGAAAAATTGTGAAAATGTGTGCAAATCTTGCCCTGAATATATATGGTTTTAAAGCGAAAATCTTTAACTCGAATCTTTGCTTCTGGGGGTCCCTGGAACATATATTTTTAGATGGGGGTCCGCAGCCAAATACATGTCATTTTGGGGGTCCTTGACATGGAAAAAAGAACCAATGATATTATAGCGACATAGGTTTTTTCAAAAAACTGTTGAATCCCCCAGAAGCAAAGATTTGAGTTACAAATGTTCGCTTTTGTAACTCAAATCTCAAGATTTGAAAAAAAATAAAGATTTGAAAAAAAAATAGCAGATCTACAAGCTCATAGCGCGGCACTCTGTAGATCTGCTATTTTTTTAATAGCTAAAGTGTAAAATGATGCTTTCTAGCTCAAATGAAAAAGTGACAGAGATGCGTTCCAGGTCTTAAAGGGTTAAAGTGCAGTGGAAAATCAATGGAACTGCTAGATACAAACCTCCAGTTTATGTTGTAACCCATGCTGGCCATGTATTCAGTATTCGTGTATCCATTTTGTAACTCAGGATGTCACGAATGCAACCAAAATGGGCATCCGTTAGCCTTGTACACGCCGAGTTGAATTAAACAGTCAGGATTGTGTTTGATTTGACTCACTGTCCGTCCCCCAGGGTGCAATATGAAATTGCTGCTAAGTACTGCTGCTGGTGTTTCACTTTGAATGTTCAGATATGTTATTATCTCTCTGCCTGGGCCCACAATTGCTTGTTTTTCCCTGTGTGCGTGTGCGTGTGCGTGTGCGTGTGCGTGCAAGTCCAAAGCTAATTACATAAACCACGCTGCCAGTAGGCCTCATGATGGCGCTATACCAGCCCACTTTACATTTTGGCCTACAACCCTTGAACCACAGGTCATAAAATCGTACTGTATTACTTGGATCACGATTGATGACGCAACTCCCCATATAAGCCCCAATTTCCCGCCTAACTCGATTTTCTGCCATTTAGCATTTTCTTCAAAACACGCTTTTTGCTGCTATTCCTACAGATTTTGTCCGACACTTACACAAATCGCTACGTATCGCGTCTATCATGTCATCTAACACGGTGACTTGATTTTTTGAGTTGTGACAAATGAGCGTCAAACATCTGTCTGATATTCCACCAGTTTGCCTCTAACCCATTGAGACCTGAAGCCGATTCTACATGTCTCCTAAATCTCAACAGTATTCTGAAAAACGTATATGTTTCTATATCAGTGGTGCTCAGTCTTTTTCATGTCAAGGACCCCCAAAATTATATGTGTTTGGCCGCAGACCCCCATCAAAATAATTTGTTCCAGGGACCCCCCAGAAGCAAAGATTTGAGTTAAAAATGTTCGCTTTAAAAATATATATATATTCAAAGATTTGCACACATTTTCACGATTTTTCAAAAATAGCAGATATACAAGCTCATAGCGCGGCACTCGGTGCCGCGCTATGAGCTTGTATATCTGCTATTTTTGAATAGCCAAAGTGTAAAATAATGCTTTTTAGCTCAAATTTAAAAATGACACAGTTCCAGGTCTTAATGGGCTAATTGGCATCCAAAATTAGAGGGAAGAGGAAAAAAGAAATCATCATGAATGCAACATCTAATTAACCCCAGCTTGGAATCGCGTGTTGATGGGCCTCTAGTAGCTATAGAGCGCAGCACACTGCCAAAAGTGCTCTCACTTCTGGAGTGGAGTGGATTTGCTGCCAAACTAAGTTTTGCTGTGTTTTATTATGCAATGACAATAAAGCATCTAATGTAATCACTGGCGGGGCGCTCTACAGATGGTTTCCGTGCGTCTGTGCCGGTCGCGCCGCTCTGTATATTTTAACCACCACTGAATAACAATCTCCTGCACTCTCTCTCTCTCGTCTCGCTCTCTCCATTCTGCATAGCATTACATCCAACCACTTGACAGTAGCGAGCCAGTATTTGTCCAGCACTTTCTATGCATTAATTATTGATTTTTTTCCCCTGCCATGTCTGCTCTTTTTGAATCTCCGCGGAGCTGGGTAATGAAAGAGGAGAGAGCCACATTCGCCCCGTCTCCCCCCCAAAAAAACTGTGTGTCTTAACCCTTTAAGAGCCGGGGAAAGCATCTGTCATTTTTTAGATTTTAACCACTTTAACCATTCATCTTATACTTGGGCTATTCAAAAATAGCAGATCTACACGCTCGTAGCTATGAGCTTGTAGATCTGATATTTTTTTGTTGTTGTTGGAAAAAGAGTGAGAATTTGTGCAAATCTTTAAAAAAAACTTTTTTCATGTCAAGGACCCAAATTGACAAAATGTATTTGTCCCACCGCCCCCTCCCCCCCATCTAAAAATATTTTGTTCCAGGGACCCCCAGAAGCAAAGATTTGAGATACAATTATATATATATATATTCAAAGATTTGCACACATTTTCACGAAAATAAAAAATAAAAAATAAAAATAGCAGATCTAGCTTGTGGCGCGGCACCAAGCTTGTAGATCTGCTATTTTTGAATAGCCAAAGAAATCTAAAAATGACACACAGATGCGTTCCCGGTCTGAATGGCTTAACCCATTTAGACCTGAGGCGATTCTTAAAAATGTTTTCTAAATCCTAACAGTTTTTTTGAAAAAACGTATGTTGCTATGTCAGCGGTTCTCAAACCTTTTCATGCCAAGGACCCCAAAATGTATACTGTATGTATTTGGCCACGGACCCCCATCTCAAAGTATTTAGTTCCAGGGACCCCCAGAAGCAAAGATTTGAGTTACAAATGTTCACTTTGAAAATATATATATTCAAAGAGTTGCACACATTTTCACGATTTTTCAAAAATAGCAGATCTACAAGCTCGTAGCGCGCACTCGGTGCCGCGCTACGAGCTTGTATATCTGCTATTTTTGAATAGCCAACGTGTAAAATAATGCTTTTTAGCTCAAATCAAAACGTGACACAGATGCGTTCCCGGTCTTAAAGGGTTAAGCTGTGTAAAGACTTTACAGCGCTGCTGTCTCCATCTCTCTCCTGTGGCGCCGTTCATACTAATGAGGGAACGAACAGGCTCTCTGGAGAACCAGGGACAAACTATAAGTGACAACTGTGGCCGTGAAAAAACTTTTTTTTCCCCTTATATCATCCACCCATATCTGCATGTCTGCAAAGTTTCCCACCAGTCCATGTAGGAGGAGAACTACGGAGGATTAAATTACATCAGTGAATTATGGCTTTACTAGCGTGTCAGATACAGTATTGGAGGATAGGGTCGTAGAGATAACCAAACCTTATTGTTGTTTGTACACAAACATATTTTGAACTTAACCCATTTAGACCAGGGAAAGAATCTGTGTCATTTTTTGATTTTTTTTTGGCTACTCAAGAATAGCAGATCTACAAGCTCGTAGCGCCGCGGCACCGAGTGCCGCGGCGCTACGAGCTTATAGATCTGCTTTTCTTGAAAAATCGTGAAAAATGTGTGCAAATCTTTGAATATATATTTTTAAAGCAAACATTTGTAACTCAAAGCTTTGCTTCTTGGGATTCTACAAATGTCTTCGAAAAAAACGTTCTTTATCAGTGGTGCTCAAACTTTTTCATGTCAAGGACCCCCAAAATGATATGTATTTAGCCGCAGATCTCAAAAATATTTTGTTCCAGGGACCCCCCAGAAGCAAAGATTTGAGTTAAAAAAAGTTTGCTTTAAAAAATATATATTCAAAGATTTGCACAATTTTTTTTTAAAAATTGCAGCTCTACAAGCTCATATGAACTTGTAGATCTGCTATTTTTGTATGGCCAAAGCATTAAAAATGGATAAAGTGGTTACACAGATGCGTTCCCGTTTTGAATGTGTTAAATGGATTTAGTGGTTGAGGCGAGCTAGGAAAGGGTCCCTCATTAGGTATTTTCCGGGCGGCAGTTGGCTGTGGAATCTCTCATCAAAGACGCTGTTGAGCATTGCAACCATACTGTACTGTATGTGAACAAGTAGCATGCTGGTATTAATACCACATTAACACTGGTGTCCCTGTTTTTGACACATTTTCAAAACATTTTAAAAAAGCACTATTTTTTTCTTGGTACAAATGGCGGAAATAGCAGCACTACTAGCTCACAGCATCAAATGCACACACACACACACACACACACACACACACACACACACACACACACACACACACACACACACACACACACACACACACACACACACACACACACACACACACACACACACACACACACACACACACACACACACACACAGGGCCTATACCTATTGCTTTAATGTTTGGGGTTCTAATTGAAAAGGTCTACAGCATGGGGTCCTCAACAGGGGTTCGGGACCCCTAGGTGGTCCTGCAGTTACTACAGGGGGGGCTGCCAAATAGTTGTCTCATAGGATCCTTTTTTTTTCTACATTAACCACCTAGCATTCCTATTCTGAGGGGAACATTAGCCAAAAATAGCAGATCTACAAGCTCACAACGCACCACACTGACACGATGTGAGCCGCGATGTGAGCCAGCGGTCAAGTTTGCAAAGTACTGATCGAGGGTTTGAGTGGTTAAATGTCTGACAAGAATACACACTAACACGAACCCAACATATTAACACATTCGGTGCCAGAATTTTATAATAACAGATTACGCTCAGTGCCAGAAATCTCACCGTTGAGCTGCGCAGCGCTGTTTAAACTGTAGACTCCACGACGAGCATTCCATGTGAAACAAAGCATGCGTGCATTTTGCACGACGGTCCTGGCTAACGCCTGGAACGATAACATCTTTACTGCGGGTCACAATGGCGGAGCGATTGCGCATACAAAATGAGTTATAGGGGTTTTAGAGAAGGAGATAGAACGGAAGCGGATGGGGAGCCATGTTTTTGGCACGGTGATCTATAAGGCCCTTCCTTCTCAGAATCACCGTGGGCGATTCCAGAGCTGCTCCAGCCCCTCCTGTGTGGAAAAAAAACTAAAAAATCTAAAAGACTGAAACCGACACCGAAGCGCTACTCTGTGCAAACACGGTTCAAACCCGATGTGTTAATAGGATCGTGAGTAAACTAATGTCTTTAATTTACACAACCTTGATGATACAAGGTCTATGAAGCTGAGAAAAACAAATCACCAAGGTGCTCAATGGAGATAAATATAAACAAAACCCTAGACTGATGGTGCTTCAACGAGAACCATGACTGACAAAAAGGAGAAAAGATCAGAGCACTGAAACAATTCCCTCCGTACCTTCTTTAAAGGTAGGGTAAGTGATATTTTTTGGTTAAAACAAAAAGTATTTTGTTAAAAGGTTAAAACACTATATTGTGATAGTAATCATTGCTATAGAGTGTTTGTTCAGTAACAGGAGTCTCCCCGTCTCTCCAGCTCTTTAATAAACAGAAAATACATTTTTCGGTAGGTGTCAAAATCTCAGCCAATCAGGAGAAAGTACCTATTTTTAAGCTTAATTTTTATAGTGTTCCAGTTCCAATTTAGTCTGCTCATTTCTTAGTGTCATCACTTCCAATTTCACTTGTTTAATCTATATCCTGATTGAGTTCTCTGTCCTGATTGGATAACATTGGAAATGAAACTGAAACTGAAACGAAAATGCATTTTCTGTTTAATAAAGAGCTGGAGAGACAAGGAGACTCCTAATACTGAACACTCTATAGCAATGAGTACTATCAGAATATAGAGCTATTTAACACTTATTTTAACCAAAGCAAATCACTTACCCTACCTTTAAGTTCTCAGATATTTTCTCCTCTTGAATTCTATGAAGCTATCTATGAAATCTATGGAGAAAAAAAAGGTTTAATTTGCAACGTCATTGCGGCATAAAACGGTGAAGACCCCAGAGCTAAGTGGAGCTGTTTACTTGGCGGTTTGGGTTCACAAGGACAGCCATCAACAACCTCCACACGACACTCCTTGATTATAACGACTCTCCACGTCAAACGAGACGTCACTCACCTTCCTTTAACCCATTAAGACCGGGAAAAGCATCTGTGTCATTTTGGATGACTGGCTATTCAAAAATAGCAGATCTACAAGCTCACCGAGTGCCGCGCTATGAGCTTGTAGATCTGCTATTTTTTGAAAAAACTTGAAAATGTGTGCAAATCTTTGAATATATATATATATTTTTTTTAAAGCGAACATTTGTAACTCAAATCTTTGCTTCTGGAGGGGTCCCTGGAGCAACATATTTTGAGATGGGGGTCCGTGGCCAAATACATATAATTTTGGGTGTCCATGACATGAAAAAGTTTGAGAACCACTGATTTATAGCAACATAAGTGTTTTTAAAAAATGTTAGGATTTAGAAGACATTTGTAGAATCCCCCAGCAGCAAAGATTTGAGTTATACATTTTCACCTAAAAAAATTTTTTTTTGCAAATATTTGAGAAAAAAAAAATGTAGATCTGCTATTTTTGAATAGCCCAAAGAAATATAAAAATGGCACAGATGCTTTCCCGGTCTTAATGGCTTAATTAACTGCCGTCTCTATTGACTTAATTGTTGGTGACAAGACACTCCCCGAGCCGCAGACTGGGGCTGTGACAGGTTCAGTGACACGCTGATGAGTAATTAATGCCTTTCCTAATTGGAGCGGACGCTCCTGCATTGTGTATGGATGGGGAGCGTTATGCTAAATGTGTTGCCGGTGACTTATCAGTAATTGAAAAGGCTGGCGGTCCCCCGTGTGCCATATCGCTGGTATAACCAGAAAGACTTGCAAGTGAGGGTGGAAACAGTTAATCGAACTAAACGATTTCATTTAATTACCGTATAAAAAAGAACCACTAATTGATAATTTAATGAAGTAATTGATTATTCATCTATTCTATTTTGGACTTTTAAGACCTTTTTAATACCTCAAAAGAAAGAAAAGAAAAAAAGACCATTAGGCCTACTGCATCAAAAGTAATCAGTAAATAACACATAAAAACTGGTCAACCATTGGCCAAATTGTCAAATAATATAAGACAGAGGAAAATAGTGTGAAAATAGCGCCGTTGTAAGCTTGTAGATCTGGTATTTTCACAATATTTATCTGGAACAGAGTCAAACTAAATGCTTCAACATTACATTCCAAGTGTTCGTCAGGGTGGGGGGTCCCCAGTTCAATTATGATTATTTTGAGGGGTCCCCAGTTCAAATAAGAATATTTTTGGGAGTCCCCAGTTCAAATATGAATATTTGTGGGGGTCCCCAGTTGAAATATGAATATTTTGGGGAGTCGCCACCTGAAAAGGTTGAGAACCACTGCTCTAAGGAATTAATTGACGGTCATAATTAGGAGCGAAGTAATCTTCCACCTTTGAAGTATGCCCTGGAACACGGCTGTGCTCGCTTTTACTTTCACTTTATAAATATTATGATGATAAACCTTGCGGAACAGTAAAGATGTGACCTTAGTCGAGGTGCAGTAGGATCTCCAAGCGCATGCAGCCACACATGGCTGGGTGAAAACAAGAGGGAAACACAGTTAGTTGAAGTGACTGGAAGGGGATTTAGGCACCATGAAGCTGTTTTCCACCCTTTATAAATCTTCACAGTTGTCAGGCAAACGCCTCAAATATGAATAACAAAGAGTTGCGTGTTTTGCATTGCATTGAGTTTCAGATAGTTTAAGACTATGACTTTGGGGCTTTTTAGAAGAGTATTCAATTTATTCTACTATGTATTCTACATATTGTCCTCACTTGACCCAGAACTTGTTTGTTAGATTGTAAAAAAAAATGTCTGAAAGTCATGGAAAGACGGAGACAGTCTATTAGTGCTGCAACTATCGATTAGTGATTATTCCATCTATTACGATATATTTCGATTTATCGGATGATCAAGATATGTTTTTAATTTTATATTTCGATGAACCACTTAAACCCTATTTCATACTTCGTCTCACAACGGTGTGAAGCAAGATATATGTGTCTCGATGACACACATTGTCAGCTTGTAGATCGGCTATTTTCACTATTTGCACTATTGCGGTGGTTGTATTTTGTCTCCCTGCTCTTCTATTGAGACATTTAGATCGTGTCAAAGGTCACGTCTCACCTATAGACACAGGAAGCAAGCTCAATGTTAAAAGTTCAGCACTTGCGCAGGAAACCGGGTTCAAATCCGGGGTAGAAGAGGGAAGTTACATGGTGAAGCTTTAAGTGGTTCTGTATGTTTTGTATTAATAATCTAAATCTGAAAAGTTACCAGTAACTAAATCTGTCAAATAATTGCAATGGAGCAAAAAGTACAATATTTGTCTCAGTGATGTAGTGGAGTAGAACTATAAACTATTGACAAAAGGACAAAAACTCAGCTATACTTGTAAGTACAGTACTTGAGCAGTGGTGGAAAGTAACCAAGTACATTTACTTAAGTACAATTTTGAGGTCTTTGTACTTTACTGGAGTATTTCCAATTTTCAATACTTTTACTTCTACTCCACTACATCTCAGAGGCAAATGTTGTACTTTTACTCCACTACAATTATTTGAAAACTTTAGTTACTAGTTACTTTTTTGCTTTTGATTATTATTACAAAACACACATTAACCACTTCAGCCCTATATATATTTTGCCATTTGAAAATAGCCGATCTAGATCTAGATCTGTTATTTTCAAAAGATTTGTATACATTTGAAAACTTGTGAAAAGGGACATTCTGCACAATGCGTGCTTTCTCCTTTTGTACTTTAAGTATATTTTGATACCAACACTTTTGTACTTTTACTCAAGTCAACGTTTAATTCCGGACTTTCACTTGCAACAGAGTATTTCTACATTGCAGCATTGATACGTCTGCTTAAGTAAAAAACATTTGTAGTACTTTTTTCCACCACTGTACTTGAGTATTATGTACTGTTTACTTTCCATCACTGGACGTGGTGGTGGGTGGACCCCATGGGCATTGTGAGACATACTGACCACTCTCTCTCTCCTAACACAGACACACAAAGGACGTTATGACGTCTCTCAGGTAACAAGACGGTCGACAGGGCCTCGGCCATAACCAGACGGACTCTAGTGGGGCGGAGAGCCAAGATAACAAGGCTCCTGGAGAGACAGCTGAGGAAGGAGTCTGGGGAAACTGGAGAAGACCCCCCCCCCCTCCTCCCTGCCTCTCATTACACCACCGTCCTCCCTTCATCCCGCTCCAAATGACACCTCGAGTCAACCCCCCACCCCACACACACACACACACACACACACACACACACACACACACACATCAAATGTTTTACTTAAGAAGAAGTATCAATACCACAATGTAGACATATACTCTGTTACGAGAAAAAGTCCGGTACGCTAAATTTGCTTGAGTGAAAGTATAAAAGTATTGGCGATAAAATGTACTTATTGTGCCGAAAAGTAGAAGTACTCATCATGCAGAATGTCCCATTTCACAAGTGTTCAAAAATGTATACAAATCTTTTGAAAATAGCAGATCTACAAGCTCACAACGCGTCGCAAAGCGACGCAAAGCGACGCGTTGTGAGCTTGTAGATCGGCTATTTTCAAATGGCCAAAGTACTATATAAGGATGAATTGGTACTTAGTGCATGTTTTGTATAATAATAAAGATATGCAAATAGCTAGTAAATTATGTTTTAAAATAATTGTAGTGGGGTCAAAAGTACAATATTTGCCAAGTACTGACAATTGAAAATACTCCAGTAAAGTAAAAACAAAATCCTAAAATTTGTACTCAAGTAGAGTACTTGAGTACATGTACTGTACATAGTTACTTTCCAACATGGTGTGTGTGTGTGTGTGTGTATGTGTGTGTGTTTGCGTGCGTGGTGTGCGTGTGCGTGTGTGTGTGTGCGCATGCGCGGGCGCGTGTGTGCGTGTGTGTGTGTGCGTGTGTGTGTGTGCGTGTGTGTCATCCACTGAGGAGTGGTTGTGGACAGGTCTGTTTTCCCATCCTGATAATGGCCTGATTGGCCCTCAGTTTAAAGTGACACGCTGGCAGCGCAGTGTGACAGAATGCTCTGTTCTTTAACAGACAGACAGAGTGCTTAGTGTTTCCGGTGCCGCTGTGCTGTAAACACAACCGTTAAAAATACGATGGATGGATAGATCGCTTTTGCTAGCTCTGCCAGGCCAAATGCAATGATTGAGACCTGAAGCCGATTCTACATGTCTCAACAGTATTCTGAAAAACGTATGTTTCTATATCAGTGGTGCTCAATCTTTTTCATGTCAAGGACCCCCAAAAGTATATGTATTTGGCCGCGGACCCCCATCAAAATATTTTGTTCCAGGGACCCCCCAGAAGCAAAGATTTGAGTTAAAAATGTTCGCTTTAAAAATATATATATATATATTCAAAGATTTTCACAAATTTTCAAAAATAGCAGATCTACAAGCTCATAGAGCGGCACTCGGTGCCGCGCTATGAGCTTGTAGATCTGCTATTTTTGAATAGCCCAAAGTGTAAAATAATGCTTTTTAGCTCAAATCTAAAAATGACACAGTTCCAGGTCTTATAAATAAATAATAATAATAGCAAACTGTTTTGTGTATTTACAAAACAAACTACCTTTCATACAGAAGCCTAGTATTTTGGATGGATATAAAATCTGTGCCAGTTTTAAGCCCCGTTGTAAAAAAAAAAAAATATCAAAATTCTGAATACAAATAGCTAATCTATAAGCACACAACCAGTCTCAATGTGATGGGTTGCTGTGAGCATTGCAGATCTGCTATTTTTGCTAATCTTTCAAATCTTTAGGTACCCTCGGCCCTGACAAGCACCCCGTTATTAGAAAAGCAGACAAAAAAACAACCAGCAAACCCAATTTAAAAACGAATAAAACCTCAACTGAACTGTTGTCGGTGACTGAAAAATGTACTTTCTTGGCCAACTGTCAGTGCGCACAAGAATTGTTATTGACCAAATACATTTCAATTGATTTAACTGGTTTGAACTCAAACTTCATTTACACTTGTTTCAGAAGTGCTGATCAATTGATTTAATAGCTTGCAAACGAGGTTAATAAGACAATCGAGGATTAGAAAAAAAGAACAAAAATACACTTATTTCCACTGTGGTCCCCTTACACAAAACAAAGGACTTTGACAAACATAAATAACACTGGGATCATGAGTTGTCAATGTGGTCTGTCTATTTATTCAGTATTATGTGTTTATTGAATTCCTGCTGATGACCTTGTTCATTTAGACCATAATATTGTGACTACGGTATATCCACAATAATGTCAGCCATTATTGTGGATATAATAGAACATAGTCCCCATCTCAAGAAGCTGTCAAGTCAGGTTTGTTTTCACTAAAAAACTAAATAGTCCACAGGAGAAAGCACTTATGGAGGCAGAAATATACGTATTATTCCCTTTTCACTGTACGGAGTGATAAGGCAGTAATAATTATGGTTCAGCAAAGGGACACTCTGAGATGAGAAGTACAACTCCAGATGACCAAGTCCTTCTGTATGGTTCGTTTATTTTAACAAAGTACATCTACTTGAGTACTGTGCTTAAGTACATTTTTGATTATCTGTACTTCACTTTTACCCTTTTTTTTTGCACTTTTACCTAGTTATATTCCTAATAACGTTGTTTTTATTGGTTTCGTTTTATACAGCGACTTTGAATATTTAGAAATGACTATTATCATTACTTGCCTTTTACTCCACGACATTTCAAAGACAAATATTATAATTTTCACTGAACTACTGTACATTTACCAGGAAGTCCTATTGAGCTCAGATATCTCTTTTACGTGAGAGACCTGGCCAAGGTCACAACCATATAAAAAAATATTTATATAAACACATTAAAATGCAACACATACAACAAACATGCACTGTGTATATAAAATAAAGTCCACAATAAAAGCATTTTTAAAGGGTTATTGAACCATTGTGGCCTCTCAGGAAAAAAAACAATTTCACGCCTCCTTCACCACATCCTTTATGATGCCCATAAATGCATCAATGGATATGAATTCATCTAATTTTAGATTGTTTTTTTTTTCACTGTCACTGTCCATGCCCAAGGTGCATAGTAGGAGAATGCAGTTGACAGAATTCACAGCATGCACAGGAGAAGTCCAAATTGTACTCACGCCAGAAGTAAAAGTATCAATACTGCAATGTAGAAATACTCTGTTACAAGTAAAAGTCCAGAATTAAAGATTTACTTGAGTGAAAGTACAAAAGTATTGGTATAAAAATCTACCAAAATAAAGTACCAAAAGTAAAAGTACTCATTATGCAGAATGTCCCATTTCAAGTTTTCAAATGTGTAAAACATCGTTTGAAAATAGCTGATCTACAAGCTCACAATGCGTCGCCTCGCGACGCATTGTGAGCTTGTAGATTGGCTATTTTCAAATGGCCGAAATGTATATAGGGCTGAAGTGGGTAATGTATGTTGTGTAATAATAATCCAAATCTACAAAGAATGTTTTACTTAAGTACGGTACTTAAAGTAATGCTAGGTAACTTTTTCAATAAAACTAAAGTTAAATTGTATATCTTTTGTGAGTGGCAAATGTTTCACAACACCCACTCCATGAATTTCACCCCCGAAAGCCTTTTATTCATATATTTTCTATTGAACGTGGTCGGGGTTGACTTTCCCACGAAAATGACGTCATCTGGCCGGAAAATGGAAGCGGACATGCACCGGTTTCCTGTTTGGCAAGGAACTACTGCACCGGTTTCCTGTTTGGCCAGGAACTACCGCGCTAATAACAAAAAGGAAACTCACGCTGATTTTAACAGATTGTATGATTTGAAGAACGAAAAAAAAACAGAAAAAGAAAACACAGCTCACGGTAACTAAAGATCCACTGGCTAAGAGAAACGATCCACAGATCGTATAAAACAATTAAAAGAATGCTTTTTGAAACGCTTCCGTCTTCCGGTGAAAACGAATGGAATTCTGGGTAACGCAGTAATAAATTAACGGCCTGCAGTGACGGTAATGACCAGCAGAGGCTGCTAAAATCGTTTTTTTGAAATCTGCACTGTATAACTTTAAGTAAATGTACTTAGTTACTTTCCACCAGAATAAACCAGAACAAGTTTTCATATAAACTCTGTCGGGTGGAAACCTCACATGTCCAAAAGTGTTACTTTTCAGCATTCAAATTCTAAAATAGCACGTCTATAATATGCATAGAAGCAATAGATCGATGTTTGGACAAATACATAATGTTTAAAGAACCACTGGTTTAAACAACATTAGGAAACAAGTCCAAATAAGCAACTACACTTTAGAAACAATCCCAAAGTCGCTTATAATAGGTGGACATGGCAACCAAACAAGACATAGGAAGAAGGAAGAAGACACGCCACTGCCACCTAGCCACCTGGCATGCACACTGCAGCGTTTTAAAATCACTGGAGCGTCTTCGTGTAAATAACATAATAAGAAGTGACAACGCAACAGCACGTTGTCCTTTTCTGTTCTGATCGTTGCCGTGTAAAAACGTGACCTTAGCGTTTAGCCATATTTGAGGGCCCACTTTCAATATCCTCACGGCCCACCAGTGGGACCAGGCCCACAGGTTGAGAATCGCTGATCTAGGACACGTTCTAGTTCGGGGAGAACAGAACATAATGTACTTTGTAACACAATTACAGAAGTCTGTTCAAAATCATACCGTCACAGAGCCAGCACCGGTTCTATTGACACTACAATATTAACCCATTGAGACCGGAAGCCGATTCTACACGTCTTCTAAATCTCAACAGTTTTCTGAAAAACGTATGTTTCTATATCATTGGTGCTCAATCTTTTTCATGTCAAGGACCCCCAAAATGATATGTATTTGGCCGCGGACCCCCATCAAAATATGTTGTTCCAGGGACCCCCCAGAAGCAAAGATTTGAGTAAAAAATGTTCGCTTTAAAAATATATATATTCAAAGATGCGCACACATTTTCACGATTTTTCAAAAATAGCAGATCTACAAGCTCGTACGCGCTATGAGCTTGAAGATCTGCTATTTTTGAATAGCCCAAAGTGTAAAATAATGCTTTTTAGCTCAAATCTAAAAATGACACAGTTCCAGGTCTTAATGGGTTAAACCAAGACTGCCTTTTTGCACCACGTTTATTACAGTTTGGCATATTTCATTACTTTTTATTTTTGATTAGTTTTCAAAGTCGGGTCGCTAGTTTAGTTTATTTATTACATTTTTTGAAAACTGAAAAAAAATAAAACAATCTGAACTTTTCAGTGGATAAAACATCAACTGATGCACAAACTTTCCTGGAGTCACTGGGTGTTTCGGGTCTTGCAACAGCTTAGTATACATTGCATAGACCGTGCATAGACAACTGGCAACCCCGAAAATCTGTGCATAGCCGCCTCGCATCTCCCCCATTGTGACTAAACCATTTCGGAGGCGCGCAGTCTCAAGGGAACTGGAGCCACGTAAGGGACCACCGAGTGACCTAAAGCGAACGAGTTGCCGTCCCGAACGTTGCGACGTTTCCCTTGAACCTACTCAGCGCCGTTTGAGTTATGTACCGATAGGCACGGAATCGTAAATTTTGTCGTGGGGACTGCTCTGCTTCCGGGTTTTTCCGGGTTGCAACTGGTTACGCCCACCGCGGGACTCGCCGTACATATGCACGGATTTTCGGGTTTTCTAGGCGACTATGCACGGAATGACGCGCACTGGGTCCGTGCAATGTATACTACATTCTGTGAGATCAGGCTGCGAGAGTGCGGTCTAGCCAACACCAACTCAGGACTCCTGAATCTTTGCCCTCCACACTATCATATCTAACATCAGGGTCTTGAGCTCTACTGTACAGTTGCTGAAATGGGGCTCAAGTGGTTAATTCATACAGCAGAGTGGGAAGGCGGGGGTTAACATGCACCCCCCCCCCCCCCCCCCCCCCCCCGGAACTATACTTCTAATCAATGTTTCTAGATGGGAAAACCTCTGTACAAAATGATGAGCTATGTTAAAAAGTTGTCAAAATGTCCCATGTACCATTTTTATGCAAATTAGTGCCGCCACTATAGAATGTGTTCATGGAGGTGTCTTCTAACACCTCTCAATTAGTTCCAACCCAACTCCCCAGGGAAACTTTGTGGGAGCCAATCAAAGTTGAGAAGGCCTGGTGTGAAAAACTGGAAACATAAATTGGCCAATATGAGCTTGTGGGATGTTTAACGAGGGGTTTGTGGGGGTGCTGAATACATTCCAACCATTAGTTTAATGATTCCCTGGCCATATTATTGGCCACACCTGCTTTTCAGGGGGCCCATCCATCAAATTGTGGTGGCCATCATTTCTACACGTAATGTTTTTGTCGAG
Organism: Gymnoscopelus microlampas; assembly: GCF_963454915.1. Taxonomy (NCBI): domain Eukaryota; kingdom Metazoa; phylum Chordata; class Actinopteri; order Myctophiformes; family Myctophidae; genus Gymnoscopelus; species Gymnoscopelus microlampas. The sequence continues at coordinate 6,704,711 of NC_139956.1, forward strand.
TGGTGTATTTTGACTCTTGGGGTTCCTAGAAAGTCAAATGGAAAAGGCTATACTTTAGCATTAACTTTGAAAGGTGATCTAAGAGTCTAAGTCCATGTTTGTGATGGCCAGAAATGCATCTATTACCATGGTCCAGTCATGCAAGCTTTCCTCATTAGCATAATGTTGCATACATTATGCAATAACCTTTAAAGTGTGAATATAATATGAGAAAACAAGAAATGATGACCAATTCTCAACATCCAAACAGAAAAAATGCTAATGAAGCTAGAAAGAATATGAATATAACACTCAACAAAAATGTACAAGTGAAAATGATGGCCAGCACAATTTGATGGACAGGCCCCCTGAAAAGTAGCCAATAACATGGTCAGGGAGCAGTGGTGGAAAAATTACTCACATGCTTTAGTTAAGTAAAAGTACCAATACTGCAATGTAGAAATACTCTGTTATAAGTAAAATTCCAGAATTCAAAATTTACTTGAGTAAGTTGTGACATTGTAATGTGATTCAAATGTTTGTTATCGGGGCGTCCTTGAAAAAGAGAGCTTGCTCTCAATGGGTTTCCCTGAATAAATAAAGGAAAAAGAAAAGCACAAAAAGTGTACTTAAAGTACCAAAAGTAGAAAGTACTCATTGTGCAGAATGTCCCGTTTCACAAGTTCAAAATGTATCAACATCTTTGGAAAACAGCAGATCTACAAGCTCACAATGCGTCGCATCGCGACGCATTGTGAGCTTGTAGATCGGCTATTTTCAAATAGCCGAAATGTACAGTACTGTATATAGGGCTGAAGTGGTTAATGTATGTTTTGTGATAATAATCTAAATCTGCAAAGTAACTAGTGACTAAAGCTGTCAAATAATTGTAGTGGAGTAAAAGTACAACACTTGCCTCTATATAGTGGAGTAGAAGTAAAAGTATTGAGAATGGGAAATACTCCATGAAGTAAAAATTCCTTTAAAGTGTACTTGTACTTAAGTCATTCTTAGTTACTTTACACCAGTGCCAGGAAGTCATTGTTACTAAAAACTAATGGTTGGAATGGAGTCAGCACCCCCACAAAACCCTAATTACACATCCCACACCATGCACAAGCTCATATTGGCCAATTTATGTTTTTCCAGTTTTTCACACCAGGCCTTGATTGGCTTCCCAGAGGAGTTGGGTTGGGACTAATTGAGAGGTGTTAGTAGACACCTTCATGGACACACTGGTGAAGAAAGCTATTGGTGAGCAATCATTTTGCAGATGGCTAAAAAAAAGTTAGCATATTAAAGGGGAATACCACTCATTTTCAACATTGAACTATGTCATTAATACACCTTAGAGCTGTTGTGTGGAAATACGAACAAAGTCCCCCCCCCCTTCTATGTTGCCTAGAACTGGAGAATTGATTGTTGGGTCATGTGATCAGTGACATACTCGTTCACGGCAATGAACCAGTTCTTTTGAACGAATCGATCATGAACGACCCATCACTACATGCACCACACTGCCCTTGTGACTGCTGGTATGGAGGGAAATGATGGGTAAACTATTTAATATAATGTTTTATTATGTAAACACAGAGCATTACATACCATGCCTTTAAATAATGCAGGCGGGACGAACCTGGCGGTGTGGTGAAATAGCCGAGTCATCGATACACACGCAGAGATTTGCCGCATTTATAGACAATAGATATGGAGCCCTTTGCAACATGATGCGTTTACGCTGAGCGGGCAGCTTGCGTTAATTAAAGTGTGCAAGGGTTCAGTGCTCAGGGCGCGGCGTTCACATTGAGACAGAGGTGGAAGAGGTACTTAGACTTTTTTTTTTTTACTTGAGTAAAAGTAGCTTTACAACAATGTAGAAATGCTCTGTATACGAGTAAAAGTCTAAATGTGACTTGAGTCAAAGTACAAAATGATTGGCGTCAAAATGGACTGAGTTACTGTATATGCCTAGTACTTATTGAAGGCGTATTTCACAATAAAAAATATGTCAAAATGTTGTTGTTTTTTTCAAAAATAGCCGATCTACAAGCTCACAACTTATCTATTTTCCAAAGTTTTGAGCTTGCTGATCGTCTGATTTTTTTAACAGACTAAGTATAACATTGAGCGTAAGTGGTTAATGTACGGTTTGTTTTGTAATGTAATCTGAATCTGCAAAGTAACTAGCAACTAAAGCTTTCAAATAACTGTAGTAGAGCAAAAAGTACAATACTTGCTTCTGAGATGTAGTGCAGTAGAAGTATAAAGTAATGAGTAATTGATTTAAGTACAGTGTACTTGTAGTTACCACTGCATTGAGACTATGAGCGTTTGCCCGTGGCCTTGGTTCCACTGGCTGAACAACTGCTGCATGAACACTGCTGACGAACAGAGGTGGAAAGTAAACCAAGTACATTTACTCATTAAGTACTGTACTTAACCCATTGAGACCTGAAGCCGATTCTACATGTCTCCTAAAGCTCAACAGTATTCTGAAAAACGTATGTTTTTATATCAGTGGTGCTCAATCTTTTTCATGTCAAGGACCCCCACAATTATATGTATTTGGCTGCCGACCCTCATCAAAATGTTTTGTTCCAGGGACCCCCCAGAAGCAAAGATTTGAGTTAAAAATTTTCGCTTTAAAAATATATATATATTCAAAGATTTGCACACATTTTCACAAATTTTCAAAAATAGCAGATCTACAAGCTCATAGCGCGGCACTCGGTGCCGCGCTATGAGCTTGTAGATCTGCTATTTTTGAATAGCCCAAAGTGTAAAATAACGCTTTTTAGCTCAAATCTAAAAATGACACAGTTCCAGGTCTTAATGGGTTAAAGTATAATTTTGAGGTACTTTTACTTTACTTCCATTTCCATTTTTCGATACTTTATACTTTTAATCCACTACATCTCAGAGGCAAATATTGTACGTTTTTGCCCTTACAATTTCTCTGAAGGACTCTGAATCTGAGTACTTTTCCATCACTGCTGAGGAGAAAAACAAGCCACGCTATAGCCTAATGCGTGCAGCGGGGGAGTGAACCCGGAAAAATGCCCAACAAAAAGTTTCACCTGCCCTATAGAGTCTGTTCCAGTAAGGGAAATAAAACTGTCACAGGAGAGAGTCAATGCGACTCACCTCGGGGAGAATTCAATTTTACACGGACAATGAAAAGGCCATATGCCATATTTACTAATTTCCTTATGTAAATGTGTCTATTAAAACATTTATGAGGGGAAATCCATTAACCCATTGAGACCTGGAACTTGTCTCATTTTTAGATTTGAGCTAAAAAGCATTATTTTACACTTTGGGCTGTTCAAAAATAGCAGATCTACAAGCTCGTAGCGCGGCACCGAGTGCCGCGCTACGAGCTTGTAGATCTGCTATTTTTGAAAAATCGTGAAAATGTGTGCAAATCTTTGAATATATATATTTTTAAAGCGAACATTTTTAACTAAAATCTTTGCTTCTAGGGGGTCCCTGGAACAACATATTTTGAAGGGGGGTCCACGGCCAAATACATATAATTTTGGGGGTCCTTGACATGAAAAAGATTGAGCACCACTGATATAGAAACAAACGTTTTTCAGAATACTGTTGAGATTTAGGAGACATGTAGAATCGGCTTCAGGTCTCAATGGGTTAAGTAAGGGACGCACAGGAGTGGTGCATGCGCGTCATCAACTCCGCAGTAACCAGGTGCAGGACGGACAGACAATCAGCATAAAGAAAATAATAAGGTCTGCACGCTGTGTGCCTGCCGCTGTTTACTTATTACGGCGGGGGCAATAAACAGTGGGAGCAAATTGCCGCTGTCGGGTAGAAACCTTGTATGTCCAAAACTGTTACTTTTCAGGAAATGGTAAAAAAAAATAGTAGTTATATGTGATTATTGATCTTTTGTATTTTATTGGTTGCACTAAGGAGCTTTTTTTATGCACCTGATCATATGCATTTAATGCTGAATCCTGCTGTGAAAAACCCAATAAACAAAGTAAAAAAATAAATAGTAGTTATCATTTAGTCACAAGCTCAGTGGCCTTGTGGTTAGAGCATACATGGGCAACTGGTGGCCCGGGGGCCACATGCGGCCCGCACCTTCACCTTCCTTAAATGCGGCCCGCAGGATAATATGGGAATACTGATATATTATTGATTTCAGCTGTTACAATTCCAAACACGCAAACATGACCCGCTTTAATGACTTCAGTCTATGTTAGTAGCTTAATGACTAGTATTCAAATGCTATTGTCTTTCTTATGTCCAATGTATTTGTATTTAAGTTCATAACATGTACATACTGTAACTATAGAGCTAAATGCATTTGAAATTAAATAAAAAAAAATACTTTTTAGGATTCCAATTAAAAAAATAGCCAAAAAAAACAGGATTCCATTTCAAAAATAGCAAAAATAGCAGATCTACAAGCTCAAAACGTGTCGCGGTGTGGCGCGTTTTGAGCTTGTAGATCTGCTATTTTTGCTACTTTTATGTGACATAGAATGGCGAAGTATGGCATTCATTTACGAAAAAAAGTTAAAATACAAGAGTCTGTCTGCCCGACAGTACTGTATATGCAATGTGGCCCTCTGGAGTGAGTGTGGAAATATAGTGGCCCTCTCCATCATCAAAGTTGCCCAGTGTCTGCCCTGAGATTTGGGCGGTCGGGGTTCGATCCCCGGCCGGGTCATACCAAAGGCTATAAAATGGGACTCAATAGAGTACTAGCCTCGGGAACTCATGCCTTTTTTTTTTGAGAGCACAGAAGTCCTGACGTCACTCGTTCATCCCCTGGGTCGTGGAAGTAATTTCTCTATGGAGAATAACATTGGGTCATCTTAGAATCGTCTCAAATAAGAATTGTGGTCCAAAAATAAACAAACTGTCCTGGCGATATTGTCAGGGAGGTGGCTCTGTATCGTTTATGATAGTCAGTCACTCATATTTGATACAGTCTGTTTCTGGCAAAAAAAATAACTAATTCGGCGGAAGTAACATTAGCGTTTTCTCGCCGTCAGTTGATGCTTCATCCACTATCCTCTATCCATAAGAGTCAAACCGCCGGGATCATTTGTTTATTTTTGGAACACAGTTCTTATTTGACGCGATATTAAACACGTCTATGGGAATTCTGAATGGGGAAATAAACCGCGACCCAGGTAGGATGAGTAAATTACGTCAGACTTCGGTGCTGTATACCTCCCTGCTTGGGACTCAGCATCAAGGGTTGGATTGTTGGTCCCTGCACACTAAAAACCATATCAGATACCACCAGATACCACCATAGATTACTTAATATGCTTCTAAATCACACTTCCACTCAAAAATATTGATCATTTCTTACCAAATAGGGCTTAAAAGATTCGGAATCCTGTACAAGAAGCATACTGAGAAACACAATACATAACCTTTTCAAAAGTTGTATTTATTTTAGCAAATACATAATGTATTGATAAAACTATGATACAAATATCCTCTACAGTATATTATTACTAAATATACACTCAATGTCGCTAACTTGAACATCAGTGCTGAAACGTCAGGACAACATCTAGAGAGAATACTGACTCCTAGAAGCTACAGATGGAGTTGTACATTCTTTTTTACTGTGACAGGAGGTTTGCCTGCATCCTTCAATTTCAGTACAACACAACTCCAAAAAGGTCAGTGTCTTGCTCAATCCTTTAGGGTACTGGATTCTGAAGACAAAATATACACACAATAGGAGTCCTAGTGCCATGGAGATGTACTCACTCTCATCTGTGATCACCTGGCCATCCAATGTGAACGCGATGTGGTCATACTGCATTGCTGTTGACATGCTAGAAGTGCCGGTCTGAGCTTGGCCCTAGGGAAGAGGGAATAGCGTTAACCATCTTGTCTCACATTTATCTGAAAGGCAAATTCCACTACTTTCATACTACTACTCAAATCAGTGATGCACAATATTAACATTTTGGCTGATATCTGATTAACGATCAATTGCATACTCAAATCGACGGATAAAAATACCGGTATTGCAATACAAGTGTCCAATAAGGTTTACCTTACACCTCTTACAGTAACTGTAATACTGGGTACAGATCAATAAGGAGGCAATTAACACACGTACATCTAAATAGGATGAATGTTAGCCTATAACCATATAATCAGCATGCTAATTTATATTAAAATAAAATAATAAAATAATCAGTAACTAAAGAAATTACTATTATGGTAATCTCCATCAGCATCTCAAAAAGGCTTAACTCTGTTCTTATAGGAGGCAAGCATCACAATGTATGAAATCCACTAATATAGCTTATTCTTATGAGAAACCAAAGAAAGTAGAACTAAACCTAATATGTGAGCATTTGTAGGTAAGTGGGCTATGCAGGGTGTTTCCTTACTTAAGCCATGGTACATCAGTTTAAACACTATGGATAAAATAAACACTAGCCTAAATAATCTTCAATGTGATGCATTAACACTTTCATACCAATACCTACTCAGTTATACATAAATAATGTAAATAGATAAATAAGGCGACTATAAAATAGGGTTATGGTGGTCAAACTAATTGTAATGCTATTTTAACACGTTTTGCTTGGGGCCCACTGACAGCCCTTAAAGCCCCCAGACCTTACTTTGAGAACCACCATAGTACTATAGCTAAATATATTATCTACAAGCTCACGTGTCACTATGCTACCATAGTTGTAAATAGGATATTTTCCCTATTTTCACTTATAATGACATATCCAAAATAGGGACGCCAGGTTGACAGTTGTTAAACTCTGTTGACAAGTTTACACAAAATGGTTCCAATAATACTATCATTTGGGCAACTGTATCTATCAAGATACGTTTAGTTAAAGTCTGTGTTTTATGCCACATGGGAGGCTCATATTGTTAACATACTTAATATCCATAACAGCCATTAGCACGTCTTCAAAGCCACCAGATACACGACAAAAACAGGGTGCAAAATCGCAAATTACCAAAATAAAGTTTCCACAGTAACGTCAAAAGACACATTCTTTGCCATTAAACACTCACCTCCAAAAATGCCTCTTCTTTAAGCTGCTTTCTTCTATCTTCTTGATGAATCAACGATGACGCAGTTATATTGTTTTATTCTCAGGAGGATTGTTATTGTTCCGCTCGCGACTTCAAAGCTCGCGCTGTGACGCACCGTCCCTTCTGCTCTCAGCGTCACTTGTACAAAAGGACAGATCTACAAGCTCGCAGGGCATTGCCATGCAACGTGTTGTCAGCTTGTAGATCTGTTGTTTTGTAACATGACACCCTGCATGGTGAACTATGAGCCAAGTCAGCCAACCAATAGGAAAGAAGCACTGAGAGTTGACGTCACTTGGCAGCCATTTGTAGTTTTCTTCAGTTTTCTAGAGATTCCAGGAGATACACCTAGCTTATTAATAGCCTACATTTAATAAGCTATATTGATGATGAACTAAAATGGCTCATGTATTTGACTGACATGTGTGCATGCCTGTTTTGTTTGAATTAGACATTTGGGCAGGTCCCATATATTTATTAGATGTATCCGATATAGTGTGATTATGAGAATGCTGTATTCAACTACCCCTACACAAATAGCTAGGGCACCCAATTCTTTTTTTAAATATATGTGTGTGTATATATATATATATATATATATATATATATATATATATACGTACGTACGCACGCACGCACGCACGCACGCACGCACGCACGCACGCACGCACGCACGCACGCACACACACACACACACACACACACACACACACACACACACACACACACACACACACACACACACACACAAACACACACACACTTCAAAAGTCCTGAAGGGGGCGTCAACAAGTGTCTTTTGGTAGCAGCGGACATATTTGAGGGGTATAAACCAGGTTGACTTAACATTGCCCAAAACAAACATGTCTGCGCTACTATGCCCCCCCCCCCCCACATCTACAAGCTCACAACGCGCCATGACTCGTTGTGAGCTTGTAGATCGGATACTACTTCTGAACACTGCAGTATGTCAAAGTATAGGGCATTGATTAAAAAAACAAAAAAACACAAAAAGTTGAAATATGGAGATATGAGGTTTCTGCCCGACAGCAACGAAACAACAGTGTGCAGACTTATTATTTTCTTTATGTGGGAAAATCCATTAAGCTCACATTACAATGGCAGAGATATATGTTTTTTGTTGTTATTCAGGTCAAAGTTTGGGTCCCACCATTATGTTTATCCCATTAAGACCTGAGGCCGATTTTACAAATGTCTTCGTATGTTGCTAGTATATCAGTGGTACTCAGAGTTTTTCATGTCAAGGCATAGCCGTGGGAAGTAGTTTTAGGTTAAGGGTGCTGTATGCGCACGCGTGCATGCATGCTTAGCACACTTTTTTGGGGCGTTTTTTTTCTGGGTTTGTTACCCCCCCCCCCCCAGATAATGACAGGCAAATTATGTAAAAATGTTATTAATGATTGTATTTATTTATTATTTTGCTTTGTTTGATATATTATTTTTAGGGGGTGCTTCGTGCCGCGCTATGAGCTTGTAGATCTGCTATTTTTGAAAAATCGTGAACTGCTGTTTTTGAATAGCCAGAGCGTAAAACCCCACTTTGAGAACCAATGCGCTATATATATATATACAGGAATATAGCTAAAATCTAAAATGGCACAGATGCTTTCCTGGTTCGAATGGGTTATTCAGCCACTGTTCAGTAGCAATAGCGAGGCGTCACACTGGTTTGCTCATTCATTTACCAACTTGCAACGTTGGCAATCACCGGTGTTTATTTACATATAAATAAGCACATCTATTTAAATTGGGGGTTGACATCTCATCTTGTGCCAGGTTTATCATCAGCAATACAGTAATGGCCCATATTTCCGGTGCAAAAAAAATATAGATATTAGCATGCTCCCTTTTCTACTTTCTCCTGGTCATTCTATATCAGCGTTGAATTTACATGTTTATTTGAGAAAACCCACCGCCATCCCCAAACATATACTATAAGACAATCATGGCACGGAACATTGTGTATTTTCATCGAGCGATGAGAATAAACAATCTTTCTGATTACCTTTTTTTTTCCAGAAATCAATGCTCAATTATGACTGTAGTAGCAAAAATAACAGATCTACAAAGGCACACTGCATCACATTGCGATGCATTGCAAGCTTGTAGATCTACTATTTTTGATAAACGAAAAATAATCAGTTACTGTAGTTAACTCTGTCCGTGGGTTTGATAAATATCTAACCAACCAAAAGTTTTAACAAGAGCTTGTGACTATTAATAATAACAACATTGAATACATTTTCTTTTCCATTTCCTGAAAAGTAGCCTAACGGATTTGGACATGAAAGGTTTCCGCCAAACAGCAATAATATGTATTAACTCAGTAGACTCAAATAGTATGACTATGACTCCAGAATGCAGTCACCGCCAGCATTTCATTACAGTGTGTGCACAGGACGATACCTGATTATTAATGTGAATTAAATCGATATGATCTTGATCTTTGAACGGGTGGAAAATTCAGTGAAAATCTATGGGTACGACCACAATAATATGAGCGACACAGTTCAGACCGGCTGTAATGCCAGTCAATCTGCGACAGTGTCTGCCGACAGTGAGGTCAGCACAAATCCACTACTGACTGACTCTGATTCCTGTTCTGACCTTCAGCCAGAGGTGGAAGTAGCCTACTCATATCTTTTACTTAAGTAAAAGCAGCAATACCCACCATATAAAAAAATGCTAAAAGCTAAGTAAAAAACCTGTTTTAAAATGTTTCTTTGAGTAAAAAATACCAAAGTATTGGCATCAAAATATACTTGCAGTACCAAAAGTAAGTAATTAAGTACTCAATGTATTATTGTATAAAAAAAAACGTTCTAACAAATAGCAGATATACAAGCTCACAGCACCCTGCGATGCAACTCGATGTGAGCTTGTAGATCAGATATTTTTGAATGGCCGAAGTACAAAATAGGGCTTATAAGTTATAATGGTTAATGTATGTTTTGCAATAATGATGTAAATATTTAAAGTAAATACAGAAATAAGTAATTCCAGTGGAATAAAAAGCACAATATTTGCCTTTGATATAGATATGTAGTGGAGTAGAAGTATAAAGTACTCAAGTAAAGTAAAAGTAGGCCTACCTCAAAAGTTTACTTAAGTACAGTACTCGAGTAACTGAGTTACATTCCACCACTGCCTATAGCTCTTATGATGGCACACACAGCGTTTCAAAATGTCCCAGAAATGCTGGATGGGCATCGTGGGAGATTATGGAGAAGGCAGTGGCATAATGGAGTAGGCTGAGGCTCAGGGACAGTTTCTACTCCCCAGCCGTAAGACTGCTGAAGTCCCCACGCTGATGTGGACTATATCAGAATCAGGAGCAGAATCAACTTTATCATCTCCGCCGATGGTTTTGGAGATTGTGTTTTGTCCCCTGTGTGTGTGTGTGTGTGTGTGTGTGTGCGTCGCAGTGGTGGAAAGTAACTAAGTACATTTACTTAAGTACTGTACTTAAGTACAATTTTGAGGTATTTGTACTTTACTTGAGTATTTCCAATTTCCAATATTTTTACTTCTACTCCACTACATCTCAGAGGCAAATATTGTACTTTTACTCCACTACAATTATTTGAAAACTTTAGTTACTAGTTACTTTTCAGATATAAACTATGATATAATGAAACATACATTAACCACTTTAGCCCTATTTTATACATAGGCTATTTGAAAATAGCAGATCTACAAGCTCACAACGTGTCGCATCGCGACGCGTTGTGAGCTTGTAGATCGTCTATTTTCAAATATTTAGTACTTTTACTTTTGGTACTTTAAGTACATTTTTATGCCAATACTTTTGTACTTTTACTCAAGTGCATTTTTAATTCTGGACTTTTACTTGTAACAGAGTATTTTTATATTGCAGTATTGGTACTTTTACTTGAGTAAAGAATTTGAGTACTTTTTCCACCACTGTGTGCGTGTGCGCGCGTGTGTGCGTACTCAGCTAATCTCAGACACCGCTGGACAGTTTGGCGTCAAGCGTTGCATGCACACTCCCAGTAGGCCAAAGAGAAAGCCCAAATCTTTCAGATTGGCCTCATGGTGGCCCTAAACTAGGCTCCTTTGCGTGTCAGCCTATAACTATTTAACCGTGGCTATATGGATTGCATGACACAACTCGCCCCGTCCATTTCTTCCCAACAAGATTTTCCGCCATATTGCATTTTCTTCAAAACACACTTTTTGCTACTACAACAGATTTAGTCCAAAACATACACACATTGAAACACACCATCTATGGAGTCATGTAATAAACATGTGTCATTCGGAGAACAATGTGATGCATTGTGAGCTTGCAGATCTGTTATTATTGTAAATATTTAAATATTTGCCCAAAATAGGGACACCGGGTTGAAAGTGACAGATCGGCTGCATAATCAATGATATCGATGTGATCCAATCCGATGCACTAATCCAAACTGCAATGACGTCACTGTGACGTCAACTCTACATTGGCCTATTTCTAGAGAACCCGAAAGAAGAGCACTTCACAGTCTTCCCACAGCTACGGTTGGCCAGCTCAATACCTCTAGTCGTGGCAAACTCTGTATTGTGGCTTTAATGTAAAGCCCTTAATTAACCTGAACTGAACCCCAGCTAAGTGACATGCTAGCTTCACTGTGCCAACAGTACAATGCCAGCCATTCTAACTGAACCTTACGTTATCTTGATACCGATTTTATGTGGGTTCATTTAGCATACCTGCTAATTGCGTCGGGGGGCATGCAGGTGGTCTTTACTAGTTAAGGTAACGTAGTAATCATTCACAGCTATACCTGCTACCAGCTCTGCTACATCAGGAGCGGGCCACACAGATAGTAGGTTGTTTTATCTGCCTGCCAGCTACACAACGGATTGCAAAACGGCAAGATTCCTGAAGCCAGTGCTTCGTCCTTTATTCCGTCTCATTCTTACTGTGGCTTTCCCAAAAACAGAGGAGGAACATGTTGTCCAGGTATAAAATCTACAATTCTTTGGACTGGGCGTACGGCGGTGTGGACCCGAAGTTGGAGGGGAACGGGGGCCCGGAATGTGCCGCCTTTCTCGGCTCTCAACAACGCATCAGCGAGACCATGGTCATGGTAGTCATCTCGGTTGTGGAGATCGCTTTGGCACTGAAGAGCATCGATCTCTCCGAAGAGTTCAAACTGATCCAAAAAAAACGAGCAAAGACAACAGAGTTCAGCCTTGGGAGGAACCTGTTGCTGGTCGCTCTGTGCTTGACTTTTGGAGTAGAGGTCGGGTTCAAATTTGCCACCAAAACCCTTATCTACCTTCTGAACCCGTGTCACGTGGTGACCATGATGCAGATCTACTTATTGGCTTGGCCGTCAAGTAAAACGGCGATGGTCGTGTTCAGGATTCAGCTCCACATGTTGCACGGCGCTCTCTTGGCTCTCGTGTTCCCCGTGGTCAACACAAGACTGCTCGCGTTCGAGAGGGAGATCTACTACGTCCAACACTCCATGCTCTTCGTGGTTGCCGTTTACCTGTTGAGGAGAGGCGGCGTGTACAAACCCGAGCCACTCGGTGACGTGCGGTGGGCTATCCTGTCCACCGGCCTTTTCTTCCTGTACCATTTCCTCTTCCTGCAGGCTCTGGGCCTGGTCACAGAGGTCAACCTCAACAACATGCTGTGCCCGGCCGTGTCGGATCCGTTCTACGGCCCCTGGTACCGGGTGTGGGCCTTGGGCCACCAGACCCTGCTGATGCTGGTTCATGGGAAGGCTCTCACCGTCCTGGCCCGGCACACCGGTCCTGTCTGCAGAAACCTGTTGGATTATGTCCGACTGCGCATCAAGAAGGTTGACTGAACGACTTTGCGAAGATGCTCGAAGATGAAGCCTTTCACTCCAATAACCTGTTTTTTTTCTCTATGAATCCTTTAAAGGTTCTATGACATTCATTTTCACCTTTCTTTATTTTTTATGTTTTTTGAGGGGTTTTATGACCTCAATTAGACCCGAAAGAGCTGAACTTCAGTGGATTTCCTGTGGTCTGGGGTTTTCAGAAAAATTAGGCTGAAAAGTAATCTGTGATTGGCCCCTAGACTTTGATGTCACAGTCCCCCTCCCCTCCCCTATCCATTCCTGGGGGGGGGGGGGGGGGGGGCAGAGGCGATGATTGACAGTCAAAATCCCTCAACAGCGACACCCGCAGGCAAAGATTTATTTTTTCATTGCAGTTGAAAAGACTTTAGAAATCAGAGAGAGAAAATCCTGCCATGGATCACTGGAGTGGATTTTTCAGTTAAAACTTTGAATACACGTTTAAAGGACCATGATAAAGACTTTTAATGTGTTGTAAAACTGAATGTCATGAAACCTTTAACACAGTGGTTCTCAAAGGGGGGTTCAGAGAACCATCTGTGCACTCAGACGTATAGGAGTCCGTGGACTAATGCAGTGGTTCTTTAACTTTTTAGGGTTCAGAACACCCTTTCTGAATCGAATTACCTCCTTTATCCGACGAGATTCTGCTTAGAAAACGGCAAGACAAAACCATAGCTAGAATATGATGCTGAATGAATGATAACCCACCCTGTGAAGAATATAGCACTAAAAATAAGTAACAGAGAATAAACAATTGACGCCTCCTGAGCAGATTTAAGTATGTTACCGCCACTTGAGAAACAAACACTGGCCTAATGCATACTAAACTGGGGGTCCTTGAAATTAAAAGGTTCGAGAACCATTGCTGTAAAGGGCTAGGATGCTTTGGAGGAGGTTTGAGTTGTGTAGTTACTTTTCCATGATGTAATTCCAAAGGTGGACAAGAAATCACAAATAATTGCTCCATTGATTAGGAAATTGATGATTCAAAATATGCTCCTCATTGAAACAGCTGTCAAAGTCACTCTCTTAGCCCGTAAATGAATGCAAAAAAAGCCCGGTACTGTTTGTTTTTTTAAATAGAAATGTCAACTTCCTTTTGATTTTACTACTTGAAGTTGTGGATCCAGATCCACGGATCCAGTCTATACTGTCAGAATCAGCTTTGTTTGTGTTCGTTGGGTGACTTTGAGAGCTGTTTCACCGTACTGTACAATGTCAATGAGGAGCATATTTTGCATTATCAATTTCTAATCAATGGAGCAATTATGTTTGATTTCTCGTCCACCTTTGGAGTTACATCATGGCAAGGTAACTACAAACCCAAACCCCTACCCTTTAACACATATCGGTTTTTACTGTAATAAATGAACATTTCAGGATTAGCCTATCAATATTACTAGACCATACCCGTGGGGGGATATGCGCACATGATCTGGCAACCCGGGAGCCAGCGAACACAATTTTGGTCTCACCACTACACCACGCACGCAGGATGTAATTCCTTTCAGTATTATATAGCTGGCTTGCTTGTATACTTGCATGCACAAATGCAATAGGAAGGGACTTAAGGCTAACAATGTGCAGCGAGGTGACTCACTTTCAGAGGGTGTGAGATGCGGAGAGAGACTCGCCTGGCTGATCACGTGGGATTCACTCACAAGTTCCTCCACGGTATCATAAAACATTTGATTCTCAAGTATTGTACTTAAGTACAATTTTGAGGTACTTTACTGGAGTCTTTCCAATTTTCAATACTTTTACTGCTACTCCATTACATCTCAGAGGCAAATATTGTTCTTTTACTCCACAAAACGTTAAGTTACTAGTTACTTATAGATTTTGATAATTATTACAGAACATACATTAGCCACTTCAGCCCTACACTTTGGCTATTTGAAAATAGCCGATCTACAAGCTCACAACGTGTTGCATCGTGACACGTATACTGTACATCTGCTATTTTAAAAAGTCTCTTCTGGGGGTCCCTGGCACACAACATTTTCAGATGGGGGTCCTTGACACAAAAATGTTTGAGAAGCTCTGGTTTTAAACCATAGAGTACAGAAGTCCTGACGTCACTCGTCCATCCCCCGGGTTCATAAAGTCATTTCTCTATGGAGAATAACATTGGGTCATCATAGAATCGTCTCATATAAGAGTTGTGGTCCAAAAATAAACAAGTATAAACCTTTACCTAAGTATAAACCTTTACTCCCCCCCCCCCCCCCCAGGGGGGGAATTAAAGGTAACACTAAATAAATGGTAAATGGTGCATTTATATAGCACTTCTATCCGAAGCGCTTTACATTGATTGTGCCATTAACCCATTCACACACACATTCATACACCGATGGCGGAGGAAACCATGCAAGGCACCAACCTGCTCATCGGGAGCAATTAGGGGTTCAGCATCTTGCTCAAGGACACTTCCATTAACTCTAGGGGAGTGCCCCAGCCCGGGATCAAACTGGGAACCTTGCGGTTTTCCAGTTCACTCTACCCGGCCACTCTACCCCTGAGCCACTGCCGCCCACTACAATGCAATGCGTGTGCGTGTGCGTGTGCGTGTGCGTGTGCGTGTGTGTGTGTACATGTGCACACGCACAAAAGATTTGTATACACTTGAAAACTTGTTAAACAGGACATTCTGCATAATGAGTCATTTCTATTTTTGGTACTTTGAGTACATTTTAATGCCAATACTCTTGTACAAAATTTACTTGTTACTCAAGTAAATTTTGAATTACAGACTTTTACTTGTAATAGAGTATTACATTGCAGTATTGATACGTTTACATAAGTACTAAATGTGAGTACTTTTTCCACCATTGGTAAAAAGTGACTATACTTATGATGTCCTGCTGGACATTAGATGGCACGCTGGCCTGCAGCGCCCCCGTGTGGCACCAGGACTGCTCTGCGCCCACTGTGGTGATGGCCAGAACCAGACATACAAGACCATTTGTGGAGATCACATTAAAGGAGCACATCACCCATTTTCAGCCTTATCTTCATAATACTCATTATACGGCTGTACCATGTACAGTATGTCTACTCGCTCTGCATCTCATTGGTGGACAGTTCAGGAAAACCCGCCTACCAGTGACATCATCGACGGGGATTCCAAGCTAAACTACAGCCTTTCCCCTCCTGGGAAATCAGCATGCTGCAATAGAAGCCATTGTTCTTGCATAATAATATATAAAATAAAATAAAAACTTGCCTACTGATGATGTCACTAGGTAGGTAGGTTTCTGAACTGTCCACAGCCCTCCTCTGTGACTCGATAGACAGCAGTGGTGTTACTGGAGTATTTCCAATTTTCAGTACTTTTACTTCTACTCCACTACATCTCAGAGACAAACTTTGTATTTTTACTCACGATGCGACGCGTTGTGAGCTTGTAGATCTGCTACTTTCAAAAGATTGTAATACATTTTATACATATTATATTACCTTGTGAATCAGGACATTCTGCATAAAGAGTACTCTCTACTTTTGGTACTTTAAGTACATTTTGATAGCAATACTTTTGTACTTTTACTCAAGTAATTTTTAAATTCCGGCCTTTCACTTGTAACAGAGTATTTCTACATTGCAGTATTGATACTTTCACTTAAAGGTTCTATGACATTCATTTTCACTTTTTTTATTTTTTATGTTTTTTGGGGGGTTTTATGACCTCAATTACACACACAAAATCTGAACTTTGATCATTCAGTGTATTTTCTGTGGTCTGGGGTTTTCTGAATAATTAGGCTGAAAAGTAATCTGAGTTTGGCCCTTGGGCAGTGAAGTCACAGGCCATTAATCCCGCCCACTCTCCTCCTAGCCCCTCCCCTATCCTATCCTTTGGGGGGGGGGGGGGGGGGGGGGGGGGGGGCAGAGCAGAGGCGATGATTGACAGGCAAAATCCCTCAACACCGACACCCGCAGGCAAAGATTTATTTTTTCATTGCAGTTGAAAAGGCTTTAGAAAATGTGAGAGAAAAACACCTGCCATGGATCAATGGAGGGGATTTTTTTTTGTGGTAAAACTGAACGTCATGAAACCTTTAAGTAAAACATGTGAGCACTTTTCCCACCACACTGGTAGACAGAAATGAAACTCTTACAGAGAGCGTTAGTGCGGAGGAGGACCAGTTATATTAAGATTCACTCACTCCAGCAAACCCGACCAAAACCTTCATCTCGGACCAAGCTTCCATTACGCCTGGTCACTCTATCTAGAGATAAGTGCACTATACGGTTTGGTTTCAATGAATAACCTGCACACTTAAAGAGAACTGCAGCAGGATGGTGTCGCCGTCGTGCGACACCATTTTTTAGTATTTTTGGGCTCCCCAGTGTCTCTTGTACCCAAAAAAATTTTTTTTTTTAACATTCAGTCATTCATGCTCATTTCATGGATTTCCTGAATGGGCGTGTCTGAACAGGCCATTTCAGAATGGCAGGGCAAGTGATGTCACTTGCCCTGATTTTGCATTGATGATGGCCAGACAGAATTGCTCAGTAGCTCCCCCCTGCCCAATAGGACGTTTTGGTATTGCAGCTGAAAAAGCTTGGAATGACAGACAGTCAGATTGTGAGAAAAAATATCTGGATGTTTTTTAGGCTTACAACCTGTTTAAAACGTATTAGGGGGCAATATTTATATATAATATATTTTTTTTAAATTCATGGTGTAGCCCCTTTAAACTTTTCATGTTTTTGCAAAAATCTAATAGAGCATGGGGTCTTCAACAGGGGGTCCGGGACCCCTAGGGGGTCCTCAGAGCTACTATAGGGGGTCCGCCAAATCTTTGTGTGATAGGATTTAGTTTTTTTACATTAACCACTTGAAACCTAGAATTCCTTTTCTGAGGGGAACATTAGCCGAAAATAGCAGATCTACAAGCTCTCAACGCCTCGCGCTGCGAGGCGTTGAGAGCTTGTAGATCGGCTATTTTTGGCCTTTTTTTTGGTGTAGAGGGAAAAAAGAGCAGCCTAAGTAAAAAAAAAATCTTTAATCTGAAACACAATTTTATGCAATATAGAGTAGGGGTCCCTGCTTCACCTTGGTCCTAGGTTGAAGACCCCTGCAATAGAGTACTGAAGTCCTGACGTCACTCGTTCATCCCCTGGTTCGTAAAGTAATTTCTCTATGGAGAATAACATTGGATCATCATAGAATCGTCTCTTATAAGAATTGTGGTCCAAAAATAAACAAACTGTCTCGGCGATATTATCAGGGAGGAGGTTCTGTATCGTTTATGATAGTCAGTCACTCATCTTTGATACAGTCTGTTTCTGGCGAAAATTTTACTAATTCGGTGGAAGTAACATTATCGTTTTCTCACCGTCAGTTGATGCTTCATATCCATAAGAGTCAAACCGCCGGGGTCAGAAGACTAAGCTTCAAACCTCCCAAAACAAACTGATTCGACTACTTCTCGGACTGGGGCCCATGACCCACCTCTCTCCAACTCACTTTGCCAGCCTAGGCTGGCTCAGGGTGGAAGACAGGGTTAAACAACTAAAAATGGGACTGGTCTTCAAAATTGTAAATGCAGATTTGCCCGAAATGCCCCCTATACCCGCATATCTGTATAAATACCTCCAAAAGGTTAGTGACACCCACAGTCACGAAACTAGAGGGAGCGTAAACAACAATCTGGTACCACCCACCCATAAAACAAACATGGGCAAATTCTCCTTCTACAGCACAGCCACCAAGGTATAGTCTAACCCCATCCCTCAAAAAATGCAGTTCGCTGGGCTCATTCAAAACAGCCCTAAAAACTCATCTTTCTGGAGGCCAAAAGAGGAGCTAGTGCCAGTTTCCCTGTAGACAGACGACCCCCCCCCCCCTCCCCTTTTTTAGTAGGCCTATATATTTTTTTATTTTTCATGCTTTTTTTTTACATAGTGGTATTTCTTCTCTGTATTTTTATGTTGATTTTTGAACTGATTGGTTGCTACTATATATTTCTATGAAATTAATTCAAGGACCCCAACGGAAACAAGCCCGCAAGGACTTTTTTTGGTCGGACCTTTTTGACAAAAGTATTATAAATGTAACTAACTGTGTTGTTTTACATTATTTTGTAAAACAAATTTCAATCAATCAATCAATCAAAAGTCATTTGTTTATTTTTGGAACACAGTTCTTATTTGACGCGATATTAAACACGTCTATGGGGATTCAGAACGGGGGTGGAAAACCGCGAACCAGGTGGATGTGTAAATTACGTCACACTTCGGTGCTCTATAGCCCATGACTTTGTCACACTGCAGGTTCGCACAAAGGTAGCAAAAATAGCCGATCTACAAGCTCACACCGCCTCACGGTACGAGCTTGTAGATCGGTAGTTTTAGCTCTTTTGCCCAAAATAAATAAAATGAAAGTGAAAAGTAACATACAAGGTTTCCACCCGACAGAGGCGATTGAAAGTTTTGAAGCTCTCATCCAATCACCTTCCAATTCCCAGCAGTAGAGGAAGAAAATTCCAGACTAAAAAGAACGTGGACTGCGTTTATATACGACACTTTTTTTCCCCCTCGGTTCTCAGACTCTCAAATCGATCTTTGGGGGGGGGTGCGGGGGGGCCTCCGGGGGGGCCTCCCTCCCTCCGTGACACGTGTGTTTGATGTGGGATCGTTGTGCACACAACGCATGTCCCCGTATCCATGGCAACCAGTGTCATCGGGTTCCGACAGCAAAGTTAAGAACACAGAGGTATAAGGTGCTCGTGACCAGTGGTGGAAAGTAACTAAGTACATTTACTTAAGCACTGTACTTAAGTACAATTTTGAGGTATTTGTACTTTACTTGAGTATTTCCAATTTCCAATACTTTTACTTCTACTCCACTACATCTCAAAGGCAAATATTGTACTTTTACTGTACTACAATTATTTGAAAACTTTAGTTGCTAGTTACTTTGCAGATATAAATCATTACATTATAAAACATACATTAACCACTTTAGCCCTATTTTATACCTAGGCTATTTGAAAATAGCCGATCTACAAGCTCACAACGCGTCGCCTCGCGACGCGTTGTGAGCTTGTAGATCTGCTATTTTCAATTATTTTAGTACTTTTACTTTTGGTACTTTATGTACATTTTGATGCCAATACTTTTGTACTTTTACTCAAGTAAATGTTGAATTCAGGACTTTTACTTGTAACGGACTACTTCTACATTGCAGTATTGATACTTTTACTTAAGTAAAACATTTGAGTACTTTTTCCACCACTGCTCGTGACTGCAGGGCCCTGCTGCTGGCGTAGACAAATCCACACACCCGAGTACAATGGTATTTTTCCACTATACTGAACCAAATATCCAGCCGCTCGTATTGAAGTGCTGGTATAGTCGTCTCTGTGTTAACGTATCTGTAAGTAGCCTTGGGAACTAGAACACACACACACACACACACACAACGCCAATACTGTACGATTAAATCACTGTGCAAAAAGAGATAGTTCACCCCCCAAAAAAACAAAATTCTATCGACCCCACAAAGGAGACTCGTTGTGTCTCATAGCAGAACCGCTGCCGGTCATCAAATTATTGGCTTAGGAATGAGACAAAAACAAACAAACATCCATGAATTCAAGGGGTCATGGGGTGACTAATCGCTAGAAAAAAAGTCATTTTGGGGGTGAACTATCCTTTTACACTATGCATACTGAGCGCATAAACCAAAGGTCTGCATATAGTTTGGCGGTGCACATTGACGGATATGGACTAGTGTTATTTTATACCACAGACGGCACGGGGTGGGCCCCATGACTCGGGGCCCCACAACGCGACGACGTTCCCTGCGTCACGGTTAGTTACGCCCCTCCTTGCCAATACCCAGACCTATTCATGATCTATCTGTACAGTTTTCTATATCTATGTATACGCAGAGTGAAGAGGAGAGGGCTCGTACCTTCATCCACAGCCTGGGGATCCTGGGTCAGCTCCAGGAACCACGAGGACGAGGGCCTGGATTGATTGGCTTGCTGGCCTGGTGAGGTAGTGGACACACACACACACACACACACACACACACACACACACACACGCACACACACAGTAGCAAAAATAGCCGATCTACAAGCTCAAAAAGGTGTCGCAGTGCGACATGTTTTGAGCTTGTAGATCTGCTATTTTTGCTACTTTTCAATTGGAATCCAGATTTTTTTTTTTATATGTTTGGATTGGAATCTTGAAATATTTAATTTAAAATGCATTTAGTCATACTTATGTTAACTTTATGAACTTAAATACAAATACATTGAACATAATAAATACAATAGAATTGTAATACTAGTCATTAAGCTACTAAAATAGACTGCATATTAATAAGTCATTAAAGCGGGTCATGTTTGCATGTTTGGAATTGTAACAGCTGAAATCAATAATATACCAGTAATCCGTGTATGTATGCGCCACACATTTGAGTTCCGCTTCAACTCCCAAGACCTGTCACCTGTACAACGACATACTGTACAACTCTACCTCTCCACCAAGACTGTCACCACTGTCACCCACTCCACCCTCTCCACCCTCACCTCCCTCACCACCTGCCTCACAGACATCAACACGTGGATGCAAAAGAATATCCTCAAACTCAACTGTATAACAAATCAGAAATTCTATTCATCGGCCCAGACTCCCTCACCCGCTCCACCCAGAACTTCACTCTCGACATTGACGGCTCCACTGTAATAACCTCCACCACCCACATCCGTAGCCTCGGTGTCATATTCGATTCCAACCTCTCATTCCTCGCCCCACCTAAACCAGATCACCAAAACTGCCTTTTTTCACCTCAGGAATACTGGCCGCCCTCCGGCCCTCTCTGACCTTCTCAGCAGCTGAAACACTCATTCACGCATTCATCACATCCCGGCTTGATTACTGCAACAGTATCCTCAACGGTGAGTTTGGTGTAGTGTAATAGGCAGCAGTGGCATCAGTTCAGCAAAACCTAAGGTATGGCAAGGTTAGGGTTGCCAACTCCCAGAGATTGACATAAGGGACACCTATATCCTGAAAAACTATTGGGGGTCAAACCCCCCAAAACTCCCGAAATGCATAGAAAACGATGCATTATATACCTATAACACAATACGAACACAATGGTCTTACGCCTGCATTAGGCTACTATTCATGTTTATTTTTTGGAGCCGCCCCTGATAGGCAGACAAACAATACTGGCATAAGGACCCTAGTGACTTTTTGCTCGTGAAATGTTTTTTTTGGGGTTTTTTTGCATTCATTTGTAAAAAGCTTGATTCACAATATTATGTTTCCCCCCCCCAAAAAAATCGTATTTTTTTTCTGTATTTATTGGTGAGACATAGGTGGAAGCGAGGGTTAGTAATCATTGTTGAAAAAAAGAATAGAGTCTGCACACTGGTAAAGACCTTCATCAGGACATATATGATCATATGTGTCCTGATGAAGGTGTGAACAGGCCGAAACGTTGACGAACAATAAATTACCAAGTGGAGCTTTTTGCAACTTTACCAGTGTAGAGACTCTATTCTTTCTTTCATATTACTTTGTTTGTGTAGCACCTGGGCCACGGATGTGCGTGCACTACCTTTTTCATTAGTTATCGTTGTTAACATATCGCCACGATTCTTTTTTACTTTTATGGGACATAACAAAACACTGAAGGACCGAACGTGAGCAAGAAAAACAGCAGCAGCAACCACAACTGTGAAAAGGAAAAAACTAAAACAAAAACGAACGGAAAGAAAGTAGATAAATAAATAACCATGTATCACATCTATCTTCAGATCCTGTATAAAACATCATCTAAACATGGAGACAACTTTCACAGAGAGACAGAAACAGAAAGAGAAACATTCTTCAAAATAAGACTAAGAGACTCTGCTATAGAGGTTGCAGCCACAGTGCTCACATTTATTCCTTTATATGAATTGAAACATTTGTTAATTTGGCCAGATCTTGTAGATTGACTATTAAAGAAATTACAGAAGATTTTTCCCCCTCTTTTTTAACATGCCAGGTTTTACATGTTTAACTGTTGAAGCCCTATTGGACTCCAGAGTTCTTACTGTATTTACAAAATGGGAGAAACAAGAAGAAAATAAAAAGGGAGGGGGGGGGGGGGGGGGTGAAAAAAAACTAAGATGCAAAACAAATATTAAAATATATTTTGTATAAGTGATTAAATCAATTAGTTTGATTAACCGTTGCACCCTTATTGACACATTGAGGAGTAAGACATTACAACAGTGGTTCTCAAACTTTTCAGGCTGCGACCCTCCAAAATAATAGTATTTTAACTGCGAACCGCCAAAATAATCACATTTGAACTGGGGACCCCCCAAATAATCCTATTTTAACTGGGGACCCCCCGGGCTGACAAGCACTTGGAATTGTAGGAGTTTGAGGCATAACATTTTGTTTGACTTCATACATATTGTGAACATTTTCAAAATTGTTGTCTCTTTCTCAATATTTGACCATTTTCTATACTCTAGTCTATAGTATAGTTTGTTGATTACGTTTGAGTTTTTATTTTTTGTTATAGAGGCATTCAAAAGGTCTTAAAAGTCCTTAAATTGTCACTTTAGAAATGTGCAGATACCCTGTATACATACATACTGTATGTTGGTTTGTTTACTGTTGAGTGAAAAAACAATGTTGCACAGTAAGCATACTGTATAATGATTGTCTGCAGCAGACTTATTAAAGAAATGCAATGAACGGAACACAATGGATGTATTGATCATGATGGTGTAGTATACTGTACACATCATTCTTACACATGCTTTATCTAGAAGAGACAATCTATCATCAAATGAAGAAAACTAAGTTTTCAACTGAATATCATCATCAGTATTCTTAACATGTCTACCATGTCTTACACAGCTCTGCTGTATCTCCATAGCCATAACAAAGCCTTATCCCTGGATAGAGAGGTTGTGTGAACGTGGTTTGAACTGTGTGTAGGAGGGTCATTGTGTCAGAAACACTGTAGAAGGACAGAGTACCTGCCTTGTGGTCCAGGTACACCCCCACTCTGGAGGAGAAAGGCCCTGACACTTTAGTGTCAACACTGTTGTGTCTGAAACTGTAGTTTTTATCAATGCACCGTAAACACCAGGATTTATCATTGTCTCCAAAGAGGGTTTGTCTGTTGATGTCTTTATAACAGACTGCTATACGAGCCCCTCTACCACTCCACTCTACTTCCCAGTAACAACGTTCAGACAGACCCTCTGTACACATCACCTGACCGAACGTAGTAAATCTCTCTGCATGACGCGGGTAAGGTTGTAGTTGTCGTGTTAAAGTCACCTTCCTCTTCTCCTCTGACAGGGAGAGCTTTGTGCTTATTGTGTTCATGTCCAGAGACAGAGGAGAGGAATCTGTGAGAACACACGACAAAAGAAAAATCAAACCTCATGAACCTTATAGTGTTTAGAGTTAGTCTCTCAGATCAAACTCATTAGAGCTTTAAATAACAACATATCAGAATGAAACTTCAACGTTCAGAACCTGCATCAACATGGACTCACATTGTAAAAAGTCCTTTCTGGTCTGAGGCTCCGCTGGATGTAAAACATCAACTGGAGACACAAGAAAACAGTAAAGGTCATCATGACATTGTAAAGGATTTCTATGTCCTCACAAAGGGTCAAATCCAATAGACTTTACTGCTGACTTCAGGCATGTAAAACATACAGCGTGAGCCTACAGGAGGTCACAACATACGACTGACGTAAAAGACAACAACAGACCTGCTTTACGGCAGTGTCGTAACGTAGCTCTCTTAAAGGCACAGTCACATATATAGCATATATGACAGACATCATACTGAAGAATGGATTAAACTGAAGTTCCAAGGGTTTTATCAAAACGTTGAAGCTATTATAGCTTGATAGTAATCATTGCTATTATATAGTGTTTGTTCAGTAACAGCTGTCTCTCCAGCTCTTCAGTAAAACAGAAAATACATTTTCAGGTGGGTTACACATTTCATCCAATCAATATTTGAAGAAAGAAAGAAAGAAAGAAAGAAAGAAAGAAAGAAAGAAAGAAAGAAAGAAAGAAAGAAAGAAAGAAAGAAAGAAAGGAAGAGACTCTTGGTTATTAGTTGTTTCTGTAGAACTTTGTGGGGAATAAATTCAGTCACAACATAAGAATTGGTGGCCATTCCAGAAGTTTCATGATATGATGGATTCTTTACTGTCACTGTTCTTTACTGTCATTCTGGGTACTTTAGTGCAGTGGTTCCCCAGGGGGTTCCAGGGGGTCCCCAGCAAAATGTGTTAATATAGCCTTAAAATGAGTTTGACCAACCATAATCCTATATACATCAGCTATTTGAAAATAGCCGTTCTACAAGTTCACAACACATCGAACGAATCACGACACGTTGTGAGCTTGTAGATCTGCTCATTTCAAATAATCTTAGGAGAATTGACATTTTGCACAACACAAATATTATATGTGGGTTGCTGGCACACAAGTATTTTCAAATGGGGGTCCACAGCCAACAACTGCTAGAACCACTGCTTTAGTGCTTCTGATGACACAAGGCACTGTCTCGTCCATATAGCATCACAGTAAACACAAGAACAAGAACTATTATCATAATATCAGCTCACATTCAGGGCCTCCATGACCTGTCTCAGGTCTTTCAGCTCCTTCTTTTTCTCCTGGATCTTCTGCTGGACTTCCTCCTGAATTGTCACCAGCTGTTTCTGCAAGAAACAGGAAGAGACAGTTTGGCTTGTAAACAAAGACATTTTCAAGTCGGGATACCAATTCTATCCAGTGGTGTAAAGTAACTTTTACTCAAGTACTGTGCTTAAAATTTGAGATATTTTTACTTTATTTGAGTATTTCCAGTTTTCAGTACTTTTACTTCTAATCCACTACATCTCAGAGGCAAATATTGTACTTTTACTCCACTACAATTATGTGACAACTTTAGTTACTATTCACTTTGACTTTGTAGATTTAAGTAAAACATTTGATTACTTTTTCCACCACTGATTCTATCAAATCAGGAGAAAGAGAACTCATATAGGATACAGGGTAAAAACTAGTGAGATTTGAGACAGTTTAATTTGGATCCAATCATCTTAAATCAACTTTTGCCTCCCATACTACAGGCTTTAGTAGCCTTCCCAGACATACTTCCATCTGTAAAACTGTTTCAACACTTAGAAATTTAATGTACACTATAGGGGCCGGTTAAAACACAATAAAGACATTTAAATCTAACCCTAATCTTTCCTTTGAAGAATAATCTTGCTTAAATTCTTCAATTTTACCGTCCATTTTGACAGACAGCCAACCTGTGTACCATCAGTCTGCTCCAGTTCAAATATCTCCAGTTGCCTTCTGACTTCATCAATCTATGATGGCTGGTTAGAAAAACAAGAAACACATTTAAATCTCACCTCTCTTTGATATCTCTGGCCAAGTTGTCTTCAGGATGTTGTCTAGTTGGTCTCTCAGACCAGACACCACATCAATCACATCTGTGAAGGACCTCACAGGACAGATGACCACACTGGGTGAGACTGGAGATCCACTGGAACTGGAGAGACACTGGAAACTCTGGAGAGAGACAAGTAAACCAGTATAGACAGGGATGGAAGAATTAGTACATTGATCACAATTGGTGGAGTTGAGCTGATGTCCTTGTTGTTCAACACACACGCACGCACACACACACACACACACACACACACACACACACACACACACACACACACACACACACACACACACACACACACACACACACACACACACACACACACACACACAGTCGAACTGTAGACAAACTATCAGTAAAAGTTCTCTGTAATAAATTATGATTTCATTTGTCTCCAATTCTCATACAAATAATTGTGATTAACAATGTGATTGTGTTTTTGGCATTGAATATATCAATACATATACACATTTCTGTTCCAATCTATGAACACAAATTGTACAGGGCAGATATTGAATACTTTTATACTTTCAAAATATTTGACAAAATAGTGGAAATAGACAATCTATAAGCTCAGAAGCTGATCTTGTAGATCTGCTAATTTTTCGAAAATGTTTACAATTATGACAATGGTAGAAAATAATTGTGATTAGGCAATTATGTAATAACTAGAGTTTCGGGGGGCTACGCCCCCCTCAACCCCAGCCGCGCACGGGGCCCAGCGTGGCCGCGTGTATATTGGGGGACCCAAATCGCCGGAGTGAAACTGTGGAAAAGTTAAAAAAAAAAAAAAAAAAAATTGAAAATTTTTTTTCTTTGATGTTTGAGGGGGACCCCCGCGGACCCCCTGCTGGTTGACGGACCCCCTGTGGAGTGTTGGGACGCGCGGGGACCCCCCTGGAACATGGCGGACCATTTCGGTGTTTTTTTTTTTTTCATGAAGGTGGTTGCTTGTTGCTGGCGCTGGCTGTGCAAACCTGGCAGCCCAGCGCATGCTGCCGCACGTTACACCAGAAATGGTGCCTGGAGAAAATGGTGACCAAAAAAAAAGTTAGGAAAAAAAGGAAAAACCCCCCGCAGCGGCTGGCTGCTGTTTTGGTGATGAGGTCGTGCGCACGGTAAACGGTACGAAGCTGCCTCCCCTTCCGTTTTGTCCGACATTTGGTGAGTAGAATTAATTATGTTGCGCGGTGGAAAAGGTGTAGTGAGCAGTGAGATGTCCCCTACGCGAGGCGTAAATTCAGCGCGGCCGCCGTGGCGAGTCAGTTGGCGACATGTGGTCTGGCGGTGCGTTGTTTATTCGATAACAGAGCTGTGGGGTGTCGACACCGAGGGTGCGGAAGTCGGTCGCCATTTATATAGTTAGATTGTGACAGGCCTAATTCTGACAATGTTATTGTGGTCTATACAACTACTGTATACTAGAACTATATTAGTATTAGTAACTACCAGCATTAATAATGTCATGTTGTGTAATATACTATGATGTAATGTAATGTAATAATAATATGACATGATGGAATGAGATGAAATATGAAGCTGATTTCTCCTAAATGAGTCAAAACCAAACAGTAAAATGCCATGTGTGGAACCTGAATGAAAGTGATGATGTCATCAGTGTTGGACAGCTCCTCCAGGTCAGCATGTCTCCTCTCCAGCTGCTCCATGTGGTCCTCCAGCTGCCTCAGGAGAGCCTCAGTCTGAGCCACTGCAGTCTGCTGCTGATCTCTGATCAGTTCTTTAAGCTCACTGTGTCTTCTCTCAATGGAGACCATCATCTCACTGAAGATCCTGTCACTGACCTCCACTGCTGCTTCTGCAGAGCTCTGCTTCACACACACACACACACACACACACACACACACACACACACACACACACACACACACACACACACAGACACACACACACACACACACACACACACACACACACACACACACACACACACACACACACACACACACACACACACACACACACACACACACACACGCACAATTTGTGACGTTAAAATGTTTCAAAAATATTCTGTATTGTTAAAAAAATATTTTCTTGAAAATAGCAGATCTATAGACAGATCTGTTATTTTCAAATAGCCGTTGTAACAATGGTTGAAAATCTCCCAAATATGTGAACATAGATAGACTTTAATTCTTAAATATTTATAATTAGGTCATATTTTGCTGTTTTAAATATTTGACTTAGTAAGTACTTATTTTTTTGTTAAGACTTAACTAGGAATGGCTTTCTTAAATCAACTCTTTAGGTAGTTATTTGGTTATTTTCTTGTCCTGAATATTTTATTTACTGAGTATTGTATTGTTTTTTATGTGGGGACTATGGATGGAAATTAGCCTAATTTTCAATTATGTATTTAATGTTCATTAACGTGCATTGTCCCGTCTAAAGAAAGAAAAGAAAGAAAGAAAGAATATAGCTCTATGATGTGGCAGCAATCTCACCTGGTCACAGTTATGGTCTAAATGACATGATATAAAGTATTGATACAATGTGTAGCTTCATTTAAACAAACACACTTTCTAAGCTCATAATTCTGATCAGAGCTAACAGTCATTCTGATTATCTCTTGGTTATAAGTTCTCATGTAAGTTTGTGGGGAATAAATTCAGAATAATTGGTGGCCATTCCAGAAGTTCCATGATATGATGGATTCTTTACTGTCATTCTGGGTACTTTAGTGCACTTTACTTTAGTTTAGTGACGCGTTGTGAGCTTGTAGATCTGCTATTTTCAAAAGAATCTTGAGATAATGTAAAAAAATGTGAATAATTTGTAACATTTTAACAACACAAATCGTATGTATGGGTTGTTGGCACACAAATATTTTCAAATGGGGGTCCACAGCCAAATACATATTAATTGGGGGTCCTTGACATGAAAAGGTTTGAGAACCACTGCTTTAGTGCTTCTGATGACACAAGGCACTGTCTCATCCATATAGCATTACAGTAAACAAAAGAACAAGAACTAATATAGCTGCAAGCAGCGATAATACGGGGCCAGTGAATAGAGAGAGAGAGAGACATGGAAACGGAATAGATTGAAGAGAGAGAGAGAGTGACATGGAAACAATAGATTGATGAGAGAGAGAGATGGAAACATAATGGTTTGATTGGACATCTCAACCTACTGCCATTAACAGGATTCGAACTCTCAACCTTCAGACTAATAGGCTGCAACACTACCTATAGTGCTATAGCTTTGTCCAGGCTGATATTGTCTGTTGAAGATCATAAACTCTTGCCTTCTTTCATGAACCAAGCCCCTGTTTCACTAACACTAAGATCACTCGTTCACAAACCATTTACCAATGAAGAAATTGTACATCTCCTCAGAACCAAAACTAGTGAAAGTAGCCGATCTACAAGCTCACAAACCATGAAAAGTTGTGAGATTGTAGATCAGCTATTTTCAGAATGAAGTATGTCATACGTTGAAAAAACGTACTCTCAAATAAGCATTTCAGGTTATCTTTACCATTTGCACATGTATTCATTGATACAGTCATGTTGTTTGCAATTCAACTTAAATTATGTCTGCATCAAGTGAGGCTTGAACTGGCGACCTTGAGATTGTGAGGCATTCATTTAAGGGAGACGCCATTGGCCCAACAGACAAGTAACTGTGAAAAAGGAGATCACACAGATGATACAGTTTCACGCAAATAGCTGAAAAATCCTGGGTTTAAGTGTTTTTCAAACTGCTCAAAATTGCGGACAATCTAAGGGCGGAGCTTACTGGTCAAAGCGATAGATGTGTTCCTCATGAGTCAAGGCACAAGTGTAAGCAAGTTTCACGACTTTCGGCCAAACGAGGCATGACTTATGCCTGTTTAAAGTATGCCTTTTCAAAAAATTGCTATAGCGCCCCCTTTTGGCCAATTGGAGTAAGATTGGTTTCAGTGATATTTGGAATGACCCTGTACATTTCTGCAAAGTTTCAAAGAAATGTGAGTCTGCATGTATGTTTTAGGCACAGATGAATAATTTTCATAAAACTGTAATAGTTAAAATCTATCTCCTCCTGGGATTTTTGAGCAATCTGCACGAAACGTTTACCACTTGAACTTTGGACCTCTGCCTACAAAAATTTCCAACGGATTTTCCATAAGTGAAAAAATGCAGAAGTTAGGAGCCAATGACTGTTTTTCATATAATTCAAAATGGTGGGAGATCTAAAGGTCAGAGGTCAAAAGTCAGAGGGTGAAAGTTGTTCAGCATGAGGAGACGCATATGCAGGGTTGGGAGGGTTACTTTTAAAAAGGAATCCCCTACAGTTACAAGTTACTTGCTAAAAAATTTAGTCAGTAACGTAATCCCGATTACTCCATTTAAAAAGTAACTATAGTTACTTTCAGTTACTTTTGGATTACTTTTAAGTAGGGATGTCCCGATCACGTTTTTTTGCTCCCGATCCGATCCCGATCTTTTGATTTTGAGTATTTGCCGATCCTGATCTTTCCCGATCCGATCTTTTCATTTTCAAAAATATTTTTAAATTATAATTTATGCATGTAGAATTTATTTTTATCATTTATTTTGTAGCAATAAAAGACAATATGTCTCAAAACACTGGCTGACAGTTGAATTATTGCCAACAAAATAAATGTTAATTAAAGAAATTAAGACAAATACTGAATCTCTGAACATTGGCTTGCAGTTATCGCACATAACCAAAATACAATAATAATATTAGGCATGTCATTCAGGATGGAAAATAAAGTTGTCCTTTTGGGGAGAAGAGGAACTTAGAAGTCATTTAAGTTTAGCGTGAGGGAGAGGGTCTACTCTGATTACTACAGCAGGCCAGGGGTCCCCAAGGTTTTTTTTTTAGCTAAGGGAGAGATGAAGCAGGGACCCCCACTACATATTGTATAAAATTTGTGTTGCAGATTAAACCTTTTCATAGATTTCATAGATAGCTTCATAGACTTGTTTAACAACACTGTCATCAGTGTATTTATCAGACATGTCAAACTCTCAGTACTTAGTAAAGTTGAGCCTAGGCTCTGTACTTGGTCTGCTCTTTTCCCCTCTACCTCTTCTTGTTCCCCTCAGAATATAGGGATATTAGGGTTCATGTGGTTAATGTAAATACAAGAAAAAGGTCCTATCACGCAAATATTTGGAGACCCCCCAGACTTGATATCTACACTACAGAAAACATTCAGTTGGACATTAAACACACACACACACACACACACACACACACACACACACACACACACACACACACACACACACACACACACACACACACACACACACACACACACACACACACACACACACACACACACACACACACACACACACACACACACACACAGCTGACATTAATTAGTGCTGTCGAGCCATCGTTAACCAGCTAGTGTTACACAGCTGACTGCCAATATGCGCATTTCTGTTGAAAACGCATCACTGACAGGCTGATGAAGGCTATACATAGACTAGATAAAATAAATAGAATATACCAAGTTACTATCAGAACCTAGTAACAATCAGAACCAAAGAAAGACACTTTAATAGATTATAGTCCCTTTAACCAAACCATCTGATCAGTTTAAGGTTAAGAGTAAAGGCTTTTATGCAGGAACAGCGCTGCAAAGAGGACGAAAAAGAGAGCCACGATGTCTGTAGTGTTGCCTAGTCTGATTATTATAAGCCACTTTGGGCTCATTTTTCTGAAGTTGCTTGTAAATAATGGTAGAACGGTTGTGAGCTTGTAGATCGTCTATTTTCAAATAGCCAACATATATAAATATGTACATTGTTTAATGGACGACATATATAGCTATGAAGTGCGTTATGTGGCCTTTTATAGTCGCTTCTTTTGTGCTTGTTTTCATAGACCTATTTGCTTATTTCTCTCGCAAAGTCTGGCAACACCGCTGTTGATGCAACATTAGCAGCCTCCAGTCTCACTGTGAGGATTTTTGACAGAGAGACGCGCTGGGCTCAACTCCAATCCATTGCGGTCTGTGTGCGGACTAGTGTGCGCTCTTGCAGGTGGTTGTTGTTTGGTGTTATAATAATTTATAACTTGTTTGTAAAATTAATGAGGGGAAGGGGAGAACGTAACCCTCCTGTAACGCCCGTTACAACACCCCCGTTACTGTAATCCAGATTACACATTTTAAAATGTACTCTAGGACGTTACCGTTACGTTTTTTTTGTACTCCGTTACGTAACGGCGTTACATGTAATCCGTTACTTCCCAACCCTGCGCATATGTGTATCCAAGTTTCATGGCTGTAGGTCAAACAGGGCATGAGTTGTACCTGGTCAAAGTTGGCATTTTCAATTGAGTGCTATAGCGCCACCTTTGGACGAAAGATTGTGAGAATTATTTTTTTATCGTTTTTCATGACCATCTACCATATGGCCGAGTTTCGTAAAAAGCGACAGCGCGGTTCAGCCAGAACTGCGAAAAGTGGCAGAAGAAGAAGTGACAGAATACTGCCAATAACAATACATGTCCAGAGCAGAGCTCTGGCCCCATAATTATCATAATATCAGCTCACGTTCAGGGCCTCCATGACCTGTCTCAGGTCTTTCAGCTCCTTCTTTTTCTCCTGGATCTTCTGCTGGACTTCCTCCTGAATTGTCACCAGCTGTTTCTGCAAGAAACAGGAAGAGACAGTTTGGCTTGTAAACAAAGCACATTTTCAAGTCGGGATACCAATTTTATCCAATCAGGAGCAAGATAACTCATACATACAGGATTCAGGGTAAAAACAAGTTAAAATGGAGACAGTTTAGTTTGGATCCACATATCATCTTAACCCATTTAGACCTGGAACACCTATATGTTATACCTTTCAAGCCGCAAACACCTCTGTGTGTAGTTGTTCGTTATTATTATTATTTTTTTAAATACAAATATAAGTTTATAAGAACCCTTAGGTCAGGATTTAAAACGTATTTGTAGAATCGGCCTCAGGTCTAAATGGGTATCAATTGTGTAACTAGATTAGTGAAATGAAAAGTTATCAATCGCCTCTGGGTTTTTTTGGGTCCAAAATGAGTGTACTTCATTCTTTAATACTTTTTATTGTACAACACCGATTTGTGATTTTAACATGATCCATCTTATGATTTTGTCTTCAAGTGATGGTGGTCCTACCTGTTTCTCTGCCTTCTCTGCAGCAGCTGACACCGTGTCATGGCCCTTATGTTCATCCATGGTGCACAGATAGCAGATACACTGGCGGTCTGTGCGACAGAACACCTCCATCAGCTTGTCATGACTGGAGCACATCTTCTCCTGCAGTTTGTTGGTGGCTGGGACCAGCTTGTGCTTCTTCAACACAGGAACATTGTAGTGAGGCTGGAGGTGAGTCTCACAGTAAGAGGCCAGACACGCTAGACAAGACATGAGAGCTTTGTGACGTCTGGCTCCGGTGCAGAAATCACAGGCCACGTCTGCTGGACCGGCGTACAGCAGAGCAGCAGAGACAGAAGACTGCTGACCTCCTGTACTGCTCAGCTTCATCACAACCTGGAAGTAAAGAGAAGAGGAGGGGAGGTCACTCACTGATGACAAATACAACACAGTCATTGTGAGGTTCATGGTGATAAACACAGGGAGACATTACAGGTATTAGTTCATCTGATAATAATAGTAACATTATCTGAAAACTGTGGTTCTGAACTTTGCATTCCATAACGTTGATTGCTTTACAGTCTGTGGTAAAACATTTACAATGTAAGCGTTTAGCAGACACTCTTAACCACTAGAGCCCTGTATCTGCTATTATGTTTGCCTACAGTGAATTCCATGGCAAGAATAGGGACGCTAGAGTTAGTTTAATGATTAACCAGTGACTAACAAGTCAAAGATCAGAGTAAATTACCCTAGTCAACAAAATGACAGCATAAGGTAAGTATGTAGACTGCAAAGAAACTAAGACACCATCAAACCTATTATCTGTTTAAACCAGTGGTTCTCAAACCTTTTCATGTCAAGGACCCCCAAAGTAATGGCCACGGACCCCCATATGAAAAGATTTTGTGCCAGGGACCCCCATACAAGATTTATGTAGTTAATGTTTCAAAAAATATATTGCATATCGCATTGCGATGCATTGTGAGCTTGTAGATCTGTCATTTTCAAGTACTGTAGCTGATGTACTATAGGGTTACAGTGGTTAAACAGACTGTGATGCTCTTTTAACACATTTTGTTGGGGACCCCCTGGAATCCCCTCATGGACCCCTGGGGTCCCCAAACCCCACTTTGAGAACCACTGGTCTAACAGTTCTTAGTATTTGTGGACATTATAAACATACATAACATAATGTGTAGTAAGTAACCAACATATAGTATAACTACCATCTATCACAATAGTCAACAAGGAGTTTTGTGTATCAGAACATGTAGTTTAATGTGTGGTTGTAACTTGTAAGGTCATCTCACCTCAGCCAGCAAGGTGTTCTTCCTCAGAACAGGTCTGGGACTGAAGCTCTCTCTGCACTGGGGACAGCTGTAGACTCCAGTCTCCTCATACTGGTCCCAGTAACCCTCAATACAGCTTCTACAGTAACTGTGTCCACACTGTAGAGTCACTGGTTCCTTTAGAAGGTCCAGACAGACAGAACAGCAGCAGAACTGGTCCTGGTCCAGCTCACATGTCTGTTGTTGCTGTTGTGCCATTTTACTGACAACCACGCTCACACTGAGAGAAAACAGTAACACACAACACTCTGGTTTACTCTGAAGAGAGACTGAGAGAGAAAACAGCTCTGAGTTTCGTTTCTTCAGAAGGAAAGTGGGAGAGGCAAAGGGAGGGACTTCCTGGATGTTTGCAGGAGGCAGTGGTTTTTAAAGAGACAGACAGTGAATGTGTAGCACAAACAGGTTCAGCTTGTGGTTGAACGTTGTACAGCTGGACTCTCACACTACACCATCATTTCCCCTCTGTGGAAAAGCCTGGTGGTGGTGATACAAGGTTACAAGATAATCAGGGGTATTTATTTGGGGTAGAGTATGGCAGAAAATGCGTATTTTAGTAAAATAGCTCGACTTTCTCACTAGTTTCACATTCTCTCCATTTCCTCCAGACTCCAGTGAGCTCATATATTATAGTGAAACGCTCTAAAACTCTCTAGGATTACAAATAAGTCATGGCAAGACAGGTGAACTTGATCATAATAAAGGGGAAACCTTTCAGGGCCATTTCAGTGATGTCTTATTGCTGTTGTGTCATTGCTTGTCATCTGCATTCTTTTGTTGTCCTCTCACAACCATATACAGTAAAAAAAAATGCTCACAACTGGAGTTACACCTGAAGTGTTCCTAGAATTATTCATTGTGTTTTATTTCAGGAAACAATATTAAGTTCCTACAGATTAAGTGATTGAAATGCCAGCAGCAAATTCAACTTTTTTATTTTTCAAGTTTTTTTTGTACAGCTGTACAGTCTGTATCTCTCACTTTATGAAACATATTCCCTATTTTGCATGGCATCTTATGACTAATCCTATCAGGCATTTTTTATTATATAGTAGCGTCACTGTAGATCAGCTACCGTATTTTGTTAGCCTGGTTCCAGACGAATCTGCCTTTGCAAAATTGCATCGCACTTTAGCCCTCGGCAGATTAGGTCTGGCCCCCCTCAATAGAGATTTCATTTCTCTCCCTCCGAAGTCGTGAGGGACCAATCAAGGCCCAGCACCCAAATGTGGGTGGGCTTATCACCTTATTTGGATCTTTTTGTAACCGCCCCTTGGAAAAAAATCTATCGTTGATAGGGACCAGACTAATATCCACGCAGTGTGTTGTGTGATATGGTTGTAACTTGTAAGGTCATGGTCGAGGCAGAAGGCCGCCACCCTAGAGCCTAGGGCCTGCCTGACGTTTCTTCCAGTTAAGAGGGAGTTTTTCGTTGCCACTGTCGCAAAAATTGCTTGTTCAGGGTGGGATTGTCGGGTCTCTTCTCTACATGTAAAGTGTCTTGAGACAACTTGTTGTGATTTGACACTTTAATAAAATTGAATTGAATTGAATTGAATTGAATATTGTCTGGCCACGCGAGGCTAGTATTTTGTAACTTGCAGTTTTAACACTTTCCTAGGTGTAAAGACCAATTTAAAGGACCATAATCTTTCATTGTAGAGTCTGTTACCGTCTAGTGTATTTTAATTACAACTTCATTAATGACTAAGAAAAGTTCAGCATTAAAGGAGGGATTTGGAATATGGTAACTCTATGTTCAACAACGGAACGGTCAACACGTCATGTTTTTTGACAGCAAAGCGAGTAAGCGACAGACTCACAATATGCAAGAATAGGCTACTGTATTCTGGAAGGAAAACAAGGAACTATTCATCAAAAACACTCTCAGACCTCTGAATGTCTCATTATTATGCCTCATTATAATCAGTAACTTTCCCATTCGAAGGCTCACTGTGTCAATCTTTTCCAGTGAGAAGTGAATGCATTTGTTAAACTTGTAGAATGCTACAGTGTGAATGCAAAGTTGCATGGGATTCTGTTATAGGTTATGTTTCACTTTGGACACAAGGGGGCAGCGTTCACCCTTTGTTTGCTCATAGCCATGCAGGGTTTTAGCTGTCAATGCAATGGACTCTCACTCATTTTTCCCAGACCAAATATCAGAGTGTAAAATATTTAGTTTGAGGACACTGTGAACCAAACAGAACAGTGTTTGATGTATCACTTGGTTAATAACAATAGAGGTCCACTGCTCTTGAAAAGAACTATGACATGAGAAGTACATCATTTTATGAATGTTTTATTGGATAGAATTAGGCTTGTTCAAGCTCACATTCAAACTATCAAAATACTGTATATTGTCGCTGTTGTGCAGAAAACCCTTATCTCCATATTTCATCTTTATATGATTTTTTTCTTAAAATAATACCCTACTTCGTGGTTAGACAAAGCAGTGAAAATAACGCAATTTGTAAAACAGCAAAAAAATGAATTATATGTTTGTATAATGACATGTCCAAAATATGGACACCAGGTTGAAAGTCAGCACTATTTGTGGTGGGAAAGAGATTAATATTTGAAATTGGCATCCTATGACTGGAAAGAATAATGGACTCTATATCCATATCGAGTCCATATATCCATATATATATTCCACTGCATATTAATTCATATTTCAACTAGCAGCAGCAACTAGCGCACCTCCCTTCCAAAACCACTCCTAGCCAGGGCTCCCTCACTAAAGTGAAAACACACACATGCATGTTGACTGTTGTGTAAAGTTGGACAAAAACAGGCTAATACAGGAAGTTCATTTGGGTTGTGTTGAGCTTTTATTTTAATTTTAATCACTCTCTCTTTGAGGTCTACTTCCGGGAGGCATGTGTTCTTGGAGCGTACACACATGAGATGATGTAGTCACACAGGACTCCAGCTGATATTAGTATAATTCCGACTGGAACTACAGTATACAGGAAACACTGTAGTCCAAGTATCAGAGACACACGGGCGGAAACGGAAGGCCTACAAATTCATGCCCACTTTTGAGATAGCGCCGCTACTCGAGGTCCGTTAGAACGACGAACTGCAGCTCTCAATGCATTCCCTATGAGAGGATATGAGAATTAGCCTACTTTTAAAATTATCCTGCATTAACTGGAGACGATATTGATGTATTTACTGTATTTACGAGCGCCGAGCGCCGACCAGTGGTGTACACTGTAGAGGCAGGACAGGCGGTCGCCTGCCCAACTAAGATCTCGCCTCCCCTAAAAAAAAACAAATAACCCGAAAATGTGTCATTGCGTGCTTAATGTCCTCAACGTCACGCACCCAACAAGCTTTGAACTGAGCAGATTGGACCTTCTGTTCCAGAGATAATGACCAAAACATATTGAAAACGTCCACTTTCGCCAGTTTTCTGGGTATTGAAAACCTCAAGGGATGCGTCCGTGACGTATATACCATGCGACCACTTAAAGTCTAGATCTCCGATGCTAGCGGTTTTGACATACTGATGGAGTATATTATAGTATACTGTGGGTAGTATATCGAGATGACAGATATGGGACATTAAAAAGGACAAATCAAACAAATGGGACACTTTATTAGAACACCAAAAAAGTCGCTACAGCCTCAGTAGTTAACCAATGAAATGACGGTATTTTACAATGCCTCTCATAAAGATTGCATTGAGAGCTGCAGTTCATCGTTGTAACGGACCCCGAGTAGCAGCGCTGTCTCAAAAGTGGGCGTGAATTTGTAGGCCTTCCGTTTCCGCCCGTGTGTCTCTATAGGAGGAACTGAGGTTCACCCTGTGATGTCACAGAGCAAACATTCCAAATTCCATATAAAAACACAGAAGCACTGCCAAATCATCTTTATTTTGTCCTCGACTTCATGAAAACAGGATTTGGGTTCAAAATCAGGGAAGTGGCCCTTTCAGTCTGTCTGTGATTTTCATAAATGTGATTTCATAAACTGATGAAAAGCATTAAAGAGAGCTTGTGACTAAATAAACAAAACAAAATGATACAGCAAATGTACTGTACTTAGGACTTCTATATTCAATATTATTCTTAACCACTTAAAAACCCCAGCATCCGTATAGTGGTCACAGAAAATAGCAGATCGACAAGCTCACAACGCGTCTCGCTGCGACGTGTTGTGAGCTTGTCGATCGGCTATTTTCAGTGAAAGATTTCCCCACAATAACCCAAAACAGAAAATACACTAGTATGGAGCCCTGAGGGACTCTGGTTACCCATATGGGGTTTAAGTGGTTAATAAACATGATAAGCGTCTGCCATCATTTTGAAATATGTATTTCCCAGGGAATCAGTTTCTGAAATATAATCATTAGTCTACTGTGCATGTATAATATGTCACATTCTGAGATATTATGATTGAATGATGTTTTTAGAAAAACATTCATTTTTTCCCCCAGATGTTTTGGTTTTGTAGGTCTTGACTTCACTGGACATAAAAACAGGGGTGCAAACATTTTTTCTATAGGGGCCAAACTGACTTTGATAAAGTGAGTGAAGGGCCACACATTGGATGTTTGAATTGAAACTTGAAACACATAGTGGTGAATTATGTTAAAACTGCATGAATTTGATACACACACTAGACTCATTTATAATAGGGTCAAGTATTATTATTATTATTTTTAAGATATTTTTGGGGCTTTTTCTGCCTTTATTGATAGGATAGTAGGCTGACAGGAAATGGGGAGAGAGATGGGGGGATGACATACAGCAAAGGTCGTCGGGACCGGGTGTCGAACCCGCCACACGCTGTCAAGCTGGACTACCAGCATATGTGATATGCACCTGGACCGCCAGGCCAGCGGACGCCCCTATCTTATTTTTATTCATTTTTGAGTGGTGCCAACCACTCCTATATCTGGCTTTGTCCGTATGTATGTATGTATGTATGTATGTATGTATGTATGTATGTATGTATGTCCACAAACATTGATGACAACATCAATACGGGGCTCATCAAAGGCACCACTCACTTCACACTGGGTGTGATTTTTTTTTACAGCTGTGCTGTCTGTATCACTCACTTTATCAAACATATTCCCTATTTTGCACGACGTCTTATGACTTATCTTATTTTTTATTTTGAAAACCATTTTTAAAATAGCGAAAATAACTTGACTGCAGATCAGCTACCATATTTTGTAACGTACAGTTTTAACACTTTGCTAAATTACCCAATTTAAAGGCCTATAATCTTTCATTGTACAGTCTGTTACCAGTTCAATTATGATTATTTTTGGGGGTCACGGCCTGAACAGGTTGAGAACCACTGGGTTATAGATAAACAACAGCCTATTGACTGACTTAGTGACTATTAATTCTCCACTACATCTCAGAGGCAATTAAGGGGTATTTGAGTGATGGGATGTAGTTTTAAGATAGTCAAAGGGTCAATGCCCCCAGTACCTAGAACCCCAATGGAAACAAGACCGCAAGGACTTTTGTGGTGTTATCCTCTTAGACAAAGTGTTTGACTGTACTCGTGCTGTTCTTACATTTCTGTCCAATAAAATGTTCAGTATTGAAAATGGGAAGTACTACAGTAAAGTAAAA
This sequence comes from Gymnoscopelus microlampas, assembly GCF_963454915.1. Taxonomy (NCBI): domain Eukaryota; kingdom Metazoa; phylum Chordata; class Actinopteri; order Myctophiformes; family Myctophidae; genus Gymnoscopelus; species Gymnoscopelus microlampas. Next base: position 6,745,176 of record NC_139956.1, read on the forward strand.
ATACCTCTGAATTGTACTTAAGTACAGTACTTGAGTACATGTACTTAGTTACTTTACACCACTGGTCTATTGTACTATTGAGGAAGTGATGTGAACTTGAAAACGTCTTCTATTTTGCTGAAGAAGTTCTAATAAACTGACTGAAGAAAAGAGACAGTTCATTCATCATTGTGCAACGGGAAAATAAGTAACAAATGATACAAAGTCCAGTTGTAATCCAAAGTTAATGAGTCATTAACCCATGATATGTCATGTCAATGATGTCATTCATTATGAATCTATGTGTGGAAGCCTGTGATGGAAAGTAATTACATGTATATAGAATGTATTGAAGATTACTGGCAACATTGTTTAAATGTACAATTAGTAAAACATAGAAAGTGGATAAAAGCAAACTCAGCATTATATTTACACTATGTTTAATATTTAATTATTATCATTGTTCAGGGAACAATGTAGCATAGACACAAGTTTGACTTTTACACATATTGTTATAAATGATTAAATGGATTAACCGTTGACACACAATACCCTATTGACACATTGAGGAGTAAGACCTTACACCAGTGGTTCTCACACTTTTCAGGCCGCGACCTCCCAGAATAATACTATTTGAACTGGGGACCCCCCAACATAATGTTTGAACTGGGGACCCCCCAAAATAATGTTTGAACTGGGGACCCCCCACCCTGACAAGCACTTGGAATTGCAGGAGTGGAAGCATTACATTTAGTGTAACTCCATTGATATTGTGAAAATAGCAGATCTACAAGCTCACAAAGCCTCGCGTTGCAAGGTGTTGTGAGCTTGTAGATCAGCTATTTTCACATTTTCTGTCTCTAAGTCAGGTAATAATTGGCCAATGTTTGACCAGTTTTTATAGTATAGTTTTTTGATTACTTTTGACACAGTAATGCCATGTTTTTTTAGAGGTATTCAATAGGTATTAAAAGTCCTTAAATAGTCACTTTAGAAATGTGCAGATACCCTGTATACACTACATACTGTATGTTGGTTTGTTTACTGTTGAGTGAGAAAACAATGTTGCACATTAAGCATAATATCATCATTTGGGGACCCCCTGGAGGTCCAGACCCACAGTTTGAGAACCACTACATTCAGTAGAACCAATCTACACAGATTGACAGAGGGCTCTGTAGTAATATCAACAAGATAACAGGGCATACTGTATAATGATTGTCTGCAGCAGGCTTATTAACCCATTAAGACCGGGAACACATCTGTCAGTGTCATTTTAAGATTTATTTAGCTATTTAAAAAAATAGCAGATCTACAAGCTCATAATGAGCTTGTAGATCTGCTACTTTTTGAAAATGTGTGAACATTTGTGCAAATCTTTGAATATATATATATATATTTTAATGCAAACATTTGTAACTCAAATCTTTGCTTCTGGGGGATTCTACAAATGTCTTCTTTATGTATTTGGCCACGGACCCCCATCTCAAAATCTGTTGTTCCAGGGACCCCCCCCCCCCCAGAAGCACAGATCGCAGTTAAAAATGTTCGCTTTAAAGGAGTATTTCACCCCAAAATGACTTATTTTCTATCAATTGCACACCCCATGAAGCTTTGAATTCATGGATTTATACATTTTTTTGTCGCATTCCTAAGCCCATAATTTGATTACCGGCGAAAAGATGCTAATGTATCCGGTAGGAGACACAAAGTAGACTCTTTGTGTCTCCTTCCGGAAATAAACACAGTCATCAAATTATTGGCTCAGGAATGAGACAAAAACAAAAATAAATCCATGAATTCAAGGCTTCATGGGGTGTGTAATTGATAGAAAATAAGTATTTTTTTGGGTGAACTATCCCTTTAAAACACATATATTCAAAGATTTGCACAAATCTTCCAAGATGTTTCGAAAAAATAGCAGAAATACGAGCTCATAGTGCGGCACCGAGTGCCGCGCTATGAGCTTGTAGATCTGCTATTTTTTGAATAGCCAAAGTATAAAACATGGCTAGAGTGGTTACACAGACTCGTTCCCGGTTTGAATGGGTTAAAGAAATGCAATGAACGGAACACAATGGATGTATTGATCATGATGGTGTAGTATACTGTACACATCATTCTTACACATGCTTTATCTAGAAGAGACAATCTATCATCAAATGAAGAAAACTAAGTTTTCAGCTGAATATCATCATCAGTATTCTTAACATGTCTACCATGTCTTACACAGCTCTGCTGTATCTCCATAGCTATAAAGCCTTATCCCTGGATAGAGAGGTTGTGTGAACGTGGTTTGAACTGTGTGTAGGAGGGTCATTGTGTCAGAAACACTGTAGAAGGACAGAGTACCTGCCTTGTGGTCCAGGTACACCCCCACTCTGTAGGAGAAAGGCCCTGACACTTTAGTGTTAACACTGTTGTGTCTGAAACTGTAGTTTTTATCATAGCACTGTAAACACCAGGATTTATCATTGTCTTCAAAGTAGCTTTGTCTGCTGATGTCTTTATAACAGACTGCTATACAAACGTCTACACCACTCCACTCTACTTCCCAGTAACAACGTTCAGACAGACCCTCTGTACACAACACCTGACGGTACCCAGTAAATCTCTCTGCATGATCAGGGTAAGGTTGTGGTTGATCTGTATAAGTCACCTTCCTCTTCTCCTCTGACAGGGAGAGCTCTGTGTTTATTGTGTTCATGTCCAGAGACAGAGGAGAGGAATCTGTGAGAACACACGACAAAAGAAAAATCAAACCTCATGAACCTTATTGTGTTTAGAGTTAGTCTCTCAGATCAAACTCATTAGAGCTTTAAATAACAACATATCAGAATGAAACTTCAACGTTCAGAACCTGCATCAACATGGACTCACATTGTAAAAAGTCCTTTCTGGTCTGAGGCTCCGCTGGATGTAAAACATCAACTGGAGACACAAGAAAACAGTAAAGGTCATCATGACATTGTAAAGGATTTCTATGTCCACACAAAGGGTCAAATCCAACAGACTTTACTGCTGACTTCAGGCATGTAAAACATACAGCGTGAGCCTACAGGAGGTCACAACATACGACTGACGTAAAAGATACAACAGACCTGCTTTACGGCAGTGTCGTAACGTAGCTCTCTTAAAGGCACAGTCACATATATAGCATATATGACAGACATCATACTGAAGAATGGATTAAACTGAAGTTCCAAGGGTTTTGTCAAAAAGTTAAAGCTATTATAGCATCATTGCTATTCTATAGTGTTTGTTTAGTAACAGCTGTCTCCCCAGCTCTTCAGAAAATACATTTTCAGGTGGGTTACACATTTCATCCAATCAGGAGAGAGAACTCCTCAAGATCATTTATTAAGAACAAAAATATTTAAAAAATGATAATAAATAATAATAAATAGTAAATGGTGCATTTATATACTGTAGCGGGTGACATGAAACACAGGTCAAACTAATTTACTGCCTCCCATACTACAGGCTTTAGTAGCCTTCCCAGACATACTTCCACCTGTACAAACTGTTTCAAATGTATTTTACAGTATAGGGGCCGGTTAAAACACAATAAATACATTTAAATCTGACCATAACCTCTCCTTTGAGAAAAATTCTTGCTTAAATTCTTCAATGTTTCTGTCCAATCTGACAGACAGCCAACCTGTGTACCATCAGCAGGGTTCCCACACATTTTTACCAATGAATTTCCAAAGCTTTTCCAAAACCTTTCCAGAATATTTAACTTTTAAGAATATTTAACCCAATTCCCAGGCCTATATAACAATCATTCAGCACAAAAATGAGTCTCCTACTCCTATGTGCAATGCCCAAAGACAGGCAGTGTAGCAAAAATAAAGCATAGAACATAATTCCATTCAAAATGTTGAGCCAAAGTTTTGCTACACCACCTATCCTAGAGCATAGCTCACTGGAATACAAGACTCACTAGAAACAAAATTCCTAAGAAAATGTAAGTGTGCCTGCAGCTGGCTGGAGACTCAAAATAGTGTCACTACAAAGTACCACCAATCGACTCCAAATGGTCTGAAACGTGCTCTTAACAGGTTTTTGGGTGGTCCATTTTGGTGGACCACCCAAAAAAAGCAGCAAAAAAAAAGAATTAAAAAATGAATAAAAAATAAACCAAAGGCTTAAAAAGGAAAATAAAAAAGCCGAAAAATTGAAGGAAAAAATGTGCATCTAATAAATTGTTTTAGAAAAATTCAATTAATTGTCTTTATATATAAACAATTACTCGAATGGTTTCAAGTGCTTGTTTCACCCACTTCTGGTGTTCTGAGGCAAAAACTGAGCATTACATATAGGGGGGGTAGGCAATGTTTCAGAGCATTTTGGGCACTTTTCAAAACCGGAAGTGAATAAATCCACTTTTGGGTCTGATGCATTTGTTCGCAGACCCCCACTTTGGGGGGGTGCGCGAAGTTTCGGAGCATTTTGGGCACTTTTTAAACCGGAAATGAACAGATCCACATCCGGAAAACAAAAAAGTTTGTAAAAAAAAAAGTTCGGAGAAAAAAATTAGGTCCACCCACCAAATTTGGACTCGGTAGCATGCTGTCATCTGGAGTTATAGCTGTTTAAAGGCCAGCCAATAGGAAGACTTTGACAACCAGTTAGATTTGTGGCCAATGAGAGGAGAGGAGAGGACCACACAGTGTTAAACAGTGTAACCTGCACTCTTAACCGGATCTGTACGTTTTTGTTTTTTTAAATGGGTTTGAATGGGGGACTAAAAGGGGGCGTGGCTAGGTGGTTGGGGGTCCCCTGACCCCTCTTTGATAACCAGTTGGACGTGTGGCCAATAAGAGGAGAGGAGAGGACCTCAGACTGTTAAACAGTGTAACCTGCACTCTGAACCGGATCTGTAAAGGTTTTTTTTTAACATGGGTTTGAGTGGGGGACTAAAAAGGGGCCGCGGCTACGTGGTTTTGCCGATTACGTCGCCGTGGTATTGCGAAACGGCTAGAAAAGTAATAGCCTGGTTGGCCCGGTCGTTCCGCACGTTTTGATGTATACATTGCCAGGGACGTGTAAACCGTGTGGGAGGAGTAGTATTTGGGGCGCCGCGTGCAGCCGAAAGGGCCGGGGTTTCGTAGTTTTTTGCGAATAACGTCGCAATGGTAATGCTTAACGGCAAAAAGACTTCCGAGCACACGATTCCCGGCCAAGCCGCACGTTTTGATGTATTTATTGCCGGGGTAGTGTAAACCGTGTAGCAGTTACGGATGGACAACGTTTTGCAAGGATAAATAAAACTTAAGTATGGCGGAATACAACAAGTGTTTTGCCATTACATGGCAGGCACACTTAATGATACAATATGTATTCCCAGTTTGTCACACCTCAGAGTAATGTGTTATTAACCAACAGACCAAATTTGAATGGTGAAAAAAATCGCAAAGTTTAGAAACTTATGTTTCAAAATGGATGAAATACAATGCAATATTTGTCTGGTCTCTCTGGTCTCTTGTCTCTGCCTTGGACTTTAGGGGCGTGTCCAGGACAGTATCTGAAGCCACGCCCACTCAAGGAAGTATCTCTCGCCTCAGCTTCGTCCAAAGAGGGTCTCGTCCTAACGTCGCGTCACCAGGATTTCCTCCACCGAGTCTCTCGTTCGTGTGTGTGTGTGTGTATGCGCTCGCGCGTTTGATGCGCACGCCTGCGTGTGTGTGTGTGCGTGCGCGTCAAACTCACACGCTCGCCCACGCCTGTGTGTGTGTGTGTGTGTGTGTGTGTGTGTGTGTGTGTGTGTGTGTGTGTGTGTGTGTGTGTGTGTGTGTGTGTGTGTGTGTGTGTGTGTGTGTGTGCCACGCCCACACGGAAGACAAGCGTTGCAGCCTGGTTGTAGCTGGCTGCTGTTGACTCGCCCGGTCTCATTCAAATCACAGAAGAATGGCTGCCCCAAATAGTTTCATTGGAAATGTACAGCCATACATGTTTGAGCCTCCAGAACCCGAGTCCATTTGCCCTTTTTTTCCATTTTCCTTTTGCGATGGACTGGTTGAGCGTGGGTTGTTGTCTTGCCGTAGTACAAGAAACAGTAGGACTTGGCCTTACATCAGGCGTGAAATACGTGCCGACACCCGCAGTCTGTTGAGCAGCCTTTTGGAGTTTGAGATGTTTTTAGCTTTTCTCATGGTTGACCAGTGCCGATTCCCCCATGTTCCCAACATCAAATGTTTTGATGCATAACTTGCAGCCAGCTCGATTATGGTCCGCTTCTCGCTTCTCGCTTTAGTCAGTCTTTATATTTTTCGTAAGCCACAAATTATTAAAAGCACATTTCCCAGGCATTGTGGATACTACTAGTTCAACCGATATAACTATTGAGTAATTGCTTACGCTTCATCACCGACGATTTACATGTTGCTCTCAATAGTTAGGTTGCACTGGACAAGTTGGTGTCACGTGACAAAGGAACAGATCTACACGCTAACTACGCATCATGCTGCAACAAGTTGTGAGCTTGTAGATCTGTTCTTTTTTTAATCCAACAGTTTCTTCATTATGAAATCCAGCAGGAAACTGATCCTTTAAGAGAGGAAGCTCAAGTCAAACTGTGGATGCCACAAAAAGCCACCTACTTGGAGTGGAGTTAGCAGCCGCAGCAAAGACGAATACACTGCTGGGGGCCGGGGTGGTGCTACCCATGAAGGAGAACTCTGGCTTTGGAACCGCAGCAGCATCTTTGGGAGAACAAAACAAGTGTCAGAGCTTTTGAAGCAGAGCCAGATGTGCCAAATGTAGACAAGCCAAAGGCTGTACAAGACAAGACAAAACAACATCTTAACTGACTGGGTATAATGGGACACTACAGATTCTTTAAAGTCCTACTGTGTAACATTCATTTTCGTCTTTTTTGGCGACACCTCCGTTAGTTGTTGTCTGATTCTCAGAATTCAGTTTGAAACAAAAGTACCGGTCCAAAATGAATGCTGCAGCGTCCTAGCACTGACGTTATTTTGGAATACCAACAACTTTCAGAAACCATTATGTATTTATTTTAAAAGGGATCAATACATTTCCTATGCCCGCATCATTTTGGCACGAGTGTCAGGGCAGACACTCTAGGACAAAAAACACCTTTACAGTATGTGGGGGTTATAGTGAAAATGGACCAGTGAAAGAGCATGTCAAAAATAACTTCACTGAAAAAGTTACACAGTAGGACTTTAAGACTGCCGTACTTTTTTCACAGACCACCATTGCTAATGAATCCAGACTCAGGTACTCATACTTCCAATGTAAGTATGAATACAACTTAGATGTATATAACAATAGTTAAAAGATGATTATGTCGATACAAGGCTTTATATCGATCATAACCAGCAGGCAAGTGCAGTCTGTCCCCCCAGGGAGTGCACAACACATGCCACAAGCTTCCCCCACAGCGTTTACATCCCATTCAAACAGTACTGTATAACATAAAACACCATGGTAGTTGGTACATTTAACCCTGTAAATAACCTTTTTCATACTATAGCACCTTACATTTATGTCATATACATAAAATGAGTACATACATCTTCCCCCCTAAGATACACTTGAACCCCAGCATCTCTATTCTGTGGGGAACAATTACCAAAAAATCTGATCTACAAGCTGACAATGACAAGCTTGTAGATCTGCTATTTTCGTCTTAGAGATGTGGTGTAAGTGGTTTAAGAGAATTGGTCAATTCCAAATATCATCAAAGTATTCTGTGGCACCTCTGGACTTGTGTCACGGCACCCGCTTATTGCCCCAGATGTGTGTAGCCAAGAAAACACATAGAATATAGAATGGTATAATTCCATTCCAAATTGTGTGCCAAATGTGCTAACTACGCATCACGCAGCAGCACATTGTGAGCTTGTAGATCTCACATTCGGTATACACATTTGCCGAACGGGCTGCATTCATGCAGCCCGTTCGGCAAAAAAACGACTTATGTTACATATTTTGTGTAATGTTATACATGTTTTGGAAAATGTTTTTTATTAACAAAATCAATAGCCAAAAACAATGCATAGCCAAATATTTTCCAGGACCCTTGATACATTCCAAACCTTTTCCAGGACTGGAAAAAGCTTTTTCTAATTTCAAAATATTTCCAGGAATTTCATGACTGTGGGGACCCTGCATCAGTCTGCTCCTGTTCAAATATCTCCAGTTGCCTTCTGACTTCATCAATCCATGTTTACTATGATGGCTGGTTAGAAAAACAAGAAACGCATTTAAATCTCACCTCTCTGTGATATCTCTGGCCAAGTTGTCTTCAGGATGTTGTCTAGTTGGTCTCTCAGACCAGACACCACATCAATCACATCTGTGAAGGACCTCACAGGACAGATGACCACACTGGGTGAGACTGGAGATCCACTGGAACTGGAGAGAGACTGGAAACTCTGGAGAGAGACAAGTAAACCAGTATAGACAGGGATGGAAGAACATTAAACCAAGAGATCAATAAATTGGTACATTGAGACACACACACACACACACACACACACACACACACACACACACACACACACACACACACACACACACACACACACACACACACACACACACACACACACACACACACACACACACACACACACACACACAGTAAAACTGTACACAAACTATCAGTAAAAGTTCTCTGTAATAAATGATGATTTAATGTGTCTCTAATTCTCATGCAAATAATTGCGATTAACAATGTGATTGTGTTTTTGGCATTGAGCATATAAATCAAAATATACATTTCTTTTCCAATCTATGAACACAAATTGTACAGGGCAGATATTGAATAATGTTATACTTTCAAAATATTTGACAAAATAGTGGAAATAGACAATCTACAAGCTCAGAAGCTGATCTTGTAGATCTGCTATTTTTGGAAAATGTTTACAATAATGACAATTGTGGAAAATAATTGTGATGATCTCAAATAATTGTGATTAGGCAATTATGTAATACTTGTGACAGGCCTAATTCTGACAATGTTATTGTGGTCTGTACAACTACTGTATCTAGCAACTATATTAGTATTAGTAACTACCAGCATTAATAATGTCATGTTATGTTATGTAATATACTATGATGTAATGTAATGTAATATAATATGACATGATGGAATGAGATGAAATATGAAGCTGATTTCTCCTAAATGAGTCAAAACCAAACAGTAAAATGCCATGTGTGGAACCTGAATGAAAGTGATGATGTCATCAGTGTTGGACAGCTCCTCCAGGTCAGCATGTCTCCTCTCCAGCTGCTCCATGTGGTCCTCCAGCTGCCTCAGGAGAGCCTCAGTCTGAGCCACTGCAGTCTGCTGCTGATCTCTGATCAGTTCTTTAAGCTCACTGTGTCTTCTCTCAATGGAGACCATCATCTCACTGAAGATCCTGTCACTGACCTCCACTGCTGCTTCTGCAGAGCTCTGCTTCACACACACACACACACACACACACACACACACACACACACACACACACACACACACACACACACACACACACACACACACACACACACACACACACACACACACACACACACACACACACACACACACAGTGTTATCCTTGACATGAAAAGGTGTTGAGCACCACTGATATAGCAATATATGTTTTTCAGAAATACATTTTTTAGAATCGGCCTCAGGACATCAGCTACAGTATTTGAAAATAGCCGTTCTACAAGTTCCCAAAACATGGCGAATGCATCGCGGCACGTTGTGAGTTTGTAGCTATTTTCAAATAATTGTGAGAGAATGTAAAAAATAATGAATCATTTTGAAACATTTTAACAACATTAATCTTGGTTGCTGGCATAACATATTTTTAAATGGGGGTCTGCAGCCAAATACATATTAATTGGTTTAAGAACCACTGCTTTAGTGCTTCTGATGACACAAGACACTGTCTCATCCATAGTATACGTAGCATCACCATCTTTCCTCTTTCCACAGTAAACACAAGAACAAGAACTATTATCATAATATCAGCTCACATTCAGGGCCTCCATGACCTGTCTCAGGTCTTTCAGCTCCTTCTTCTTCTCCTGGATCTTCTGCTGGACTTCCTCCTGAATTGTCACCAGCTGTTTCTGCAAGAAACAAGAAGAGACAGTTTGGCTTTTAAACAATGCACATTTTCAAGTCAGGATACCAATTCTATCCAATCAATTCAAAGGGCTTCATTGGCATGAGAAAACATACGTTTACATTGCCAAAGCAGAAAGCACAATACAGCAATACAATCAAAACAAAAAATATGTACATAACCAATCAGGAGAAAGATAACTCATACAGGATACAAAAAAAAAAAACTAGTGAGATTTGAGACAGTTTCATTTAGATACACATCTTAAACCAACTGTATAACTTCTCCAAAATACAGGGGCAAGATTAATGGACATGAAATATGATTAATGAAAAGATATCAATCGCCTTTGTTTTTGATTGGGTCCAAAATGAGTGTACTTCATCCTTTAATACTTTTTATTGTACAATACCTTGATTTCTGCTTTTAATGTCTCTGACATGGTAATTTAGTTCTGCTTCTATCTTTAAAACATGATCTCTCTCATGATTTATCTTAAAGTGATCGTGGTCCTACCCGTTTCTCTGTCTTCTCTGCAGCAGCTGACACCGTGTCATGGCCCTTATGTTCATCCATGAGGCACTGATAGCAGATACACTGGCGGTCTGTGCGACAGAACACCTCCATCAGCTTGTCATGACTGGAGCACATCTTCTCCTGCAGTTTGTTGGTGGCTGGGACCAGCTTGTGCTTCTTCAACACAGGAACATTGTAGTGAGGCTGGAGGTGAGTCTCACAGTAAGAGGCCAGACACGCCAGACAAGACATGAGAGCTTTGTGACGTCTGGCTCCGGTGCAGAAATCACAGGCCACGTCTGCTGGACCGGCGTACAGCAGAGCAGCAGAGACAGAAGACTGCTGACCTCCTGTACTGCTCAGCTTCATCACAACCTGGAAGTAAAGAGAAGAGGAGGGGAGGTCACTCACTGATGACAAATACAACACAGTCATTGTGAGGTTCATGGTGATAAACACAGTGAGAAATTACAGGTAAGTTCATCTGATAATAATAGTAACATTATCTGAAAACTGTGGTTCTGAACTTTGCATTCCATAAAGTTGATTGCTTTACAGTCTGTGGTAAAACATTTACAATGTAAGCGTTTAGCAGACACTCTTAATCACTAGAAACCACCATGTATCTGCTATTATGTTTGCCTACAGTGAATGCCATGGCAAGAATAGGGACGCTAGAGTTTAATGATTAACCAGTGACTAACAAGTCAAAGATCAGAGTAAATTACCCTAGTCAACAAAATGACAGCATAAGGTAAGTATGTAGACTGCAAAGAAACTAAGACACCATCAAACCTAGTATCTGTTTAAACCAGTGGTTCTCAAACCTTTTCATGTCGAGGACCCCCAAAGTAATGGCCACGGACCCCCATATGGAAACATTTTGTGCCAGGGACCCCCATACAAGATTTATGTAGGTAAAGTTTCAAAAAAGAATATTGCATATCGCATTGCGATGCATTGTGAGCTTGTAGATCTGTCATTTTCAAGTACTGTAGCTGATGTACTATAGGGTTACAGTGGTTAAACAGACTGTGATACTCTTTTAAAACATTTTGTTAGGGACCCCCTGGAACCCCCTCATGGACCCCTGGGGGTTCCCAGACCCCACTTATGAGAACCACTGGTCTAACAGTTCTTAGTATTTGTGGACATTATCAACATACATAACATAATGTGTAGTAAGTAACCAACATATAGTATAACTACCATCTATCACAATAGTCAACAAGGAGTTTTGTGTATCAGAACATGTAGTTTAATGTGTGGTTGTAACTTGTAAGGTCATCTCACCTCAGCCAGCAAGGTGTTCTTCCTCAGAACAGGTCTGGGACTGAAGCTCTCTCTGCACTGGGGACAGCTGTAGACTCCAGTCTCCTCATACTGGTCCCAGTAACCCTCAATACAGCTTCTACAGTAATTGTGTCCACACTGTAGAGCCACTGGTTCCTTTAGAAGGTCCAGACAGACAGAACAACAACAGAACTGGTCCTGGTCCAGATCACATGTCTGTTGCTTCTCCTGCTGTTCTGCCATTTCACTGACAACCACACTCACACTGAGAGAAAACACACAACACTCTGGTTTACTCTGAAGAGAGACTGAGAGAGAAAACAACAGCTCTGAGTTTCGTTTCTTCAGAAGGAAAGTAGGAGAGTCAAAGGGAGGGACTTCCTGGATGTTTGCAGGAGGCAGTGGTTTTTAAAGGGACAGACAGTGAATGTGTAGCACAAACAGGTTCAGCTTGTGGTTGAACGTTGTACAGCTGGACTCTCACACTACACCATCATTTCCCCTCCATGTGGAAAAGCCTGGTGGTGGTGACACGAGGTTACAAGATAATCAGGGGTATTTATTTGGGGTAAAGTATGGCAGAAAATGAGAATTTTAGTAAAATATCTCGACCTTCTCACTAGTTCCACACTCTCTCCACTTCCTCCAGACTCCAGTGAGCTCATATATTATAGTGAAACACTCTAATACTCTCTAGGATTACAAATATGTCATGGCAAGACGAACAGTGAACTCGATCATAATAAAGGGGAAACCTTTCAGGGTCATTTCAGTGATGTCTTATTGCTGTTGTGTCATTGCTTGTCATCTGCATCCTTTTGTTGTCCTCTCACAACCATATACAGTAAAACAAAAATTGCTCACAACTGAAGTTACACCTGAAGTGTTCCTAGAATTATTCATTGTGTGTTATTTCAGGAAACAAGATTAAGTTCCTACAATTAAGTGAGAGAAATGCCAGCAGCATTGTCAAATTCAACTTTTGTATTTTTCATGTTTGTTTTTGTACAGCTGTACTGTCTGTATCATTCACTTTATCAAACATATTCCCTGTTTTGCATGGTGTCTTGTCTTATGACTAATCCTATTAGGTATTCTTTATTATACAGTAGTGTCACTGTAGATCAGCTATACTGTGTTTTGTAACGTGCAGTTTTAACACTTTCCTAGGTGTAAAGACCAATTTAAAGGCCCATAATCTTTCATTGTACAGTCTGTTACCTTCTAGTGTAATTTAATTACAACTTCATTAATGATTAAGAAAAGGTCAGCATTAAAGGAGGAAATGGAATATATTAAATCTCTGTTCAACAACGGAACGGTTAACAACACCTCATGTTCTTTCACAGCAAAGCAACAGACACTATGCAAGCAGGCTACTGTATTCTGGAAGGAAAACCATTTTAGAAGGAAAACCAAAAAATAAACCATTCATTAAAAACACTCTCAGACCTCTGAATAGGAGCTCATAATAATCAGTAACCTTCTCTTTTCAGGCCTCACTGTGTCGATCATTTCCAGTGAGAATTGAATGCATTTGTTAAACAATAGTGTGAATGCAAAGTTGCATGGGATTCTGTTTTAGGTTATGTTTCACTTTGGACACAAGGGGGCAGCGTTCACCAATTGTTTGCCTATAGCCATGCAGGATTTTAGCTGTCAATACAAATGGACACATTTTTTCTAGAGAAAATATCAGAGTGTAAAATATTTAGTTTGAGGACACTATCAAACAAACAGAACAGTGTTTGTTGTATCTCTTGGTAAATAACAATAGATGTCCACAGCTCTTGAAAATGACATGAAAAGTACATCTTATTATGAATGTTTTAATAGAAAACCGTTATCTCCATATTTCAACTTTACATTATTCTTTTTCTTAACATAATACCCTACTTCGTGATGTGACACTGTTGCACAAAAGTAGTGAAAATAAATCATATTTTAGTTTAATGACATGGCCAAAATAGGGACAGCAGCACTATTTGTGGATGGGAAAGAGATAATATTTGAAATTGTCATCCTATGAACGGAAATAATAATGGACAGAAGTATGTGTTCCTCTGGATTGATTCCCACTGTATATTAATTCATATTTCAACTAGAGCAGCAACTAGCAGCAGCAACTAGCCCTTCCAAAACCACTCCTATCCTCCCTCACTAAAGTGAAAACACACACATGCATGTTGACTGTTGTGTAAAGTTGGATAAAAACAGGCTAATACAGGAAGTTCCTTTGGGTTATGTTCAGCTTTTATTTTATTTTAATCACTCTCTCTTTGAGGTCTACTTCCAGGAGGCATGTGTTCTTGGAGCGTACACACATGAGATACTACATGAGAACTATTTGAAATTTGTTTAAAATGGTTTGTTTAAACCAGGGTGTTGTACAATACTGGAACTACAGTATACAGGAAACACTGTAATCCAAGTAGTCTATAGGAGGAACTGAGGTTCACCCTGTGATGTCACAGAGTAAACATTCCAAATTCAAAATAAAATCATAGAAGCCCTGCCAAATCATCTTTATTTTGTCCTCGACTTCATAAAAACAGGATTTGGGTTCAAAAGCAGGGAAGTGGTCCTTTAAGTCTGTCTATGATTTTCATAATTGTTTAACTGATGAAAAGCATCAAAGAGAGCTTGTGACTAAATAAACAAAACAAAACAGCAAATATACTTAGGACTTCTATATTCAATATTATTTCTAACCACTTAAAAACCCCAACATCCGTATAGTGGTCACAGAAAATAGCAGATCGACAAGCTCACAACGTGTCGCGCTGTGACGCGTTGTGAGCTTGTCGATCGGCTATTTTCAGCGAAAGCTTTCCCCACAATAACCCAAAACAGAAAAAAGACACTAGTATTGAGCCCTGAGGGACTCTGGTTACCCATATGGGGTTTAAGTGGTTAATAAACATGATAAGCGTCTGCCATCATTTTTGAAATATGTATTTCCCAGGGAATCAGTTTCTGAAATATAATCATTAGTCTACTGTGCATGCATAATATGTCACATTCTGAGATATTATGATTGAATGATGTTTTTAGAAAAACAATCATTTTCCCCCCAGATGTTTTGGTTTTGTAGGTCTTGACTTCACTGGACATTTTTCTATAGGGGCCAAACTGACTTTGATAAAGTGAGTGAAGGGCCACACACTGGATGTTTGAATTGAAACTTGAAACACATAGTGGTGAATTATGTTAAAACTGCATGAATTTGATACACACACTAGACTCATTTATAATAGGGTCAAGTATTATTATTATTAAGATATTTTTTGGGGCTTTTTCTGACTTTATTGATAGGATAGTAGGCTGACAGGAAATGGGGAGAGAGATGGGAGGATGACATACAGCAAAGGTCGTCGGGACCGGGAGTCGAACCCGCCACACGCTGTCAAGCTGGACTACCAGCATATGTGGTATGCACCTGGACCACCAGGCCAGCGGACGCCCCTATCTTATTTTTATTCATTTTTGAGTGGTGCCAACCACTCCTATATCTGGCTTTGTCCGTATGTATGTATGTATGTATGTCCAATAAACAAACATTGATGACAACATCAATACGGGGGTCAATACGGGGCTCATCAAAGGCACCACCCTCTTCACACTGGGTGTGATTTTTTTTTACAGCTGTGCTGTCTGTATCACTCACTTTATCAAACATATTCCTTATTTTGCACGACGTCTTACGACTTATCTTATTTTTTTATTTTGAAAACCATTTTAAAATAGTGAAAATAGCTTCACTGCAGATCAACTACCGTATTTTGTAACGTACAGTTTTAACACTTTGCTAAATTACCCAATTTAAAGGCCTATAATCTTTCATTGTACAGTCTGTTACCAGTTCAATTATGATTATTTTTGGGGGTCACGGCCTGAACAGGTTGAGAACCACTGGGTTATAGATAAACAACAGCCTATTGACTGACTTAGTGACTATTAATTCTCCACTACATCTCAGAGGCAAGTAAGGGGTATTTGAGTGATGGGACGTAGTTTTAAGATAGTCAAAGGGTCAATGCCCCCAGTACCTAGAACCCCAATGGAAACAAGACCGCAAGGACTTTTGTGGTGTTATCCTTTTAGACAAAGTGTTTGACTGTACTCGTGCTGTTTTTACATTTCTGTCCAATAAAATGTTCAGTATTGAAAATGGGAAGTACTACAGTAAAGTAAAAAAAACTCTGAATTGTACTTAAGTACAGTACTTGAGTACATGTACTTAGTTACTTTACACCACTGGTCTATTGTACTATTGAGGAAGTGATGTGAACTTGAAAACGTCTTCTATTTTGCTGAAGAAGTTCTAATAAACTGACTGAAGAAAAGAGACGGTTCATTCATCATTGTGCAACGGGGAAAATAAGTAATAAATGATACAAAGTCCAGTTGTAATCCAAAGTTAATGAGTCATTAACCCATGATATGTCATGTCAATGATGTCATTCATTATGAATCTATGTGTGGAAGCCTGTGATGGAAAGTCATTACATGTATATAGAACATGTATTGAAGATTACTGGCAACATTGTTTAAATGTACAATTAGTAAAACATAGAAAGTGGATAAAAGCAAACTCAGCATTATATTTACACTATGTTTAATATTTAATTATTATCATTGTGCAGGAACAATGTAGCATAGACACAAGTTTGACTTTTACACATATGTTTATAAATGATTAAATCGATTAACCGTTGACACACAATACCCTATTGACACATTGAGGAGTAAGACATTACACCAGTGGTTCTCACACTTTTCAGGCCGCGACCTCCCAGAATAATACTATTTGAACTGGGGACCCCCCAACATAATGTTTGAACTGGGGACCCCTGTAAAGAATTATATTTGAACTGGGGACCCCTGAAAAGAATCATATTTGAACAGGGGACCACCCACCCTGACAAGCACTTGGAATTGCAGGAGTAGAAGCATTACATTTAGTGTAACTCCATTGATATTGTGAAAATAGCAGATCTACAAGCTCACAACGCCTCGCAAGGTGTTGTGAGCTTGTAGATCAGCTATTTTCAAATTTTCTGTCTCTAAGTCAGGTAATATTTGGCCAATGTTTGACCAGTTTTTATAGTATAGTTTGTTGATTACTTTTGACGCAGTAATACCATGTTTTAATTGAATTTTTTAGAGGTATTCAATATGTCTTAAAAGTCCTTACATTGTCACTTTAGAAATGTGCAGATACCCTGTATACACTATACATACTGTATGTTGGTTTGTTTACTGTTGAGTGAGAAAACAATGTTGCACATTATGCATATCATCATCATTTGGGGACCCCCTGGAGGTCCAGACCCACAGTTTGAGAACCACTACATTCAGTATAACCAATCTACACAGACTGACAGAGGGCTCTGTAGTAATATCAACAAGATAACAGGGCATACTGTATAATGATTGTCTGCAGCAGGCTTATTAACCCATTAAGACCGGGAACACATCTGTCAGTGTCATTTTAAGATTTAATTAGATATTAAAAAAGTTAAAGATCTACAAGCTCATAGCGCGGCACCGAGTGCCGCGCTATGAGCTTGTAGATCTGCTACTTTTTGAAAATGTGTGCTTTAATCTTTGAATATATGTATTTTTTAATGCAAACATTTGTAACTCAAATCTTTGCTTCTGGGGGATTCTACAAATGTCTTCTAAATCAGAAGCACAGATCGGAGTTAAAAATGTCCGCTGGAGTATTTCACCCAAAAATGACTTATTTTCTATCAATTGTACACCCCATGAAGCTTTGAATTCATGGATTTATATATTTTTTTGTCGCATTCCTAAGCCAATATTTTGATTACCGGCGAAAAGATGCTAATGTATCCGGTAGGAGACACAAAGTAGACTCTTTGTGTCTCCTACCGGAAATAAACACAGTCATCAAATTATTGGCTCAGGAATGAGACAAAAACAAAAATAAATCCATGAATTCAAGGCTTCATGGGGTGTGTAATTGTTAGAAAATAAGTAGTTTTTGGGGAGAACTATGCCTTTAAAACACATACAGTATATTCAAAGATTTGCACAAATCTTCCAAGATTTTTCGAAAAATAGCAGATATACGAGCTCATAGCGCGGCAACGAGTGCCGCGCTATGAGCTCGTAGATCTGCTATTTTTTGAATAGCCAAAGTATAAAACATGGATAGAGTGGTTACACAGACTCGTTCCCGGTTTGAATGGGTTAAAGAAATGCAATGAACAGAAGACAATGGATGTATTGATCATGATGGTGTAGTATACTGTACACATCATTCTTACACATGCTTTATCTAGAAGAGACTCTATCATCAAATGAAGAAAACTAAGTTTTCAACTGAATATCATCATCAGTATTCTTAACATGTCTACCATGTCTTACACAGCTCTGCTGTAGCTCCATACCAAAGCCATATCCCTGGATAGAGAGGTTGTGTGAACGTGGTTTGAACTGTGTGTAGGAGGGTAATTGTGTCAGAAACACTGTAGAAGGACAGAGTACCTGCCTTGTGATCCAGGTACACCCCCACTCTGGAGGAGAAAGGCCCTGACACTTTAGTGTCAACACTGTTGTGTTTGAAACTGTAGTTTTTATCAGAGCACTGTAAACACCAGGATTTATAATTTTCTCCAAAGTAGTAGTTTTGTCTGTTGATGTCTTTATAACAGACTGCTATATCAACCCCTCCACCACTCCACTCTACTTCCCAGTAACAACGTTCAGACAGACCCTCTGTACACATCACCTGGCAGTCAGTAAATCTCTCTGCATGATCAGGGTAAGGTTGTCGTTGATATGTATAAGTCATCTTCCTCTTCTCCTCTGACAGGGAGAGCTTTGTGTTTATTGTGTTCATGTCCAGAGACAGAGGAGAGGAATCTGTGAGAACAAACGACAAAAGAAAAAAATCAAACCTCATGAACCTTATAGTTTTTAGAGTTAGTCTCTCAGATCAAACTCATTAGAGCTTTAAATAACAACATATCAGAATGAAACTTCAACGTTCAGAACCTGCATCAACATGGACTCACATTGTAAAAAGTCCTTTCTGGTCTGAGGCTCCGCTGGACGTAAAACTGGAGACACAGGAAAACAGTAAAGGTCATCATGACATTGTAAAGGATTTCAATGTCCACACAAAGGGTCAAATCCAATAGACTTTACTGCTGACTTCAGGCATGTAAAACATACAGCGTGAGCCTACAGGAATAAATTCAGTCACAACATAAGAATTCGTGGCCTGGATTCTTTACTGTCATTCTGGGTACTTTAGTGCAGTGGTTCCCCAGGGGGTTCCAGGGCGTCCCCAGCAAAATGTGTTAATATAGCCTTAAAATTAGTTTAACCAACCATAATCCTATATACATCAGCTATTTGAAAATAGCCGCTCTACAAGTTAAAAACACATCACGACACGTTGTGAGCTTGTAGATCTGCTCATTACAAATAATCTTAGGAGAATTGACATTTTGCACAACACAAATATTATATGTGGGTTGTTGGCACACAAGTATTTTCAAATGGGGGTCCACAGCCAACCACTGGTAGAACCACTGCTTTAGTGCTTCTGATGACACAAGGCACTGTCTCATCCATATATAATCACAGTAAACACAAGAACAAGAACTATTATCATAATATCAGCTCACGTTCAGGGCCTCCAGGACCTGTCTCAGATCTTTCAGCTCCTTCTTTTTCTCCTGGATCTTCTGCTGGACTTCCTCCTGAATTGTACAACATATAGCATTCAAGTCAGGATACCAATGCTATCCAGTGGTGTAAAGTAACTAAGTACATTTACTCAAGTACTGTAATTAAGTAGGCAAATATTGTACTTTTACTCCACTACAATTATGTGAGAACTTTAGTTACTAGTCACTTTGTAGATTTAAGTAAAACATTTTAGGGTTGTCCGATATTGGCTTTTTTACCGATAACCGATATACCGATATTGTCCAACTCTTAATTACCGATACCGATATCAACCGATACCGACATATGCGGGGATTATTGTGATTAGGGTAAGCTCAAATTTCATATCACACACACCATATACAGTAAGAACTCCTGTAACTTATTTATAAAGCCAAAAAAAAAAAAAAACATTTTTTTTTTCAAAAACCGATACCGATATTTTCCCGAATTTTTATGCTAATATCGGCCGATAATATCGGGAGGCCGTTAAAATCGGACATCCCTAAAACATTTGATTACTTTTTCCATCACTGATTCTATCCAATCAGGAGAAAGAGAACTCATATAGGATACAGGTTAAAAACTAGTGAGATTTAAGAAAGTTTAGTTTGGATCCAATCATCTTAAATCAACTTTTGCCTCCCATACTACAGGCTTTAGTAGCCTTCCCAGACATACTTCCACCTGTACAAACTGTTTCAACACTTAGAAATGTAATGTACAGAATAGGGGCCGGTTAAAACACAATAAAGACATTTAAATCTAACCCTAACCTCTCCTTTGATAAATATTCTTGCTTAAATTCTTCAATGTTACTGTTCAATCTGACAGACAGCCAACCTGTGTACCATCAGTCTGCTCCAGTTCAAATATCTCCAGTTGCCTTCTGACTTCATCAATCCATGTTTACTATGATGGCTGGTTAGAAAAACAAGAAACACATTTAAATCTCACCTCTCTTTGATATCTCTGGCCAAGTTGTCTTCAGGATGTTGTCTAGTTGGTCTCTCAGACCAGACACCACATCAATCACATCTATGAAGGACCTCAGAGGACAGATGACCACACTGGGTGAGACTGGAGATCCACTGGAACTGGAGAGAGACTGGAAACTCTGGAGAGATACAAGTAAACCAGTATAGACAGGGATGGAAGAACATTAAACCAAGAGATCAATGGATTAGTACATTGATCACAATTGGTGGAGCTGACAGACACACACACACACACACACACACACACACACACACACACACACACACACACACACACACACACACACACACACACACACACACACACACACACACACACACACACACACACACACACACACACACCCTTGTAGATCTGCTATTTTTCGAAAATGTTTACAATTATGACAATGGTAGAAAATAATTGTGATTAGGCAATTATGTAATAATTGTGACAGGCCTAATTCTGACAATGTTATTGTGGTCTGTACAACTACTGTATACTAGAACTATATTAGTATTAGTAACTACCAGCATTAATAATGTCATGTTATGCCATGTCATGTAATATACTATGATGTAATGTAATGTAATATGATATGATGGAATGAGATGAAATATGAAGCTGATTTCTCCTAAATGAGTCAAAACCAAACAGTAAAATGCCATGTGGAACCTGAATGAAAGTGATGATGTCATCAGTGTTGGACAGCTCCTCCAGGTCAGCATGTCTCCTCTCCAGCTGCTCCATGTGGTCCTCCAGCTGCCTCAGGAGAGCCTCAGTCTGAGCCACTGCAGTCTGCTGCTGATCTCTGATCAGTTCTTTAAGCTCACTGCGTCTTCTCTCAATGGAGACCATCATCTCACTGAAGATCCTGTCACTGGCCTCCACTGCTGCTTCTGCAGAGCTCTGCTTCACACACACACACACACACACACACACACACACACACACACACACACACACACACACACACACACACACACACACACACACACACACACACACACACACACACACACACACACACACACACACACACACACACACACACACACACACACACACACAGAGTGTGTTGTTAAAGTGTTTCAAAAACAATCCATAATGTTGTTCAATTTATTTTTGAAAATAGCAGATATATGGACAGATCTGCTATTTTCAAATCATCAAAGATCAAAACCATCCCAACCACAGACTGTTTGAGATGTTGCCGCATGGAAAACGCCTATTAGGGTCTCAACGCTACTAGCAATAGACTGCAAAAAAGCTTCTTTCCACGAACAATCAGGTACAGGAATGATCTGACAAGAACCAGAATGAACCAAGACAAAGGGAAATGCTTTGTGAGCTTGTAGATCTGCTCATTACAAAAAATCTTTGAGAATTGACATTTTGCACAACACAAATATTATAATGTGGGTTGCTGGCACACAAGTATTTTCAAATGGGGGTCCACAGCCAAATACATAATTAATTGGGGGTCCTTGACATGCAAAGGTTTGAGAACCACTGCTTTAGTGCTTCTGATGACACAAGGCACTGTCTCATCCATATAGCATCACAGTAAACACAAGAACATGAACTATTATCATAATATCAGCTCACGTTCAGGGCCTCCAGGACCTGTCTCAGGTCTTTCAGCTCCTTCTTTTTCTCCTGGATCTTCTGCTGGACTTCCTCCTGAATTGTTACCAGCTGTTTCTGCAAGAAACAGGAAGAGACAGTTTGGCTTGTAAACAAAGCACATTTTCAAGTCGGGATACCAATTCTATCCAGTGGTGTAAAGTAACTAAGTACATTTACTCAAGTACTGTACTTAAGTACAATTTTGAGATGTTTTTACTTTATTTGAGTATTTCCAGTTTTCAGTATTTTTACTTCTAATCCACTACATCTCAGAGGCAAATATTGTACTTTTACTCCACTACAATTATGTGAAAACTTTAGTTACTAGTTACTTTGTAGATTTAAGTAAAACATTTGATTACTTTTTCCATCACTGATTCTATCCAATCAGGAGAAAGATAACTATTAATATAGCCAGGATACAGGGTAAAAACTAGAGATATTTGAGACAGTTTAGTTTGGATTCAATCATCTTAAATCAACTTTGTAACTTCCTCAAAATACACTTTTGCAGGGGCAAGATTAATGGACATTAAATACCATTCATGAAAGGTTTTTCTTGTGCATTTTATGTCTCTGACATGGTCATTTAGTTCTGCTTCTATCTTGAAAACATGCTCTATCTTATGATTTGTCTTCAAGTGATGGTGGTCCTACCTGTTTCTCTGCCTTCTCTGCAGCAGCTGGCACCGTGTCATGGCCCTTATGTTCATCCATGGTGCACAGATAGCAGATACACTGGCGGTCTGTGCGACAGAACACCTCCATCAGCTTGTCATGACTGGAGCACATCTTCTCCTGCAGTTTGTTGGTGGCTGGGACCAGCTTGTGCTTCTTCAACACAGGAAAATTGTAGTGAGGCTGGAGGTGAGTCTCACAGCAAGAGACCAGACACACCAGACAAGACATGAGAGCTTTGTGACGTCTGGCTCCGGTGCAGAAATCACAGGCCATGTCTGCTGGACCGGCGTACAGCAGAGCAGCAGAGGCAGAAGACCGCTGACCTCCTGTACTGGGCAAATTCATCACAACCTGGAAGTAAAGAGAAGAGGTCACGTAAACAACAACACAACGACAAATTACTGACATGAGATATACACACACAACTATAAAACATATCAGAAATATAAACATTTATCGCCGTGTAAACACGCTCTCAATTCTTACCGTCAGTCCCTCGGCGCTCATAATGGAAAATGACAAACACAGCAATAACACCCTGGTCACAAGTAACACTGATGCATGCAGAACACACTCCTGTTCAGCAAGCATCCACTCTATTTATATGGGTTGGTCTACCCATGTGGGTGAAACCTTCCGTTGATTAATCATGTGACTTGCGTATTCTTAAATGTGGAAACACAGGCTTTAGCACTATTCTATAACAATGGCCACTGTAAACCAGCTCCTTATCTGACCTAATCAATCAACCCTCTCAACACTCTCATGTGACTCTCATGTGACATGTGCAAAGTCCCCTGATTTCAACACAGTAGGTCAGAGCTGTGTTTTTTTAGAATTGTATATATTTGTACTTATTATTATGACTAAATATCCTTCTGAAAATAAGATACAGGAAGGCGCTAGAAGGCCTTCCATGTCGTAACATGTCAATACAAACGCCACCGTTACATCATAGGCACCGCCTGCCTGATTCAGATGCTGTTCTCGGCGGCGGAGCAGCCCCCGCCGCCCACCAGGGAGAAGCTCAGCGTGGAGCCCATGGGGGGCCTCCCGTCCTGGGGCTGGCGCTCCGAGTCGGGGGCCCGGAGACTGGAGGAGCTGCCGCTGCTGTCGGAAGGGGGGGGGGGGGGGGGGCTGAGCCAAGCTCAGCAGGTTATGGTGGGAGTGGAACTGACGCATGTGATGGATGGACTTGACCGGCGCCGGCTCTGCAGCGCCACCTGGAGGACGATGGAGAGACAAATAGTTTTTAAAAGTCACACGCACACGCACACATTCCTGTTTGGAACCCACCTGGAACTCTGACACTTACACTGATACCTGCCTTCTTGGTTCATCCCCGGAACTCTGAACCCTGACACATATACTGATACTTAACCTTTTTCATTCCTGGAACTGGGAACAGTGACTGAGTGGTAAAATACCACCTCATGGTGGATGTTTGTAATTGTCCCAATTTGAATTTTGTGATATAACTGAAACAGAACAAAACTTCAGTTGAATGTTAACGGTGATAACTGAGGAAGGGTGCACCCAAGATAGACACAGTTGAACTGTGAAGTTGAAAGTGGCCAAGCAATTGCTACTAGCGTTGGTACCAATTTATTTATGTTTATGTGTTTGTTATTGTCTCCGCCAGGCCGAAGGCATGGCGAGAGAGTATGTTTTACCCCCCGTCCGTCCGTCCGTCCATGTGTCCGTCTGTGAACAGCTAATCTCCGACACCGTTGGCCCGGTCGCTCCGAAACTCTGCACACACACTCCCTGGATGCCAATTCAGAACCTCTGCCCCAAATTTTTCACATAGCCCTGTTATAGCGCCACCAGGAGGCCGATTTGTGCAAAACCCATTTACTCCTACAGATTTTATCCAAACGTCATGCAAATCGGTACACATTATCTCTATAGTCATGTGATCAACACGGATCTGTCCGATTTCCCATATTCCATCCTGATTGGCTAAAGTTGGCTTCCAAAGTTTGCAGGATTGGTCTGTTTTGAACAAAATGCCTCAAATCATGAACGCAGCTTGCAATCTCCGTGAAATTTCACACGCACATTCCCACTAGGCCGAGGAAGAAATGCCATCCATTTCAAATCGGCCTGTTATAGCGCCACCAGCAGGTCTAATTTAGCAAAACACATTTTTGGAACAAAATGCCTCAAATCATGAATGCAAGGCCTAAGAAGAAATGGCACCCCTTTTCACATTGGCTTATTATAGCGCCACCAAGAGGCCACAATAATCTACCTGACCTGGCAGAGACCTGTGCTCCGAGGAGCACTTTTTCTAGTTTTTCTATGTTATTGTTTTTCAAGTGTCGCGATGCGACACGCTGTGAGCTTTTACATCTGAGTATATAAAGTGCTGAAGTGGTTAATGTATGTTTTGTAATAATAATAATACAATTTGCAAAGCAACGTGCTCTATTTTGCTTTAGAAGTTCTAATAAACTGACTGAAGAAAAGAGACAGTTCATTCATCATTGTGCAACGGGAAAATAAGTAATAAATGATACAAAGTCCAGTTGTAATCCAAAGTTAATGAGTCATTAACCCATGATATGTCATGTCAATGATGTCATTCATTATGAATCTATGTGTGGAAGCCTCTGATGGAAAGTCATTACATGTATAAAGAACATGTATTGAAGATTACTGGCAAAAGTAAAGTGTACAGTTAGTAAAACTAGATAAAAGCAAACATATTTACACTATGTATAATAATTATTATCATTGTCCAGGGAACAATGCAGCATAGACAAAAGTTTGACTTTTTACACACACACACACACACACACACACACACACACACACACACACAAAGTTGCTGAAAAGAATAATGACAGTCTCAAACTCCTTTATATGAGTTGAAACATTTTGTTCATTATGCCAGATAAGGTGTGAACTTGTAAATCGGATATTAAAGAAATTACAGAAGCTTTTCCCCCTCTTTTGTTTTTAACATGGCAGGTTTTAAGTCTTTAACTTTTTTGAAGGATTCCAAGGTTTCTACTGTATTTTCAAAATGGGAGGAAAAAAACACCATTGTTCATAACATTCAAATGTATTTTTATAAACGATTAAATCGATTAACTGTTGACACACAATACCCTATTTGACACATTTAGGAGTACGACATTACACCAGTGGTTCTCAAACTTTTCAGGCCGCGACCCCCCAAAATAATCATATTTCAACTGGGGACCCCCCAGAATAATATTTGAACTGGGGACCCCACTGAAAATAATCATATTTAAACCGGGGACCACCCACCCTGACAAGCACTTGGAATTGCAAGAGTTGAGGTATTATATTATATAATATATAATATATATTTGACTATATAAATGTTGTGAAAATAGCAGATCTAAAAGCTCACAATGCCTCACGTTGCGAGGCATAGTGAGCTTGTAGATCTGCTATTTTTACATGTACATGTCTCTTTGTCAGGTAATATTTGGCCGATGTTTGACCATTTTATATAGTATAGTTTGTTGATTACTTTTGACGCAGTAATGTCAAATTTTATTTTTTGTTTTAGAGGTATTTAAAAGTCCTTAAATTGTCACTTTAGAAATGTGCAGATACCATGTATACACTATACATACTGTATGTTGGTTTCTTTACTGTTGAGTGAGAAAACAATGTTGCACATTAAGCATATCATCATCATTTGGGGACCTCCTGGAGGTCCAGACCCACAGTTTGAGAACCACTACATTTAGTATAACCAATCTACACAGACTGACAGAGGGCTCTGTAGTAATATCAACAAGATAACAGGGCATACTGTATAATGATTGTCTGCAGCAGGCTTATTAAAGAAATGCAATGAGCGAAACACAATGGATTGACTGATCATGATGGTGTAGTATACTGTACACATCATTCTTACACAAGCTTTAGTTTTCAACTGAATATCATCATCAGTATTCTTAACATGTCTACCATGTCTTACACAGCTCTGCTGTATCTCCATATACCCATCCAAGTCTTATCCCTGGATAGAGAGGTTGTGTGAACGTGGTTTGAACTGTGTGTAGGAGGGTCATTGTGTCAGAAACACTGTAGAAGGACAGAGTACCTGCCTTGTGGTCCAGGTACACCCCCACTCTGGAGGAGAAAGGCCCTGACACTTTAGTCTCAACACTGTTGTGTCTGAAACTGTAGTTTTTACCAATGCACTGTAAACACCAGGATTTATCATTGTCTCCAAAGAAGCTTTGTCTGCTGATGTCTTTATAACTGACTGCTATACGAACCTCTACACCACTCCACTCTACTTCCCAGTAACAATGTTCAGACAGACCCTCTGTACACAACACCTGACGGTACGCAGTAAATCTCTCTGCATGATAAGGGTAAGGTTGTTGACATGTTACAGTCACCTTCCTCTTCTCCTCTGACAGGGAGAGCTCTGTGTTTATTGTGTTCATGTCCACAGACAGAGGAGAGGAATCTGTGAGAACACACGACAAAAGAAAAATCAAACCTCATGAACCTTATTGTGTTTAGAGTTAGTCTCTCAGATCAAACTCATTAGAGCTTTAAATAACAACATATCAGAATGAAACTTCAACGTTCAGAACCTGCATCAACATGGACTCACATTGTAAAAAGTCCTTTCTGGTCTGAGGCTCCGCTGGATGTAAAACATCAACTGGAGACACAAGAAAACAGTAAAGGTCATCATGACATTGTAAAGGATTTCAATGTCCACACAAAGGGTCAAATCCAACAGACTTTACTGCTGACTTCAGGCATGTAAAACATACAGCGTGAGCCTACAGGAGGTCACAACATACGACTGACGTAAAAGACAACAGACCTGCTTTACGGCAGTGTCGTAACGTAGCTCTCTTAAAGGCACAGTCACATATATAGCATATATGACAGACATCATACTGAAGAATGGATTAAACTGAAGTTCCAGGGTTTTGTCAAAAAGTTCAAGCTGTTATAGCTTGATAGTAATCCAATCAGGAGAGAGAACTCCTCAAGATAATTTATCAAGAACAAAATAATAATATGATAATAATGATGATAAAAATAATAAATGGTAAATGGTGCATTTATATACTGTAGCGGGTGACATGAAACACAGGTCACACTAATGTATTGCCCCCCATACTACAGGCTTTAGTAGCCTTCCCAGACATACTTCCACCTGTACAAACTGTTTCAACACTTAGAAATGTACTGTACAGTATAGGGGCCGGTTAAAACACAATAAAGACATTTAAATCTAACCCTAACCTCTCCTTTGAGGAATATTCTGGCTTAAATTCTTAAATTGTACGGTCTAATCTGACAGACAGCCAACCTGTGTACCATCAGATATCAAATATCTCCAGTTGCCTTCTGACTTCATCAATCCATGTTTACTATGATGGCTGGTTAGAAAAACAAGAAACACATTTAAATCTCACCTCTCTTTGATATCTCTGGCCAAGTTGTCTTCAGGATGTTGTCTAGTTGGTCTCTCAGACCAGACACCACATCAATCACATCTGTGAAGGACCTCAGAGGACAGATGACCACACTGGGTGAGACTGGAGATCCACTGGAACTGGAGAGAGACTGGAAACTCTGGAGAGAGACAAGTAAACCAGTATAGACAGAGATGGAAGAACATTAAACCAAGAGATCAATGGATTATTACATTGATCACAATTGGTGGAGCTGAGCTGATGTCCCTGTTGTTCAACCAGACACACACACACACACACACACACACACACACACACACACACACACACACACACACACACACACACACACACACACACACACACACACACACACACACACACACACACACACACACACACACACACACACAGTGTCAGTCGAACTGTAGACAAACTATCAGTAAAAGTTCTCTGTAATAAATGATGATTTAATTTGTCTCTAATTCTCATGCAAATAATTGCGATTAACAATGTGATTGTGTTTTTGGCATTGAATATATCAATACAAATAATATACATTTCTTTTCCAATCTATGAACACAAAGTGTACAGGGCATATATTGAATAATGTTATACTTTCAAAATATTTGACAAAATAGTGGAAATAGACAATCTACAAGCTCAGAAGCTGATCTTGTAGATCTGCTATTTTTGGAAAATGTTTACAATAATGACAATTGTGGAAATAATTCTGATTATCTCAAATAATTGTGATTAGGCAATTATGTAATAATTGTGACAGGCCTAATTCTGACAATGTTATTGTGGTCTATACAACTACTGTATACTAGAACTATATTAGTGTTAGTAACTACCAGCATTAATAATGTCATGTTATGTAATATACTATGATGTAATGGAATGTAATATAATATGACATGATGGAATGAGATGAAATATGAAGCTGATTTCTCCTAAATGAGTCAAAACCAAACAGTAAAATGCCATGTGTGGAACCTGAATGAAAGTGATGATGTCATCAGTGTTGGACAGCTCCTCCAGGTCAGCATGTCTCCTCTCCAGCTGCTCCATGTGGTCCTCCAGCTGCCTCAGGAGAGCCTCAGTCTGAGCCACTGCAGTCTGCTGCTGATCTCTGATCAGTTCTTTAAGCTCACTGCGTCTTCTCTCAATGGAGACCATCATCTCACTGAAGATCCTGTCACTGGCCTCCACTGCTGCTTCTGCAGAGCTCTGCTTCACACACACACACACACACACACACACACACACTTTTTGTGTTATCTTTGACATGAAAAGGTGTTGAGCACCACTGATATAGCAATATACGTTATTCAGAAAGACATTTTTAGAATCGGCCTCAGGACATCAGCTACAGTATTTGAAAATAGCCGTTCTACAAGTTCCCAGCACATGGCGAATGCATCGCGGCGCGTTGTGAGTTTGTAGATCTGCTATTTTCTGAAATTCATGAGAGAATGTGAAAAATAATGAATCATTTTGAAACATTTTAACAACACTAATCTTATAGGTGGGTTGCTTGCATAAAATATTTTCAAATGGGGGTCAGCCAAATACATATTAATTGGTTTATAAGAACCACTGCTTTAGTGCTACTGATGACACAAGGCACTGTCTCATCCATATAGCATCACAGTAAACACAAGAACAAGAACTATTATCATAATATCAGCTCACGTTCAGGGCCTCCATGACCTGTCTCAGGTCTTTCAGCTCCTTCTTTTTCTCCTGGATCTTCTGCTGGACTTTCTCCTGCATTGTTACCAGCTGTTTCTGCAAGAAACAGGAAGAGACAGTTTGGCTTGTAAACGAAGAACATCTTCAAGACGGGATACCAATTCTATCCAATCAGGAGAAGACAACTCATACAGGATACAGGGTAAAAACAAGTGAAAATGGAGACAGTTTAGTTCGGATCCACACATCATCTTAACCCATTTAGACCTGGAACACCTAATGTATTACCTTTCAAGCCATGAACACCTCTGTGTGTAGTTGTTGCTATATAGATTATATATTAATATCATTATTTTATTTTTTATCTTTTAATACAAAAAATACGTTTATCAGAGGTCAGGATTTAAAACGTATTCGTAGAATCGGCCTGAGGTCTAAATGGGTATCAATTGTGTAACTAGATTAGTGAAATATGATTCATGAAAAGTTATCAATCGCCTCTGTTTTTCATTGGGTCCAAAAAGAGTGTACTTCATCCTATAATACTTTTTATTGTACAACAACCTGATTTGTGCTTTTAGCAGGATCTATCTCATGATTTGTCTTCAAGTGATGGTGGTCCTACCTGTTTCTCTGCCTTCTCTGCAGCAGCTGACACCGTGTCATGGCCCTTATGTTCATCCATGGTGCACAGATAGCAGATACACTGGCGGTCTGTGCGACAGAACACCTCCATCAGCTTGTCATGACTGGAGCACATCTTCTCCTGCAGTTTGTTGGTGGCTGGGACCAGCTTGTGCTTCTTCAACACAGGAACATTGTAGTGAGGCTGGAGGTGAGTCTCACAGCAAGAGGCCAGACACACCAGACAAGACATGAGAGCTTTGTGACGTCTGGCTCCGGTGCAAAAATCACAGGCCACGTCTGCTGGACCGGCGTACAGCAGAGCAGCAGAGACAGAAGACTGCTGACCTCCTGTACTGCTCAGCTTCATCACAACCTGGAAGTAAAGAGAAGAGGAGGGGAGGTCACTCACTGATGACAAATACAACACAGTCATTGTGAGGTTCATGGTGATAAACACAGTGAGAAAGTACAGGTAAGTTCATCTGATAATAATAGTAACATTATCTGAAAACTGTGGTTCTGAACTTTGCATTCCATAAAGTTGATTGCTTTACAGTATGTTGTAAAAAACTTTACAATGTCAGCGTTTAGCAGACACTCTTAACCACTAGAACTAAAAAGATGAATGACATGGCAAGAATAGGGACGCTAGAGTTTAATGATTAACCAGAGACTAACAAAGTCAAAGATCAGAGTAAATGACCCTAGTCAACAAAATGACAGCATAATGTAAGTACTGTAGACTGCAAAGAAACTAAGATAATATCACACCTAGCATCTGTTTCAATGTGCTAATAAACTAAACTAAACTAAACTAAACTAAACTAAAGTGTGACAAGACCAGGAGTCAGATTCGAATTTGGGTCTTTGCGTGGTTTGCGTGGTTTGAGTGGTTCTCAAACCTTTTCATGTCAAGGACCCCCAAATTAATATGTATTTGTCCAAGAAACCCCCATCTGAAAATATGTTGTGCCAGGAACCCCCACACAAGATTTATGTAGTTAAAATGTTTAAAAATATTGCATATCGTGTTGTGATGCATTGTGAGCTTGTAGATCAGCAATTTTCAAATAGCTGATGTATAGGGTTACAGTGGTTAAACAGACTGTGATGCTCTATTAACACATTGTATTGGGGTCCCCAGCTGGAACCCCCTCATGGACCCCTGGGGGTCCCCAGACCACCACTGGTCTAACATGCTATATAATAGTTCTTAGTATTTGTGGACATTATCAACATACATAACATAATGTGTAGTAAGTAACCAACATATAGTATAACTACCATCTATCGCAATAGTCAACAAGGAGTTTTGTGTATCAGAACATGTAGTTTAATGTGTGGTTGTAACTTGTAAGGTCATCTCACCTCAGCCAGCAAGGTGTTCTTCCTCAGAACAGGTCTGGGACTGAAGCTCTCTCTGCACTGGGGACAGCTGTAGACTCCAGTCTCCTCATACTGGTCCCAGTAACCCTCAATACAGCTTCTACAGTAACTGTGTCCACACTGTAGAGTCACTGGTTCCTTTAGAAGGTCCAGACAGACAGGACAACAACAGAACTGGTCCTGGTCCAGATCACATGTCTGTTGCTTCTCCTGCTGTTGTGCCATTTGACTGACAACCACACTCACACTGAGAGAAAACACACAACAGCTCTGGGTTTCGTTTCTTGTGAAGAGAAGTGGGAGAGGCAAAGGGAGGGACTTCCTGAATGTTTGCAGGAGGCAGTGGTTTTAAAGAGACAGTGACTGTGTAGCACAAACAGGTTCAGCTTGTGGTTGAACGTTGTACAGCTGGAATCTCACACTACACCATCATTTCCCCTCCATGTGGAAAGCCATGGTGGAAGGTGACACGAGGTTACAAGATAATCAGGGGTATGTATATGGGGTAAAGTAGGCTGTGGCAGAAAATGTGTATTTTTATTTAGTAAAATATTTCGACTTTCTCACTAGTTCCACATTCTCTCCACTTCCTCCAGACTCCAGTGAGCTCATATATTATAGTGCAACACTCTAATACTCTCTAGGATTACAAATATGTCATGGCAAGACAGGTGAACTTGATCATATCAATATACCATTTCAGTGATGCCTTAAGTGTTGATTCATTGTGTTTTATTTCAGGAAACAAGATTAAGTTCCTACAGATTAAGTGAGAGAAATGACAGCAGCATTGTCAAATTCATTTTTTTTTTCATGTTTTTTTTGTACAGCTGTACAGTCTGTATCTCTCACTATATGAAACATATTCCCTGTTTTGCATGGCATCTTATGACTAATCCTATCAGGCATTTTGTATTAGGCCTATATAGTAGCGTCACTGTAGATCAGCTACTGTATTTTGTAACTTGCAGCTTTAACACTTTCGTAAAGACGTGTAAAGACCAATTTAAAGGCCCATAATCTTTCATTGTACAGTCTGTTACCTTCTAGTGTATTTTAATTACAACTTCATTAATGACTAAGAAACGGTCAGCATTAAAGGAGGAATTTGGAATACAGTAACTCTCTGTTCAACAGCAGAACGGTCAGCACATGTGCTTTCACAGCAAAGCAACAGACAATATGCAAGCAGGCTACTGTATTCTGGAAGGAAAACAATACACCATTCATTAAAAAACACTCTCAGACCTCTGAATAGGACCTCATAATAATCAGTAACTTTCCCTTTTCAAGCCTCACTGTGTCAATCTGTTCCAGTGAGAATTGAATGCATTTGTTAAACAAAAGTGAGAATGCAAAATTGCATGGGATTCTGTTTTAGGTTATGCTTCACTTTGGACAGCATTCACCATTTGTTTGCCTATAGCCATGCAGGATTTTAGCTGTCAATGCAAATTGACACATTTTTTCTATAGCAAATATCAGAATGTAAAATATTTAGTTTGAGGACACTATCAACCAAACAGAACAGTGTTTGATGTATCTCTTGGTTAATAACAATAGAGGTCCACTGCTCTTGAAAAGAACTATGACATGAAAAGTACAGCTTATCATAGTAATGTTTTATTGGATAAACTTAGGCTTGTTCAAGCTCACATTCAAACTACTGCATATTGTCGCTGTTATGCAGAAAACCTTTATCTCCATATTTATCTTTATATGTTTTTTTTTTTAACATAATGCCCTACTTCGTGGTGTGACACTGTTGCACAAAGGTAGTGAAAATAACACATTTTGTTAAACATAGCGATAAATAAATCATATTTTTGTTTAATGACATGACCAAAATAGGGACAGCAGAACTATTTTGAGTGTACACACATGAGAAGATAAAGTCACACAGGACTCCAGCTGATATTAGTATAGTTCCGACTGGAACTACAGTTTACAGGAAACACTGTAGTCCAAGTAGTCTATAGGAGGAACTGAGGTTCACCCTGTGATGTCACAGAGTAAACATTCCAAATTCCAAATAAAATCATAGAAGCACTGCCAAATCATCTTTAATTTGTCCTCGGCTTCATGAAAACAGGATTTGGGTTCAAAATCAGGGAAGTGGCCCTTTAAGTCTGTCTGTGATTTTCATCAATGTTTAACTGATGAAAAGCATTAAAGAGAGCTTGTGACTAAATAAACAAAACAAAATGATGCAGCAAATGTACTTAGGACTTCTATATTCAATATTATTTTTAACCACTTAAAAACTCCAGTATCCGTATAGTGGTCACAGAAAATAGCAGATCGACAAGCTCACAACGTGTCGCGCTGTGACGCGTTGTGAGCTTGTCGATCGGCTATTTTCAGCGAAAGCTTTCCCCACAATAACCCAAAACAGAAAAGACACTAGTATTGAGCCCTGAGGGACTCTGGTTACCCATATGGGGTTTAAGTGGTTAATAAACATGATAAGCGTCTGCCATCATTTTTGAAATATGTATTTCCCAGGGAATCAGTTTCTGAAATATAATCATTAGTCTACTGTGCATGCATAATATGTCACATTCTGAGATATTATGATTGAATGATGTTTTTAGAAAAACAATCATTTTCCCCCCAGATGTTTTGGTTTTGTAGGTCTTGACTTCACTGGACATAAAAACAGGGGTGCAAACATTTTTTCTATAGGGGCCAAACTGACTTTGATAAAGTGAGTGAAGGGCCACACATTGGATGTTTGAATTGAAACTTGAAACACATAGTGGTGAATTATGTTAAAACTGCATGAATTTGATAGAGACGATAGACTAATTTATAATAGGGTCAAGTTTTTTTGGGGGGGCTTTTTCTGCCTTTATTAATAGGATAGTATGCTGGCAGGAAATGGGGAGAGAGATGGGGGGATGACATACAGCAAAGGTCGTCGGGACCGGGAGTCGAACCCGCCACACGCTGTCAAGCTGGACTACCAGCATATGTGGTATGCTGGTAGTCCAGGCTAACAGATGCCCCTATTTTTATTTTTTTTATTTTTTTTACAGCTGTGCTGTCTGTATCACTCACTTTATCAAACATATTCCCTATTTTGCACGACGTCTTATGACTTATCTTATTTTTTATTTTGAAAACCATTTTAAAATAGCGAAAATAGCTTCACTGCAGATCAGCTACCGTATTTTGTAACGTGCAGTTTTAACACTTTGCTAAATTACCCAATTTAAAGGCCTATAATCTTTCATTGTACAGTCTGTTACCAGTTCAATTATGATTATTTTTGGGGGTCACGGCCTGAACAGGTTGAGAACCACTGGGTTATAGATAAACAACAGCCTATTGACTGATTTAGTGACTATTAATTCTCCACTACATCTCAGAGGCAATTAAGGGGTATTTGAGTGATGGGATGTAGTTTTAAGATAGTCAAAGGGTCAATGCCCCCAGTACCTAGAACCCCAATGGAAACAAGACCGCAAGGACTTTTGTGGTGTTATCCTTTTAGACAAAGTGTTTGACTGTACTCGTGCTGTTTTTACATTTCTGTCCAATAAAATGTTCAGTATTGAAAATGGGAAGTACTACAGTAAAGTAAAAATACCTCTGAATTGTACTTAAGTACAGTACTTGAGTACATGTACTTAGTTACTTTACACCACTGGTCTATTGTACTATTGAGGAAGTGATGTGAACTTGAAAACGTCTTCTATTTTGCTGAAGAAGTTCTAATAAACTGACTGAAGAAAAGAGACGGTTCATTCATCATTGTGCAACGGGAAAATAAGTAATAAATGATACAAAGTCCAGTTGTAATCCAAAGTTAATGAGTCATTAACCCATGATATGTCACGTCAATGATGTCATTCATTATGAATCTATGTGTGGAAGCCTCTGATGGAAAGTCATTACATGTATATAGAATGTATTGAAGATTACTGGCAACATTGTTTAAATGTACAATTAGTAAAACATAGAAAGTGGATAAAAGCAAACTCAGCATTATATTTACACTATGTATAATATTTAATTATTATCATTGTGCAGGAACAATGTAGCATAGACACAAGTTAGACTTTTACACATATCTTTATAAATGATTAAATCGATTAACCGTTGACACACAATACCCTATTGACACATTGAGGAGTAAGACATTACACCAGTGGTTCTCACACTTTTCAGGCCGCGACCTCCCAGAATAATCCTATTTGAACTGGGGACCCCCCAACATAATGTTTGAACTGGGGACCCCCCAACATAATGTTTGAACTGGGGACCCCCCAAAATAATATTTGAACTGGGGACCCCCCAAAATAATATTTGAACTGGGGACCCCTGAAAAGCATCATATTTGAACTGGGGACCCCCCACCCTGACAAGCACTTGGAATTGCAGGAGTAGAAGCATTACATTTAGTGTAACTCCATTATATTGTGAAAATAGCAGATCTACAAGCTCACAAAGCCTCGCGTTGCAAGGTGTTGTGAGCTTGTAGATCAGCTATTTTCACATTTTCTGTCTCTAAGTCAGGTAATATTTGGCCAATGTTTGACCCGTTTTTATAGTATAGTTTGTTGATTACTTTTGACACAGTAATGGCATGTTTTAATTTTTTAGAGGTATTCAATAGGTATTAAAAGTCCTTACATTGTCACTTTAGAAATTAGCAGATACCCTGTATACACTATACATACTGTATGTTGGTTTGTTTACTGTTGAGTGAGAAAACAATGTTGCACATTAAGCATAATATCATCATTTGGGGACCCCCTGGAGGTCCAAACCCACAGTTTGAGAACCACTACATTCAGTAGAACCATTAATCTACACAGACTGACAGAGGGCTCTGTAGTAATATCAACAAGATAACAGGGCATACTGTATAATGATTGTCTGCAGCAGGCTTATTAACCCATTAAGACCGGGAACACATCTGTCAGTGTCATTTTAAGATTTATTTAGCTATTTAAAAAAATAGCAGATCTACAAGCTCATAATGAGCTTGTAGATCTGCTACTTTTTGAAAATGTGTGAACATTTGTGCAAATCTTTGAATATATATATATTTTAATGCAAACATTTGTAACTCAAATCTTTGCTTCTGGGGGATTCTACAAATGTCTTCTTTATGTATTTGGCCACGGACCCCCATCTCAAAATCTGTTGTTCCAGGGACCCCCCCCCAGAAGCACAGATCGGAGTTAAAAATGTTCGCTTTAAAGGAGTATTTCACCCAAAAATGACTTATTTTCTATCAATTGCACACCCCATGAAGCTTTGAATTCATGGATTTATAAAAAATGTTGTCGCATTCTTAAGCCAATAATTTGATTACCGGCGAAAAGATGCTAATGTATCCGGTAGGAGACACAAAGTAGACTCTTTGTGTCTCCTACCGGAAATAAACACAGTCATCAAATTATTGGCTTAGGAATGAGACAAAAACAAAAATAAATCCATGAATTCAAGGCTTCATGGGGTGTGTAATTGATAGAAAATAAGTAGTTTTTTGGGTGAACTATCCCTTTAAAACAAACATATTCAAAGATTTGCACAAATCTTCCAAGATTTTTCGAAAAATAGCAGATATACGAGCTCATAGCGCGGCACCGAGTGCCGCGCTATGAGCTTGTAGATCTGCTATTTTTTGAATAGCCAAAGTATAAAACATGGATAGAGTGGTTACACAGACTCGTTCCCGGTTTGAATGGGTTAAAGAAATGCAATGAACAGAACACAATGGATGTATTGATCATGATGGTGTAGTATACTGTACACATCATTCTTACACATGCTTTATCTAGAAGAGACAATCTATCATCTAATGAAGAAAACTAAGTTTTCAACTGAATATCATCATCAGTATTCTTAACATGTCTACCATGTCTTACACAGCTCTGCTGTAGCTCCATAGTTCACCCAAAGCATTATCCCTGGATAGAGAGGTTGTGTGAACGTGGTTTGAACGGTGTGTAGGAGGGTCATTGTGTCAGAAACACTGTAGAAGGACAGAGTACCTGCCTTGTGGTCCAGGTACACCCCCACTCTGGAGGAGAAAGGCCCTGACACTTTAGTCTCAACACTGTTGTGTTTGAAACTGTAGTTTTTATCAGAGCACTGTAAACACCAGGATTTATCATTGTATCCAAAGGAGGTTTGTCTGCTGACGTCTTTATAACAGACTGCTATATGACATCCACCACTCCACTCTACTTCCCAGTAACAACGTTCAGACAGACCCTCTGTACACATCACCTGAGGGTATCCAGTAAATCTCTCTGCATGATCAGGGTAAGGTTGTTGGTGATGTGTAAAAGTCACCTTCCTCTTCTCCTCTGACAGGGAGAGCTTTCTGCTTATTGTGTTCATGTCCAGAGACAGAGGAGAGGAATCTGTGAGAACACACGACAAAAGAAAAATCAAACCTCATGAACCTTATTGTGTTTAGAGTTAGTCTCTCAGATCAAACTCATTAGAGCTTTAAATAACAACATATCAGAATGAAACTTCAACGTTCAGAACCTGCATCAACATGGACTCACATTGTAAAAAGTCCTTTCTGGTCTGAGGCTCCGCTGGATGTAAAACATCAACTGGAGACACAAGAAAACAGTAAAGGTCATCATGACATTGTAAAGGATTTCTATGTCCACACAAAGGGTCAAATCCAATAGACTTTACTGCTGACTTCAGGCATGTAAAACATACAGCGTGAGCCTACAGGAGGTCACAACATACGACTGACGTAAAATATACAACAGACCTGCTTTACGGCAGTGTCGTAACGTAGCTCTCTTAAAGGCACAGTCACATATATAGCATATATGACAGACATCATACTGAAGAATGGATTAAACTGAAGTTCCAAGGGTTTTGTCAAAAAGTTAAAGCTATTATAGCATCATTGCTATTCTATAGTGTTTGTTCAGTAACAGCTGTCTCCCCAGCTCTTCAGAAAATACATTTTCAGGTGGGTTACACATTTCATCCAATCAGGAGAGAGAACTCCTCAAGATCATTTATTAAGAACAAAAATATAAAAAAAATGATAATAAATAATAATAAATAGTAAATGGTGCATTTATATACTGTAGCGGGTGACATGAAACACAGGTCACACTAATGTATTGCCTCCCATATTACAGGCTTTAGTAGCCTTCCCAGACATACTTCCACCTGTACAAACTGTTTCAACACTTAGAAATGTACTGTACAGTATAGGGGCCGGTTAAAACACAATAAATACATTTAAATCTGACCATAACCTCTCCTTTGAGAAATATTCTTGCTTGAATTCTTCAATGTTTCTGTCCAATCTGACAGACAGCCAACCTGTGTACCATCAGCAGGGTTCCCACACATTTTTACCAATGAATTTCCAAAGCTTTTCCAAAACTTTTCCAGAATATTTAACTTTTAAGAATATTTAACCCAATTTCCAGGCCTATATAACAATCATTCAGCACAAAAATGAGTCTCCTACTCCTATGTGCAATGCCCAAAGACAGGCAGTGTAGCAAAAATAAAGCATAGAACATAATTCCATTCAAAATGTTGTGCCAAAGTTTTGCTACACCACCTATCCTAGAGCATAGCTCACTGGAATATACAAGACTCACTAGAAACACAATTCCTAAGAAAATGTAAGTGTGCCTGCAGCTGGCTGGAGACTCAAAATAGTGTCACTACAAAGTACCACCAATCGACTCCAAATGGTCTGAAACGTGCTCTTAACAGGTTTTTGGGTGGTCCATTTTGGTGGACCACCCAAAAAA
Source organism: Gymnoscopelus microlampas (assembly GCF_963454915.1). Classification (NCBI taxonomy): domain Eukaryota; kingdom Metazoa; phylum Chordata; class Actinopteri; order Myctophiformes; family Myctophidae; genus Gymnoscopelus; species Gymnoscopelus microlampas. The sequence continues at coordinate 6,784,968 of NC_139956.1, forward strand.
AGCAGCAAAAAAAAGAATTAAAAAATGAATAAAAAATAAACCAAAGGCTTAAAAAGGAAAATAAAAAAGCCGAAAAATTGAAGGAAAAAATGTGCATCTAATAAATTGTTTTAGAAAAATTCAATTAATTGTCTTTATATATGAACAATTACTCGAATGGTTTCAAGTGCTTGTTTCACCCACTTCTGGTGTTCTGAGGCAAAAACTGAGCATTACATATAGGGGGGGTAGGCAATGTTTCAGAGCATTTTGGGCACTTTTCAAAACCGGAAGTGAATAAATCCACTTTTGGGTCTGATGCATTTGTTCGCAGACCCCCACTTTGGGGGGGTGCGCGAAGTTTCGGAGCATTTTGGGCACTTTTTAAACCGGAACTGAACAGATCCACATCCGGAAAACAAAAAAGTTTGTAAAAAAAAAAGTTCGGAGAAAGAAAATAGGTCCACCCACCAAATTTGGACTCGGTAGCATGCTGTCATCTGGAGTTATAGCTGTTTAAAGGCCAGCCAATAGGAAGACTTTGACAACCAGTTGGACGTGTGGCCAATGAGAGGAGAGGAGAGGACCACACAGTGTTAAACAGTGTAACCTGCACTCTTAACCGGATCTGTACGTTTTTGTTTTTTTAAATGGGTTTGAATGGGGGACTAAAAGGGGGCGTGGCTAGGTGGTTGGGGGTCCCCTGACCCCTCTTTGATAACCAGTTGGACGAGTGGCCAATAAGAGGAGAGGAGAGGACCTCAGACTGTTAAACAGTGTAACCTGCACTCTGAACCGGATCTGTAAAGGTTTTTTTTTAACATGGGTTTGAGTGGGGGACTAAAAAGGGGCCGTGGCTACGTGGTTTTGCCGATTACGTCGCCGTGGTATTGCGAAACGGCTAGAAAAGTAATAGCCTGGTTGGCCCGGTCGTTCCGCACGTTTTGATGTATACATTGCCAGGGACGTGTAAACCGTGTGGGAGGAGTAGCATTTGGGGCGCCGCGTGCAGCCGAAAGGGCCGGGGTTTCGTAGTTTTTTGCGAATAACGTCGCAATGGTAATGCTTAACGGCAAAAAAACTTCCGAGCACACGATTCCCGGCCAAGCCGCACGTTTTGATGTATTTATTGCCGGGGTAGTGTAAACCGTGCAGCAGTTACGGATGGACAACGTTTTGCAAGGATAAATAAAACTTAAGTATGGCGGAATACAACAAGTGTTTTGCCATTACATGGCAGGCACACTTAATGATACAATATGTATTCCCAGAGTAATGTGTTATTAACCAACAGACCAAATTTGAATGGTGAAAAAATCGCAAAGTTTAGAAACTTATGTTTCAAAATGGATGAAATACAATGCAATATTTGTCTGGTCTCTCTGGTCTCTTGTCTCTGCCTTGGACTTTAGGGGCGTGTCCAGGACAGTATCTGAAGCCACGCCCCCTCAAGGAAGTATCTCTCGCCTCAGCTTCGTCGTGTGTGTGTGTGTGTGTGTGTGTGTGTGTGTGTGTGTGTGTGTGTGTGTGTGTGTGTGTGTGTGTGTGTGTGTGTGTGTGTGTGTGCCACGCCCACACGGAAGACAAGCGTTGCAGCCTGGTTGTAGCTGGCTGCTGTTGACTCGCCCGGTCTCATTCAAATCACAGAAGAATGGCTGCCCCAAATAGGTTCATTGGAAATGTACAGCCATACATGTTTGAGCCTCCAGAACACGAGGAACCAGATGAGATTGAGCAACCTCAAATTCAACCTCGTTCTCAGTCTCTAGGAGAATGGTGGGTTATCTTTTTCCCTACCATGATTACAAGTTATAAACTGTGCATGAGGGGCGGAGCTTCTGCACCGGATAACTGACTTGATGATAGTACAGTAGGCTCATTACATATTACAGTATCACCGTGGTGCATGATATTTTAATCCCGCCCACAATATATCACCCCATATTTTATTCAAAAAACATAAAGTGGTCTTATTCCATAACGCTGTAAAATAAAGTTCGTATTTTTTTCCAGGGTTTCAGCAATGACTATTTGACATGTGTTATATGTCTATAAACAAATATCTTAATTCACTTTACGTGCTCTTTAAGTATGGCGGAATACAACAAGTGTTTTGCCATTACATGGCAGGCACACTTAATTATGGCATTCGTAGTACTTCTCTTTTTTAAATAATAGTCCATTGCCTTGCATTTGCCCAATTTAATAATTTAAAAATAAGGAAGGATGCATGGATGTTTTAAATTACACTTTTGTTGTTGGTTTTCCTATTGTTTTCCTTTTGCGATGGACTGGTTGAGCGTGGGTTGTTGTCTTGCGTGAAATACGTGCCGACACCCGCAGTCTGTTGAGCAGCCTTTTGGAGTTTGAGATGTTTTTAGCTTTTCTCATGGTTGACCAGTGCCGATTCCCCCATGTTCCCAACATCAAATGTTTTGATGCATAACTTGCAGCCAGCTCGATTCGGGTCCGCTTCTCGCTTCTCGCTTTAGTCAGTCTTTATATTTTTCGTAAGCCACAAATTATTAAAAGCACATTTCCCAGGCATTGTGGATACTACTAGTTCAACCGATATAACTATTGAGTAATTGCTTACGCTTCATCACCGACGATTTACGTGTTGCTCTCAATAGTTAGGCTGCACTGGACAAGTTGGCGTCACGTGACAAAGGAACAGATCTACACGCTAACTACGCATCATGCTGCAACACGTTGTGAGCTTGTAGATCTGTTATTTTTGTCACGTCCAGTATACATTAGGCTGCAATCACGCAGCCTGTTCGGCGAAAAACTACTTAGGTTATATATTTTGTGTAATGTTATACATGTTTTGGAAAATGTTTTTTATTAACAAAATCAATAGCCAAAAACAATGCATAGCCAAAAAAAAATCCAGGACCCTTGATAATTTAATTTAAAAATATTTCCAGGAATTTCATGACCGTGGGGACCGTGTCTTTAACAAATCATTATGAAATCCAACAGTTTCTTCATTATGAAATCCAACAGGAAACTGATCCTTTAAGAGAGGAAACTCAAGTCAAACTGTGGATGCCACAAAAAGCCACCTACTTGGAGTGGAGTTAGCAGCCGCAGCAAAGACGAATACACTGCTGGGGGCCGGGGTGGTGCTACCCATGAGGGAGAACTCTGGCTTTGGAACCGCAGCAGCATCTTTGGGAGAACAAAACAAGTGTCAGAGCTTTTGAAGCAGAGCCAGATGTGCCAAATGTAGACAAGCCAAAGGCTGTACAAGACAAGACAAAACAACATCTTAACTGACTGGGTATAATGGGAGACTACAGATTCTTTAAAGTCCTACTGTGTAACATTCATTTTCGTCTTTTTTTGGCGACACCTCCGTTAGTTGTTGTCTGATTCTCAGAATTCAGTTTGAAACAAAAGTACCGGTCCAAAATGAATGCTGCAGCGTCCTAGCACTGACGTTATTTTGTTTTATTTTTGAGGTGAGAGAAACTTTCAGAAACCATTATGTATTTATTTTAAAAGGGATCAATACATTTCCTATGCCCGCATCATTTTGGCACGAGTGTCAGGGCAGACACTCTAGGACAAAAAACACCTTTACAGTATGTGGGGGTTATAGTGAAAATGGACCAGTGAAAGAGCATGTCAAAAATAACTTCACTGAAAAAGTTACACAGTAGGACTTTAAGACTGCCGTACTTTTTTCACAGACCATCACTTTGCTAATGGATTCAGACTCAGGTACTCATACTTCCAATGTAAGTATGAATACAACTTAGATGTATGTAACAATAGTTAAAAGATGATTATGTCGATACAAGGCTTTATATCGATCATAACCAGCAGGCAAGTGCTGTCTGTCCCCCAAGGGAGTGCACAACACATGCCACAAGCTTCCCCCACAGCGTTCACATCCCATTCAAACAGTACTGTATAACATAAAACACCATGGCAATTGGTACATTTAACCCTGTAAATAACCTTTTTCATACTATAGCACCTTACATTTATGTCATATACATAAAATGAGTACATAAATCTTACCCCCTAAGATACACTTGAACCCCAGCATCTCTATTCTGTGGGGAACAATTACCAAAAAATCTGATCTACAAGCTGACAATGACAAGCTTGTAGATCTGCTATTTTCGTCTTAGAGATGTGGTGTAAGTGGTTTAAGAGAATTGGTCAATTCCAAATATCATCAAAGTATTCTGTGGCACCTCTGGACTTGTGTCACGGCACCCGCTTATTGCCCCAGATGTGTGTAGCCAAGAAAACACATAGAATATAGAATGGTATAATTCCATTCCAAATTGTGTGCCAAATGTGCTAACTACGCATCACGCAGCAGCACATTGTGAGCTTGTAGATCTCACATTCGGTATACACATTTGCCGAACGGGCTGCATTCATGCAGCCCATTCGGCAAAAAAACGACTTATGTTACATATTTTGTGTAATGTTATACATGTTTTGGAAAATGTTTTTTATTAACAAAATCAATAGCCAAAAACAATGCATAGCCAAATATTTTCCAGGACCCTTGATACATTCCAAACCTTTTCCAGGACTGGAAAAAGCTTTTTCTAATTTCAAAATATTTCCAGGAATTTCATGACTGTGGGGACCCTGCATCAGTCTGCTCCTGTTCAAATATCTCCAGTTGCCTTCTGACTTCATCAATCCATGTTTACTATGATGGCTGGTTAGAAAAACAAGAAACACATTTAAATCTCACCTCTCTTTGATATCTCTGGCCAAGTTGTCTTCAGGATGTTGTCTAGTTGGTCTCTCAGACCAGACACCACATCAATCACATCTGTGAAGGACCTCACAGGACAGATGACCACACTGGGTGAGACTGGAGATCCACTGGAACTGGAGAGAGACTGGAAACTCTGGAGAGAGACAAGTAAACCAGTATAGACAGGGATGGAAGAACATTAAACCAAGAGATCAATAAATTGGTACATTGAGAGACACACACACACACACACACACACACACACACACACACACACACACACACACACACACACACACACACACACACACACACACACACACACACACAGTAAAACTGTACACAAACTATCAGTAAAAGTTCTCTGTAATAAATGATGATTTAATGTGTCTCTAATTCTCATGCAAATAATTGCGATTAACAATGTGATTGTGTTTTTGGCATTGAGCATATAAATCAAAATATACATTTCTTTTCCAATCTATGAACACAAATTGTACAGGGCAGATATTGAATAATGTTATACTTTCAAAATATTTGACAAAATAGTGGAAATAGACAATCTACAAGCTCAGAAGCTGATCTTGTAGATCTGCTATTTTTGGAAAATGTTTACAATTATGACAATTGTGGAAAATAATTGTGATGATCTCAAATAATTGTGATTAGGCAATTATGTAATACTTGTGACAGGCCTAATTCTGACAATGTTATTGTGGTCTGTACAACTACTGTATCTAGCAACAATATTAGTATTAGTAACTACCAGCATTAATAATGTCATGTTGTGTAATATACTATGATGTAATGTAATGTAATAATAATATGACATGATGGAATGAGATGAAATATGAAGCTGATTTCTCCTAAATGAGTCAAAACCAAACAGTAAAATGCCATGTGTGGAACCTGAATGAAAGTGATGATGTCATCAGTGTTGGACAGCTCCTCCAGGTCAGCATGTCTCCTCTCCAGCTGCTCCATGTGGTCCTCCAGCTGCCTCAGGAGAGCCTCAGTCTGAGCCACTGCAGTCTGCTGCTGATCTCTGATCAGTTCTTTAAGCTCACTGCGTCTTCTCTCAATGGAGACCATCATCTCACTGAAGATCCTGTCACTGGCCTCCACTGCTGCTTCTGCAGAGCTCTGCTTCACACACACACACACACACACACACACACACACACACACACACACACACACACACACACACACACACACACACACACACACACACACACACACACACACACACACACACACACACAGTGTTATCCTTGACATGAAAAGGTGTTGAGCACCACTGATATAGCAATATATGTTTTTCAGAAATACATTTTTTAGGATCGGCCTCAGGACATCAGCTACAGTATTTGAAAATAGCCGTTCTACAAGTTCCCAACACATGGCGAATGCATCGCGGCGCGTTGTGAGTTTGTAGATCTGCTATTTTCTAATATTCGTGAGAGAATGTTAAAAATAATGAATCATTTTGAAACATTTTAACAACACTAATCTTATATGTGGGCTGCTGGCATAAAATATTTTCAAATGGGGGTCTGCAGCCAAATACATATTAATTGGTTTATAAGAACCACCTCTTTAGTGCTTCTGATGACACAAGGCACTGTCTCATCCATATAGCATCACAGTAAACACAAGAACAAGAACTATTATCATAATATCAGCTCACGTTCAGGGCCTCCATGACCTGTCTCAGGTCTTTAAGCTCCTTCTTTTTCTCCTGGATCTTCTGCTGGACTTCCTCCTGAATTGTCACCAGCTGTTTCTGCAAGAAACAGGAAGAGACAGTTTGTCTTGTAAACAAAGTACATTTAACTTAGGATACCAATTCTATCCAATCAGGATGCAGGACAAAAACAAGTGAGATTTGAGACAGTTTAGTTTGGATCCACATCTTAAACCAACTGTGTAACTTCTCCAAAATACAGGGGCAAGATTAATGGACAAAAAATATGATTGATGAAAAGTTATCAATCGCGTCTGTTTTTCATTGGGTCCAAAAGGAGTGTACTTAATCCTTCAATACTTTTTATTGTACAACACCCTGATTTGTGACATGGTCATTTAGTTCTGCTTCTGTCTTTAAAACATGATCTCTCTCATGATTTGTCTTCAAGTGATCGTGGTCCTACCTGTTTCTCTGCCTTCTCTGCAGCAGCTGACACCGTGTCATGGCCCTTATGTTCATCCATGAGGCACTGATAGCAGATACACTGGCGGTCTGTGCGACAGAACACCTCCATCAGCTTGTCATGACTGGAGCACATCTTCTCCTGCAGTTTGTTGGTGGCTGGGACCAGCTTGTGCTTCTTCAACACAGGAACATTGTAGTGAGGCTGGAGGTGAGTCTCACAGTAAGAGGCCAGACACGCCAGACAAGACATGAGAGCTTTGTGACGTCTGGCTCCGGTGCAGAAATCACAGGCCACGTCTGCTGGACCGGCGTACAGCAGAGCAGCAGAGACAGAAGACTGCTGACCTCCTGTACTGCTCAGCTTCATCACAACCTGGAAGTAAAGAGAAGAGGAGGGGAGGTCACTCACTGATGACAAATACAACACAGTCATTGTGAGGTTCATGGTGATAAACACAGTGAGAAATTACAGGTCAGTTCATCTGATAATAATGGTAACATTATCTGAAAACTGTGGTTCTGAACTTTGCATTCCATAAAGTTGATTGCTTTACAGTCTGTGGTAAAACATTTACAATGTAAGCGTTTAGCAGACACTCTTAATCACTAGAAACCACCATGTATCTGCTATTATATTTGCCTACAGTGAATGCCATGGCAAGAATAGGGACGCTAGAGTTTAATGATTAACCAGTGACTAACAAGTCAAAGATCAGAGTAAATTACCCTAGTCAACAAAATGACAGCATAAGGTAAGTATGTAGACTGCAAAGAAACTAAGACACCATCAAACCTAGTATCTGTTTAAACCAGTGGTTCTCAAACCTTTTCATGTCAAGGACCCCCAAAGTAATGGCCACGGACCCCCATATGGAAACATTTTGTGCCAGGGACCCCCATACAAGATTTATGTAGGTAAAGTTTCAAAAAAGAATATTGCATATCGCATTGCGATGCATTGTGAGCTTGTAGATCTGTCATTTTCAAGTACTGTAGCTGATGTACTATAGGGTTACAGTGGTTAAACAGACTGTGATACTCTTTTAAAACATTTTGTTAGGGACCCCCTGGAACCCCCTCATGGACCCCTGGGGGTTCCCAGACCCCACTTATGAGAACCACTGGTCTAACAGTTCTTAGTATTTGTGGACATTATCAACATACATAACATAATGTGTAGTAAGTAAGCAACATATAGTATAACTACCATCTATCACAATAGTCAACAAGGAGTTTTGTGTATCAGAACATGTAGTTTAATGTGTGGTTGTAACTTGTAAGGTCATCTCACCTCAGCCAGCATGGTGTTCTTCCTCAGAACAGGTCTGGGACTGAAGCTCTCTCTGCACTGGGGACAGCTGTAGACTCCAGTCTCCTCATACTGGTCCCAGTAACCCTCAATACAGCTTCTACAGTAACTGTGTCCACACTGTAGAGCCACTGGTTCCTTTAGAAGGTCCAGACAGACAGGACAACAGAACTGGTCCTGGTCCAGATCACATGTCTGTTGCTTCTCCTGCTGTTCTGCCATTTGACTGACAACCACACTAACACTGAGAGAAAACACACACTTTGGTTTACTCTGAAGAGCTAGACTGAGCTGAGAGAGATAACAACAGCTCTGAGTTTCGTTTCTTCAGAAGGAAAGTAGGAGAGACAAAGGGAGGGACTTCCTGGATGTTTGCAGCAGGCAGTGGTTTTAAAGGGGACTCCCTCTTTCATTGGTGTGTCGCCCAGGTTGCGCCTAAACCTTGGCCTAACCTGTAAATTCACAAAAACGATGCCTATTAAAACCAAACTTTTACCTCACAAACACTATGCCTAACCCTAGCCTTTAACCTCACAGAAAGTATGCCTAAAACCTCCTAACCTCAAAACGAGAGTTAACATTTGGGGTGTGGGGTTAAGCACCTTTATTTTCAATTTGTACATGTTTGGAGTGTCTACGGGGTATAGTGCTGAAAGTCCCTGTGTCCATGGGGGGTGAACCCTACAGCTCTCGTAGATTGAAAACGTCAGAATCATAAATACGTCTACGAGAGTTGTATTCTACAGCTACATTCTCACACTAAACTACACTATAATTTCCCCTCCGCGTGTAAAAGCCTGGTGACACGAGGTTACAAGTAGAAGATTATTGGGGGTATTTATTTATTAGGGGTAGAGAACGGCATAACATGTTGTATTTGTGTCAAATATCTCGACTTTCTCACTAGTTTCACACGGACCACATTCTCTCCACTTCCTCCAGTGAGCACACGTATGAAAATGACACACGGGTGACATCTGGTGGACAATTCGGGTGATAGCGGTCCTTATTGCTGTCATTGCTTGTCATCTGCATTACCTTTTGTCCTCTCAATGCTGGAGTTGCACCTGAAGGGTTCATGGAATTACTCATTGTGTGTGTTATTTCAGTAAACAAGATTACGTTCCTAGTACTGATTAAGTGAGAGAAATGCCAGCAGCATTGTCTAATTGAACGAATGAATTCCATTCAGTATTGTGACCTCAGTAGGGGACACGTGATCTCATGGCCACACATGAACAAATGTAAGCTGGAGTTCAGTACACTTGTCATTGGAAGAAAACTGGATTTTGCTCAAATTCATCTTCTGAGTTGCCTGATACTGTATCCGATACTGTAAATGTTTTAATAATCAGATAAGTCTGCCATAATTTTGAAATATGTATTTCCCAAATTCCCAGGGAATCAGTTTTTGAAATATAATTATTGGTCTAATTCTCATTGAATATCAACATCCGAGATATATTTTGTACAATTTGGTCCCAATTTGGTCCTTCCTAGAAATGTAGTGGAGACAAACGTACAATAATTCTATTTGAAATGTAGCAGCGTGAAAGTCATCAGCTGGAAAAAAAAACTAAAACAAATAATAAATACTCCAAAAATGTACTTAAGTTCAGCACTCAAGTAAATGTACTTAGTTGCTGTCAAGGGCCGCTTAGCTGAGAGACAGATGAAGCAGGGACCCCCACTGCATATTGTATACAATTGTGTTGCAGATTAAACGTTTTCATATATATCTTCATAGACTTGTTAAGACATCAGTGTTGTGTAAATTTATGTTTTTCTATCCATCCATCCATCCATCTATCCATAGATAAATGAGCTTGTAGATCTAACCTTTTTTTCAACTTTAATGAGTCATTAGTGGCATGCATGCCAAAGCTGTCATTCGTGATTCATCTTTTACAGTTTACAGTTTAGGCATTTAGCAGACGCTCTTAATCCAGAGCGATTTACTGTAAGCAAGGACACAAGATAATACATCATAATACATCAAATACAAACAAAAACAGTAATCTAATAATAAAGTAATACATAAGTAAACCAATAATCTAATAATAGCTAATATATAGGTAAATCAAGAACCTATCACCAGCCTACATTGAAACTATACACACTATAGCAACGTTTTCAGGCCAAGGACCCCCTAGCTGAGAGAGAGATGAAGCAGGGACCCCCTACACTATATTGTATAAAATTGTGTTTCAGATTAAAGTTTTTTTTTTTACTTAGTCTGCTCTTTTTTCCCTCTACACCTATAGCCTCTTTGCCAAAAATAGCCGATCTACAAGCTCTAAACGCCTCGCAGCACGAGGCGTTGAGAGCTTGTAGATCTGCTATTTTCGGCAAATGTTCCCCTCAGAAAAGGAATTCTAGGGTTCAAGTGGTTAATGCAAAAAAACGAAATCCTATCACACAAAGATTTGGCGGACCCCCTATAGTAGCTCTGAGGACCCCCTAGGGGCCCCAGACCCCCTGTTGAAGACCCCTGCACTATAGGATAGCATCTGTCTACATAACATGCTATTTTAGTTACATTTTAGCCGATGCATAATCCTGCAAGGCAGTCAAGGCTGGGGCAAGTGCTACGGGCTGAGGTAGAGTCTGAAGAGACAGAAACATTCTTCAAACTGAAACACTCATAGAGGTTGCAGCCACAGTGCCCACATTTATTCTGAAAAACAAGTCAGTGTAAATGGAGTAAAGTTAATGAGATTATAATAATGTTAATAATTATTACCTGATGGTCTCAAAGTCCTGTATATGAATTGAAACATTTGTTCATTTTGCCAAATAAGTTGCGATCGTGTAGATCGGCTATTAGTATTACATACATTACAGAAGCTTTTTTTTATTTTTTTATATGCCAGGTTTTAAGTGTTTAACTGTTGAAGCCCTATTGGACTCCAATGTTCCTACTTTCAAAATGGGAGAAAAATAAGTAAAACACAAAAAAAAGGAGTGGAAGGGGGAAGGAAATAGAAAAAAACAAACATTGTTCATCATGTTAAAATATATATTTTTATAAGCGATTAAATTGATTAGGTTGATTAACTGTTTCACCCCTTTTGACACATTGAGGAGTAAGACCTTAGTGGTGGTTCTCAAAATACTGGGGACCCCCCAAAATAATCATATTTGAACTGGGGACCACCCACCCTGACAAGCACTTGGATTGTAGGAGTTGAGGCATTACATTTTGTTTGACTTATATATTGTGAAATATTGTGAAAATAGCAGATCTACAACCAGGCGTTGTGAACATGATCGGCTGTTTTCAGAATTTTTGCCTCTTTCTCAGGTAATATATTTCTCAGGAACACAATGGATTGATCGATCATGATGGTGTAGTATACTGTACACATCTTTCTTACACATGATTTATCTAGAAGAGAAAATCTGTTGAAGAATCTGTTGAATATCTAGTATGTCTACCATGTCTTACACAGCTCTGCTGTATCTCCATAGTCCCAAAGCATTATCGCTGGATAGAGAGGTTGTGTGAACGTGGTTTGAACTGTGTGTAGGAGGGTCATTGTGTCAGAAACACCGTAGAAGGCCAGAGTACCTGCCTTGTGATCCAGGTACACCCCCACTCTGGAGGAACGAGGCCCTGACACTTTAGTGTCAACATTGTTGTGTTTGAAACAGTATTTTCTATCAGAGTACAGTAAACACCAGGATTTATCATTAGATCCAAAGTGGGTTTGTCTGCTGATGTCTTTATAACAGACTGCTGTACGAACCGCTCTACCACTCCACTCTACTTCCCAGTAACAACGTTCAGACAGACCCTCTGTACACATCACCTGAGAGAAATTATTAAATCTCTCTGCATGATCAGGGTAAGGCTGTTGTTGATGTGTAAAAGTCACCTTCCTTTGCTCCTCTGACAGGGAGAGATATTTGCTTATTGTGTTCATGTCCAGAGACAGAGGAGAGGAATCTGTGAGAACACACGACAAAAGAACAAAGAAGAAAAGGTCTCTCAGATCATTAGAGCTTTAAATAACAACATATCAGAATGAAACTTCAACGTTCAGAACCTGCATCAACATGGACTCACATTGTAAAAAGTCCTTTCTGGTCTGAGGCTCCTCTGGATGTAAAACATCAACTGGAGACACAAGAAAACAGTAAAGTTCAAATATCTCCAGTTGCCTTCTGACTTCATCAATCCATGTTTACTATGATGGCTGGTTAGAAAAACAAGAAACACATTTAAATCTCACCTCTCTTTGATATCTCTGGCCAAGTTGTCTTCAGGATGTTGTCTAGTTGGTCTCTCAGACCAGACACCACATCAATCACATCTGTGAAGGACCTCACAGGACAGATGACCACACTGGGTGAGACTGGAGATCCACTGGAACTGGAGAGAGACTGGAAACTCTGGAGAGAGACAAGTAAACCAGTATAGACAGGGATGGAAGATCAATAGATTAGTACATTGATCACAATTGGTGGAGTTGAGCTGATGTCCTTGTTGTTCAACCAGTTAACACGCGCGCACACGCACACTCTCTCTCACACACACACACACACACACACACACACACACACACACACGAGACTTGATGAGTCTTGTGACCTGTGTTTCATGTCACCCAGTCAGTCGAACTGTAAACAAACTATCAGTCAAATTTCTCTGTAATAAATGACGATTTAATTTGTCTCAAATTCTCATACAAATAATTGCGATTAACAAATGAGATTGTGTTTTAGACATTAAACATATCATTACAAATATATTTCTGTTCTATATCTGTTTTATACTTTCTAAATATTTTACAAGATAGTGGAAATAGACAATCTACAAACTCAGAAGCTGATCTTGTAGATCTTCAATTTTTTGGAAAATGTTTACAATTATGACAATGGTAGAAAATAATTGTGATTAGGAGATTATGTAATAATTGTGACAGGCCTAATTCTGACATTGTTATTCTGACATATTACAAATGTACCCATTTGTAATATGCCATGTAATATACTATGATGTAATGTAATATAATATGACATGATGGAATGAGATGAAATATGAAGCTGATTTCTCCTAAATGAGTCAAAACCAAACAGTAAAATGCCATGTGTGGAACCTGAGTGAAAGTGATGATGTCATCAGTGTTGGACAGCTCCTCCAGGTCAGCATGTCTCCTCTCCAGCTGCTCCATGTGGTCCTCCAGCTGCCTCAGGAGAGCCTCAGTCTGAGCCACTGCAGTCTGCTGCTGATCTCTGATCAGTTCTTTAAGCTCACTGCGTCTTCTCTCAATGGAGACCATCATCTCACTGAAGATCCTGTCACTGGCCTCCACTGCTGCTTCTGCAGAGCTCTGCCACACACACACACACACACACACACACACACACACACACACACACACACACACACACACACACACACACACACACACACACACACACGATGTGTGTTAAAATGATTCACATTGTTCACGATTTTTTGGAAAATAGTAGATCTACAGACAGATCTGCTATTTTTAAATAGCCGATGATTCTAATTATTAGATATTTCAAAATAGGTTTTACATATTTTGCCGTTTTAGATATTTGACTTGTTAGTAAGCATTTTTTTTGTTTTTGTTAGGCTTAAAGTAGGTATGGTATATTTTTTTTGTTTATTTCTGTATTTTGTAATGTTTGTATTGTTGTGTTGTTTATGTGGGGACTACTGATAGAAATGAGCTTTTAGCTAAATCTGGCATGTTTACATGAGATCATGATTTGCTGATTCATTTCACTTTCATGTATGGAATGTTCATTAATGTGCATTGTCGAAAGAAAGAATGAATGAAACTCTTATTAGTTGCATTGCTTCTGTAGAACTTTGTGGGGAATAAATTCAGTCACAACATAAGTATTGTTGGCCATTCCAGAAGTTCCATGATATGATGGATTGTTTGCTGTCACTGTTCTTTACCGTCATTCTGGGTACTTTATTGCAGTGGTTCCCCAGTGGGTCCCCAGCAAAATTAATTAATATAGCATAAAAATCAGTTTAACCAACCATAATCCAACATCAGCTATTTGAAAATAGCCGTTCTACAAGTTCACAACACATTGCGCCACGTTGTGAGCTTTAGATCTGTTCATTTCAAAAAATCTTCAGAGAATAGACATTTTGCAAAACACAAATTAATGTGTGGGTTGCTGGCACACAAATATTTTCAAATGGGGGTCCACAGCCAAATACATATTAATTGGGGGTCCTTGACATGAAAAGGTTTGAGAACCACTTCTTTAGTGCTTCTGATGACACAAGGCACTGTCTCATCCATATAGCATCACAGTAAACACAAGAACAAGAACTATTATCATAATATCAGCTCACGTTCAGGGCCTCCAGGACCTGTCTCAGGTCTTTCAGCTCCTTCTTTTTCTCCTGGATCTTCTGCTGGGCTTCCTCCTGAATTGTCACCAGCTGTTTCTGCAAGAAACAGGAAGAGACAGTTTGGCTTGTAAACAAAGCACATTTTCAAGTCGGGATACCAATTCTATCCAATCAGGAGACAGAGAAATCATAGAGAATACAGGGTAAAAACTGAAATTGGAGACAGTTTAGTTTGGATCCACATATCATCTTAACCCATTTAGACCTGGAACACCTATATGTTATACAAACAGGGAACACCTCTGTGTGTAATTGTTGCTCTATATATATATATATATATATATATATATATATATATATATATATATATATATATATATATATATATATATTGTTTTTTTTTTCTTTCCCCAGAAATCTTAGGTCAAGATTTAACGCTTTCATTGCCATGGACTGGAATTCCCGTCCAATTCTGCCAATGGCTCACCTTGCCACGGATGAGTTTGGACTGGTCTGCTGAGACAGAAGACTGCTGGCCTCCTGTACTGCTCAGCTTCATCACAACCTGGAAGTAAAGAGAAGAGGAGGGGAGGTCACTCACTGATGACGAATACAACACAGTCATTGTGAGGTTCATGGTGATAAACACAGTGAGAAATTAGTAACATTATCTGAACACTGCGGTTCTGAACTTTGCATTCCATAAAGGTGATTTCTTTGCGTTGTTGAAAATGTACAAGTTAAGCATTCAGCAGACGCTATATACTTCAATAGAAGGGGTCCCTCAGGTCTATACTTGGCCTCTCCTTTGTCCTCTAGACTATTTCACCAAATCTTTTTGCTGAAATTGACAACCTACAAGCTTATAGATCTGCTGTACGTCCGCCTACTATGACATGGCCCGGCCGGTAATCAAATTATTGGCTTTGGAAGGAATGCGAAATCTGCATGATTTCAAGGCTTCATGGGGTGAGTAATGGATAGAAAACTAGAAAAAGTGCTCCTCGGAGCACAGGTCTCCGCCAGGTCAGGTAGGTTATTGTGGGCCAGCAATGTTAGGAACTCACCAATCAGGATGGAATATGAAAAATTGGACGGCCTGTTATAGCGCCACCATGAAGGTCATTACACACCGGCGATTATGCGAATATACGCAAAATTCGGACTCGGCCCGAATAAATAAAAGACGCTTTTTCGCTCCGCGAAACTGATGTGGAAGCTTGCATTGACTTTATAAGGTTTTAAAAACAAACGTATTATTCGCATGAAAAAAATCGCCCCCCAGTGTGTAAGGACCTTGAGGCTGATTTGATAAATTTCAAGTGTTCATGATTTGAGGCACTTTGTTCAAAACTGAGCACTGCTGCAAACTTTAGAAGCCAATTTTAGCCAATCAGAATGGAATATGAAAAATCTAAAAGACACTAAGACAGTTTAGTGTAATGACTATAGAGATACTGTGTACCGATTGGCGGGATTTTGGGGCAAAATCTGTAGGAGTACTGTCAAACAATGTGTTTTGCACAAATCGGCCCCCTGGTGGTACTATAAAAGGCCCTTGTGAAACATTTGGGGCAGAGGTTCTGCTCTGGCATCCAGGGAGTGTGTGCACAGTTTCTCTGCGATCAAGTCAACGGTGCCGGAGATTAGCTGTACACAGACAGAATGACACGCACGGACGGACGGACGGACAGGGTGCAAAACATACTCTCTCAATAAGTAATTTTTTGGGGTGAAATGCTCCTTTAAGTAGACTGCAAAGAAAAACAATAGTCCTTCAAAGTAACTAGGATACCAGGTAAACATAAACATCTATAAATAACATGCTTACCATTTGTGGACAAGTAAACAATGACATTTAAATAACAATGTGAACAAGTAAGCAACATAGTAGCCTAAATCAGGCCACAAGAACTACAAGAAGTTTGTTGTAGCAGGAAATATAGCTTAATGCATGTTTGCATCTCACCTCAGCCAGCAAGGTGTTCTTCCTCAGAACAGGTCTGGGACTGAAGCTCTCTCTGCACTGGGGACAGCTGTAGACTCCAGTATCATCATACTGGTCCCAGTAACGCTCAATACAGCTTCTACAGTAACTGTGTCCACAGTGTAGAGTCACTGGTTCCTTTAGAAGGTCCAGACAGACAGAACAACAGAACTGGTCCTGGTCCAGCTCACATGTCTGTTGCTTCTGCTGCTGTTGTGCCATTTGACTGACAACCCACACCCACACTGAGAGAAAACACACAACACTTTGGTTTACTCTGAAGAGAGACTGAGAGAGAAAACAAACAACACTTTGGTTTACTGGGAGAGAAAACCATAGGAGAAAACACAACAACAGCTCTGAGCTTCCTTTCTTCTGAAGAAAAAAGGGAGAGGCCCATGGGGGGAGGGACTTCCTGGATGTTTGCAGGAGGCACGGCAAGGCAGTGGTTTTAAAGAGACAGTAGCACAAAGAAGAGGTTCAGCTTGTGGTTGAACGTTGTACAGCTGATTCACACCAACATCACTTTGTGCCTTGCTGCGAGCTTGTATATCTGCTATTTTTTTAAAGGTTTTTTTTATAAAATTGGCACAAAAAAGTTTGAGAACTACTTCTCTATTATTTAGAAGGCATTTGTAGAATAGGCCTCAGGTCTTAACGGGTTGAAACATCTTTAAAATAGTCAAGCATTAGTGGTGGGATGGCTCACCATGACTACAGTACAATATTGAAGATAAATGGTAAATGGTGCATTTTATATAGCGCTTTTGCCAAAGCGCTTTACATAGACTGTGCATTACATTCACCCATTCACACACATTCATCTACAGTGAACAGTGAACAATAACGTTCCTAATTCCTATATACGGTCATTTGGTGACCGTATATAGGAACTAAACTTTGTGAAGTATTCTTCATAATTCAGATAACTGTCCTCTTCTTTTTTTTGCCCTATCCACTTTAGAATATACTAACGGAAATTTCAAGAAGGGACAAACGGACAATCTCACAACACATATGACATATCTATTTCAGGGGTTCGGGTTCCTAAACCTCTTCAGTTCGAGACCCAAAAGATAAATGTAGTGCCAGACTTTCATCAATTCATTATGAATTGACCACCTACGCACTATTTTATAGTGAAAAGAAATTGTGAAAATAGACAATCTACAACTTAAGGTTACAATGCTTGACCCTTTTCTCTCTACATGGCTCTGGGACAGACTAAATGGCAGCTCAACAGTTGTGCTGGTTACTAACAATTAATGGAACAAATCAATTGAATCAATTATTAAAAAAACATGAATAATAAATAATTTTATAAAATGCATGACTGCTGTGTGACAAAGTACAAAATAGGGCAGAAGTGGTTAATCTATTTGTTGGTTTATATTTCTTTACGGGCTTCTCCGTTATTCGATCAATCGAAAAAGTTATTCATAGAATAATCGGTAAACAAAAAACGTATCAATAGTTATAGCCAAAGACACAAATTAGCATCTTCCACTGGGGAGGGCAGAAATCATTAGTGTAATCACCTAGTGTTGGTTTGGAATTTAAACGTGAATACACTGATCTCTGTGGCAAATAACGGAACAACTTTGTGACAGTTATATTCTATAAAGACAAAAGGCTTTCATCAGCTGTAGTTTATTCTTCAACAACATTAAATGTTTGTTCCATCTCAAACCAAGCCTCAGTGTCCCATTAGCCAAGAAACATCTTGTTGTCAATGCCATCCATACACTACTAAACTTTGAGAAGATCTTGAAAAGACTTTTAAACAACTAAAGTCTGACACCCTCTCATATTAGAGGACTTTTCAAAGACTTCATGTTTCAATCTTCTTTGAGATTATTTCCCATCATGAGAGAAGTGGAGGTGGAGCACTGCACCGCTGCGGCATAGACGCAACTACGGTAATGTTTACCTTCCTGTTTGGTGCTTGAGAAAGAGCGCAACTACTGGTTGTGGACAACGTTTGAGCCATTGAACTTCAGTCTTGACTGTCAAGACTTGCAATAAAATCAAACACGTTTGACAAGCACTAGGAATTGTAGAAGTTGAGGCATTCAATTTAGTTTGACTCGGTTCCACAGATAAATATTGTGAAAATAGCAGATCTACAAGGTCACAACGCCTCGTGTTGCGAGCCGTTGTGAGGTTGTAGATCAGCTATTTTCATAATTTTTACTTTGTTCTTGTATAATTTGACAATTTGGCCAATGTTTGACCAGTTTTTATAGTATAGTTTGTTGATGCAGTAGGGGTCTTTTTTCTTTTCTTTCTTTCTTTTGCGATATTAAAAAAAAGTCTTTAAAGTCCTTCAATTGTCACTTCACTGTCCTCTGGGGACCCCCCCAAAATCGACTCCCGACCCACAGGTTTTGAACCACCGGCATACAGGGTTCATGGCTGGGTATTTGCTCCAGTTCTGGGCTGTGAGGTTGAAGGTTGGGTTCTGTGGAAGCGCAGCACAGACAGTCTCTCGTTGCCAGCTCTCCTAGACAGACATGAGACGCCCGTAAGACCAGACTCCTCCAGTAGAGAGATGATCTCCTCTGGTGAAAAAGAAAACCAAGACTTTAACCTCCTGTGCATGTAGTACAAAGTAGTCCCTGTGCTGCATGATTCAATTCTATTGAAATCCATTAAGACCTGAGGCCGCTTCTAAACATTTTCAAAATCCTACAAAAATAATCGGAAAAAAATATATAAAGAATATTTTTCACGATTTTTCAAAAATAGCAGATCTACAAGCTCATAGCGCGGCACAGAGTGCTGCGCTATGAGCTTGTATATCTGCTATTTTTGAATAGCCAAAGAAATCTAAAGTGACAGAGATACGTTCCAGGTCTAAATGGGTTAAAATCCATTAAGACCTGAACTTTTTCGTAATATTTTTTTTTCAAACACTTCCAAGACTTTTCAAATATTTTCATAAATAGCAGATGTACAAGCTCAAGCTCACAACGCGGCACGAAGCGAAGCGCTGTGAGCTTGCCTTGTATATCTGCTATTCTTGAATAGCCAACGCCAAAATCTAAAATGACAAGAGATGCTTTCCGGTTTTAATGGGTTAACATTGTCACATGAACAACACAAGACTGAATGACAAGGTACATTTGTAATCTGTATCAGCAGCGGTAGTGGTAGTGGCAGCGGTGGCCTAGTGGTTAGAGGGGCGGCCTTGATACCGGAAGGTCCCTAGTTCGATTCCCCAATTCATCACATCAATCATGAATCACCGCTGAATAGCCCTTGAGCAAGGCTTCCATGCAGGGTCCGGCTGGAAACAAGCTTCGTGCTTAGTCCGACACCCTGGGTAAACAACAAACTTTGCTTTGCTTTGCTTAGCATTGTTGTATTATATTTATAAGGGATAACAATTCTTATTACTTTGTGTGTTTTTGAAAATCTGACCTTTAACCACTTAATTTTTATAAAAGTCATTGTCCATGGTCCCCCACTTGGTTAATCTATACAGCCAATCGGCTTTGCCAAAAATAGCAGATCTACAAGCTCCCATCATGCTGCAACATATTGCGAGCTTGTATTGCGATCTATTTTTGCCAAATGTTCACCCATTATGACAAGCCCAAACCAGGGATGCTAGAGTTCACAAGGTTAATAGACCATACACATTTTTCCCCCTTTTAAAAAAAAATAATCCTCCCATTTTTAATCCTAACTTTCAGGTGATAAACCACCTTCAAATTCTCTGCTTCTCTGGCTGATCTTCACATCCACATGAAGAAGTGTTGGATGTTTAAATTCCGTCAAACCTTCTCCAGGAACTACATTTATTTTGGGCAGGCCTTTTCAAATTGATCCATGCATTTAACTTTAACTGTGTTAGATAGATTCCCTAGCTAAGTTCCAAGTCTCATAGTCCTTGAACATAGAAAAAACCTCTGGTGCCAGAGATCGCCTTCATAGGAGAAATAATGTATTTTTATGCCTGCATCATTTCAATTATTTATGTCTAATCAAACCACAGCTGCTCTCTGCCTTGTCCTCATTCAATACAAAGCTTTCTTTGTTGGCAATGTCCCACCTTTTCCCCTCCTGAGGAGTCTGGTTTCATGCCATGTCTAGCACAGTGGCTTTCAAACTTATTCAATCTTTTGGGAAGTCAAAATCTCAAGGCAACACCTTGTATTCATAGTGAAAATAGCCTATCTGTGTGCCTTGAGCACCTGCCCTCCCAAAAGTCTGTGCATGATCCTGGCATGGTCCTTTAAAAAGGTCAGATATATTTCAATGCCAGTCAAAGTAATGAGAATATCCGTCCCTTCTTAATTACTTCAGAAATTGTGAAAATATGTACAATCTAAAGGCTCACAATGTGACGGGTTGTGGGCTTGGCTGTAGATTGGCTGTCCGTCATACTGTGCATAAATAAAATAGGAATTTTACGGATGGCAGCTTTTATTTGTTACGTATCCTCTGCTCCTTCCGGCAGATAATAAATTGTGCTTTGAGCTTCATGCAATACCTATTTTCAACCAGTAGGCGTCCTACTTGCCCACAGGATAAAAAGTAACTACAACCACCACAGTTATAGTTATATTGTATGGTATTAACATACTCATACAGATTAGGGCTGCATGTACTGCTTATTTTTCAAAGCATTTGTCTTTTCTTTTTTGAAGCACTGATTTTTTAATATTATTTTGTTTTAAGTTTTTTTTATAAATCTATTATCAACACATCAATTGGTGTTGCACACAAGTGTGAGAAAAAATGAGAAAATAACAGCTCTAAAAGCTCACAACGCATCACATCATAACATGTTGTGATCGTGTAGATCTGTTTCTTTACACTTTTGAAACACCTCATGTAATGACACGCCCAAAACAGGGATCGATTATTAATCAATTATTTTGGAAGTTATCAATGAAATTGATTGCGTTGTGAGCTTGTAGATCAGCTATTTTCACAATGTTTGTCTCTTTCTTAGGTAATATTTGACAATTTGGCCAATATTTACCTTTTTTGTATAGTTTGTTCATTACTTTTGATGCAGTAATGGTCAAAAGTAGTTGCACACACCCTGTTTACACTTATAGTGTATGTTGGTTTGTTTACTGTTGAGTGAGAAAACAATGTTGCACATTAAAGTCATCTAGGGGGCCCCCAAAAATCATTTTGTCACGACCCACAGGTTGAGAACCACTGCTGTAGACTAGAGCAGTGGTTCTCAAACTTTTTCACGTCAAGGGCCCCCAAATTGACACTTATTAGCCCGCGGACCCCCATTTGAAAAGATACGCCACGGACCCCCACAATAAGAGAATATGATTACGGCTCAAGCAGTGATTCTCAACCATTTGAATTTCAAGGACCCCCAGTTTGACATGCATTAGGCTACGGACCCCCATTTAATGGCATTTCAATCTCTGGGACCTACATTTATATTGTAAAATCAATGTTAATTTAACTCTGAGAGTGTACAAATGGAACAAAATGGACCCGTTAGGGTCCATTTGGTTCCATTTGTACACTCTCAGAGTTACAGACCCATAAGGGTCCATTTGGTTCCTAACTATCCATCATTTAGCTGGGGACCCCCTGGAACTCCGTCAAGGACCCCTGGGGGTCTCCGGACCCCACTTTGAGAAACAAATGGACTAGAGGACAGGAGGGAGGGGGGTCCAGCACACCCACCTGGATCATTCTCCGCTATGGTGATGAGGTAAAACAGGCCCTGATTGGACAGCAGCCGAGGCACCATGGGGAGAAACCTGTCCGTCACCTCTCTGCCCCGCCTCCCACCGGCCCAGGCGGCCTCTATGCCTTTGCTGCTGACCTGAAAACACATTTAAGAACATTATTACATCACCTGTTTGTCTCAAGGTCTGGCCCGGGGACCACCTAGGGGTCCATTGAAACATACGTCGTCTTAAATGATCTCATTGGTTTGCTGGTGAAATACTAATGGAATCAACCCATTAAGACCTGGAACGCATTTGAGCTAAAAAAAAACATTATTTTACACTTTGGCTATTCAAAAATAGCAGATCTGCTATTTTTGCGAAATCGTGAAAATTTGTGAAAATCTTTGAATATATATATTTTAAAGCGAACATTTTTAACTCAAATCTTTGCTTCTGGGGGTCCCTGGAACAACATATTTTGAGACGGGGGTCCGCGGCCAAATACATATCATTTTGGGGGTCCTTGACATGAAAATGTTTGAGCACCACTGATATAGAAACATACGTTTTTTTCAGAATACTGTTGGGATTTAGGAGAGAATCGGCTTCAGGTCTTAATGGGTTAAACTATTCCTCAGTTTGCTGGAGACATCCTCAAGAACCCCTAGGGGGGGGGTCCCTGGACCCCCTTTGAGAACCACTGCCCTCTATGTGACCCGTAACTCCCGTAGATAGAACATGACCGGACAGAGCTGCTGCTGACCTCTTCTGAAGGCGTGACCACGTAGGGAGGATTAAACATCAGAACGTCCACCTGTCCACTCAGCCTGGGCAGAAGACTCTCCACCTGCAGTACAGAACCATCACATAGCTTATAGAGCGTCGCAGTTCCCGCCCACTTCCTGGCGCCGGAAGTAAATACTCAATGCATTTTTCCCATTGACTTTTACAAAGATATTTATATCAATTAATTTAAGCCTAGAATCAAGCTATCCAGGATAGCGGTGAATCATGACCATAAAACGTTTGATTCTGGGAAAAAACTTTTTTGAAAACGGCAAAACAAAGGGTATTTATTAAATATAGTATATCATATCATTAAATATAAAATAAAATAAAATCACAGAAAAAAAAACGTTTTATGGTCATGATTCACCGCTATCCTGGATAGCTTGATTCTAGGCTTAAATTGATTGATATAAATATTTTTGGAAAAGTCAATGGGAAAAATGCATCGAGTATTTACTTCCGGCACCAGGAAGTGGCGGAACTGCGATGCTCTATAATACACCTACAGTCAGTGGTGGAAAGTAACTAAGTACATTTACTTAAGTACTGTAATTAAGTAAAATGTTGAGGTATTTGTACTTTACTTGAGTATTTCCAATTTCCAATGCTTTTACTTCTACTCCACTACATCTCAGAGGCAAATGTTGTTCTTTTACTCCACTACAATTATTTGAAAACTTTAGTTACTTTTCAGATATACATTATTACATTATAAAACATACATTAACCACTTTAGCCCTATTTTACACCTAGGCTATTTGAAAATAGCCGATCTACAAGCTCGTTATAGTAACGGAACCAGCCATAAAACGAGCATCACATCAAAGTGCCAGTGTGTGAGGAGGGTACAGTATTAATGCATTCATTACCAGGTCTGTAAGAACAGGCTGCAGAGATACGTTGTTGCAGCGAGCGGTCGTCTCTGTGCACTGTGCTGCAGCAGGGTTCAGGTCTGTGCACCTGCAGGAGACAAACAGGGAGTTTAAGTTCATTATTTGCAGAGAATGCCACAGGTACAAGTATACAGTTAACCCATTGAGACCTGAAGCCGATTCTACATGTCTCCTAAATCTCAACAGTATTCGGGAAAAACGTATGTTTCTATATCAGTGGTGCTCAATCTTTTTCATGTCAAGGACCCCCAAAATGATATGTATTTGGCCGCGGACCCCCATCAAAATATTTTGTTCCGGGGACCCCACAGAAGCAAAGATTTGAGTTAAAAATGTTCGCTTTAAAAAAAAATATATATATATATATTCAAAGATTTGCACACATTTTCACGATTTTTCAAAAATAGCAGATCTACAAGCTCATAGCGCGGCACTCGGTGCCGCGCTATGAGCTTGTAGATCTGCTATTTTTGAATAGCCCAAAGTGTAAAATAATGCTTTTTAGCTCAAATCTAAAAGTGAGACAGTTCCAGGTCTCAATATTAAGACCTGAGATACGATTCTACAAATGTCTTCTAAATCCTAACGGTTCTTTTGAAAAAAACATATGTTGCTACAGTATATATAGTATCAGTGGTGATATGGCCCAAAATGATATGTATTTGGCTGCGGACCCCCATCTCAAAATATTTTGTTCTAGGGGACCCCCCCTAGATTTGAGTTTAAAATGTTTACTTTAAAAAAATACATATAATTATATTCACGCTATGAGCTTGTATATCTGCTATTTTTAAATAGCCCACAGAAATCTAAAATGACACAGGATTCCATTCACTGGCCAGTCCTTTTTTCCTAGCGGTCATTATCCGTTGGCCCCTGGCCTGGGGGCCATTATTGCTGGGCTGCATTGATAGAACTCACAGGTATAACGCTGAGGATCCCACCACCGACGCCAGGAAAGCAGACACGACTCCTGAACCACTGCCCACCTCCACACACAGAGACGGGCTGCCAAAAGAAGAGAGATTGAATGTACAATATCACTACAAGTAAGACGCGCGAACGCTGGAAGCGAACGCAGCTCGAAAATAACAATAAGAAGAATAGAAAGGAATGAGCAATTACTTGCCATCCGGCCTGAAATATGCACAAATGACATGAAATTCTTAGATATCCCAATAGATGAACTCGTGTAGATGCTTGTAGATGTGTTTTTTTTTACTGTAGCTGCTATATTTATCTCAGAGGAGTGTAATTAGTCACCGAGGGCAGGCGGATTTCAGGCATGTTTTTGTTTTTGGGGCAAACTGTTCTCAAACTACGGCGTTTTCAACTTGCCATCCGGCCTGAAATATACAGAAATGACATGGAATTCTTAGATATCCCAATAGATGAACTCGTGTAGATGCTTGTAGATGTGTTTTTTTTGACTGTCGCTGCTATATTTTTCTCAGAGGAGTGTATTTAGTCACACTGTAGTGCATGCAGGCAATGACAGCATGAGTCACAGGGGGGCAGCCAATGAGAGCGTGAGTCACATGGGGGTGTGGCTGCACACATACTGCACACAGACAGACAGAGACACAAAGACAGCACGTTTTCATAGTATGCTTCCGCTGCGTTCGCAATTAACCTGAGCCTTGAGACAGGCAAACAACAACACCTGTCCTGTACAGTAGGGCGCAACTATCAATCGTTATTTTAGCGATTATTCTATTAACTGCATTTTTGATTATCATATCAAGTGTTTTTCTTTAATAGATTTTTTTGTATAATCGACTAAATCAATTGATGTGATTACCACCATGGTAATGGTGTCACACAAACAAACAAAAAGATTTATTATACTATTGCACCCCTAATCTGCAGTAAACTAGCACCAACACCTGAAGTTATTTGAGAGATTTCAAGGTAATATGATGCCCAACAAACCTGGGAAGATTATGCAATGCCGATGTCTGTTTTTCAAACCCCTCCAGACACTTTGGAAGACAACCAACAGTCCTTGGAGATTGCATTTTCAAAATACCTGAACCGTTTCATTCTAGGATGACACTGCTCGTATCCCCACCTGGCCCACCATGATATCAGATTGTCATGCTAATACATTCACCAGATCATTAAGCCAAGATGCAAGGCCGGCAACGCTTTAGATTTCTTTTGCTGGCAAAAAAAAGGTACAAAATCCTCTTGAAATCAGAGAGAAGGGGGGCGAGGACCCTTTTCAATATAGACAATTGTGATGGGTAAATAATACAGCTAAAGATAACAGGGTGAATGTGTTTTATGTTGGTGTTACTGTGTGAACTGCATGAACTGAGTAACTTCACAGAGTAACTTCACAATTCACGCTTATCACCTCTAGCCCAATAGTTTTGATTTGTTTGTTTACTTTCTTTAGGACGTTGAACCTCGTTCTAAACAGTACTGTAGACAGTAGAATATGTGTCACATTTTCCTTAACTTACCTGAACTGGTGGAGTGTGTGTGTGTGTGTGTGTGTGTGTGTGTGTGTGTGTGTGTGTGTGTGTGTGTGTGTGTGTGTGTGTGTGAGTGATAACCAACTCTATGACAATAATATACAGCAGGTGTCTTCAACAGGGGGTCCAGGACCCCTAGGGGGTCCTCAGAGTTACTACAGGGGGTCCGCAAAATCTTTGTGTGATATGATTTATTTTGTTTTACCTTAACCAC
>NC_139956.1:6814020-7054020 GCF_963454915.1 Gymnoscopelus microlampas
CTGGGACCTCAGTACGGGGCTGTGCTCTACCAGTGCGGTCGGTGGCCTCAAAAAAGTGTACGGGGTCTCGAGGGTGCCGGCGTCGGAGTGCGTGACTCAACGCATGTACTGTCGGGACATCATGAAGAAGTGTCTCGTTCCAGAGAACAGCTCCCACCGTGTCAACTGCATGAGAAATGAATTTCCCACAGTGTTGACAGACTGTGACCGGTGCACCTGGATTGAAGTGGAGTGACAATATTGACTGCAAGAGTCGCATATAACAGACCACACAACTTAAAAAGACACAAATACACACAAACACACACGCACAAACACACACTCTCACACTCACACACACACACACACACACACACACACACACACACACACACACACACACACACACACACACACACACACACACAGCCTCATCTTTCTTTTCTTTAAATGTATGTAACATGGGGTGGAACGAGCTTCCACCCCATGTTAGAGCGTCTCAAACCCTGCCTGTGTTTAAATCACGTTTGAAAACGCACTTGTTCTCCTTGGCGTTTGAAAATTCGGATTGAGAAGCAGCTGTTTTCCTCCAGGCATTGTGTCAAATGTTGTCCTGTTTTACTGTGTGTTGTTTTGTTTTTTTTGCTCTTGTTTATTTTATCATTTTGTTATTGAGTGTACAGCACTTTGGTTTCAACACTGTTGTTTTAAATGTGCTCTATAAATAAAGTGGATTGGATTGGATTGGATAATAAAGTCTTGCAGTTATTCTCGTGTGAGCGTGTCTTCTGTGTATTTCACTGTTTGCAAGAATTATTCTGTTGTAAAATGCAATGCAATGCTTGTTCTTCCGCAGCTGCATCTCCTGTCATAATGGGGCATGAACTTGACGTTCCTTATGGCACGGGACCTGGTCGACCACTAGTTGTGGTTGACCAGGTGTCGTGTCTTAATTCCTTTCTGACCACTAGTTGTGGTTGACCAGGTGTCGTGTCTTAATTCCTTTCTGCCAAGTCTAGCACTTTTGCATACTTAACCTTTTGTCGTACATGTCATCTGGGGTGCATGTGTGCTCAGGGGCCCATGTATGCTGTCGTTTCGTTTCCTGTGTGCCATTGATGGGAAATTATGGTACCTATTTTATCAGCATCCATTTTAAAGGTTGAATAACACTTTATATTTTTGGGCCCCTGCATATTCAAATGTCATGACAAGTGGATATTTCCACTTGCACGTGCTTAACTAAAAACATTGACAAAAAATACCTACGTGACAAAAACATGCTTAAATTGTGTAAAAACAGGATGCAAGCTGTAGGCTGATTTTAAATGCCAGACTGTCTGAAACTTTGATCACAAACTGTCTAAAAAAGTTTTACACCTGCCTGTGTATCCTGTAGAGGCGACGAATGCACTAGACACCTATAGTAATGCGTGGAACTGCCGACATACTCCCGCTGACCTCAGCGATCTTATCTACACCTGTTTCCTCTAGCAGTTGGGGAGACTTGAGAATACCATAGCAACCACTTTGCACGTCCCATAACTTTGACGTGCATGTCAAAGTTATCCAATCCAAACTCCCTTTCTGGGGACAGAACCTCACTGGTTTCCTTAGTATATAGTAACATTGCACATCCTGTGATAGTTAGAATTCTCCGCTATCTTACAGACCTTAGTTCTACTGACTCTGTTGTTCGTGCATACGAGGCGCCTCCCGTTTTTTTTCCCTGTGTGGACTAATTGCTCTTGAGCCTTTACGAAACAAATCTCTGACACGTTGAGTATTTGATTTCACTTATCTTGCATTATTGGTTCACATATTTCACAGTGTTGTTCCTGTGTACCGCTGCATTGAAGTTAATAAATATGCTGATCTTGAGCTGATGTGATCCTGGTTTAATCTTGTGTATGTACCCTCTGGACAATAGGACATATTGAACAAAGGACACATTCCCCTCTTGGAGTGGGGCCCTGGCGCATCACCACCTGTAGTGTTCCTATCCCTCTTCAACTCGAGAGACAGGAAGAGGCGCCATGTCCTCTCTTCGAGAGTCAGCGTTTGTCTTAACCTCCTGAACTCCTACCTATATTGTCACCCACTCATGAACCCATGTATCTATTGTTAAGCCCACGTGAGTGTATCTATTCTAAACTAGAATAGATACACTTGTCTTAGAGTTCTCAAATTCTGCCCGGACCGACTCGATCCGACCCAACGTTTTTGGGCCGGGCCAGGCCCAAAATCTATGCTAATTCTCGTTCTCTTGTGCTGCTCTGAAGACTATCAACTGTGTTCTTATCTCCTCTCATCCACATCATCTCCACCAAACTCAGAGAGAGATTTAATTCACATCACATTCAAAACATAATTTCATCAAGAGAGCAAGTGTGTCAGGGTGAGTCTGCTCTTTCCCATAGTGGACACATGGCTGGTTTTATTTTACCCATTGTGCTAGTGCTGAGCCATAAAATGAAGACTCACTAAATGTGTTCAGTTAACACATGCCAAACTCTTTGTCCGGCCTGAAGGCAACATTGCAAAACCGTGTCACAAGGTCTGTCACAATTATTACATAATCACTTAGCAATTATTTGAGATAATTGCAATAATTTTTGCATAATCGTCAATCGTTTACAAGTTGAAAACTGTTTCACGACGTGACGCCTTGTGACCTTATAGATCAGCTATTTCAACTATTTTAAAATATTTTGAAAGTAAAAAAATATTAAATGTCAGTCATTATATTTAAGTTATTCTTCATATCTGCCATGTGCAATTTATGTTTACAAAGCCTAAAAGGCAATCATAAATTAAATTTGTATTGACAGCTGCAACACGGCCCTCACACCTACAGCGCACCACCGATCGAACCGATATGCCCATATATGGAGATCCCTGATGTCATCAGTATATGCCCATATATCGGGATACCCATATATGGGCATATTGGTTGGATCGGTGGTTCTGGACAACTGGATATCCAAACCACTCGACGGCGGGGCACCGCACTCCCTCGAGTCCTTACCACTGCGCACCCCGGGTTTTAAGTCGTTCGGTTCCATATATGCACAAGACCATATATGGGCATAGCAGCCGCATCACACATTGAGGTTAGACAACACACTCCATATTTGGGCGAACTGTAGCTGCATTGGGAACTCCTTCACGACGTGGTGACATGAGCGTGACGACGCCATGACGACACATTGATTTGGCTATACAAATGCACCATTTACAACGCACAGTCACTCAGTGAGCGTTGTTCATTTAGAGAGCAGTTATGGCGAGATTGCTGAGGCCCAACGTTAGGAACTTTATCAGTACACGGTTCAGAATGGCATCCGGCCATCAGATGGGTGATCCGGGTGGAGGTGCAGGAAAAGGCGGAGGAGGTGGTGGATCTATAAGAGACGCGGGTGGAGCCATGGGGAAGAGACAGGCCGCTGAGGAAGAGATGTACTTCCGGCGCAAAGAGCAGGAGCAACTCAAGGCACTGAAGCAGCACCACCAAGAGGAAATTGACCACCTCCAGAAAGAGATTGCACGTCTGCAGAGTGAGATTGACCGCCATAAGGGAAAGATCCGGAAACTGCAGCACGACGACTGAGACGAAAGCACACGGCAATCCCAGAGTCTCAGTATTTCAGAGCCAAGGGCCTACTCTGTGTGGAGTTTGCATGTTCTCCCCGTGTCTCCTAGGGTAGTTAATACCCTCACAAAAACATGTAGTAATCCTGGTCACTATACTGCCTCCCCCTGGTCAGCCGGGGCGCCTGATGGAGGGGAAGGGAACTGGTTGGAATAACGTGTTCCTTCCACGCGCTACGTCCAACCAGGGAAACTCCCCCCTGTCGGGTGACAAGAAGGTCAGTTGGCTCTCATGCATTGAAGGAGGCATGAGCTCGGCCCTGGCCTCCCTAGGCTGGTGGGGGGAGTGTAGTGCCCAGGATCACTTAGCAAATTGGCACCGGGTGAAAAAAAAAGGGTTACAAAATCGTGGGACGAAAATTATAAAAAAATAATAAAAAAAAAGTATTTCAGAGCCAAAAAAATAAGAAGAAACTACTACTGAATAATCTTGCCGCATGCACTGCATATGTTCTGCAAATGCTTGAAAGTTAATAAAGGAAGTGCTTGTTCCTTTATAGGCTCTATAGACGGGTTTCCGAGCGACGTCATCACAGAGCAGAATGCGCAATCTGCGCATGCCTGGGGGTGGAAGGCGCGTTCGAAAATACAGCCCTGAGCGGCAGTGAGCGCACTGGCCAATACAAACTAATAGGCGAGTGTGCTCCGGTGCGTAATTTCCAAACGCACCCATAGGCTTCCCCCCGCAGCTGCGCGGTCATATTCCTCTCAATGTTTACTAACAGGAAACCTGTCTATAGACAGCAGCCATATTATGAAGACATAGGCTCTGTTCCATTCTGGTCACAACAGAGTCAGGGTGCTGATATTGTGCATGTTGGTCCACTGTAAACACTCTGTTACACCAGTGGGTCTACAGTTGGGGTCCAGGGGACCCTCATGGGCTTCCAAATGGCCCCTTACAGGTGTACACTCTCAGAGTTAGGCTGCTGTGCATAGAGCCTATTCCCCCCCCAAAAAAGACAACACACTCCATATTTGGGCATAGCTGCATTGGGAACTCCTGATATGGGTTATTATGGCCGAGTCATAATTGGGGGCGGCAGTGGCTCAGGGGTAGAGTGGCCGGCAGAGCGGCCGGATGTTCGATCCCGGGCTCCCCCAATGTTAGTGTCGAAGTGTCCTTGAGCAAGACGCTGAACCCCTCCCTAATTGCTCCCGATGAGCAGGTTGGTGCCTTGCATGGTTTCCTCCGCCATCGGTGTATGAATGTGCGTGTAAATGGGTGAATGTAATGCACAATCTATGTAAAGCGCTTTGGATAAAAGCGCTATATAAATGCATCATTTACCATTTATAATGAGCGTGACGACGTGGTCCGCCCGCCCGCCGGCCCTCCCTTAAGCCAATTTTAATATAAAGAAGATAATATCATTGCTGTCCGGCAGAAACCAGCTCTATTTTTCCGCTTTTGCTTTTTTTTCTTTCTCCATAAATCAGGGCCATTGAACACACATTACGTCTGTGTGTTGATTAAAAAAATATTGAACCAACTAAATGTATTAAAAAGCGCTTCTGACAAAACCAGCTAACTCCATTGGATCCTCAAACTGTCTGCTAAACCAGCGTCCAGTTAGCTGGTTTTGCTGACTCCAGGCTCCACCCCCTTTTGACCTCCAACCTCATTGTGAGCTTGGACATTCAGCTGTTCTTACCGATGATGAACAAAACCTCCTAACTCCACTTTTTGTTTTGTTTTTGTCATTTTGGAGTTAGCTGGTTTATGCCCGACAGCAGAGACATGTTATATGCATAAGAAGAATATGTTCCAATGTTCAATGCCCAAAACAATTACATCTTTAACTGCAATTATTTGTATGACAATTAATCGTCAAGTAACATTTCATGATCCTGACAGCCCTATAGTCACATCCATGGGGATTTGTAGTCTGTTCTATTAAGTTATTATTAATTAACCACTTAAACCCTAAAGTCTGTAGCCTACTTAGATAATGTTATTATTATTTTTAAATTGACTATATATATGAGCAATTTGCGTGCATTCATTTCACAAATAGAGGGCCGATAGGTCTAAACAACTATCTATTTTATTGGTATACTTGGTATCTGCCATCATATCATATTTTAGTGTCATCTTTCCTGCATGCTAAATGCACTTACACCAAGTGACCTGACCCAGTTAGAACTCAGAGTTGAAATGTTTATGATATATTTTCCCTCCTGTTTGCCATAATAATCCTCTTAGAAACGTACATTGTTTGGACTATGGAACCCATGAGGTCTGATGAACGGCTGGTCCAGAGGAGTCAAGGATGTCCTGACGAAGATATGAAGTCAAAACAACCCATGCCACCTGGTGTGAAACTGTGCTCTGAAATGTCAACAATCACTTGATAGATTCAAACGACACACCGCCTTGGAAAGCTCAGAGAAACATTCAGGGTCATCGCCATGCTGGCTTGTGGTGGACATTTTTGTCAGAATTCTATCTTTGCCATGGACATAAAAATGTGTGGAAAATTATATTACCAGAAACACACACACACACACACACACACACACACACACACACACACACACACACACACACACACACACACACACACACACACACACACACACACACACACACCTTTACAACTCAGAGTGCACAAATGGAACCAAATGGACCCTATGGGTATACACACACAATGAGTAATTCCATGAACACTTCAGGTGCAACTCCAAAAGTAATGCAGATGACAAGCAATGACAATAAGGACCGCTATCACCCAAATTGTCCACCAGATGTCACCCGTGTGTCATTTTCATACGTGGTGTGCTCACTGGAGAAGTGGAGAAAATGTGGTCCGTGTGAAACTAGTGAGAAAGTCGAGAGATATTTGACACAAATACAACATGTTATGCCGTTCTCTACCCCGAATAAATAAATAGCCCCAATAATGATCTACAGTACTTGTAATCTCGTGTCACCAGGCTTTTACACACGAAGGGAAATTTAAATTATTGTGTAGTTTAGTGTGATGAATCTTTTCCCGGTGTTTTGCGCAGGGTTTTGAGGTTAGGTTTTAGGCATACTTTATGTGAGGTTAAAGGTTAGGGTTAGGCATAGTTTTTGTGAAGTTACAGGTTAGGCCAGGGTTTAGGCGCAACCTGGGCGACACACCAATGAAAGAGGGAGTCTCCTTTAAAACCACTGCCTCCTGCAAACATCCAGGAAGTCCCTCCCTTTGTCTCTCCTACTTTCCTTCTGAAGAAACGAAACTCAGAGCTGTTGTTTTCTCTCTCAGTCTCTCTTCAGAGTAAACCAGAGTGTTGTGTGTTTTCTCTCAGTGTGAGTGTGGTTGTCAGTCAAATGGCACAACAGCAGGAGAAGCAACAGACATGTGATCTGGACCAGGACCAGTTCTGTTGTTGTCCTGTCTGTCTGGACCTTCTAAAGGAACCAGTGGCTCTACAGTGTGGACACAGTTACTGTAGAAGCTGTATTGAGGGTTACTGGGACCAGTATGAGGAGACTGGAGTCTACAGCTGTCCCCAGTGCAGAGAGAGCTTCAGTCCCAGACCTGTTCTGAGGAAGAACACCTTGCTGGCTGAGGTGAGATGACCTTACAAGTTACAACCACACATTAAACTACATGTTCTGATACACAAAACTCCTTGTTGACTATTGTGATAGATGGTAGTTATACTATATGTTGGTTACTTACTACACATTATGTTATGTATGTTGATAATGTCCACAAATACTAAGAACTATTAGATAGCATGTTAGACCAGTGGTCCTCAAAGTGGGGTCTAGGGACCCCCAGGGGTCCATGAGGGGGTTCCAGGGGGTCCCCAACAAAATGTGTTAATAGAGCATCACAGTCTGTTTAACCACTGTAACCCTATACATCCACTATTTGAAAATTGCCGATCTACAAGCTCACAATGCATGTATTTTTTAAAAAACATTTTAATAACATAAATCTTGTATGGAGGTCCCTCCCCCCTGGTACTAATTATTTTCAGATGGGGGTCCGTGGACAAATACAATATTAATTTGGGGGTCCTTGACATGAAAAGGTTTGAGAACCACTGGTTTAAACGCTAGGTTTGATATTATCTTAGTTTCTTTGCAGTCTACAGTACTTACCTTATCGTGTCATTTTGTTGACTAGGGTAATTTACTCTGATCTTTGACTTTGTTAGTCACTGGTTAATCATTAAACTCTAGCGTCCCTATTCTTACCATGTCATTCATCTTCTAGTTCTAACAGCGTCTACTAAATGCTTACATTTTACAACATACTGTAAAGCAATCAACTTTATGGAATGCAAAGTTCAGAACCACAGTGTTCAGATAATGTTACAATGATCTTACTAGATGAACTAATACCTGTAATGTCTCACTGTGTTTATCACCATGAACCTCACAATGACTGTGTTGTATTTGTCATCAGTGAGTGACCTCCCCTCCTCTTCTCTTTACTTCCAGGTTGTGATGAAGCTGAGCAGTACAGGAGGTCAGCAGTCTTCTGTCTCTGCTGCTCTGCTGTACGCCGGTCCAGCAGACGTGGCCTGTGATTTCTGCACCGGAGCCAGACGTCACAAAGCTCTCATGTCTTGTCTGGCGTGTCTGGCCTCTTACTGTGAGACTCACCTCCAGCCTCACTACAATGTTCCTGTGTTGAAGAAGCACAAGCTGGTCCCAGCCACCAACAAACTGCAGGAGAAGATGTGCTCCAGTCATGACAAGCTGATGGAGGTGTTCTGTCGCACAGACCGCCAGTGTATCTGCTATCTGTGCACCATGGATGAACATAAGGGCCATGACACGGTGTCAGCTGCTGCAGAGAAGGCAGAGAAACAGGTAGGACCACGATCACTTGAAGACAAATCATGAGAGAGATCATGTTTTAAAGATAGAAGCAGAACTAAATGACCATGTCAGAGACATTACAAGCAGCCAGGGTGTTGTACAATAAAACATATTAAAGAATGAAGTACACTCCTTTTGGACCCAATGAAAAACAGACGCAATTGATCACTTTTCATGAATGATTTAATGTACATTCATCTTGTGTGGAGCCAAACGAAACTGTCTCAAATCTCACTAGTTTTTACCCTGTATCCTGTATGAGATATCTTTCACCTGATTGGATAGAATTGGTATCCTGACTTGAAGATGTGCTTTGTTTACAAGCCAAACTGTCTCTTCCTGTTTCTTGCAGAAACAGCTGGTGACAATTCAGGAGGAAGTCCAGCAGAAGATCCAGGAGAAAAAGAAGGAGCTGAAAGACCTGAGACAGGTCATGGAGGCCCTGAACGTGAGCTGATATTATGATAATAGTTCTTGTTCTTGTGTTTACTGTGGAAAGATGGTGATGCTAACGTATAATATGGATTAGAGAGTGTCTTGTGTCATCAGAAGCACTAAAGCAGTGGTTCTTAAACCAATTAATATCTATTTGTCTGCCGACCCCCATTTAAAAATATTTTTTTGCCAGCAACCAAGATTAGTGTTGTTAAAATGTTTCAAAATGATTCATTATTTTTTACACTCACAATTTTTTGAAAATAGCAGATCTACAAACTCACAACGCGCCGCAATGCATTCGCCATGTGTTGGGAACTTGTAGAACGGCTATTTTCCAATACTGTAGCTGATGTCCTGAGGCCGATCCTAAAAAAAATCTTTCTGAAAAACGTCTATTGCTATATCAGTGGTGCTCAAGACCTTTTCATGTCAAGGATAACACTGTGTGTGTGTGTGTGTGTGTGTGTGTGTGCGTGTGTGTGCGTGTGTGTGTGTGTGTGTGTGTGTGTGTGTGTGTGTGTGTGTGTGTGTGTGTGTGTGTGTGTGTGTGTGTGTGTGTGTGTGTGAAGCAGAGCTCTGCAGAAGCAGCAGTGGAGGCCAGTGACAGGATCTTCAGTGAGATGATGGTCTCCATTGAGAGAAGACGCAGTGAGCTTAAAGAACTGATCAGAGATCAGCAGCAGACTGCAGTGGCTCAGACTGAGGCTCTCCTGAGGCAGCTGGAGGACCACATGGAGCAGCTGGAGAGGAGACATGCTGACCTGGAGGAGCTGTCCAACACTGATGACATCATCACTTTCATTCAGGTTCCACACATGGCATTTTACTGTTTGGTTTTGACTCATTTAGGAGAAATCGGCTTCATATTTCATCTCATTCCATCATGTCATATTATATTACATTTCATTATTCAATATCTGCCCTGTACAATTTGTGTTCATAAATTGGAACAGAAATATATATTTTGTATTGATATATTCAATGCCAAAAACACAATCACATTGTTAATCAAAATTATTTGCATGAGAATTAGAGACGAATTAAATCATCATTTATTACAGAGAACTTTTACTGATAGTTTGTCTACTACGACTGACTGGGTGACATGAAACACAAGGCTCATCAAGTCGTGTGTGTGTGTGTGTGTGTGTGTGTGTGTGTGTGTGTGTGTGTGTGTGTGTGTGTGTGTGTGTGTGTGTGTGTGTGTGTGTGTGTGTGTGTGTGTGTGTGTGTGTGTGTGTGTGTGTGTGTGTGTGTGTGTGTGTGTGTGTGAGAGAGAGAACTGGTTGAACAACAAGGACATCAGCTCGACTCCCCCAATTGTGATCGATGTACTAATATTGATCTATTGTTCTTCCATCCCTGTCTATACTGGTTTACTTGTCTCTCTCCAGAGTTTCCAGTCTCTCTCCAGTTCCAGTGGATCTCCAGTCTCACCCAGTGTGGTCATCTGTCCTGTGAGGTCCTTCACAGATGTGATTGATGTGGTGTCTGGTCTGAGAGACCAACTAGACAACATCCTGAAGACAACTTGGCCAGAGATGTCACAGAGAGGTGAGATTTAAATGTGTTTCTTGTTTTTCTAACCAGCCATCATAGTAAACATGGATTGATGAAGTCAGAAGGCAACTGGAGATATTTGAACTGGAGCAGACTGATGGTACACAGGTTGGCTGTCTGTCAGATTGGACAGAAACATTGAAGAATCTAAGCAAGAATATTTCTCAAAGGAAAGATTAGGGTTAGATTTAATTTTCTTTATTGTGTTTTAACCGGCCCCTATACTGTACAATACATTTCCAGTTTGTACAGGTGGAAGTATGTCTGGGAAGGCTACCAAAGCCTTTAGTATGGGAGGCAATAAATTAGTGTGACCTGTGTGTCACCCTCTACAGTATATAAATGCACCACTTACCATTTATTATTTTTATCATTACATTATTATTTTGTTCTTAATAATTTGTATTGAGGAGTTCTCTCTCCTGATTGGATGAAATGTGTAACCCACCTGGAAATATATTTTCTGTTTTACTGAAGAGCTGGAGAGACAGCTGTTACTGAACAAACACTATATAATAGCAATGATTACTATCACGCTATATAGCTTCAACCTTTTGACAAACCCATTGGAACTTCAGTTTAATCAATGTTTCAGTATGATTTCTGTCATATATGCTATATATGTGACTGTGCCTTTAAGAGAGCTACGTTACGACACTGCCGTAAAGCAGGTCTGTTGTCTTTTACGTCAGTCGTATGTTGTGACCTCCTGTAGGCTCACGCTGTATGTTTTACATGCCTGAAGCATAGAGGTATAATATAACTAGAGGGAGGATTGCCCCGCCCCCAGCTATCATTTCAATGAATGTGCTCACTGGCGTTTTGAAGCACCCGGAAGCCTGCCGGAAGTAGAATTATTGAGACGGTTTTGGGTTGGCGTAAAGTTATGAGCATGCGCACTAGTGTCATTTTTGCGTTCTACGGCAGCCCGTGTGTCAAGGATTGAACGCGAGATATTTATGAAATTCACTGGAGATGCCTATGTATATGTAAATGCATATGTATTTATGTATAATATGTTTACATATTTATATCTCTATATATAAATATATATCAGTATGTTTTGCTCGCGCATGTATTTCTCCCCGCCTGCAGTTCCAGCTTTGGCCACTGGGGTGGCAGCTTCAAGATTTCTCAGCGGCTCTGGGGGCTTGGCCTGAAGTCAGCAGTAAAGTCTATTGGATTTGACCCTTTGTGTGGACATTGAAATCCTTTACAATGTCATGATGACCTTTACTGTTTTCTTGTGTCTCCAGTTGATGTTTTATATCCAGCGGAGCCTCAGACCAGAAAGGACTTTTTACAATGTGAGTCCATGTTGATGCAGGTTCTGAACGTTGAAGTTTCATTCTGATATGTTGTTATTTAAAGCTCTAATGAGTTTGATCTGAGAGACTAACTCTAAACACAATAAGGTTCATGAGGTTTGATTTTTCTTTTGTCGTGTGTTCTCACAGATTCCTCTCCTCTGTCTCTGGACATGAACACAATAAGCAAAAATCTCTCCCTGTCAGAGGAGAAGAGGAAGATGACTTTAACATATCAACAACAACCTTACCCTGATCATGCAGAGAGATTTACTAATTACGGTCAGGTGATGTGTACAGAGGGTCTGTCTGAACGTTGTTACTGGGAAGTAGAGTGGAGTGGTAGTGGGGTTCGTATAGCAGCCTGTTATAAAGACATCAGCAGACAAACCTACTTTGGATACAATGATAAATCCTGGTGTTTACGGTGCATTGGTAAAAACTACAGTTTCACACACAACAATGTTGAGACTAAAGTGTCAGGGCCTTTCTCCTCCAGAGTGGGGGTGTACCTGGACCACAAGGCAGGTACTCTGTCCTTCTACAGTGTTTCTGACACAATGACCCTCCTACACACAGTTCAAACCACGTTCACACAACCTCTCTATCCAGGGATAAGGCCTTATAACAATGGAGCTACAGCAGAGCTGTGTAAGACATGGTAGACATGTTAAGAATACTGATGATGATATTCAGTTGAAAACTTAGTTTTCTTCATTTGATGATAGATTGTCTCTTCTAGATAAAGCATGTGTAAGAATGATGTGTACAGTATACTACACCATCATGATCAATACATCCATTGTGTTCCGTTCATTGCATTTCTTTAATAAGCCTGCTGCAGACAATCATTGTACAGTATGCCCTGTTATCTTGTTGATATTATAACTACAGAGCCCTCTGTCAGTCTGTGTGGGTTGGTTATACTAAATGTAGTGGTTCTCAAACTGTGGGTCTGGACCCCCAGGAGGTCCCCAAATGATGATATATTGTTTTCTCACTCAACAGTAAACAACATACAGTATGTATAGTGTATACAGGGTATCTGCACATTTCTAAAGTGACAATTTAAGGACTTTTAAGACCTATTGAATACCTCTAAAAAATTACTGCATCAAAAGTAATCAACAAACTATACTATAAAAACTGGTCAAACATTGGCCAAATATTACCTGACTTAGAGACAGAAAATGTGAAAAAAAGCTGATCTACAAGCTCACAACACCTTGCAACGCAAGGCTTTGTGAGCTTGTACTATTTTCACAATATTAATGGAGTTACACTAAATGTAATGCTTCCACTCCTGCAATTCCAAGTGCTTGTCAGGGTGGGGGGTCCCCTGTTCAAACATTATGTTGGGGGGTCCCCAGTTCAAATAGTATTATTCTGGGAGGTCGCGGCCTGAAAAGTGTGAGAACCACTGGTGTAAGGTCTTACTCCTCAATGTGTCAATAGGGTATTGTGTGTCAACGGTTAATCGATTTAATCATTTATAAAAATATGTGTGTAAAAGTCAAACTTGTGTCTATGCTACATTGTTCCTGCACAATGATAATAATTAAATATTATACATAGTGTAAATATAATGCTGAGTTTTCTTTTATCCACTTTCTATGTTTTACTAATTGTACATTTAAACAATGTTGCCAGTAATCTTCAATACATTCTATATACATGTAATGACTTTCCATCAGAGGCTTCCACACATAGATTCATGATGAATGACATCATTGACATGACATATCATGGGTTAATGACTCATTAACTTTGGATTACAACTGTACTTTGTATCATTTATTACTTATTTTCCTGTTGTACAATGGTGAACGAACTGTCTCTTTTCTTCAGTCAGTTTATTAGAACTTCTTCAGCAAAATAGAAGACGTTTTCAAGTTCACATCACTTCCTCAATAGTACAATAGACCAGTGGTGTAAAGTAACTAAGTACATGTACTCAAGTACTGTACTTAAGTACAATTCAGATGTATTTTTACTTTACTGTAGTACTTCCCATTTTCAATACTGAACATTTTATTGGACAGAAATGTAAAAACAGCACGAGTACAGTCAAACACTTTGTCTAAAAGGATAACACCACAAAAGTCCTTGGGGTCTTGTTTCCATTGGGGTTCTAGGTACTGGGGGCATTGACCCTTTGACTATCTTAAAACTACATCCCATCACTCAAATACCCCTTAATTGCCTCTGAGATGTAGTGGAGAATTAATAGTCACAAAGTCAGTCAATAGGCTGTTGTTTATCTATAACCCAGTGGTTCTCAACCTGTTCAGGCCGTGACCCCCCAAAATAATCATAATTGAACTGGTAACCAACAGTACAATGAAAGATTACAGGCCTTTAAATTGGGTAATTTAGCAAAGCAAAAAATACGGTAGCTGATCTGCAGTCAAGCTATTTTCGCTATTTTAAAATGTTTTTCAAAATAAAAAGTAAGATAAGTCATAAGACGCCGTGCAAAATAGGGAATATGTTTGATAAAGTGAGTGATGAAAAAATATGTTTTAACATAATTCACCACTGTTTCAAGTTTCAATTAAAAATATGTGTGTAAAAGAAACTTTTGTCTATGCTACATTGTTCCCTGCACAATGATAATAATTACATATTATAATCTAATGTGTGGCCCTTCACTCACTTTATCAAAGTCAATTTGGCCCCCTATAGAAAAGAATGCTGAGCACCCTGTTTTTATCAGTCAAGACCTACAAAACCAAAACATCTGGGGGAAAAAAAATATTGTTTTTCTAAAAACATCATTCAATCATAATATCTCAGAATGTGACATATTATACATGCACAGTAGACTAATGATTATATTTCAGAAACTGATTCCCTGGGAAATACATATTTCAAAATTATGGCAGACGCTTATCATGTTTATTAACCACTTAAACCCCATATGGGTAACCAGAGTCCCTCAGGGCTCCATACTAGTGTATTTTCTGTTTTGGGTTATTGTGGGGAAATCTTTCGCTGAAAATAGCCGATCGACAAGCTCACAACGCGTCACAACGCATCACAACGCCTCAACAAGCCCAAGAACAATGCCCTACTTCGTGGTGTGACACTGTTGCACAAAGGTAGTGAAAATAACACATTTTGTTAAACATAGCAAAAAATAAATAGCAGATCTACAAGTTCACTACGCGTCGCATCGCGACGCGTTGTGAGCTTGTAGATCGGCTATTTTCAAATAGCCTAGGTATAAAATAGGGTTAAAGTGGTTAATGTATATCTGCAAAGTAACTAGTAACTAAAGTTTTCAAATAAATGTAGTGGAGTAAAAGTACAATATTTGCCTCTGAGATGTAGTGGAGTAGAAGTAAAAGTATTGGTAATTGGAAATACTCAAGTAAAGTACAAATACCTAAAAAATGTACTTAAGTACAGTACTTCTGTAAAAGTTACTTTCCACCACTGTGTGTACAGTATGTGTTGGAACAATAAAAGGAAACAAAAGGTTTGCGAAATCCATGTTGAGGCTGTGAATTCACTTTATTAAATCTTAATCATGACATGAAAGCATGTGACAATTCAATGGACAGAGAAAATAACCCAACACAGTTGGGTTATCTTGCATTAGGCCACAGAGAGTGCCATCCTATTTTAATATCACTAGAGGTTCTACGTCACACCACCGATCCGACTGATATGACCATATATGGGGATCTCTGTATCTCTCAGTCCTTGTCCCTTATATGCCCATATATGGAGATCTCTGTATCTGTCAGTCCTTGTCCCTTTCATATGGAGATAGCTGATGTCATCAGTACAGTATAAGCCCAAATATGGGCATGCCCCATTTGTGCCCATATATGGATGGAGCTGACTGATTTGTTCGCGCCTGATGCCAAGATGACACATTGAGGTTAGACAACACACTCCATATTTGGGCGTAGCTGCATTGGGAACTCCTTATATGGTTATGGCTGATAGTGACATGAGCATGATGTCAGACGTCAGCCCGCCCGCTGGCCTGCCGTCCCGCCGTCCCGTAAGTCAATGCCGTGACATAACATGCCCATATATGGAGAGGTGAGCGCCACGTGGCGTCACAAACAAGCATCACTATGCCCATATATGGACACTGGTGGATGGTGGCTGTCACAAACATAAGATGCACAGATGTCAAACAGAAACCGTTGCCTATAACCACGCTGATTTGCGCATGTGGCCTCGGGGCCCATAATGGGCGTATCGGTTGGATCGGCAGTGTGACGTAAGATGTGACCCTAGTTTGACAATTGCTCTGGGACTCCAACCGTCACTGTAGAAACGTTTGACCCATCTGGTTATTGGCCCCTGGAACCGTCACGGAGAAACTGTGATACACGGAGCAATAAGCCTCCAGGTACTGCACCCTGTCGGTCAGCCTCTTCTTCTCGGCCTCCAGCGCCTCCACGCGACTCTTGAGGAGGTTCAGTTCGCGCTTCCTCTTCTCCCGGCCCACCTTGGCACACTCCTTGTTCTTCTGCAGACGGAGCGCCCTCTTCTCGTCCGCGACAGGCTGCCGGGCGGCGGCGGCGGACATGTTCGACATCCTCGTCTGAGGAGGAAGGCTTGAGCCAGGGTTACGCTGATGTCCGTAGGCGGCAGACGCGTCTCCTGCGGCGCCGGCGCCGGCTGCCGACGGCGCCGCCTTGTTGGACGCCGGTGGCATCACGTAGTACTGCACGCCGCCGATACAAGTGATGTAGGGAAGCGCGGGGTTGGTCTGGTGAACAGGTGCAGGAACAGAAGGCCCCGATGATGACGGAAGGACGTTCCATGACTGCTGAGGGTGTCCTGTCTCTTCTGCTTTAACGTTCATCACCGTATGAGGAAGAAATGATGATGATGTTGGTGGCATCATCATCCCACTATTCAAACGATGCTGCTGCTCCATTATACTGTACTGTAGTGAGCTTGATTGAAGCTGGTAGGGCAAAAACTAAAACTTGATTTACTTTCGAGGACAAAACCTGATGACTGATGGATTTGTTCGTGCTGATATCACTCTACTCCCTTTCTACCTTCCTTGGATAAAGACAACGTGTGACTGACATCACGAACCAAACAGCTTCACCTTTATATGGTGTGTGTGATGGTCTGACATCACACTGACACCACAACATAAAGAAACAAACCGTTACCATGGAGACGGAAACACCCCGTATATGGAGCATGCTGATGTCATCAATATGATGTCATGGACTGGCCTAGACTCCATATTTGGGCATGCCTGACAGGGAACTCCATATATGGGCATAAAGGGGACACAGACAGACAGACACAGAAATCTCCATATATGGGCATAAAAGGGACACAGACAAACAGACGGGGTACACGACGGGTACAACGGGTACTCAGACAATGGGATAACCGGGTCGGGGCACCGGTCTAGTAACATCGACACGTCACAAATCTATAAAGTCTTACATCCGTTTATTGGGAGATAAACATAACATAAAGTACAATGTGAGTCTAACAGAATATTGTTCGGGAATTCCTTTTGTAAATGTTTGCCTATAATGAACAATATGGATAC
This sequence comes from Gymnoscopelus microlampas, assembly GCF_963454915.1. Lineage (NCBI taxonomy): Eukaryota > Metazoa > Chordata > Actinopteri > Myctophiformes > Myctophidae > Gymnoscopelus > Gymnoscopelus microlampas. The sequence continues at coordinate 6,831,329 of NC_139956.1, forward strand.
CAGGTTGAAAGTGTTAATCAAGGGAAACAGGCCTACAGGCTAATATTAATATTTTGTTTTCCGGATTGGAGTGGAAAACGGCAACCTTGGGTGGAACCTTTTGCTGTCTCTGAAAGAGAACAGTATGTTTCAGAAACATCATCATCATCGGCGATCACTCGAAGGAAATAGACTTTGGAAAGAGACTTCAAACACACACAGGTATTTCTGGTGTTTTCTAGAAGCAGATGTTCAAAACCGAACCTCAATCTTATCTTAAACCAAACCTCAATGAGGTTTACAATAATAGGAAACTCATACTGTGAGTCATTTTCATTGCCCGTCAACAAAGAGCAACTTTGCAAACCACAGATATGCAAAGCAGAAATCCATTGCTGCACAAACAAATAGAACAAATGATGTTTGTCGGACATGTTGAATGTTGATTGATGACCCCTGACAATGGAAAAGAATAGGGAGTGTGAAGTTACTAAGTTAGGTTCCTGCCTCTATGATGTTTTCTATTGAAAAGAGATGCTTACTGGATGTATTCTTTGAATAGCCTTACCCCCAATGGCCTTAAACCTTTTCTTTGACATTGCAGAGCTTACTGTCTAGCAGCAGCTAGATTGTAGGCAGCTTATGGAGCCAGTATTATTGTTCTCTTCTACATGTTGCTTTTATACTGTAGGTATCATTTATTAACATCTGTACATTGTTACACTTCCCGTTAGAGTTATTCCACCTCCACTCCTTGCAGTTTATCTAGAGCTAGAAATATTTGGTTTCTGGCCTTATAAATAGTATTAGCCAATTTCCCCTTGTATTAGCAGTTTTTTCGATATGATTGTATTCAAGACTCTGCAGTTTATTTTCTGATTCATACAATTCAATACAACAAAGTTGTTTCAGGGTATTTGTCACTGGACTTTGCACATAGATACAACATACCTACAGTATAGTGAACAGAGGCTGGCTTGAGAAGTTAGTATACAACTTGAAATTTGTCCTCTGCATTTACTCATCTATTGAGAGCAGTGGGAGACATTAATATGGTGCCCAGGGAGCTGTTAAGGACTAAAGATTTGACCTAGATTGACCTAGAGCGATGAATGGTGACAATTGTCTTTACATACATCTGCAATGTGCTCGCTGGATTTGAAGTCGGTCGGCCGGATGTTTCTCGAAATACGTGAACTACAGACGTACAGACGTACATGCGTACGTTGTGCATTTATGGAACTAAGCCATTGCCGGGAACGATGCAAGTCGGGAAAGATGCAAATAGGGAACGCATGCCCCACCCGGTTATGCAATACCCGTTGTCAGTGTACAACGGGTACCCATCTGTCTGTCTGTCTGTGTACCTTTTATGCCCATATATGGAGTTCCTTGATGTTAGCATGCCCATATATGGGCATTATGATATGCCCGGTTCCAAAGATACGTGAACAGTGATTCCGCGCATTTATAGGTCTAGTTTGTGCATTTACGGACCTAGACCGTTGCACACCGGCCTACTCAGGAATGATGCAAGTCGGGAACGATGCAAATAGGGAATGCATGCCCCACCCGGTTATGCAATACCCGTTGTACCCGTCTGTCTGTCTGCCTGTGTCCCTTTTATGCCCATATATGGAGATCCCTGGTGTCATCAGTATATGCCCATATATGGGCATATCGGTTGGCTCTGCGGTTCTGCACAACTGGATCTCCTTATACAGTATGCTTACATATGGGTGTATCGGTCAGATCGGCGGTTCTGGATAACCGCCTATCCGACCAACTCCGGTCATATAAATATCCCTCGGGTCATTTGCGAAACTCGCCGAGTTTTAAGTACTGTAGTAGAGGTTCAGGCCACTACACGGCCCTCACACTTTACGTCGCACCGCCAATCACACCAATATGTCTGAGTCATAGTGTTGGGGCTTTGTCAGAGTACCCATCGTACCTGTCTGTCTGTCTGTGTCCCTTTTGTGCCCATATATGGAGATGTCTGTTTCTGCCTGTTTCTATACTGATGACATGGGCATAAAAGGGACACGGGTGTGTCCCTTTTATGCCCATGTCATCAGTATATGTCCATATATCGGAATACCCTTCTGGACAACGGGATATCCAAACTACTTGACGGCAGGCACCACACTCCCTCGAGGCCTTGCCGCTGCACATGCCAAGTTGTACTTAAAGAGATTTTGCTCATTCATTTATTGAAAGATGACTGTGATGTCACAGAGTTACTGACGTCATACTGGTCACATGAAGTCCGAGATCCACATTGAAGCCAGGTGGTTAATATAGTATATGTATACATTTTTAGTCCCATAAGGGTGAGGCTCCAAGGACTGCAATTTCAGTCAGTTCAAACCACGTTAGTCCATTTGGGTGTAACTAACTCATAATCTTATTTACAACTTAGTATCTCAATTGAATCTACTTAATTAAAACTGCAATAAAAGGAAATTAAGGCTGGTTCAGAAGTCCTTTTCAGAGTCAATCCAATGGCTGTTCACTTCAAGAGACGAAAACAGGCAAACATTGACTGCCTTTTAAAATCAACCAATCAACTGGATTAAAGGTAGGGTAAGTGATTTTCTTTGGTTAAAATACGTGCTAAATAGCTCTATATTCTGAATATATTTCTTTTTCTTCTTTTGCATACTGTCATTTGCAATGTTCCTGTTTGTGTTACCTGCCTACGGATGTAAATTAGCCACTAAATCTGGCACTAACCGGCATTTATAGCCCAATCATGTTCATTAACATGCTCTTTCCCTATCATTAAAAAATAAAATAAATAACACCTGTCACTAAAGGTTGGGTAAGTGATATTTTGTGGTTAAAACAACGTTTTTTGGTAAAAGGTTTAAGCAGTATGTTCTGATATAACTCATTGTTATAGATAGAGTGTCTCTCCAGCTCTGTAATAAACAGAAAATAAATGTTCAGGTCGGGATACCAATTTTATCCAATCAGGAGGACTCAGTCAGGATACAGATTAAACAAGTGAAATTGGAAGTGATGACACAAAGAAATGAGCAGACATAATTGGAACTGAAACGCTATAAAAAAATGAAGCTGATAAAGGGGAACTCACTCCTGATTAATGTTTTTATATCAGAGACCCCATATGAGCATAGATATTTGTTGTTAGATTAGATTAAGTACAAAATTCTACAACTGTCTGTACTTTAAGTGGGCTGAGAGAAACATATAATCTGAATAGTCATGCTCTCATTACTAGGACCCCCATTTGATGGTTTTTTTTCCTCTGGTACCCCAATCTACACTGTAAGATCCTCCATTTGTACACTCTCTCTGACTTACAGACCTGTTTATTTAGTCATTCTCCTCTCCTCTACTATTGCTGTAATACCCATAATGTCCTCACGGTGTCACTATCATGCTGAAGAGTGTACTATGCACCGGTTTTCCCTTGCTAACTGTGCTCGATTTTGGTCTTGCACTTTGCAGCAATGATATTGTTTACCACACCGATTACATATTTCCTTCCTCAAAGTCAGGCACTTTTCTTTGTTTCTCTCATGACTTTACCCCCCCAAAAGGAGACCTCATTGTATTTGCCTTGCCTTGCCGTGTGTTTGACTGCATGTACTTCTTCCATTGTCTATCCTTCAATTGTTTTACTATTCTCTCTACAGATCCATAGCTCTACAAATCTGTACATGTTCTTCCAGTGTAAGCAGTGGTGGAAAGTAACTAAGTCAATTTACTTAAGTACTGTACTTAGGTACAATTTTGAGGTATTTGTACTTTACTTGAGTACATCAAATTTCCAATACTTTTACTTCTCTACTACACCTCGGATCCAAATTACTTACACATTACTTTTACTCCACTACATTTATTTGAAAACTTTAGTAACTAGTTAATTTGGAGCTTTTGATTATTATTTCAAAACATACATTAACCACTTCAGCCCTATATACATTTTGGCCATTTGAAAATAGCCAATCGTGACGCATTGTGAGCTTGTAGATCTGCTATTTTCAAAAGATTTTTATACATTTGAAAACTTGAAATGGGACATTCTGCATGAGTGCTTTTACTTTTGGTTTAAGTACATTTTGATGCCAATACGTTTGTACTTTGACTCAAGTACATTTTTTATTCCGGACTTTTACTTGTAACAGAGTATTTCTACATTGCAGTACTTGCAAAAATGTGAGTACTTTTTCCACCACTGAGTGTAAGGTTATCATCTGAGTAACCTATACCAAGCAGATCAAAGTTGTTTGCTCCATATAAGATCCCACACATAATAAGAGTCTTTTAATCACTCCAAATTTGCAGGTAGACTACAGGCCAACACTCTTATGAACATTACGTAGGCTACTTGCCTATGGTTTCTTGTGTTCCTTTGTTCCTTACAAACCAAACAGAAAACAGAACCTCTCCAGAGCGGCTTTTAAAGTTTTTGTATTAGTGTTTGCGAAAAATCTACAACACCGGCTTCAAAAAAATCTGCACATCCAAGGTTGCAGAATTGCAACCCTCTAATTGGCCCAAGTGGCCAGGGTAAACGTGTATATTTGATGTGATGGCTTCTATCAGAATGTATAAAAAACTACAGATTGACCTAGAATTAAGCAAGAGTATACAATGAAAAGGGAGAGACGGCGCATCAAGATATATATTGCAAGAAATACTGGAGCAGAACGCTAGAATGGCAGACAGAATAAATCAAATGTCCATGTTTATACCAGTTTGTGTTTTATTTGAGACAGTTTGGAGACCATTTCGATCTTGCCACGATTCCAAAACGTAACTGTGTCCACATTCACTCCTCAAAATCTATTCTCAGACAGCAGTATGTGCAGCACTAACCTCGCAGATTCACTTAGATTATTATATATAACTCTTAAATATGTTTTAACCTGCTTAGAGAACCAGGGATGTGTGGTTTACAACATCAGATAGTCGTCACTCATGGAGAAGTATAGGATATTGACTTTCAAAACATAACGGTGAACGTCAAAACTTCCCAGACCCCACAGACCTGGCATCTAAGCAGGCTTGAAACTACCCATAAAAAAAATGTATTAGTAAATATTATGTAATGCCAATCTGCCCCAGTCACACTTTGCAGAATGGTGACCAAAGCCCACTGCAACATACTGTGTTAATAATGCAGTTAATCGCTTCACACCCAACACCACCACTTTCAAATTAATGTACATTCTCGGTGAGTCTGAGACTGGAGTAGCGTGAACATAATTAAAAGTCCTATGTAAGATTCAGCTGACACAACTTTTTTGAACCCTCACAGTTCTCCATGTTTAGTCTGAACGTATCACTATAATATTGGGGATTGTGTTGTGATCTTGTTGTATTATTCCATGTATCTAGATTCATCTGGGATGCCAGATTGGTAGTTTAGTTGTTTCGGAGGAAATCTTAAATTTTCCCATTCCGCCCTTCAGGCAAATGTATTAACTCACTGAATAGGAAATACGTTTTTGAGGCATACATGGCCACCAGCTTTTTTTTGTTCATCCAAGTGTGGTGATTCAAGCAAGCAATTCTTTATATTCCAATAATAACATCTGTATTTATGTACACATCGACATCTCTCGTCTCATAATATCCCCCAAAAATTAAACCAAAATTAAACCCGCAATAACAATGTGAGCTGCCTACTCGAGAATGGTAGACTTGTACAATTTGTAAAATTAGGGGGGGGGGGCATAAACATTCACAAGAATATTAATTATATTTCCTTAAAAACAAACAAAATATGTTATGTTATTTCCGAAACCTTGTCCTAGCCAAAACCAAGAGATGTCTTTGGGTTGACAACCACAGTGCTGTGTCAGTGACAACCTGTCACTGGAAGTCATCTCAAACTGCAGTTAATCAGAATGACGGACACATAGCCAGGCCCAAACTTAATGTGCAGATATATTATTGAGTCATTGTTTTCTTTCTTTGCATTGTCTGACATTTTTGGCGCAAACTCTGAATTCCACAGTTAAAAACAACCATTCACAATAATCATAAACAGTGGTTTGAGTATATCAACGCAACTTCTTTTAGCAGTGTACACGTGGGCCTGAATATGTATCCTACACTACATAATGTTACACCTAAGTCAAGTTATCCAGCCCCGACAATTCAGCCAGGAAGACAAGGCCAGCAATCAGTTTTGGTGTCGATTCACTTTGCGTTTGTTAGTTCAGGTTAAAACCATTATAAGAGCAGCATGGACAGAGAAGGACATAGCCGTGGTTCCGGTGACTTATTGAAGTCCACCCAACCTCAACTCAGTACACGGAGGTGAACTATAATGGGTGTGTCTCAATTTAGCAATCTAAAAGTAGCCTTTCCTTACTGAAAACCATACTGTAGTCTACAGCATGTTGCGCTGAATGTAAATGTTGTGTTAAAACTTTTTCTTCAACCGATAGATTACAGATATACTTACAAACTTGAGGCCAAATGTTATACGATTTATTTACAGGATATTTAAGAAAGTGTTTAAGAAATATTACTGGAGGAAAACGGTTACATAATTATTTGGTTGAAACCGCTTCATAAATACCATTTGACTCGATAGGAGAAGGAACTACTTCAGAGAATTGAGACCCAAATTCTGGTATAGCACTGGTATAGCGCGGTTCAAGCCGTAGCCCCATTTCATTTAATTTCACTGTACATTTAATTTCACTGTACATTTCAATGGCAGACCAACCTAAATCATACTTTGTCATATGACCACGTCACTCGCCGAAAATAAAGTGAAGAACATGGCTGTAGGACAAAGTATAAATTAGGCTCTACATTCAAAGAAAAATAATATTAATTGATCCGTCACGCATCTAATGTAAAATATAAATCACTTTGAGGCTACCAGGTAGTGGTTCCATTTGCTTTCCCTCTAGCCCTAGAACGAGGATTGTTTGTAAACCATGGCCGGCCCAGTTAGGTGGAGCTTTTGGACTTTGGGTTGTCACTTCGCACAATTAAGTAAAATGCCACACAACCCAGGCTATCTTGGGTTAAAAATAAATGAGCAGGTCCAGAAAGTGTATTTAACTCACTGGAATTGTATCACATAGTAAAATAAAATACAAATAAGAACAAATCAAAAGAACACTCAATTAAAAAAAACACGAAAAACAGGTTTGGTTTCATTGTGCGTAAAAACAACATGAAGTCTAAAGGTTGTTACACACCGGGGCGATTTTTTCGTGCGAATAACGCGTTTTTTTTTAAACCTTATAAAGTCAATGGCTCCGTACATGGAGCGAAAAAGCGAAGCGAAAAAGCGTCTTTTAATTATTCGGAACGAGTCCGAATTTTGCGTATATTCGCTATTTTCGCCGGTGTCGCCCGGTGTGTAAGGACCTTAACGTGTTAATTCTCAACCGTTAGGCTGTGACTAGTTAACCACTTAAACCCCATGTACGTCATTGACTGGGATCCCCCAGGGGTCTGTACGTGCGCCTCCTCCTTTCCCCCCCCCATGTACACAAAATCTATTCGCCGAAAATAGGCGGTCTACGAAATTGTCCATTTTTCGCAGAATGTTTGCCTATTACGACATTCCCAGAATAGGGACGCTGGGGTTCAAGTGATCAAGGGGGAGGGAGCTAGTGTCCTGCCAAAGTGGCCGATATAGCCAGCGGTTCTCAACCTGGGGGTCCAGGGACCCTCAGGGTTCCTTGAGCGGGTTTCCAAATGGACCCTTACAGGTCTGTTAACTCTGAGAGCGTACAAATACACTCTCAGAGTTATGGGGGTCCCGGAAATTAACCCATTAAGACCTGGAACTGTGTCATTTTTAGATTTGAGCTAAAAAGCATTATTTTTTAAACTTTGGGCTATTTTTGAAAATTTGTGAAAATGTGTGCAAATCTTTGAATATATATATTTTTAAAGCGAACATTTTTAACTCAAATCTTTGCTTCTGGGGGGTCCCTGGAACAACATATTTTGATATAAATAATTTGATACAAATACATATCATTTTGGGGGTCCTTGGCATGAAAAAGATTGAGCACCACCGATATATCCCAACAGAAAACTGTTGGGATTTAGGAGACATGTAGAATCGGCTTCAGGTCTCAATGGGTTTGAAAAAAAAAAAAGTTTGAAAACAACCGTTAGTCGACCACCTCGATCAGATGGCTAGTGATAAAAACCCACCCCACGCTGCCATACAAACCGATTCAAATAAGTGCAGGAGAGAATAAAGTAGAGGTGGGGGGATCTGACAACTCTAAATCAAACGCTGACGAGACACCCGTGACGAAAACATCAGAACGAAGACATAAAACATAACTCAAATGGCCTGTATGTAGTGTGACAATGTGGTGGGTTGTCGCAGACGGCATGTAAAAGTATTATGCAGACTATTATGTTCGTCCCAATGGCAGCGGTACGTTCTGCCAGTGTGGTAAACGGCTTTGACAAGGACCTGCAACCCAGTAGTAAGTGTAATAATGAGAGTGTGAGTGCATGTGTGTGTCTTGCAAAAAAAAAACAGGGACGTGCACAGATAGACTCTAGGTGGTGCTAGAGCACCTGCCCTTTGCCCTCTTGACCACAAGTGCCCTTTTGAAAGGGCCTTTTTTTTCCAGTTTACAGTAGGGGTCTTCAACAGGGGGTCCTCAGAGTTACTACAGGGGGTCCGCCAAATCTTTATGTGATATGATTTTTCTTTTTACCATAACCACTCGAAACCTAGCATCCCTTTTCTGAGGAGAACTTTAGCCAAAAATAGCAGATCTACAAGCTTGTACAGTAGATCGGCAATTTTGGCAAAGAGGTGTAGGCGTAGAGGGAAAAAAGAGCAGACCAAATAAACAAAAAAAAATTTACTTGAGCACCTGCCCCTCAAAATGTCTGTGCACGCCACTGAAAAAAACAGTATAAATATATGCACGTTCTGACAATCGCCACAAACCTTTCAGAGCTAACAGCAAAGAGGGAATTGCTCACTGTCCAGACCACCTACAATATACTCCTTCCAGTAAACGTTTGCTATTTTGCTGTCGTACATTCGTTATTAAGTAATCGCTACTCTTCCTTCAAAACTGTGGCCTCAATGTTATCGTTATTATATTCGTTTCGATGCTGTGGCACTAAATATGACAGAGATACCAGTAATGGCACAACAGCAGTAACACTATTTGGTAAGCACTTTGCTTTTTCAAATGCCCTATGCCAGTGTAGTAACCTCTGCATTAATCCATGGAAAGGCTTTTTGTTGGTAAACAAAAGTGAAATGCGCTCAAACGGCCGCTTACATCTTTTTTTTATTACAAGGCCATTTCATTACCCGCTTACTCAGCATTAGCATATATAGTAACAATACTTTTCCACGGGTCAATGCACAGGTAAACACACTGCGCTTAGTCCATCGTGACGTGAAGTGTTAAACCGCTCATCGTTAATAGCACCACTTCTTAGCAAACCACCATACTTGTCGTTAGCATAAGGCTAATAAAGATGCCTCTATGGTGTTTGCAGAAAGCAAATGTTTTTTTTTTAGATTGTTAAAATACACACCAAAAAAAAAAGGCTGATTAGGATTATGTTGAATGTTAAGAGAAGGTGTATGTGTGTGTTCCCTCCATAGCTGTGCTGCTTCCACCGTTGTGTCTCCAACGGTTGATTGGCTATTACTTTGCTTCCAAAAAATGCTTCTGCCTCGACAAATCCCACAGTGTTTTGTAGTTGTTTTTTTTTGTTTACCTTTCAGAATGAACCAATGTGCGTACAGTGTGTGTACCAGGCTCGTGGGTTGTGACGTCATTCAGTCTTCCTCGGGCCCCCCGTGCATCGGTGCAGAGGGCCCCCCCCCCCCCCCCCCCCGAAAAATCATACATTTATGTAGTCTACGTACAGTATAACTCAAACGTTAATTAAGTGAGGAATATAACACCCATTTTTACTGGTAAAGGAAACCCGTGTCGCACTTCTTGCCTCGGTCAGACAGACAGAGGCACATGCAAAAATGTGTTTCCGATTTTCGTTTCAATCGATCGTCCTCACTAAGGAAGAATGCCTCTGTCTCACCTTTAACCCTTTAAGACCTGAGGCGATTCTTACTTTTTTTTTTCAAAATCCTAACAGTTTTTTGAAAAAAAATAAACTTTTTTTTTTGCTCAAGATTTTTCAAAAATAGCAGATCTACAAGCTCATAGCGCGGCACTCGGTGCCGCGCTATGAGCTTGTAGATCTGCTATTTTTGAATAGCCAAAGAAATCTAAAGTGACACAGATGCGTTCCAGGTCTTAATGGGCTTTGCTTTGCTTTTCTTCGGCTATCATCTTTTTTCAAGGTAACCACTTAATCTCTATGTAAATTACTTTGGCGTACGACAAATAGCGAAATATGGGCAGATCTGCAAGCTCACAACGCGTTGTGGTCTTGCAGATTTGGCTATTTTCACAATTTTGGAAAATGTCAATAAACAAAACAAAAACAATTGCCACCTATAATGACCTGCCCAAAGAACGTTTCAGGTGCTGCATTGTGGGATACATGTGGAGGACTGAATGATCGCCATTCCGGAGGCCATCTCAACGTTTGAGCACACGCAACATCAGCGATCGAGCCGCGTGGCGTTCCAGTGCAAAGCTCCGCCTACAGGAAATAAAGCCTGAATACTTATATGGGCGTGATGGGCGGAGCCTGTGGCAGCCTTTTAAGCCCACTCCCGCTCTCTTTAGTGAGCGACAGTCCATTCGGGCTCCCCGATTGATCGGCTGTTTTTTTGTTTTGTTTCTTTTTTTTCAGTCTCTGGACTGGTAGAACAGGATGTAACCTGACTCAGAGTTCTTGGAAATGTCCGACGTTAGCCCGTAGAACTCCTCGATCGCCTGGGCGTCGATTTTCTGCAAAGGAAGAAAGGAGGGATGAAAGAGAGTGAAAGAGTGAAAATTAGACACCCTCCACATTTTTATTAAACACGTTCCATGACATAGACCATGAAATAAAGTAAAAGGAATTTCAGTTTGTGTATTTTATATTTACTTTTAATTAAAATGTTCTCAAATAGAAACTTACATTTTTTCCAATTGATTTAAAGATAAATATCGATCAAAACATCGGTTATCGGTGGTGTAGGACTCTCCAAAATGGGGATCGGATTCAGACCCAAAAGTCTGGCATCAGTTGCTCTAACATAGACCACATGTCTTGACTTTTTAAACAAAATATCAGTGAAAACATCTATAATCAGTGGTGCAGGACACTCCAAAATCAGGATCTGTATCAGACCCAAAAAAACATGGACAACAATATTCAAAGAATTCCGTGAGATTCCACACAGACAACAGTATTTATAAAGAATTCAGTGGGATTGTGTGGAGGCCTTGATGGAGTCCTGGTCATAATTGGCTTCTGTAAGCGTCATATTTGCCGTCTCCTTCAATACCTTCACATGGGGGCTTATTGTGAGTGAGTGAGTGAGTGAGTGAGTGAGTGAGTGAGTGAGTGAGTGAGTGGGTGGGTGGGTGGGTGAGTGAGTGAGTGAGTGAGTGAGTGAGTGAGTGAGTGGGTGGGTGGGTGGGTGGGTGAGTGAGTGAGTGAGTGAGTGAGTGAGTGAGTGAGTGAGTGAGTGAGTGAGTGAGTGAGTGAGTGAGTGAGTGAGTGAGTGAGTGAGTGAGTGTGTGGGTGAGTGAGTGAGTGAGTGAGTGAGTGAGTGAGTGAGTGAGTGAGTGAGTGAGTGAGTGAGTGAGTGGGTGGGTGGGTGAGTGAGTGAGTGAGTGAGTGAGTGAGTGAGTGAGTGAGTGAGTGTGTGGGTGAGTGAGTGAGTGAGTGAGTGAGTGAGTGAGTGAGTGAATCAGACGTCAAACGGGCTGTACTATGCGTAGTGTGACAACGATGGCTCGTCACGGATAGCTCGTCACGTATTGTTATATTACGTCTCGATGGCAGCAGGTGAATGGCTGCCATGGATGAATGGCTTTGACAAGGACCTACAACCTAATAATGAGAGTGTGTGTGCGTGTGTGTGTGTGTGTGTGTGTGTGTGTGTGTGTGTGTGTGTGTGTGTGTGTGTGTGTGTGTGTCTTGAAAGAGAGAAAGAAAGAAAGAAAAATAATGAGCGAGGGATAGAGAGAGCATGAAACTCTCCAAGTACAAAAAAATGACAGAAACATAGCGGAGAGAAATCGGACAAAGACCCAAACTCCATGGCAACCGTGGAAAAGGAAGACGAATAAAAGATGACGGCTCGGTCCCAAGGACGGATTAGCCATTGGGCCGGTGGGGGCGGGGCCCAGAGGCCCTCGACTCTCAGGGGCCCTTGAGGGGAAACTGCGGGCCGAGAGGTCGTCAACAATTTACTAAACTGAAATGTATAGGTTAACCAAATATGTGGGCCCCATCCTCTGTATTTACAGCATTTTTCCAAGTAGCGAAACGTTGGTGCGGCTAGGCATGTCACAATTATTACATAATAATCACCAAATCACAATTATTTCAGATAATGGCGATTATTTTGCATAATCCTCATAGTCGTTTCCATGTTGAAAAATGTTTCCAGAAATAGCAGATCTACAAGCTTACAACACGTCGCGACGTGTTGTAAGCTTGTAGATCAGCTATTTCCACGTTTTTTTTATTTTTTATTATTAAATGTATCAGTCATTTATTTGCATATTAACCCATTACCATGACCGAGAAAGCATCTGTGTCATTTTAGATTTCTTTAGGCTATTCAAAGATAGCAGATATACAAGCTCATAGAGCGGCACCAAATGCCTCGCTACGAAGTGCCACGCTACGAAATTGTTTGTGATTTTCCAACTATTTTTGGAAAATCATAAAAATGTGTGCAAATCTTTGAATAAATATATTCTTTCAAAGCGAACATTTTAATTCAAATCTTTGCTTCTAGGGGTCTCTGGATTGGAACAACATATTGTGTGATGGGGGTCCGCGGCCAAATACATATAATTTTGGGGGTCCTTGACATGAAAAAAGTTTGAGAACCACTGATATAGCAACATAGGGTTTTTCAAAAAACTGTTACTGTAGGATTTAGAAGACATTTGCGTCATTGCGTGCTGCACCCAAGGTAGGGGGCCCTAAAAGATGAACGGCCCTAGGGGACCGCAGAGGGGGTTTAATCCCTCCCTGCTCGATCCTGCTGTGCTTTGCAAGCTCAGCAGAATCTTTCTACCGGTTCAAGAAAAAGTCCCGCAGCTCCCGGTCCACCGCAACAGATGCTGGAAGGGGGCCGACGGCCCATCGTAGTGGAAAAACACACTGATCACGGATCAGGTTTTAACCCATCAAGGCCTGTGGTTCCGATTCTACAAATGTCTTCTAAATCCCAACAGTTTAAAAAAATCACACCTGTGTGAAGGTAGCGGCGCCTTTGATATATTTTGTCATAGATATGTGTTTCTACTAGAGAAACAATATTAAACCTCTGTAAATTTATTTCAAGGCTTCCAGTGACATCTAATTCTATATTCATGACATCATAGTGATGTCATGAATAGTAACATAGTGATGTCATGAATAGTGACCAATCAGAACGTTGATGGACCTGACCAATCAGAACGTTGACGGACCTGACCAATCAGAACCTTGGCGAGCCTGACCAATCAGAACGTTGACGGACCTGACCAATCAGAACCTTGGCGAGCCTGACCAATCAGAACGTTGACGGACCTGACCAATCAGAACCTTGGCGAGCCTGACCAATCAGAACGTTGACGGACCTGACCAATCAGAACCTTGGCGAGCCTGACCAATCAGAACGTTGGCGAGCCTGACCAATCAGAACGTTGACGCAAAAGCCAGGTATAGAGGGCTAATATCCGCTCTATACCTAAAGGTATAGAGCGGCTAGCGCCGCTAAAAAAAACCCCTACATTGCTATGTCAGTGGCTCTCCTTTTCATATCAAGGACCCCCAAAATGTATATATATTTGGCCACGGACCCCCATCTGAAAATATTTTGTCCCAGGGACCCCCAGAAGCAAAGATTTGAGTTACAAATGTTCGCTTTAAAAAAAATATATATATTTAAAGAGTTGCACAAATTTTCTCGATTTAAAAAAAATAGCAGATCTACAAGCTCATAGTGCGGCACTCGGTGCCGCGCTATGAGCTTGTATATCTGCTATTTTTGAATAGCCAAAGCGTAAAATAATGCTTTTTAGCTCAAATAAAAAAATGACACGGATGCGTTCCAGGTCTTAATGGGTTAACATCAGTGTGCCATGACGGTTTTGGCTGCGTTAAGACCCGAGCGTCCCGCTGCATTCACTCAGCAACGATACGATACCCCACCACGGCTAACCCTGAAACCATTAACCACTTAATCCCTATATACTTAACCCATTGAGACCTGAAGCCGATTCTACATGTCTCCTAAATCTCAACAGTTTTCTGAAAAAACGTATGTTTCTATATCAGTGGTGCTCAAACTTTTTCATGTCAAGGACCCCCAAAATTATATGTATTTGGCCGCCGACCCCCATCAAAATATGTTGTTCCAGGGACCCCCCAGATGCAAAGATTTGAGTTAAAAATGTTCGCTTTAAAAAAATATATATATATATTCAAGTTTTTGCACACATTTTCACAAATTTTCAAAAATAGCAGATCTACAAGCTCGTAGCGCGGCACTCGGTGCCGCGCTACGAGCTTGTAGATCTGCTATTTTTGAATAGCCCAAAGTGTAAAATAATGCTTTTTTAGCTCAAATCTAAAAATGACAAAGTTCCAGGTCTTAATGGGTTAAGTCGCATGACGCGAATACTGTTACAAGTAAAAGTCCTGTATTCAAATTTTACGTGATTAATAGTAAAAGTTCAGTAAGAGTGCAAAAGTATTCGCATAAAAATATGCTTCATGTACATACTATGTAAGTAAAAGTATTCAAATTTGTATAAAAAATGGTTTAACTCTTTTGAAAATAGCCGATCTACAAGCTCACAATGCGTCGCATCGCGATGCGTTGCAAGCTTGTGGATCGCCTATGCGAATAGACCAAGTATAAAATAAGGCTTAAGTGGTTCATCCTAGTGATAATAATCATCTAAATCTAAAAAGGTAACTAGTAACTAAAGTTTTCAAATAATTGTAATTGAGTAAAAAGTACATTTGCCTATGAGATGTAGTGGAGTAATAGTATAAAGTATTAAAAAAGGGAACTCAAGTAAAATAAAAGTACCTAAACAAATGTATTCAAGCACTACCACTCGCTGTGAATGCAACTGCCAATCACATGTTTAATAGCAGAGTGGCTCACTTGCTTATGGGGAAAGCATTATACAGCATTAATCAATTCACTGGTTTCGTGGTCAGGGATAAATTACAAGTCTTATTAGAGTGCCAACAGCTTAATAACAGCTACATCTGTATAATGCAGAGCGAGACATGAAATGCTGGTCAATGCTCCCTACTTCACTGATATTGCTGAGCGAGACACAAGATTAATTCTGAACTCAAACAAACCATCCAGCTTTCTCAGCTCATAAACTTGCTTTGACGTCAAGCTCTGTCATTAGAGAACACTACTTTTTCAGAATAAAAAATATTGTGTTTTTCATCCGATTGCTGCAAGACCAATTATGTCTACCTCCACAATAGGCTTTTGAAGCTACGACATTTCATCGCCTCCACTGCTCGCGGAAGTGCTTCTGGAGTGGCCTTGAGTGGGCACTAGAGTGGGCCTCTGCGGTGTGTGTGTGTGTGTGTGTGTGTGTGTGTGTGTGTGTGTGTGTGTGTGTGTGTGAGTATGAGTGTGGGTGTGAATATGTGTGTGAGTGAGTGTGTGCGTGTGAGTGATTTTTCCATGTACTTGATATAGTCTTACCTATACATTTCAGTCAAAGTGGCAGTCACCAGGAACAGTAAAGGCGTAAGAAAGTTGAATAAACCACCCAAATGTCAACAGTGGGGAGGAAATCATAGGTCTTGACTTGAGGCAATCGGATGAAAAACACAATAATTATGATTTGGGGGGGAAAAAAAATAACCCTAACCCTCTTGGATGCATGCAAGGTGCAACATCCGGTTGCCTTCTCTAGAACAGTGGTTCTCAAACTTTTTCATGTCAAGGACCCCCAAATTGACACTAATTAGCCCCAGCTATTGGAGCGCAATTTATATTGTAAAATCTATGTCAGTTTAACTATGAGAGTGTACAAATGGAACCAAATGGACCCGTTAGGGTCCATTTGTACACTCTCAGAGTTACAGACCCATAAGGGTCCATTTGGTGCCTAATCTATCATTTAGCTGGGGACCCCCTGGAACTTGTAACAGAGTACTTCTACATTGCAGTATTGATACTTTTACTTAAGTAAAACATTTGAGTACTTTTCCCACCACTGCCAAAACTGTTACTTTTCAGGATTCAAATTCAAAAATAGGCCATGTGTACACGCTAACGTGTGTGCCAGCGAGAAGGGAACTGGAAAAGCCAGTCAGCCAGTCAGGCCAGTAGACCTCCACAGATGATGGAATGTTGTCAGATGTTGTTTGGCTTTATGGAAGCCAAGCACTTTTCTAGACTGTAAGAAATGACTAGAAAGAAACGATAATAGTTGCTTGCATCCTCTTTAAAAAGAGGCCTTTCACTTTAAAAACACTTCTGGGGTCATTTTATCGTCCATTCTGGGGTTTGTTTGCGCCCCAGTTTTTTTTTTTTAAAGGTGCTTGGTTCAATTTTTATATATTTGATAATCATTTTATCAGACAGGCCCACCCCATCTCCTATATAAACTCATTGTAACTTCACACTAAATTATAACCATGTTAGACTAATTGAAAACACATGTCCCTAGTTCTGATGACTTTTTCCATGTATTTATTTTTTCATTATTACAATTTATTTTTATGAAAAAATAAAACAAAGCAAATCTCTCTACCCTCTATCTTCCAACCTTCTTACATGTCTCCCAGTCCAGCTTCACTCATATTCTCTCCACCCCCCATTTCTCTCCCTGTGACTTTTAACCCATTAAGGCGTGAAGGTCCGATTCTATAAAATGTATTTTTTGAAAAAAAATCTAAAACTTTTTTTTGTCAAGATTTTTCAAAAATAACAGATATACAAGCTTATTACACGGCTTGGTTGAATGCTCGATTCTGATTGGTCAGTCATCGGTCATTATTTCTCGATAATGACCGCTGAGCTCAATAACGGACCGCTGTGTAATCAGAGACTCAGAACACCTGCTCATATCAACCTCCGCTGCTTTGTTTTATGCTTTATCCAACACTAGAGTTTCGGGGGGCTACGCCCCCCTCAACCCCAGCCGCGCACGGGGCCCAGCGTGGCCGTGTGTATATTGGGGGACCCAAATCGCCGGAGTGAAACTGTGGAAAAGTGTTTTTGAAAAAGGAAAAAATTTGAAGAAATAATATTTGTTATGTTTCAGGGGGTCCACAGGGGGTCCGCGGACCCCCTGATGGTCCACTGACCCCCTGTGGAGTGTTGGGACGCGCGGGGACACCCCTGGAACATTGCGGACCATTTCGGTGTTTTTTTTTTTTTCATGAAGGTGGTTGCTTGTTTCTGGCGCAGGCTGTGCAAACCTGGCAACCCAGCGCATGCTGCCGCACGTTTAAGTGGCGTAGCGTCATGAGGGTCAGTGGGGCCGTGGCTCGGTCAGTGAAGACCCTGTAGTGCGGATGATATGTGGCATAGAGGGGCAGATTGTAAATCCACAGAGGAAACATCCGTGGGCAACCATTGGTTCAGCGATGTGTGCGGTCGCCCTGCGGCCCCTCCTCCTCCACCAATGTGCAGTATTGAGAGCCCTGACGTCACAACAATTGGAGCGATGGGCACTGCACTGTGGTTGGTTAGGGTACACCTAGGGCCCAGGTAGAACCCAGTTAAAGCCTGCATGGGCAAACCCAGTTAGGACCCGCCTTGGTCCCAGATAAACATGGCTAGTTGGGGCCCACCTAAGGGCCAGGTAGAAGCTACTTATAGCCTGCATGGGCATCGCAGTTGGGACTGAAGTGGATGCCGATGACATTGCTGACATGGGGTCCATATGGTTTAGCCCACCTTGAAACCATATGGGAACTACGCTGGCATGCTGGCTGTAATGCAAACGCTGCATCATACCTGCAGTGTGTAGTTTGATGTTGTGTGTGTAGCAGATATAGCTGCAGTGTGTAGATCAATGTCCATAGGAAAGTCAATGCCCAGCAGTGTTTTTTTTCCCCAGCAGAGTTTCTAGTGTCTCTGTGTCTCTCTGGAAGAGGTTGCACATGAACTCTGCAGCCGCACTGAGGCGCTCCAACACAAACACTCTGACATTAAGCTGCTTCACACAACAAACATCAGCACCACGCTGCTGTTTGTCCAAAAGACACAATATCTCCTCTCCCACCGACGTCATGTGTTCATTTATCGACAGCCGTACAGACTCCTTTTGACACATTTTACGTCGTTTATCCAGCTCTCACTGACTGTCCACATCGGGCTGTTATTTTGCTGCGATCAAGTCAACGATGTGAGAGATTAGCTATCACAGACGGACGGACAGGGGGTGAAACATAGTCTTGCGCCATGCCTTTCGGCCTGGCGGAGACAATATAAAAACGAAAGTAAAGGAAATGGCCATTTCTGCAACAGAAGTAGTCAATAAACTATGCAATGAAAACATGGGCCACATTGGCAAAGAATGTAAGAAAGAGGCAATCATGTAGAAAGTAGCCGATCTCCAAGCTTACAAAGCCTCTCAACGTGAGGCGTTTGGAGCTTGTAGATCGGCTATTTTCACAATATTTACTTGTGGAACGGAGTCAAACAGAATGGGGGGGTCCCAGATCAAGTACGTGTATTTGGGGGGGGGGGGGGGGGCGGCGTGAAAGGGTTGATAAACACTGCTCTAATCGGAGCGAAATTATCTGAAATTACTACATGACCATAATGCAGGCTAACATGCGTTGCACGGGGCGGTCCTGCCATTACGTTAGTTACTGTAGTTGCTGTGGAGCTACATAGTTCTCCAGAAGACACACACAAACATACACCATCTACAATGGACGAACTGAGCAGCAATGTAGACATTCACCACACGAACGTGCATTGTTGACAAAGTGATTGCACAGCCGCTGCAGGCATGACAACCAGGTTAGCGTTAGCGACATGGCAGCTATCACAGCGCCCTGTCCGTCGTGCTGCAACTGCCTGTGATGGCTACAGCAGTAACAGCAAGCTGTCTGCGATGCCATTGTCTGGAGACTGCTCTTAGCGTGACACGACCAATGAGAGTGAGCGCTGTAGTTGTTGCTAAGATACGGTGGCGTCTCTGCCCCATAGCTTGTAGATCTGTCACACATGATTGGCGTAGGCTGCGTTGCCAGGTCTGACTTTGTGTCGCAAAGTCAGAGCAATGGTCGGCTTATTTTTGCGCGCCTTTGGGCTCGTTTGCATTGTGCGCACGGCAGCGCTTGTTTAGCGTACGTCAGCGCGACGTGGCAACGGACGTGGCAACGTGAAAGGTGATTGGCTGGTGAAAAGAAACACCCGACGTTACACCAGAAATGGTGCCTGTAGAAAATGGTGACCAAAAAAAAAGTTTTGAAAAAAAGGAAAAAACCCCCGCAGCGGCTGGCTGCTGTTGTGGTGATGAGGTCGTGCGCACGGTAAACGGTACGAAGCTGGCTCCCCTTCCGTTTTGTCCGACATTTGGTGAGTAGAATTAATTATGTTGCGCGGTGGAAACGGTGTAGTGAGCAGTGAGATGTCCCCTACGCGAGGCGTAAATTCAGCGCGGCGGCCGTGGCGAGTCAGTAGGCGACATGTGGTCTGGCGGTGCGTTGTTTATTCGATAACAGAGCTGTGGGGTGTCACCACCGAGGGTGCGGAAGTTGCACGCCATTTATATAGTTAGATGACAGCCATGTAAACAAACAACCAATGTCATTTACAACTAAACGTTGCTCTCAAGAATGTTTTTGAAAACATTTGAAGTGAGAAATAGACAATGCAATGACCGAAAAGTGATTCTATTTGATCCACTGCACTTCCTTGTTTATCGTGGCTACGGGGGAAATACCAAAACGCTCGCCCCAAAACACAGTCGCCCCGGGGCAAATCCGGCGGTATTACAGGCAAATCGGCAGTATATAGAATGGGGGGCGAGTGTGTTTTGGGGCGAGTTTTTTTCTATTTTGTCATTTGTTTTCCGAGGCAAACTCCGCCCAGCCCAATAGGCTACTTATGGAATACTTTCATTGCCGTAAGCAAGGAAATACTTTGTTTTGTTGTTACTTTTGGGTAAATTTATTTATGTATTTATTAAGTAGCCGTGTAATAAGAGGCTGCGCCTCGGTGGTTAATCGCCCTGTCGGGCTTTACATTTCAATAATGACTGCCTCCCCGTGCATTATCCCTTGCTCATAGCACGGCACCGAGTGCCGTGCTATGAGCTTGTATATCTGCTATTTTTGAATAGCCAAAGAAAGTCTAAAGTAACACAGATGCGTTCCAGGTCTTAATGGGTTAATGGTCCCCCTACTCCCCGCCTCCCCCCTCCGTCTCCCTCCCAGGCATATTTCTAATTTGTAATAATCTCCTCATTACTCAGGGGGGGGGGGGGGGGGGGGTGGAAGTATTTGGGTCAGCACCAGGCCCAGATTCCAGACACAACACTGAGGAACGCCACAGATCCCTTTCCTTCGGTCTGCAGTGAATTCCTGGCAGGGGCAAAAATGAACGGGAACGTGGTAGCCGCTTGGTGGAATCACTTAAGGTTCTCTGTGGTCTCTTTTTAAGTTTGTCTGTGAGCTATTATAATGGATATCATATAATTTACTTAAAACATATTTTATTAGCATTGAATTATGCGTGTTATTTGTGTCTCTCGCCTACTGTTAATGTTTCTTGTTTTGTTTTTAATCAAGTTTTTTTATCTAGCTTGTTCTGCTACACAAGGCGAATTGGATTAGGTTAGCATTGTGAGCTTGTAGATCTGCTATTTTCAAGAGATTTTTATACATTTGAAAACTTGTGAAATGGGACATTCTGCATGATGAGTACTTTCTACTTTTGGTAGTTCAAGTATATTTTGAAACCAATACTTTCGTACTTTTACTCAAGTAAATTTTGTATTCCGGACTTTAACCTCTAACGGAGTATTTCTACATTGCAGTATTGATACTTTTACACAAGTAAGAAATGTGAGAACCTTTTCCACCACTCAATGAAACTGACTAATCTAAAGAATCAGACACTCACGGCATTCAATGTGTTGATGACGGCTGTAGCTGAAGGCCACAAGCGTGTGTGTGTGTGTGTGTGTGTGTGTGTGTGTGTGTGTGTGTGTGTGTGTGTATGTGCACGTCAGAATCTATTGACACATTGTCTTTCAGAGCTCTGTTCTATTTTGAAACGACGACGTGCGATTTCTGTCCGACAGCCAAAGTGAGTTCGAGCACCGCAGGAAGTCCTCTTTTTTTATGTCAGACTCGTGCTGCAGTGTGTGTACTGTATGTACGTTTGTTTTTCACACGTCTGACCGCTCTAGAGACGCACAAATCCTTTGTTTTTAGATTGAATAGACGATGTGAACCGGCGTACTCGCCTGACGCACATCGACAACGTTTGCGTCAAAGACGTTTTCAGTGTGTTCCAGGGACGTGCACAGATAGACTCTAGGTGGTGCTAGAGCACCTGCCCTTTGCCCTCTTGACAAGAAGTGCCCTTTTGAAAAAAGTCAGTTTACAGCAGGGGTCTTCAACAGGGGGTCCGGGACCCCTAGGGGGTCCTCAGAGTTACTACAGGGGGTCCGCCAAATCTTTATGTGATATGATTTTTCTTTTTACCATAACCACTCGAAACCTAGCATCCCTTTTCTGAGGAGAACTTTAGCCAAAAATAGCAGATCTACAAGCCCACAACGCCTCGCGCTGCGAGGCGTTGTGGGCTTGTAGATCGGCTATTTTTGGCAAAGAGGTATAGGTGTAGAGGGAAAAAAGAGCAGACCAAGTAAACACAAAAAAGTATAATTTACTTGAGCACCTGCCCCTCAAAATGTCTGTGCACGCCACTGGTGTGTTCCCTCGACCACTTATATGTAACAACTGGTGTTGACTCGGAGATGTGTGAGTCACCCCGGAATAACACCGTCTGCTTCGTCTCTCATGACAAAAATTGTTATCAAATGGGGGTTTGTGACCTAATGTGTTTCGTCTCTGTCGGGTTGAAACCTCATATGTCCAAAATCAAAAGTAGCAAAAGTAGCATATCAACAAAGCACAGAAGCTTTCGAGCTTGTTGATCAGCTACTTGTGATGCTTTCATGTCAGTGGTTCACAAACTTTTTCATGTCAAGGACCGCCAAATTGACACTTATTAGCCCACGGACCCCCATTTGAAAAGGTATGCCAGGGACCCCCATAAGAGAAGATTTTTACGTTTGCGATACGTTTTCGCGACGATATGTATCGTTTTGGAAAAAAAAAATATCGTTTTGGAAAAAAAAAAAAAAAATCTTTTTTTTTTTTTTTTACAATCATAATAATCAGGCATGCAAACGGCCCCGAAGTGAAAAGAGTGACAACATGTTTTTTTTTCGGGTCAGGTGTCATACTATTTGGATTCAAAACGGCTATTGTAGCTGAAAAGCTACAAGTTTGCATGTCTGAATAATGCAAAAACAGAATTATTTGTTTGCATTTTCTTTTTTTCTCCTCCATATATTTTCATAATAAAAAAAGTGCGTATCGTATCGTATCGAAATCGTATCGAAGTTGTGAGCCAAATATCGTATCGTATCGTTTCGTGAAATTAGTGTATCGGCACACCCCTAATTCTCAACCATTTTTATTGAGGATTAACTATCTGAAAACATGAATCCAGCTATCTATGAAAAAGTTTAATCTGCAACACAATTTTATACAATTATACAATGTAGTGGGGGTCCCTGCTTCATCTCTCTCTCAGCTAAGGGGTCCTTGGCCTGAAAACGTTGAAGACCCCTGAACTAAAGCGTAGATCATTTTATCAGCTCACCTCTACGATGTCATCGTCAAACAGCAGCCAGAAGCCATGACTCTTTACGATGGTGATGTAATGACCACGGTTAGGACCACTGCACAGGAACACACACACACACACACACACACACACACACACACACACACACACACACACACACACACACACACACACACACACACACACACACACACACACACACACACACACACAGAGTACAGTAAATGACGTACAATTAGAGGTGTAACAATTTAGTAACTGCATCGATGAATCGACGTTAATTTTGACTTTATATCGTATCGAATCGTTTTGCAATGCAAATAATCGATTGTATCCATACTAAGTACTTGTGCGTTGTATTTAGCAATTTTAAGATGGTAAAAGAGAAATAATGAAATAAAAAAAATAATTGTGAAATGTGCCAGCCAAAAATACATAGTAAAAAAAAAAGTGCTCAGAAGCCGAGATACAGCCTTTTTCAGTAATAAGTTAAAAAAGAAGTGAATGGAGCAGCAAATCTTCAAATGATGATATTTTAGGTTCTGAACGTTTTTTTCCAAAAGCGATGTGACGCGTTGTGAGCTTGTAGATTTGCTATTTGTAACATTTTGACAGCCAAAAATACATAGTAAAAAAAATTGCTCAGGGGACATGATACAACCTTTTTCAGTAATAAGTTAAAAAAGAAGTGAATGGAGCAGCAAATATTCAAATGATGATATCTTGGGTTCTGAACGTTTTAAGCTACAATTGCACTTTGACAATGTTTTCATGCTATTTTTCTTTTATTTCTTCTTCCCCCACAGCCCACTTTGAGAATCAACTGATGACACACACACCTTCCACAGTGTACCACCACGGCCACCAGGTCGTACATGCGGTCGGGGTTGGTGGCATCTCCGGACGTGTTGAAGAGCCTCAGCTCCAGGGGGAAGACCACCCGGTAGGACAGCTTGGTGTAGCGGTGCAGCTGGTCCATGTACTTAAACCTCTTCAGGTGCAGAGCCAGGATCATGGGCAACTTCTTCACTCGCATCCTGTGGAGAGGGGGGGGACAGAGAGGGGGGGGAGACGGAGAGAGACAGAGACAGAGACAGAGACAGAGAGAGAAACCCCAAAAAGGTGTCATTGTGTGCTTAATGTACTGTAAGAAGTCACACATCCAACAAGCTTTGAACTGAGCAGATTGGACCTTCCGTTCCAGATATAATGGACAAAACATCTTGAAAACGGCCACTTTCGCTGAGTTTTGGCCACTGTCGCCCATTTTCCTTTAATAACACGGTCTAGGAAGGTCGGACGGCGACAAACTTGATACCTGAGTAAAGTTCACTTTGAGCTGCATCCAACGCATCCACTGCCATTTCTGTCGCCCTTACTGTTAGGCCGCTAGAGGGAGTTGAAATTTATTTTTGGGGGGTAATATATTTGTTTTTCTTTTCTTTTCTGTTTTTTTTTCACAAAAACGGCCCGACCCGACTAATTAGCATAGATTTTGGGCAAAATTTGAGAACTCTAATGCAGGTGTGTGCATGTGATTTTGAATCATTCCTCTAATGTCTAAAGTAAAAACACACTGCAGTAATAATGATACACCTCTCAGCACGCAGTGGGAAGGAGTACATTTGGTTGCTGTGGTAACAGCAGATGGAAAAGGTTTCTTTTCAAATGGGCACTGTGTGTGTGTGTGTGTGTGCGTGCGTGCGTGCGTGCGTGCGTGCGTGTGTGTGTGTGTATGTATCACTGTACATGAGATGGGCAAAACGTTCCCACAAGTCTAATAGAACTTGAGGTTTTATGGTTAAAAAAAAAAAGATGTGGGGAGTTAGGCTTACCGTTAGGAAAACATTACTGTTGAGGTTAGGTTTAGTTATTTAGAGGTTAGGTTTAGAGGGGTTAGGGTTAAGAGTAAAGGTTGTTACACACCGGGGCGATTTTTTCGTGCGAATAATGCGTTTTTTTTTAAAACCTTATAAAGTCAATGGCTCCGTACATGGAGCGAAAAAGCGAAAAAGCGAAGCGAAAAAGCGTCTTTTAATTATTCGGAACGAGTCCGAATTTTGCGTATATTCGCTATTTTCGCCGGTGTGTAAGGACCTTTATGCCTGATTAACACATAGTTCTGTGTGCCTGTGTCGGCCACCGGAAATATTGATATTGTCGCTGTCAGACCAGAAACCTCTTATCTCCATATTCTAATTTTTTGTTTTTTTCCCGTAAATAAAGCCCCTACTTGATCATACTACAGCGTCACACAAAAGCATCAAAAGTAGCAGATCTACAAGCTCGAAACGTGGCGCGAAGCGACGCGTTTCGAGCTTGTAGATCTGCTACTTTTGATGCTTTTGAATTTGAATCCTGAAAAGTGACAGTTTTGGACATATGAGGTTTACACCCGACAGAGAAAATATAATAGAGAACATAAAATATTTACTGTTAAAAATGGCAAAGTAAAAATGTCATTCTAAAAATTGCAGTCCTAAAATACCGATGTCTTCACAAGTATAGCAGTACAAACGCGTGTGTGTGTGTGTGTGTGTGTGTGTGTGTGTGTGTGTGTGTGTGTGTGTGTGCCCGTGCATGTGTATACGGGCAAGGGCGATGGGTAATAATAGTTGCCTTCCTGCTTGGTGAATTGTGGATGCCAGCTCATATCCTTGTGCGGCTATAAGCGTGAAGGCTTCCATAAGCCTGGTTCATATCCTGCATATTCCCTAATGGCTGTGTATGTATATTATGAGCATAGCATAACATTCTGTGTGGAAGCTTAACTACCTCACGACTCAGTGGTCAATGGACGCAGGTGATTCACTATTCCAACGTTCTCTCTCTCTTTCTCTGTCTACAATCTCATGGCCTGAGAGGTTCCATATTTTCTTATTATATATATATATAATATCTTATAATATATGGTCGCTGTCGGGAGGAAACCTTGTACGTCCAAAACCGCTCCTTTTTTAGTAGTGAAAATAGCCAATGTACAAGCTCACAATGCGTCGCATCGTGATGCGTTTTGAGCTTGTAGATCGGCTATTTTCACTACTTTTGTGCGACAAAACTTTACAACAAAACATAAAAAGTTGAAATATGGAGGTTTCTTCCCTGACAGCAACATTATATTGTCTTATATGGTCATGTTTTTGACTGCTGGATAATTAACATCCCAAAACGAGTGAAAATAGTAGATTTACAAGCTCACAACGTGTCGCATCGCGACGGGTTGTGACGGGATATTTATTTATGGAATTCGAAAAAGAAAGTAAACCCCAAAAGAAAGGGACATAGTGACTTATAAAAATGGGGCTGTGACGCAAACATGGGTCCAGACCCAGTGTTTAGGGGTGTGTTTGTGTGTGTGTGTGTGTGTGTGTGTGTGTGTGTGTGTGTGTGTGTGTGTGTGTGTGTCACTTTGAGTTTGTCCAGCAGGTACAAGGACCGCCACTGGTAAATGGTCTTACCTTTTCTGTGCTTCCTGTTTGCTACGACACTGCTCACAGTAGTACTTGTATTCACTACACAAGGTCTCTGTGTTGCTGAAGCCCCTGCAACACACACACATAAACCACATATGTGTTACTGAAGCCCCTGTACCACACCCACAAGCTCATAGCGTGGCACTGAGTGCCGCGCTAAGAGCTTGTAGATCTGCTATTTTTGAAAAATCTTGACAATTTTTTTTCTTTCTTTTAAAAAAAAAAAACTGTTAGGATTTAGAAAACATTTTAACCCATTTAGACCTGGAACGCATCTGTGTCACTTTAGGTTTCTTTGGCTATTCAAAAATAGCAGATATACAAGCTCATAGCGCGGCACAGAGTGCCGCGCTATGAGCTTGTAGATCTGCTATTTTTTTTAAATCGTAAAAAAATATTTTTTATATTTTTTTCAAAAATCTGTTAGGATTTAGAAAACATTTTAAGAATCGGACTCAGGCCTTAATGGGTTAAGAATCGCCTCAGGTCTTAATGGGTTAATGAATGAAGCCCAATGTTCTCTGTGTTACTGAGATCCTTAGGGTGAAACACACACACATACACACACACACACACACACACACAAACAAACAAACAAACTTGAAAGAATGTGAGAAACTCAGTCACGAGTTAACAGCCTGTTTACCGGGGGCCACGTGTCAGAAGATTTCAATATAAACTGCAGAATGCAGTTTTTAAGTGTCCTTCAGATACTTTTTTTTTTATTCAGGTAGGCAGGCACATGTGCTACCCATGCCTATCTGAACAAATAAATAAATACTGGATGGAAATGACTGTGAGCGCTGGCATTCTTTTATTAATGAAACAGTCAACAGTCCTGGCCTTCTTTAGTTTTCTGAGAGACATTCTTCTGAAATGTTTAAAAGGGAAAAATGTCACAACAACCTGCCATGACATTTTCCAATGTGTTGTGTGTAGCAATCAGTTTAAAAGTTTCTCTTCAAACAGAAGTTTCAGATAAGTGGTTCTCTAACATTTTCCTGTCAAGGACCCCCAAATTCATGTGTTTGGCGGCTGACGGCCCCCATCTGAAGATATGTTGTACCAGGGACCCTGTTTTTTGTTAAAATGTTTCCAAAAATGTGTCCGCTATTTAAAAGCCAAATGTCAATCGTTAATTATTTTCCAAATTGCTTTCAAGACTTAGTTCTTTGCCAAAACATCAGTAATCGGTGGTCTAGGACAGTGGTTCTCAACCTGTGGATCGGGACCATCCATAGGTTACAAACTATACTATAAAAACTGGTTAAACATTGGCCAAACTGTCAAATATTATAGGAGGGAACAATTTTGAAAATACTGATCTACAAGTTGTGATGTTGTAGATCTGCTTTTTTCACAATATCTATCTGTGCAACCGAGTCAAACTGAATGTAATGCCTCAACTCCTACAATTCCAAGTGCTTGTCAGGGTGGGGGGTCTACAGTTCAAATATGTTTGTTTTTTTTTGGGGGGGGGCTTCAGTTCAAATATGATTGTTGTGGGGGGTCCCCAAAATGAGGGTGGAAGACAGGGTTAAACAACTAAAAATGGGACTGGTCTTCAAAATTGTATATACAGATTTGCCCGAAATGCCCCCTACTGTATACCCTATATATCTGTATAAATACCTTGAAAAAGTTAGTGACACCCACAGTCACGAAACTAGAGGGAGCGTAAACAACAATCTGGTACCACCCACCCATAAAACAAATATGGGCAAATTCTCCTTCTACAGCACAGCCACCAAGGTATGGAATAGTCTAACCCCATCCCTCAAAAAATGCAGTTCGCTGGGCTCATTCAAAACAGCCCTAAAAACTCATCTTTCTGGAGGCCAAAAGAGGAGCCAGTACCAGTTTCCCTGTAGACAGGCAACCCCCCTCCCCTTTTTTTTGGTATATATTTAAATTTTTCATGCTTTTTTTTGTACTGTACATAGTGGTATTTTTTCTCTGTATTTTTATGTTGATTTTTGAACTGTTTGGTTGCTACTATATATATATATATGTCTATGAAATTAATTCAAGGACCCCAACGGAAACAAGTCTGCAAGGACTTTTTTGGTCGGACCTTTTAGACAAAAGTATTATAAATGTAACTGTGTTGTTTTACATTCTTTTGCCTAATAAAAAATTCAATCAATCAATCCCCAGTTCAAATATGATTATTTTGGGGGTTGCGGCCTGAAAAAGGTTGCGAACCACTGGTCTAGGATTGGCATCGGAAACACAAATGTGGCGTCGCTACGGGCTCTACAATTATCCACTAATTCAAAGAATCAAGGTTCTGGTAATATGACTCCTGGTAAAAGGTACATATTGGATTATAATAGATGGCTCCATTTTGTTCTGAACTCTTGGATTTGGGGGGAATGACATTACTTTGTCTGACATCTGATAACAGTATCAGCAAATACATCACTGTAAGGTTATAGCATGTACCTGGTAGAGGCATCCAGTACCTGTACTGTACCTACACGTCCTGGACTGATAGAATATTATCAATATGATACGATATAGACAGGAGAGGACAGGAAAGGACAGGGGGAAACAGGACACAACAAAATCCCCTCAAACTGCCTCAAACAGTGATGGAGTAACTAAGTGCATGTACTCAAGTACTGTACTTAACTCATTCACTGGCAGACTTATTTCTGGCTGTGTTTGCCCACTGCCAGCGATTTAGTGTTTTTTTTTTTTTTTTTCACAATGTTTTTTTTTTCATTATGATCGCAAGTCCAATCGTTTATAAACACACCGGCGATACGTGCACGCCGCTCAGACAACAAACATTCCGATCGGGGCGGAGTCTCTCTTCTCCAGCCCCATGTTTCGCCATGTGAACGGTACGGCTCACTTACTTTTTCACCTCGCCACAGACCTCGCTAAATCCCTTATGATCGCGTGTTCAACTGTATGTTTGTAGACACACAGGGTAGTTGTGTGAGTGGCCCAGAGAAGAAATGTTCAATCGGCGACATTCCATTTTGCAGTAGTAGCAGTTTCTAAACAGCGTTTCTAAACAGCGTTCCACGGCGGAGAAAGACAAAGCCGAGATAATGCCGTTTTATTAAAGCCCACCTGAGACAGTGTGTGATGGAGGTGTTCTGCTCCACGTCTACCGACAGATCCAGGAAGTCCTCGTCTTTACTGCTCACCTGCAACATACAGGGAAACACGCACAAGGTCACTCACTAGCTCCTTCAAAAAGGGACACAAGCGCTTAGGGCTGCAACTACTGATTATTTTCATAGCGATTAATTCTATCGATTACCTTTTTGATTAATTGCGAACGCAGCGCAAGTGAGCTTACTATGAAACCGTGCTCGGGTTGTGTGTGTGTGTCTCTCTGTCTGTCTGTCTGTGCAGTATTGTGTGCACTGCCTGTGTGCAGCCGCGCCCCCATGTGACTCACGCTCTCATTGGCTGCTGACAGTGTGGCTGAAATCCGCGTGCCCCTGGGTGACTAATTACACTCCTCTGAGAAAAATATAGCAGCTAAAAAAAAACACATCTAAAAGCATCTACACGAGTTCATCTATTGGGATATCTAAGAATTCCATGTCATTTGTGCATATTTCAGGCCGGATGGCAAGTTGAAAACGCCTTAGTTAACTGTACCACCCACTTCTCTACAATTGCTCATTCCTTTCTATTCTTCTTATTGTTATTTTCAAGCTGCGTTCACTTCCCGCGTTCGTGCGTCTTACTTGTTGAATAATATCATTGCCGTGAGCGTGAACGAAATCGTTCGTTCACTGAAATGAACCTTTTTTCCCACCACCACTCACAGCTTCACAGTTGAGGCATCGCGTCTCATTGGTCAGCGTCCCCTGAAAGATCTCGTGAACCCATGTCTGTTGCTGCTGCTGCTGCTGGTGCTGCGTCTCCTTTCCTCCTCCCCCTTCTCCTTCCTCTCCTCCTGTCCCACCTCCTCCTCCGCTCCCTCCATTTTGCAGCAGCTTGCCATTCTGCTGTCTCTCCTGGCCCTTCTCCTCCTGCAGGAGGTCAGCGATGGTGTTCAGGAGGTAGTTGAGGAACTCGTGAGCGTCCTGCTGCATGTAGTTATCAAAGAGTTCTGAGAGAGAGACAGAGAGAGAGAGAGAGAGAGAGAGAGAGAGAGAGAGAGAGAGAGAGACACAGAGAGACAGAGAGAGAGAGAGAGAGACGGAGAGAGAGAGATTAAGAGGGAGAGATGGAGAGAGAAGTAGAGGGAGATGAGTAAAGAATTGACAGAACAAACATGTAAGTGGTTCTGTAAGTGGGCTCCCCAGCTAAATTAGATACAAATCAGTTAACACATTGATTGCCTAGATCGAATATATGCGTTCTTTCATTTTTGGGGGGGAATTTCACAAGGGGCGACCGAACACAGTTTTGGAATGATCGATCGTCTCTCAGAGAAGAAAAATGTGGATGTGACGTCATTCCAAAAAACGTCACTTCCACCCGCCCAATGATGGAATTTTCAGAAAAACAGCTGTAACTCAGTTTCTTTTTTTTTCATTGAAAACCACCCGTTTTCAGCGGACCAAAGCTCCAAAATGGAGGATCGCGGTTGGAAACTTGTCGTTCCCATGGATACACAGATCCTTCCGCCTATCACAGGAACCTTTTTCGTGTGTTTTTTTTTACATAATGCCGGTTTCACGGCGTTTCAAATATCATCGGATTGAGGAAATTATACGCCGGCACGGAGATAGAAAACTATGTTTAACTCATTCCCTGCCAGACTTATTTCTGGCTGTGTTTGCCCACTGCCAGTGATTTAGTGTTTTTTATAAAATTGTTTAAAAACATTTTTTTCTCATTATGATCGCAAATTCAGTTGTTTCTAAACACACAGGCGAGTCGTGCACGGCGCTCAGACAACAAACATTACGGTCAAGGCGGAGCCCTTCTCCTCCAGCCCAGCGTTAAACACCATGCATGGCCATCTGAACGGAAAACTCACTTTCTTTTTCCACCTCGCCACA
Organism: Gymnoscopelus microlampas; assembly: GCF_963454915.1. Taxonomy (NCBI): domain Eukaryota; kingdom Metazoa; phylum Chordata; class Actinopteri; order Myctophiformes; family Myctophidae; genus Gymnoscopelus; species Gymnoscopelus microlampas. Next base: position 6,862,726 of record NC_139956.1, read on the forward strand.
GACCTCGCTAAATCCCTTATGATCGCGTGTTCAACTGTTTGTAGACACACAGGGTAGTTGTGTGAGTGGCCCAGAGAAGAAATTTTCAATCGGCGACATTCCATTTTGCAGCAGTAGCAGTTTCAAAACAGCGACGCGAAACAGTGTTCCTCGGCGGAGAAATGCAAAGCCGAGAAAAAGGCGGTTGAAAGCAGAACCCAAACAGGAAGTGGGCGGGAGCAAAAATCTTTGATATGACGTATTTCCGTATCCGGGTGTGCTACAATGAAATGTGTCCCTTCGAGAGATGAACGACGGTGAGATCTTGTTTTAAAAAAAGATTTTGCAAAATTACGTCTTTTACGTCCTAGGCAGGTTTGGTAATTGGAAAAAAATATGTTTTTTACGTCCTAGGCAGTGTATGAGTTAATATCTTGGCAATCAATGTGTTAAGGGCACGGTCACACCAAAATATAGTTCCCGGCAGTTAAACTCAGGTTGTGTGCGTCCGACAGTTTTTTGCAGCCAGCGCGTTCTAAAAAAATGGAGCAGCAATTTTAACAACACACATCTTGTATGGGGGGTCCCAGGTTGGCACAAACTCTTTTCAGATGGAGGTCCCTGGGACAAATACATATTAATTTGAGGGTCCTCCTTGCATTGGAAAAGAGCTTGAGAATCACTAATGTAAGAAATGTTGACCTCCTCTCTCTTCCCTGCCACAGTCTCTACAACTACTTCATCCATCTCTGTCTGTCTGTCTGTCTGTCTGTCTGTCTGTCTCTCTCCTTTTCTTACCATTTTCTTTCCTCAGGCGTGAGATGAACTTCTTAGGAGGGATGACGCCAACTTTCTTCTTCTGCGTGGCGATGCTGTTGAACAGGTCCGCCAGACAGGTGAGCAGGGACTCCTTACGACGAGGCTGCACCTGGCACACACACACACACGTTTATTGCCATACTTGTGGGGACATACCAATGTTACGATGGCAATAACAAAATGCAGAAAAATAGCAGATCTAAAAGCTCACAACGTGTCGCAGTGCGACACGTTGTGAGTGATTGTGAGTGATTGTGATTGTAAGCGTAATTCCCCCACATCCTTTTTAACCATAAAACAACCAATTCTCCTCTGAGGACCAGGAGAATAACTGTCCTCGCTATGTCTATTTCTCAAATTCTACTATACTTGTGGGGACATTTGGCCCTCACAAGTAGAGTAATTACAAGTACACACACACACACACACCCACCCACAGTGAACAGGTGTACTTTCCAGATGGCCGTGACGCAACAATAATCTATTGTCTTTGGGCAACGTTTTTTGTTGATTTAACAAAACCGCAGTTTAGGTTGCAGCCTTCAGGAAGGTCGACTTTGAGGCTTAAAGGGACAGTTCACCCTAAACAATGTATTTTTTTCTATGGATTAGTCACCCCATGGAGACTTGAATTTACGGATATTTTTTTGTTCTTGTCTCATCCCTAAGCCAACAATTTGATGACCAGCGGACCAGTAGGCAGCGGTTCCGGGTAGAAGACACAAAGGAGACTCTTTGTGTCTCCTACCCGGAACCGCTCCCGGTCATCAAATTATCGGATTAGGAATGTGACAAAAACAAAAACATATCCATGAAATCAATAGAAAAAAAAAGTAATTTTGAGGGTGAACTATCCCTTTAATTTAGAGTCTGGTCAGGGGCAGGCTGAGCGGTGGACATTGCTCTTGTCTTTATGTTTTTATGTATGTCATTTGTAATGTTTCTGTTATGTAAATGTGTGTATTACGTGCAGCAGCCATGACCCAGCATGGCTGCTGGGTCGCAAAACACATTTCAGTGTGAGCGGATAATAAAGTCGTATCATATCACACATAGGAGAGGATCAGTTTCCTGTGTATTGTACTGTCATCACATTATTAATATATTATGGCTTCAAAAATGCACGCTCAAAGGGGATGTACGTGATATTTCTTTGTTCAAATAAATGAATCCATTTAAAATTTGTGCCGCGGGGGGGGGGGGGGGGGGGGTCCATGGCCTAATGAAAGTCAATATGGGGGGTAGGGGTGCAATAGTTAATCAAACGAATCAATTTAATCGATTATCTAAAAAAAACGATAATCGATCATTTGATAAAATGAGTGAGTACTGCATGACATTGTTGTGTGACGAAATATAAAATATAGAACGCTTAAGAGGTTCATTGATTTGTTGATATATAATTATATATTTTTTAAAACTTTTTAACTGTGCTTCTTGATTATTTGATTAATCAAAACGGTAAGAATAACAGCTAAGAAAATAATGTATAGTTCCAGCCCTAAAAGTCAATATGCTGTAGGTGTGGGGATGTTTGGAACATGATAATGAAGTGTTGTTGCTCAGTACAGAATAGATGCTGTCGTTTACCTTGTACGCCAGCACTTTCTCTCTGAAGGGCCGACAGAAATACAGAGCCTGCAGCACTGAGTTACAGTAGCAGGTGTTTCCAAACTGCACACAAAGAGACAAGAGATACAGAGACAAAAGATTATTATGATTATACCCTAGTATTTTGGGGATGTCATTATAATAATAACAATAATAAATCAACTTTTTAAAAGTACTGAAAACAGAAAACAAGAATTTTACCATTTTCAAAAATAGTGAAAATACTGTTGCAAATCTACAAGCTTACATGCATTGTGAGAGCTTTTTGATCAGCTATTTTTGCTATGTTTGAAAGAAAACAAAATGATATGATACTCAACCACATTATAGGTGAAAACTTTCCCAAACAAATCCCAATGTGAGCTTGTATTATCTGCCATTTTCGCAATATCGAAAAAATATATTTGAAATCAGGCTTAAGTGGCTAACAAGTCAACAGACAACAGTATAATTATGCAGCATCGATTGTGACTGACACTTACGTTGACCAATCCAAAGTAGTGTTCATTAACAGGGAACTGTTCCGGTCCGATCTCCTTCTCCAAGGCAGAGGCATTGGCGCCCTGAGAACAACAAACCAGCACACTCACAATCACAATCTGTTTAATACATCGTAATACATCACAGATTCACAGGTGTAAAATGCTCCATCCATCATTCATTGTTTTTCAGGAAAGTAAAGCGGTGGGGACAGAGAGAGAGAGGGAGAGCAAGGAGAAAACATAGGAAAGAAACAGGTTAAAAGAAAAATCTAAGATATGTACATTTATACACATAGCATAAGGTAACAGCCAGGTACTGTAAACTGTATATACTACATGAGGTTATACATACAGTATGGTGCAAAAAATAGCAAGACATCGGCAGGTCCACATAAGGCAACAAAGCACCTAAGTCACACTGAGTTTCAGCACAATGCTTGAACAACAGAGAATATCAAACATTCACCACAAGACTAGACTCTCGAGACAGGCTGTTAGCTCACACACATTTCTGTCTGTACATCAGAGGCGCTGAAAACGCAAAGAAAACAGCAGATTTATCCTGCCTCGCCTCACTTCCGTTTCACCTTTGCAGTCGCGTAAGTAAGTCCTACTGTAAATCAAGTTAGTCAAAGTCTATATCTAACTTGTTGATTAGAGACATTTTTTATTTAAATATATATTTTAAAGATATTTTGATAAACGGATGACAGCTTCCAGTCACAACCTTTGTGAGGCCCAGTCACAGACTCTCAGTAGCATTCAAAAAGATTCAAAAGATTGTTGGAAGAGTTGTCTTGCTTGAGAGTCCAAACTACGAGGTGTGCAACTTGTCATTGCAACAGAATGCAACGAAAGTCAAAGACTAGTCTGGGAGGCATTGCCTCGGAGTTTGGACAGCGGGGGCGCGGCCACTGCGTTGTGATTCAAATCAACAGCCAATGAAGAAAAGGGGGCGGGATCCAAATGCAGTGGGTGTTGCATCTAAATAGGATCGACGGGAAGCAATTTCCCCTTGAGAAATTTCGGCCGCCATTGTTGTGTACTGCTGTTTGCCTATCGTCGGACTTTTTACACAAGTTGCACAGCTCCAGACCGGTAAGAGGCGTGTCCGCTCAGATTCAGAGCGTAAATTACATCCCGCCCACAAATCCCAGGGCTCTGGCCCAGAAGTTCCTCGCCGAGCCGGCGAAACCTTCTGGGAACTCAGATTAGTCAAAGACTAGCCCTGTTCAGCTAGAACGCTGGTGATGAGACAAATAGGCTACATGTCATTTTGGGGTTCCTTGACACAAGAAAGTTTGAGAACTACTGATTTAGAAGGCATTTGTAGAATCGGCCTCATGTCTGTGGAGGCAGAGTGGCCGTCTGGGCCCACGAGCAAGAACATTTGAACCCCTAACTGCTCCCAACAAATGAGCTTACATGTTTGTGTCCTGCCATCAGTGTGTGAATGTGCGTGAATGTCAGTGGTTGGTTAGAAGACTAGAAAAGTGCTGTATAACAGCAGAATCATATAATCACATAATCACAGCGACTCGTTCGAGAATTCTACAAGTTTCCTGTGGTTTCTTTCTTGATCGGTTAAAACATAGCCTAGTACTGATATAGTTATCTTTGTAAAAAAAAAATCCAATGTCTGCCTGTGGTTGAACATGATTAATGTCCTTGAGACGGCATCAAACAGTCTGGTCTGGTACAAACGCCACTCACGCAGCTCCCCTCTGCCACAGTCTAAAAACAGCTTTGCCTCGCTGCACGTCTTTCATCTGTACCGAGCCCTCACAGAAACCAACAGAGACCAGCACTAACAAAGGGAAGCATGTCCCACACATATGTCACTGTCCGACAGAAACCTTGCATCTCCAAATGTCACTTTTCTTGTAAATTAATGCCCTAATACAGTGGTTCTCAACCAGTGGTCCGGGGACCACCAGTGGTCCTTGAGGGGGTTCCAGGGGGTCCCCAGCCAAATGAATAGTTAGGAAGCAAATTGACCCTTATGTGGGTGGAACCAAATGGTTCCATTTGTACACTCTCAGAGTTAAATGAACACTGATGATGATGATACAGTGTAGATTGGGGACCCCCAAGAAATCAAAATGGTTGAGTCCCTGGCATATCTTTTCAAATGGGGGTCCGTGGGGCTAATATGTGTCCATTTGGGGGTCCTTGACGCGAAAAAGGTTGAAAACCACTGCCCTAATAGGTGATCTACAAGCTCACGATCGCCAATATTTCTGCTATTTCGGAAAATAAATTAAAGTGATGATGAAAGTGGTTTTATAAATATTTACCAAATTAAACGTGTATATATATATATATTCTTTTTTTTTTAAGATTTATTTTTGGCCTTTTTATGCCTTTATTATTGATAGGACAGTAGGCTGTAGTGATGAGCGGGTCGGGTTTTTGCATGCGAGAGCGGCTGACCCACTCACCCACAGCCCGCATAATTGCCTCTGAAATTCTGACTCGACCCACCCGCGCCGCGGGTTGACCCGCGGGTTACGGGTCGACCCGCTCATCACTAGTAGGCTGACAGGAAATGGGGGGAGAGAGAGATAGGGAGTGACATGCATCAAAGGCCGTCAGGATCGGGTCTCGAACCCGCGACGCACTGTCAGGCTACATAGTGGCGTACAGGTGCCCAGACCGCTACGCGAAAGGTCCAGGCCAATGAATCGTATTATTAACAACAGATTGTGATAGTAAATAATAACTGCATCGGGTCCGTTGGAACACAGGTTCTCTGGACATACAAGGTTTTCCACCGGAGAACGAAGATATACGTGTCTGTCCTGTCGTTTGGGATCTGATTTCCACCTCCATATCAGGCAGGCCTACCCTTTGGTCAACCCCTCACACTCTTCTGAGAGCACAAACAAACCAAACAATGCTGTCTGATTGAAACGTTCCAACCAAATGTTCTGGGAATTTATAAAGTGGTTGTTTTATTTATAAAGTGGCACTCGGTGCCGCGCTATGAGCTTGTATATCTGCTATTTTTGAATAGCCAAAGTGTAAAATAATGCTTTTTAGCTCAAATCAAAAAATGACACAGATGCGTTCCAGGTCTTAATAGATAAAGTAATCCAGTTTTTTAAGCTTTGCTTTCCCTGTCAATCCATCCATCCACCATTGCAGTCTGTGATAAGCTAACTGTGTTATCGTGTCATGTTTGATTTCCACACGTTATCAAAAAGGTCAAAAGTTGACAACAACACTTTAAGGTCAACGTCCCTGCAGGTCACCGTCAGTTCACCGCAGTATGAACGCTGACTTAGCTCCCATGCACTGTGTGTGTGTGTGTGTGTGTGTGTGTGTGTGTGTGTGTGTGTGTGTGTGTGTGGGTGTGTGTGTGTGTGTGTGCATCTTTCACAATCCCTATTGAAAGGATTTACTGGGTGTCATCCTAAAAAGTCAGAAAGAGAGAGATATAGAGAGAAAGGAGGAGAGAGAGAAATGGAAAGACAGGCACGACGTGTGTATTTCAAAAAAATACATGTATGAAAATGTGGGACACTAGACCCATGCGCTACTAAACAGGCGTCTATATGCCTTTTCTACACAGTATGTGAACACATGTAGAGGGATTCATGTTGACAGAAATGTTCTGTGTGTTCACACACACACACACACACACATTTTAGTACTATGTGTAGTTCAGTGCCTAATGTTATTCATCTCTCACATTAAAGCAATCAAGCACAATTACAAGTTAGATCAAGATCAAGTTGGCATTACGTTTGCAGCAATCATTTACCTACTCTAACGACAGAAAATGAGCATTTAGTCAAATATCTCCACTTTCCCACGAGATTAACATGGACCTCATTCTCCCCGCTTCCTCCAGTGGCTATATGGCAATGAAGTGATTTTCCCTCGAAATGCTCCGATTCTGAACGGACTGTTCGAGCGTGTGTCATTTGTTTACACATTTTGGTTGCTAACACAGGACGGTGTGAACACAAACCAGACCTAACGAAAAATGGAACGATTTGGCTCACGATCCGAGGAACTTTAGGTGTGAAAGGCACCCGAGTTGTTGCGCCGAATGTGGTGACCTATCGATTTCACGTGCCGCTGTCGGCCAATCATCAAAAGGTAGCGCAAAAGTTGCTTTTCTTCCCCGTCTATTTAGCAGCCTTTTTCACAACCTGTGGCAAAAACAAATACGCGTCTGGTCTATGTTGGTCTGCGTGGCACTCACTGAAAGCAGCCAAATAGACAGTGAATTTTCTTTTATCATATTGGGATAATCCACTGGCCATTATAATATCCAAGCTTAAAACACTCAGGCCCATACCACATACGCTGGTAATCCAGCTAGACAGCGTGTCGCGGCTTCGACTCCCGATACCGACGACCTTTGCTGTGTGTCACCCCCCCCCCCATCTTTCTCCCCATTTCATGTCAGCCTACTTTCCTATCAATAAAGGCAGAAAAAGCCCCCCCAAAAAAAATGTATATATAAAAAAACTCAGGCCCACCCAGATTTTATCTAGCCCTGTCATTAGAATATGATATAATATGATACTTTCTGTATCTGCCACTGGTGGGTGTGGGTGTGTGTGTGTGTGTGTGTGTGTGTGTGTGTGTGTGTGTGTGTGTGTGTGTGTGTGTGTGTGTGTGTGTGTGTGTGTGTGTGTGAGAGAGAGACACACACACACACAGACACACACTATGGCTGGGTGATTTGACTTCAAATCAATGTCACGATAATTTCAAAGTTTTGCCTTGATTATGATTAACGCATCATTATTTATGCGTTGTGAGAGCTATTTCTGTACAGCGTATAATACAGGGTTAAGTGGTTAATCAAAGACTAACATGACACGTCTCTTTTTCCTGAAAACAAACGAAAACAATTTCACCCACTTCTTGACGTGACAGACAGATGTGACAGACGAAATTAATGGATTTTTGATTCGTGCTCAGCCCTAACAACTAACTAACGAGGGAGAGATATAGAGAGACACAGAAAGCAGGAGAGAGAAAGACTGAAAGGCACATAAAAGAGCCCCCGACACGGAGAAGAGGAAGAGAAGGAGGAAGGGGTTCAGATGATGATCATTGATGACGCAGGTTGGTCCTCCAGCAGAGAGTGACTACAATAACATGAGTCTTTTTTAAAAGATTCACACCGTCATTAGTCATCATCAGCCAAGCCAAGAAACAGCATGACAACACCGGATATACATCCATGCTGTCGGGCCAGAAACCTCTCATCTCTGTATTTTTACTTTTAGTGTTTTTTTCCATAAATTAACACCCTACTTGATCACCCTACAGCGCCAATGACGGCATATCGCCTCCAAAACTGTTACTTTTCAGGATTGAAATAAAAAAAAAAACAGCAAAAGTATCAGGTCTACAAGCATTGTAGGTTTTCGACTGCCGGGTCAACATATTAAACCACTTTCAACGTGGCATCCCTCTTTTGTGCATATCATTATAGGTTAACTTTTTATAAAATAAACTGTTAACCCATTAAAGACCTGGAATGCATCTATGTCACTTTTTGATTTGAGCTAAAAAGCATTATTTTACACTTTGGCTATTCAAAAATAGCAGATCTACAAGCTCATAGCACGGCACCGAGTGCCGCGCTACGAGCTTGTAGATCTGCTATTTTTGAAAAATCAAGAAAATGTGTGCAAATCTTTGAATATATATTGTTTAAAGAGAACATTTGTAACTCAAATCTTTGCTTCTGGGGGTCCCTGGAACAACATATTTTGAGATGGGGGTCCGCGGCCAAATATATATATCTTTTGGGGTCCTTGACATGAAAAAGTTTGAGAACCACTGACATACAGTAGCAACATAAGTTTTAAAAAAAAATGTTTTAGACAACATTTTGGTAGAATCGGACACAACACATTTTAGAGCATAGATAAAAACCGTAGATCATTTTTAAATGGGGATCCACGGCCTAATGCATGTCGATCTGGGGGTCATTGAATAAGGTTAAGAATCAGTGCGTTATGGGTAATAGGAGCTGGTAATAGAATGGTATTGTATTGACCTCCAAACCTAAAGAGGTTTTTGCATCCTGGATGGTGTGTGTGTGTGTGTGGTGCTCTATGCATGAAACAGCAGTGCTGGCTGGCTAACTCATGCTACCGTAACAGCTTTCACATACTCAAAACATACTCAAGTCACACCCACAATTAGCCCTGCAACTATCAATTATCTTATTAGCTACTATTCGAACTAACTTTTTCTATTAACCCATTAAGACCTGGAACTGTGTCATTTTTAGATTTGAGCTAAAAAGTATTATTTTACACTTTATTTTACAAGCGCTACGAGCTTGTAGATCTGCTATTTTTGAAAAATCGTGAAAATGTGTGCAAATCTTCTGAATATATATATTTTTAAAGCAAACATTTTTAACTCAAATCTTTGCTTCTGGGGGGTCCCTGGAACAACATATTTTGATGGGGGTCCGCGGCCAAATACATATCATTTTGGGGGTCCTTGACATGAAAAAGATTGAGCACCACTGATATAGAAACATACGTTTTTCAGAAAACTATTGAGATTTAGGAGACATGTAGAATCGGCTTCAGGTCTCAATATGGGTTAATCAAACGTTTTTAACCTCTTAAAACCCCATATGGTTGACCGGTGTCCATCACAAGGATCTATGCTAGTGTCTTTTCTGTTTTCTGTTACTGTGGGGAAAGCTTTCGCTGAAAACGCGTCGCTGTGAGAGCTTGTCGATCTGCTATTTTCTGCAAAAGCCTGCGAAAGCCTACGGCAGGGGTCTTCAACGTTTTCAGGCCAAGGACCCCCTAGCTGAGAGAGATATGAAGCAGGGACTCCCACTACATTGTGTAGAATTGTGTTTCAGATAAACTTTTGCTGCTCTTTTTTCCCTCTACACCTATAACTCTTTGCCAAAAATAGCAGATCTACAAGCTCTCAACGCCTCGCGCTGCGAGGCGTTGAGAGCTTGTAGATCTGCTATTTTTGGCTAAAGTTGTCCTCAGAAAAGAGATGCTAGGATTCAAGTGGTTAATGTAAAAAATAATAATAATAATATCACACAAAGATTTGGCAGACCCCCTGTAGTAACTCTGAGGACCCCCTAGGGGTCCCGGACCCCCTGTTGAAGACCCCTGGTCTACGCATTTAGTTTATGTTTTAAGTGCATCAACGGTGAAAATGAAACCTTCTCCAGAACACAACATATTACAGGTTTAAGTGATTAAATATATTTTTTCTTTTCTATAATCAATGATTTGATTGACCACTTACTTCATTGCACGGTGTCACGCAAAAATAACGAAAATAGCCAATCCGCAAGCTCAAAAACGTGACAAATCATGCAACATGAATGATCGATAATCGCCTTTTCTTTTTATCTTTCTATAATCGATCGAATTGATCGGTTCGATTAACTGCTTGTCCCTACCCACAACCACACAGGAACAAATCTACAGTACAGGCGTGCGTGCGTGTGCGTGCGTGCGTTTGTGTGTCTGTGTGTGTGTGTGTGTGTGTGTGTGTGTGTGTGTGTGTGTGTGTGTGTGTGTGTGTGTGTGTGTGTGTGTGTGTGTGTCTGTGTCTGTGTCTGTGTGTGCATGGACACCGCACTCATAAACACAGGCTCATACTCAGCAGCAGCAGATAAATTTAAGCGGCTGGCAGCAGCAGATTTCTCCCTGACATCTGTCTGACCGTCTGTCTGACCGTGTGACTGTGTGTGTGTGTGTGTGTGTGTGTGTGTGTGTGTGTGTGTGTGTGTGTGTGTGTGTGTGTGTGTGTGTGTGTGTGTGTGTGTGTGTGTGTGTGTGTGTGTGTGTGTGACTGTGTGTGTGTGTGTGTGTGCGTGTCAGTCTGTCAGGCGCTGAAAGGCACAGTGGTTATAGGATAGGTTACAGTGGTGGGCCTCCTGAGTTAATCTGCTGCCTACTGGCTGCTGTAGCTTGAAGCACACAGCTCAGCCCCCACGCCTGCCAGGGCAACTTAGTTACAGAGCTAAATGAACAAAGGACAATAACAGAGCTGTCACTTGTCAGCAGAGAGAGAGAGAAAGAGAGAGACAGAGAGAGACAGAGATGACGTTCATATGCTTCCTTCCACTATGGTTACTCGTTGTTGTGTTCAGAGGGGGGCTTCCCTATCTCTGAACGGATAGCGTTTAGGAATGCATTCTAAAAAAGGACGGAAGATGTCATGGACTGAACTACATCAAAAGCAGTCTAAAATGGTCTTAACCCGTTTAGACCGGGAACGAATCGGTTGTCATTTTAGATGTCTTTTGACATTTCAAAAATAGCAGATCTACAAGCTCGTAACGCGGCACCGAGTACCGTGCTACGAGCTTGTAGATTTGCTATTTTTGAAAAATCATGAAAAAGTCTTTGAATATATATATTTTTAAACAAACGTTTGTAACTCAAATCTTTGCTTCTGGGGGTCCCTGGAACAACATATTTTGAGATAGGGGTCCGCAGCCAAATACATATCATTTTGGGGGTCCTTGACATGAAAAAGTTTGAGCACCACTGATACAGCAAGATAGTTTTTTTCAAAAAACTGCTAGGATTTAGAAGTCTTAATGGGTTAATCATTTCTTACTTGAAATGCTTAATTTATGCTCCGTCATACCACAGCGTCGCATGGTGAAAATAACAGCTATTTTCGGTATAAAGTATATAAATTGGGCTTGAGAGTAAAAAGGGATAAAGCAGGGTTTCCTGCATGGTGGGTGCTACTGGAAAGGGTACACATGGCACAGTATAGATACCTCAATATTAGTTATGTAAAATATCTCACAATATACAATACGACAATGGGTTCCACACATAGTTTAAGTGCATCAACGGTGAAAACAAAACATTCTCCAGAAAACAACATATTACGGTGCAATTACACTCTATATCTCGGCCATTCTCGGGTCTCTGTGCTGACCAATTCAGGCTTCGTGATGGGCCTAAACTTAAACTGGTCTGGCGGAATCCCAATAAAGTACAAGCTTCCAATGTTCCAGGCAGTGTAAGTTGTCTGACAACTTCGAGTGATGCCGTCAGCTACTAATTCAGTTGTTATTGATCATCACAGCAGCAGTAGTTGCACTACTAAAACAGTAGTCCAACATCAACTGAAGCATTCAAAATAATTGATGACTGTAAATGACATATCATCATGTGATAAATTACATGGTATCGGAGTGGCTGACAAACTCGAAGAACATACCAGCATTTTAGGCAGTATCGGCAGCTTTTCCTGATTCTGGTATAATTGGTATCGGAACAACTCTACTTGAACGCTGAAAACAAAAAAATGTATGCTGTATGTTTTAATCCAGGACAGACGTTCAACCTTTTCACCCTACTCATTAACATTAGCCTATATTCATTAATGGCCATAACTTCCTGGTGAGCAGTGGTGCAAAAAAGTACTCACATTTCTTAATAATGCAATGTAGAAATACTCTGTTACAGGTAAAAGTCCGGAATTCAAAATTTACTTGAGTAAAAGTACAACAGTATTGGCATCAAAATATGTTTTAAGTACCAAAAGTAAAAGTACTAAAATGTTTGAAAATAGCCGATCTACAAGCTCACAACGCATCGCGATACAATAATTAAAGTGGAGTAAAAAGAAAAACATCTGCCTCTGAGATGAAGTGGAGTAATAGTAAAAGTACTGAACAATAATACTACAGTAAAGTGAAAAATAATTCAAATGTGTACATAAGTACAGTATTAAGTACAGTATTTGAATACATTCAATACATGAATACATGTACTTAGTTACTTTACACCACTGCTGGTGAGCAGGAAGTCCAACAGGACTTAGTATTGTTGTTGTTGTTGTTGTTGTCTGTCAATCACACACACTGCAAGAGGAGGCTAACAGAGGCTAGCAGGAGAAGCTAGTAAAGCCTTCATCCCTGGTGTTAATGCTCCCTGCATTAACTATAACTGCAGCTTGTTAGTAAAGATGTTTAATAAATAAGCTACCATTTGTTACATAGTACTACTCTGGTATTAAACAGTAAAACATGTGAGAGCCACTGGCTAGCAGCAGCAGCTATACATACATAGGAGCTACAGTAGCTAATGTTAGCTATAGAAGCTGGGCTGGCTAAAGGATGTTGCACCAAAACTGGAGACCTGTCAAGTTCGGTGACCCATCAGTGGTATTGGGGATGTTTTTACTCAATGTTTACAAACTACCAACGTAAACAAAACAGTTTATACATAATGTATCTTGTTTTCACTTGCTGTTTTGTTATTTGTAATCTAATTTACCCAATTGTAAAGGTTTTTGCTAAAGGTTTCCACTTTCCTTGACTTTATCTAATGAAAAAAAAACATTTTCTAGTAAAACATCAATACATGGACCTTAATTTGTCATCATTTCATGTAAACAACATGCACAACACTGTTACTCAATGTGCTGTGCTATGATTCATGCCCCTTGTGCTATGATTCATGCCCATTGTGCTATATGATGTCTATGTAATGCTGCAGATGTATGAAAATGTGTCAAAGAAAATCATAAAAGTCCAAACATATTTGTGTTTAACCTCTAAATAACCAACCTTACCTAACTGGTGAAAAAAACATGTCGCAATGTCCCTCAAAGTGACATCAGATTATCATTTTATGTGACTGTGTGACCAATGGAAACAAGTCCACTAGACAGTTTTGTATGATCCTTTTAGACTAATGCCTACACTTTCCTCTGTTAAATAAAACATTCAACCAATCAAAACAGGAAAACCACAAAAAAAATCCACAGATCTGACATGAAAATTTGCAGCAACAACAACACAAACAAAGCTGCAGGTTAATATAGGAGCGACAGAATTCACCAGAGCACCGATGTGTGTGTAACAACAGAAGTGGACAACTTTCTGTTAATCCTCATCATCATCATCATCATGATGTCTGGTTACACACACACACACACACACACACACACACACACACACACAGCTCACTTTAGCATTAGCATGCTGGGCTAGCTCGCCCTGTGTGGACAGTGCAGTGATCAGTGCATTTTAGAACAGGGGGTCTTCAACGTTTTCAGGCCAAGGACCCCCTTAAGCTGAGAGAGAGATGAAGCGGGGACCCCCTCTATATTGTGTAAAATTGAGTTTCAGATTAAACTTTTTTTGTTTACTTGGTCTGCTCTGTTTTCCCCCTCTAACACCTTTACCTCTTTAGCCAAAAATAGCAGATCTACAAGCTCACAATGAGGCGTTGTGAGCTTGTAGATCTGCTATTTTTGGCTCAAGTTCTCCTCAGAAAAAGGGATGCTAGGGTTCAAGTGGTTAAGGTAAAATAAAAAAATCCTATCACACAAAGATTTGGCTGGACCCCCTTGTAGTAACTCTGAGGACCCCCTAGGGGTCCCGGACCCCCCCGTTGAAGACCCCCTGATTTAGAAACAAACACCGGGGGGGGGTAACGGTTCTAACGGTTCAATCAAACGTACCATCGTACAAATCGAGGCGATCTTGCGGACTGTCATCAGTATTTCCATCCGTGCGACACCGCCATATTGGACCGATCACCCCCCAAGTGTGGAAATGGTTCACAGCCCCGCCGATGCAAGGGCTGGCTGCAGCAGAGATCCGCGGGGGGGGGGGGGTCAGGGAGAGAGATTCTTCTTATGTTTCAGACTGCACCTCTCTCTCTCTCTCTCTCTCTCTCTCTCTCTCTCTCTGTAACGTCCCTGATCAGTCCGTCCTGGGGTCCACAACGATGATGATGATGATGATGGGCTGCTGCTGGAGACTACTGGATGGATCCCATTGGCCAGAGGGATGACGGTGGCCAGTGTTGATTGGCTTTGCGTTGGTTGGTTGTCACGGCAACGGCTTGGTTTTGCTGTGTGAGATTAGCGTCGTTCCAACTTCCCAGAGAAAAGAGGTGTTTGTCAATCATGATGAGAGAACTTTTTAAAAACATGATTTTTTTTTTTATCAAAATGTTTTATTTTCTTAAAGGACGGTTTCACCACTTTTCAACCTATCTTCATAAAATAGGTCCTCACTAATGCTCATGATAAAATGATTTTCTACTTGGTCTGTGTCTCATAGGAGGGCTGTGGACTGTCCAGAAACCCGTCTACCGGTGACATCATCGTTAGGCAGGATTTTTTTTTCCAAAAAGATTTAAAAATAAATATTCAGATTTTTATTGAGGCGAGAACAATGGGATCTATTATTGCATTGCAACTTTCCAGTAATACAAATCCTGCAGTTTCTATTAGCTTGGATTCCCCATCGATGATGTCACTGGTAGACGGGTTTCTGAACTGTCTACAGCCCTCCTCTGAGACACAGACTGATTAGAAAAAAATTATACCATTTTATCATGAGCATTAGTGACGACCTATTATATGAAGATATGTTGAAAAGTGGTGAAGTCGTCCTTTAAGTAGCAAAAATACCAGATCTATAAGGCCACCGTGAAAAGTGACAAAAAATGTGTCCATTACCATAATAAACAAAACTCAACCAACTTCAATATTAATGTTGGTACTCTTATTTGGAGTGACAACAAATGGCCTTTTTGATGCAAATCCAAACTAATACAACCGCAAAGTGGTTGGACTTCCGGGTCATCATGGGTATGACCCTCATCTGGGTAGTAGCTATGTTCTAGCAGACCTCTGTCCAATTTCATACACAATTTAGCCTAAAATTCGATCATGCCTGTAGCCTTTGGATAGTGTACTTTTAATTGTTTTAATTCGCTCTTTGGGCCTAATGGGCCATAGCGAACCACCCTGACGTCACACACATTGTCGCCCCGGCAGGGGATACCATCACTGCAATGAAGGCAGGTCACAGAATCGGACGACTTAACACATATGGTGTAACCTTTTTTATGCCCACCGCGGAACAAAATATTCACATGCGTGCCCACTCAGACTATATGTGTGTGTGTGTGAGTGTGTGTGTGTGTGTGTGTGTGTGTGTCACTGGAACACGCATGGAACACGCAGATGGTATTTTCGGCGAATGAGTTTCTTTTGAAACTGTTGTAAATATTCACAATCAATCAATGTGTAGACTATTGATGTATATGGCAACACAACAATATCTGATCCATGCGCACATTAAGAGTGAGTAGGCTATACGCAATATGGGCAACATTAATGACAGACATACACCCTTATGCACCCTACACATTACATTGTGATTATTTTATGATTTAGAAATTCAATTCAATATATTATTTTATCCTAATCTGCTATAAAGGTGAACAAAAACCACGGGAAGATGTGATGTGATCTGAATCAATGTAGAGTAGGCGCCTCCTTTGGAGATACCTCAGTCAGATGGATGAATGAGGGACAGACATGGGTCTGGAGCCATGTTAGGACAGACAACCAGCACATATATTTTAAATCCTTTAAATTAGATGTGAGGGCCAGGCTACTAGATGAGGGCCACGTAGCGGCCCGAACCTCTAGTGTTGGTACGTTATCAATCCACTTTTTGTAAATAGCCTAGTATATATATACACACTATACATTGTCTGCCTTCATTTCCTTAGAAACTCATAAGTCTAGTACTTCAAACCCATTATAAGACTCTAAAGAAAGCATTTTTTTGTCTAATTTAATAGGTCTACAATCCCTGGGCTGTCATTTATTATAAATATTTGTGTTTGTTTTTGTGTAGCCCACCTTGTTCTTGCTTATCCTGTTGTCTATATAATCATTTATGTAATGTTTTTTCCCAATAAAAAAACGGGGGTCAAACTACAATTATATACCTTTTTTTTAAAGAAACTCAGTGAGAATTAACTGATCGAGAAGATGGTATATTGATGTCCACACACTAGGCTATATATATTTTTTAAATTGCTCTTTTTTTATGTTTTCATCAACATAATATAATAATGATATAATAATGATGATGATATAATGATGATTTAAAATGATGATGAAATGTTACTATGAGAGTATTGAGTCCGCGGTTGCCTGACAACCGACTACTAGCCAATCACAGCGCCATAGTCCCGCCGGGACATGGGATCTGGACTCTATACCCTTCAGAGATGAGGGCGTGTCTCTGACGCACTATTAGGATAAGGGTTGCCAAGACCGCTTATTATAAGCGATTTTGGGCTTGTTTTTCTGTAAAGTTGCTTGTAAATATTGGTGGTTACGGGTTGTTGTTTTTTTGGACTTGTCTCTAACGTGTACTTGCTTATTTAGGCTTACTTATGAATATGTTTTAAACCAGTGGTTCTCAAATATTTTCATAAGTGTTTTATGCCACAGGGGAGCATTTGTGTTGTTTAGAATGTTTAAAAAATATTCCAAATATTCCACATTTTTTTGAAGAGTTTTTGAAAATAGGCTTGTAGATAGGATATTTTCAAATATCCGATGCATAATTGCATATAGGGTTAAAGTGCTCATATGGCCTAGTAGTCGCTTATTTTGGGCTTGTTTTCCTAGACCTTCCTAGACCTAGAAAATCTGGCAACACTGGTAGTGCCGCTTATGTGAAACAAACACGCATTCACTGCACACATGAATCACAACAAGTGTATTATACGGACAGAAAGCTATCCCATTAATTAGAAAACCTGTCCCATTAATTATGTCACAGGTTTTGGGCTATTCTATTCTTGTTATTCTTATTCTTATTATTATAGTAGTATTAATTATTATTAGGCTACTATTACTATTATTATCTAATAATAATTATTACTATTATTATAAATTAGTCCAATGTACATAATATAGACTACTAGTAGATCTGAATAAAACCTTTCTTTAGACAGCACAGCCTACTGTGAGAGAGACATAAATTGTGTGCACTTTCAGTCTTTCTACTCATAGTCAGGTGGAGCTTTAAAATGGGGTAATGAGCCATAAAACATGTGAGCAAATTCATTTTTGAATTAGTAACAATACTGGTCTTGCAGAATTTTTAGACTCATCTCCTGGGATTGGGGTTGGGTTAAATCTCTCTCTCTCTCTCTCTCTCTCTCTCTCTCTCTCTCTCTCTCTCTCTCTCTCTCAACTCAAGAGCAGCTTGAGGAGCAGCTCACTGCTGGCATGCATTTCATTCACGCACCGCCCTTTGGACGACGCACGTCTACAACGTTGGATTATTAATGCACCTACATATATATAGGATGGGAGTTTGGTTCACAACATGGTCCTAATCGCCGGAGGAATCAATCAACTATAGAGGAATCCACCCATCAGAGACAGTCAGGGTCAGGGAGACTGAACTCCAACTGGAATCTTAAATGATTTGTTGCGTCTGTAAGTAACGTAACGGTACACCGTTATGATATCAGCCTGACCCACTGGCCACTGTCCTGGTCTGGGGATCATGATTATGATGATGTTCTGAAAAAGAGAGGACCACCGCATTCCATATATACCCCGAAAAAAGAAGAAGAGAGACAGACTCTGTCTTAGAAACAGGTCATCTAAATGCGTGTGATCGTGGACCCACCCAGTAGAACAATGAATAATAGTGGTTCTAGCAACTTTCTGCTAGTTCCCATCCCGGAGTATCCCGCCCTGGACTGTGTGAATGTTCCCAACAAGAATGTCAAGATCGTGGTGCTGGGAGCGAGTAACGTCGGGAAAACAGGTATCTGGCTCTACCGTCTACCCTATTTTTTTTTTTTTTTTTTTATATATATATATATATATATTTTTTTTTTGTATTATCAATGAAATTTTAACTATGTTATTACAACATTTACTGAAATAAACTAAACCCCCCAAAAAAGGAAAACTACCCTTAATTGTAGACGTTGATTTGAGCAGAGTGAAAGGGAGAAGTTGTGAGAAAAGTGTAGCTTGTAACAAATGTATATAATTATATATAATAATGAGGAAAATAGTCATAGATGAAACTATATGTACAATAGTCACGGCTGTGATTTTTAGACTTCAACAATTTGTTTTGTTTTTATTCGTTTTTTTATTTATTATTATTAGCCTATTATTTCCTATTTTTTAAACTTGATATAAGCTTTAAGAGAGTTAGAAACGCTGAGTGATTTGAGACGACAGGGGGCGACACATACGTTATCTCTTTTAATATAATACATCCATATAAAACACATGGTTAAAGATAACAGCCTAACAAGGGACTTAATTTATGTCACACTCAGAATCACTTTGATTGGCATTTTGCATTGAAAGTCAACTTAACAGAATCACACCTTATAACTATAACTCACTGACTGGAGTATATATACTTATTCACACAATCCTGTCTCTTTTAAGCTCTGATTGTCAGGTTTCTGACCAAGAGGTTTATTGGGGACTATGAAGCTAATACTGGTGAGTTATCATCTACGTCTGTCTGTCTGTCTGTCTGTCTGTCTGTCTGTCTGTCAGTGTGCTTGTGTCTGTCTGTCTGTCTGTCTAATCATTCATTATTAAAGTGGCATTATGAGCTCATTCATTCACACTGTCAATCAGTCAATCAGTGAGTCACTTTTTATCCACTTTCCTAAAATCTCCCCAAACTCATCATTATGCATTAATTCAGTCACTGATTGGTTTAACTAATGATTTAATTCATTAATTAGTCCGTGCCACCCTTCAATCCGTCCTTAAGCCATTCTACCATTGTACAGTCATTCATCCAACCCATTATTCATTTGTAACGTTCAATTATTCATCCATCCTTTAACCTGTCTTTGATCATAGTCCCCCTGGGGTCTATACCAGGCCCCCCTTCTTTTTCCCCTCTAGTCCACGTGGTTCTCAAACTTTTTCATGTCAAGGACCCCCAAAATGATTGTATATATTTGGCCGCGGACCCCCATTTAAAAATATTTTGTTCCCCAGAAACAAAGATTTGAGCTACAAATGTTCGCTTTAAAAAACATATATATTCAACGGTTTGCACAAAATGTTCACGATTTTTCAAAAATAGCAGATCTACAAGCTCATAGCGCAGCACTCGGTGCCACGCTACGAGCTTGTAGATCTGCTATTTTTTGAATAGCCAAAGTATAAAAGGTTAAAGTGGACAAAAGCATTGTGATGCTACAGTATATTAACACATTTTGCTGGGGACCCCCTGGAACCCCCCTTGCAAGGACCCCTGGGGGTCCCCGGACCTCACTTTGAGAACCAAAGCTCTAGTCTACACTAAATATTTTCACTGAAAAAAATGCCGATCTACAAGCCAAGTCATTAGTTAATTAATTCATTCATTCATTCATTCATTCATTCATTCATTCATTCATTCATTCATTCTGTGGCCTGTCTCTCTCCCTATAGGTGCTCTGTACTCCAGGAAGATCAATCTGGATGGAGAACAAGTGTCCTTGCAGGTCCAAGACACGCCCTGTGTGTCTCTGCAGGTAATAACTGCTGAACGGATGGAGAGAGGGAGAGAGAGAAAGAGAGAGAGAGACAGAAAGTACCCCCAAGTACCTTTGGTAGCTGGTGCAGAACCTGGTACAGAGCTACAGTATGGTGTGCCATTCCAAGAGAGAGAGAGAGAGAGAGAGAGAGAGAGAGAGAGAGAGAGAGAGAGAGAGAGAGAGAGAGAGAGAGAGATAGATAGAGAGAGAGAGACATATGGTTATAGATAAGGACAGTCGACAGACAGATTGTCATATCGTTGCTGTCGGGCAGAAACCTCTTATCTATCTCCATATTTTAACTATTTACTTTTCATGTTTTTTTTTTGTACAAATGAATGACTTACTTGATCATTCTACAGTGTCACACAAAAGCATCAAAAGCAGCAGATCCGCAAGCGTTTTGATGCTTGTAGATCTGTTACTATTGCTATTTTTGAATTTGAATCCTGAAAAGTATAGGCTAAGTTTTGGACATATGAGGTTTCCACCCGACAGAGACAATATATATATATACTGTATTGATGTATAGAGCACGGGTCTTCAACGTTTTCAGGCCAAGGACCCCCTAGCTGAGAGAGAGATGAAGCAGGGACCCCCTCTATATCGTACAAAATTGTGTTTCAGATTCAACATTTTTTGTTTACTTGGTCTGCTCTTTTTTCCCTCTACACCTATGCCTCTTTGCCAAAAATAGCAGATCTACAAGCTCACAACGCCAAAGTTCCGCTCAGAAAAGGGATGCTAGGGTTCAAGTGGTTAAGGTAAAATAAAAAAATCCTATCACACAAAGATTTGGCGGACCCCCTGTAGTAACTCTGGGGACCCCCTAGGGGTCCCGGACCCCCTGTTGAAGACCCCTGGTATAGAGTGTGGGACAGAAAGACATGAGAAACTGTTAGATATTTGACATATAGAGTGGGATAGAGAGGCAGACAGGCCGAGGCGATGAGAGAGAGTGCGGGGGATGACGTCTCTTAAGACATTTTTTTCCCCCAAACAGACCCAAAATAAGACGCGACAGACAGTGACACACTTGTTTGATGTTTTGGCTCGGGGGGGGGGGGGGATTTTTTATTCATATATCTCTCCGGCCAAACTATTCTACTAAAGCGTTCCCAGCTCTTTAACTGTTTATGTAATTGCAGGAATGTGTTTGATGAGAGCGGTAGTGACGTCTAAAGACCATGAGCGTAATGAGAGCAACGTGCCACACAGAACACCCTCCTTTATCTCTCCTGGATCTGTTTACGTTACTCGAGATTTTGAGTTGCGCTCGTTACTAAAAAACGCTGGCTGGCTGGCTGGGGAAACTGGACCAAACAACCTCTCTCTTCTGCAGCTTTATAATGACCATGACAAAACCGTTGGAACGGAATGCTATTTTTAATTTAACTCAATTTAACTCAATTCGATTCAATCCCGGGAAAGCATGTGTCATTTTAAGATGTCTTTGGCTATTCAAAAATCATGAACATTTGTGCAAATCTTTGAATATAGCATATATTTATAAAGCAAAACATTTTTACTCAAATCTTTGCTTCTGGGGGGTCCCTGGAACAACATATTTTGAGATGGGGGGGTCTGCGGCCAAATACATATCATGTTGGTGGTCCTTGTCATGAAAAAAAGTTTGAGAACAACTGATGTTTAAGAGAAAAAACCTGTTAGAATTTGGACATTTGTAGAATCCCCCAGAAGCAAAAGATTTGAGTTACAAATGTTGGCTTTAAAAATATAGATAATTCAAACTAAAGATTTGCACAAATTTTCACACACACAAAAAAAAAAGAAATAAGCAAAAAAATATAATTTGAGCTTGTATATCTGCTATTTTTGAATAGCCAAAGAAATCTAAAAATAAACACAGATGCGTTCCCGGCCTAAACAGGTTAAGGCATTTAGCTGACGCTC
The DNA here is from genome assembly GCF_963454915.1 of Gymnoscopelus microlampas. Lineage (NCBI taxonomy): Eukaryota > Metazoa > Chordata > Actinopteri > Myctophiformes > Myctophidae > Gymnoscopelus > Gymnoscopelus microlampas. The sequence goes on from NC_139956.1 coordinate 6,884,876, forward strand.
TCATCCAGTGTGACTTCAGAATAAGCAGATTAAGCCACGTACCCTAGTCAACAAACAAGGTAAATAGTCATAAAAGTAGAGTGCAAATAGAAAACTGTTGTACTTCTAAGAAACTAGGATACCAGGTAAACATCGAAACCAAGCATCTGTCCAAACAGCATGCTGTCTAAATAACATTCTTAACATTTCGTGGTCAAGAAACAAACAAATCTAAAGAACCAAAAACAAGGAACAAGGAAGTATAGCCATGGGAACCAGCAGTTCCAGAGCTATGTGGCCCATACGTCAGGGGCTTATCTACTGTTCCTATAGTGTGAGGGGTCTTCAACGTTTTCAGGCCAAGGACCCCCTTAGCTGAGAGAGAGATGAAGCAGGGACCCCCCTCTATATTGTATAAAATTGAGTTTCAGATTCAACTTTTTTTGTTTACTTAGTCTGCTCTGTTTTCCCCTCTAGTCTACATATACCTCTTGGCCAAAAATAGCCGATCTACAAGCTCACAACGCCTCGCGCTGCGAGGAGTTGTGAGCTTGTAGATCGGCTATTTTTGGCCGAAGTTCTCCTCAGAAAAGGGATACTAGGGTTCAAGTGGTTAAGATAAAAAACAATAATCATATCACACATGAGATGTGAGAAGATTTGGCGGACCCCTTGTAGTAACTCTGAGGACCCCCTCGGGGTCCCGGACCCCCCGTTGAAGACCCCTGCTTGATGTACAAGTACACCCCCTGGACATGATGTACAAGTACACCCCCTGGACATGACTCTAGTATGTCTCATGGGACTCACCCCAATCCAACCCTTGATGTTCTGTGCCAAGCAGGAAATAATTGGGTACCATTTTTATAGTCTTTATATGACTCGGCTGGGGATTGAACCTCGACCTCCCAGTCTCGGGGACGGGCGGGCGGACACTAGTCTAACCACAAGGCCACTGACCTGGGATGTGAACCCGTGTTGATTTCGTCGACTAAAACTATGGTGACATGTTTTCCTTTCTTCACTGACGAAAACTAAATAAAAACTAAGAAACGATGACTAAAACTAAGACTAAATATACTGACAATTTCGTCAACAAATAAAAGCTAGATGAAAAGGTTAGTGAGGGACGAGTGGAGAAGAGATCCTGTTGAACTAAGACTAAGTCATTTTATGTTTGGTTGCACTCGGGTGTTGCGCTCTGAAAATAGTAGATCTACAAGCTCACAACAGCGTTGCGCTGCGACGCGTTGTGAGCTTGTAGATCTGCTATTTTCAGCATGCTATCGCGGCCCGCCAAAATACATTTTAATCGACTAAATCAACTGTAGACATAGTCGACTATAATCTTATGACATTTAGTCGACTAAAACTAGACAAAAACTTAAACATTTCAGATGACTAAAATATGACTAAAACTAAATGGAATTTTATTCAAAAGACTATGACTAAAACTAAATAAAAAAATTGCTGTCAAAATCAACACTCATGTGAACAAGTAACCTGCATAGTAGCTTAAACTAGCATCCATTTAAAAAAAAAAGCTGACAAGAAGAGATTCTAGGAGAGAGGAGTGCTAGGGGAGAGTCTGAAGAGGTGAGTCTTCAGACCACGGCGGACAATTTGGAGTGAGTATTGCAGTTCTGACTGCAATTGGGAGTTTAGTCTACAGTTTTGGAGCCTGGGAGAAGAGCCAGGGTGTTTTAGGGAAGGCTCGAACAGCCTCCCTGTGCCTCCCTGTGCTGATCTCGGGTTCGGTCATGTCCTGAAGGTAATGGGGGTGCTTTGCTTTTGCTTGTCGTGTAGGCCATCGGCAGTGTTTTGTACTGGGCGACTCGGTATGACAATGAGGACACACACAATAGTTGAATGAATATGTAACTACAGTCGATGGCATTTATGTACACACATAGAGCCAAATCAGATTGTCTATTCATGTCTTTTGTATTCTCTCTCTCTCTCTCTCACACTCTTTCTTTCCCAGGAAGATGCAGATGACCTGTATTGCCAGGAACAGATCAACAGGTAACATTTATTTATACTTTCTTTCTTTCTCTTAAAAATAATATTTGTATTCAGATTTTTCAAGATGTTTTTTTATAACATACAACCACACAGACAGTACATACAAAAAACTCAAACATAAGACAAAACGCCATATAACAAAAAGCAAGAACAGCAAAAGAACACACAGAAAATCACAGGGGGGAAACAATGTCTTTCTTCTTTCCTTCTCGACTACCTTTTTTCACTGACGAAAACTAAATAAAAACTAAGCTCTGATGACTAAAACTAAGACTAAATATATTGATCATTTCGTCAACAAATAAAAACTAGACTAAAATGTTAGTGAGGGACTAGTGTAGAACAGATCCAGTAGAACTAAAAGACAAGTCATTTTATGTTTGGTTGCCCAGGGGTGTTGCGCTCTGAAAATAGCCGATCTACAAGCTCACAACGTGTCGCACTGCGACGCGTTGTGAGCTTGTAGATCCGCTATTTTCAGCACGCAACCAAGTGTAAAATCAGGCATTACGACGCCATCGTGGCACCGCCAAAATACACTTTTGTCGACTAAATCAACTGTAGATTTAGTCGACTAAAATCTTATGATATTTAGTCGACTAAAACTAGACTAAAACTTTTCAGATTTTCAGAACTAAATGGAATTTTATTCAAAAGACTATGACTAAACTATATTAAAATGTGCTGTCAAAATCAACACTGGTCCACACACAGTACTGATCACATTGGTGTTCTAACTGGCAGGTCCATCTACTGGGCAGACGGATACGTCCTGGTCTTCTCCATTACGGACCACAGCAGCTACCAGACCATACAGCCACTGTACCAGCATGTCAGACGCATACACCCCTCTGGGAATATACCTGTCATACTGGTGAGGGACCCCCCAGTCCCTTAGGGACCACCAGTTTTGACCACGGACCCCCATAACTCTGAGACCGTACAAATGGAACCAAATGGTCCATTTGGTTCCATTTGTACGGTCTCTTTGAGAACCACTGTTTTATGTGTATGTGTACATGTCTTTTTTATGTGTTCAATGAGGTTTGGCATTATTTTATATAATGTTTTGTTCATTCATGCGTTTGTTTGTTCATTTATTCATTAGTTTGTTTATTCATTAGTTCATCCACATTCATTAGTTCATCCGACTCATAGCTCTGGCAGTGAGTGGTCCGTTAGTCCAGACAATCATAATTAGACCAGGATCTATAATCTGTGTAATCTGATGTAATCTGATCTAATGTGACGTGTGTGTAATCTCCAGGTTGGCAACAAGAGTGACCTGCTGCGTGCCCGCCAGGTGCCCGCGGACGAGGGAGAGACGCTGGCTGCCTCGCTAGGTGGGTCTGAACCGCCCGCTGTTCTTTCCACTAAGATCTGAGGCCCATTCTACAAATGCCTTCTAAATCAGTAGTTCTCACACTTTCAAGATTAAAAAAAAATATATATATATATTTTTAAAAATCCAATGCTAAAATCTAAAATGACACAGATGCTTTCCCCGTTTTAATGGATTAACAAGCTGCAAAATGGTAGCAATAACAATGTAAGGCAAGCAAACTGAAGCAAGCAGAATAACATACAGATAGATAGGCCGCTGGGGAATGTGGAGGTTCCTGGTCCAATCCTGCATGGGCTCCCCCTGTGTTACTGTGAAAGTGTCCTTGAACAGTAGTAGTAATGTAGTTAAAGGGACATTTCACAGACTTCAAAACAAAATCCCATTGTTCTGATTTAGGAGATGGGTGGCTGCTCCCGGTCATCAAATTATTGTCTCATAAATGTGACAAAAATAAAGAAATATATATATATAATATATATATATTAATATAAATATAAATATATATATATATATAAGTATTTTTTGGGGTTCCTTTAAGGAATAGCTACAACAGATCGGGGCCTAAACCACAATGTTTGTCCCACATGCTGTTTACAGGAGGCGTTTACTTCGAGGCGTCGGCCAGAGAGAACCATGACGGTGTTCACGCTGCCTTCCTCCACCTGTGTCAAGAGGTAGGACCGTCCGTCTGCACCGTTTCTCATGTTGTCCTTTGTCTGCTTTTCTGAATTTCCTTTAGAAGAGGAACAACTGATCACCTTCACCCTGACATCCATATTTTGGGTCATTATAAAAAGTTATATAAGAGTCATTGTGGTATTGATTAACCCATTAAGACCGGGAACGCATCTGTGTCATTTTAAGATTTCTTTGGTTGTTCAAAAATAGAAGATCTACAAGCTCATTTGATGACCGGAGACTCAATTGAGTCTCCTAATGAGCAGCCACCCGGTCACAGAGTGCCAGGCTATAGACCCCTTAACAGACGACGTCACACTGATAAGAACCAGAATGCGTGCAACCAGTATGCGTGCAATGAAACCCATTCTATCAGGTATCGCTAGGACGCGCCTCACTAGCCAACACAGAAGAGGGGGTTGGGGTGTGCTGAAACCAGCGCACCCCGAAACAACAGGTTGGGAATTGATTGCGTGAAACAATCACCTGTGCGTCCAGTCTCAATGTTAGTAAACAAATAATTGGTCTATGAGCTTGTAGATCTGCTATTTTTGTTTTTTCGTGACATTTTGTGCAAATCTAAAGCGAACATTTGTAACTCAAATCTTTGCTTCTGGGGGGTCCCTGGACCAAAATATTTTGGGATGGGGTCCATCCCAATGGAGAACAGCACCTGTGCTTCCCTGATTTGGAATACACAAACCCCCTTACAGCAGCTGATTCACACCAACCTACAGTATTTACTTAATGTCGACTGTGTATATATATGTGAGAGTTAGGAAAACAAACCAATGCAACGATTGAACCAGCTGGCCTTGTGTGGCTCTGAAAAGGGTATACAGGTCTATGACCAGTGGTGTAAAGTAACTAAGTACATTTACCCAAGTTCTGTACTTGAGTTACAATGTTGAGGATTTTTTACTTTACTGGAGTATATCAAATTTTCAGTACTTCATTTTCAATACTTCTACTCCACTACATCTCAGAGGCAATTATAGCGTACGATGGCTGCATTGGTATTTATTGTTTCTCTAATGTCACATTAGAGAAAGTCACATTTGTGTTCCTCCTGGCTCTGTGTTTTCCACCCAGGTCAGCCGCGCGTTGGGAGGAGGGAACGGGGAGAAGAGGCGAGCGGGCCTTCACCTGGCCAGACCCAAGTCTCCCAACATGCAGGAGCTGAAGAGAAGATTCAGACAAGTCCTCTCGTCCAAGGTCAAATCATCGTCCACCACCCTCTGACTCCCTCTAAATGTCTGACCAGAGAGAGAGGACAACGTTGGTTCAGTCTGACCCCCTCGCCCAGAGAACGAGAAGACACAAGGATTATTTACCGTTCATGCTGGAACTCTATTTATGCATCCATGGCACCAGAATGTGTTTTTTTCTGTGACCACGTCCAGACAGATGAGTACAGACGTGTGGTGGTGCTGTGTACCTCTATGACAAATGGTTCTCCGAGTGCAGGGTCCAGCAGGGACCCTCAGGGTTCCTTGATGGGGTTCAAAATGGATCCCTTACAGGTCTGTTAACCCTGAGAGTTATGGGGCGTCCTTGAAATAAATAAAAAAACATTTGAGAACCGCGCTGCTCTATGAGTAAGACTGACATGGGGCCGAAAACCCCACTGGGACTTGTACTAAATCTATGTACATTTATGGAATCATTACAATCTTTCATCAGAGAGAAGAAGAGATCGGTAATGGTGTTCCTGTACATATATATCAGTGGATAATACAGTTCGGTATGAGTTTAATTCCCACTGAGAACATCCATACATAAACAGACTCTAATATCCTCTCATGGTACTTCTAAAATCATGGAATGGGTGATTAATTCAAAATGTATTTTTTTGCGAGTTTGAGACATCAAAATGTAACTTTTTTTGGGGCTGCAGAAGTTTGGGAACCCCTGCGTTAGGGGACGAGGGGACCAGAGACGTTCTGTGACCACATCAGGGTTCAGGACAGTATGGAGCCTCCTGGGATTTGGTGCCATCCTAAAAATAGAAGGACAATGCTTGGCTGAACTTAAGCTGCAGTATTCACATGGTACCACAATCAGCACTCATCAATGAATGGATTGATGGATGGATGAATCCATGATGAGCATATTGTTTGTGTCAGGCAGAAACCTTCTATCTCCATGTTTCAACTTTTTACGTTATTTTTCATAAATCAATGCCGTATTTCATCGTACAAAAGCATTGCATCAAGACGTGTTGTGAGCTCGTAGATTGGCATAATTGTGTCTGTGGGTGTTATAAATCGTCTCTGTCGGGTGGAAACCTCATTATGTCCAAAACTTGTAGATCTGCTACTTTTGATATTTTGTGTGATGCTGTAGTATGATCAAGTAGGGCATTCATTTATGGAAAAAAAACGAGTTTTCTGCCCGACAACAACGAAATATTGAATTAATGAAAAGTATTAACAAGATCTTATGACTAAATAATAACTACATTGGCTCCATTGGAACCCAGGTTTGTTTGTTTTTTCCTGAAAAGCCCGACAGATACGATATGATGGATGGACAGACGGACATATGGAAGCACAAGCGGGTGTCATAATATTTGGACAGAAAATGCTGCAGGAAACATGAATATAAATAAACTAAATAACAAAGGCTTAACCACAGTCAACATGACGGCATAAGGAGACAGGATGCTATCAGCAGCAAAACATGTCACACATTCTCAAACATAAAGACATTTTGTGATGTCACTACCAGAATACATCCAGGAAGGACACTGAGCGAGCCAATAAAATGCAGTGACAGACTGAATGACGTTTAAACAGCCTCACACGCAGGCACTGTGAACCCCCGTTACAATGTTAAATGTCCACTTGAGTTTTGGTATGTTTTTGTAGCTTTCCTTTTGAGTTTTGTCCATGAAAATATTGATTGGAATGTTTTGGTTGACAAGAGCAAAGCAAAAACAGTCACACACACAATTCCATAAAGAACATAAATGCCTTTATGCAGATGCATGACTTTCATTCTTGTGCTTTTGTCAAATATGTTAGTGTTTGCAAAGTCTTTAACCAGTTAAGCCCTAAATACTCTAGCGAAAATTGCAAATCTACAAGCTCACAATGCATCGCAATGTGACCCATTGTGAGCTTGTAGATCAGCTCACAGTTTTTGAAAAAAAATTATTGGGGATTTTGTATTTTTCAGATTTCTGAAAGATTTCTCGAAATGTCGGAAAGATTTTGACAATATTCACCTATAATGAAAATGGAGCAGCCAGTTTGAAAGTGGTTAATGGACTAGTTTTAGTTTCACATTGGTTCCTCTATCAGAGGCCTTTACACCTGAAACAAACATTTCTTTGCAAAACGAGGATGAGGAGGGAGACCACTGTAGTGTACAATGCAGAGAAGGGTTTTAATGCCTTCACATACGTACGTGTATATTACTTCTAGGCACATGAAAAGCATGTGAAATCCTGTCAAATATAATAGAAAGGGGGAAGAATGGTGGGAGTCGATGCAGTGTGAAATAAGCATGATTATTTTTTTTTACATTGCATTGAGTTGTTGCTTGAAATTGCCGAAGTAGTCTGCATGCTTTTAAGACAGTTTTGTGTGCATGTGCCTATAGGCCAGTCTTCAACAGGGGGTCCGGGACCCCTAGGGGCCCCCCGCAGATACTGCAGGGGGGCTGCCAATTAAATATTTGTGTGATAGGGACTTTATTTTTTTATGAACCACTTGAATCCTCGCATCCCTATTCTGGGGGGGAACATTAGCCAAAAATAGCAGATCTACAAGCTTGTAGATCGGCTATTTTCGGCGAAGAGGTTTGGTGTAGAGGGGGAAAAAAGAGCAGACCGAGTCAAAGGTCAAGTTTACAAAATAGTGAGGGTTTAAGTGGTTAAATGTCTGAAAACACACATTTAACATGAATCCAATATGTTGTGGGGGGTCCCTGCTTTATCTCTCTCAGCTAAGGGATCCTTGGCCAGAAAAACGTTGAAGACCACTGGCCTAGCTAGACAAAATAATGTTGTAAAGGTATACGTGTTTGAAGGTATCAAAACACCTTTTTTTTGCATTGTACAGTGCTCTCCCTACTCATCTGTTTTGCATTGGAGTTTTGCCTTCTTGGGAACCCTACACCCTATAGGACTCTTTTTGTGTGGCACAAATATTCCTTTAATCCATAAAGACCGGGAACGCATCTGTGTCATTTTATAGATTTCTTTGGGCTATTTTTGAAAAATCTTGACGATTGTATGTTTTTTAAAGCGAACATTTTTAACTCCAATATTTGCTTCTGGGGAGGGCCCTCTCTGGATCAACATATTTTGAGATGGGGGTGTCCGCGGCCAAATATTTCTACATTTTGGGTGGTCCTTGGCATGAAAACGTTTGAGAACCACTGACATAATTACAGCAACATATGTTTTTTTCCCCCCCAAAAAAAGTTAGGATTTAGAAGACATTTGTAGAAGCAAAGATTTGAGTTACAAATGTTTGCGTTAAAAAAATATACGTATATATATTCAAAGATTTGCACAAATTTTCAAAAAGAAAAAAAAGAATAGCAAAGCAAAACATTTAAAAGGACACAGTATGCGTTCCTGGATTGAATGAGTTAGAGAGACTTTGATGTACGCGCAGCTCGATCTGTCACAGTCAGCACCTCAGTTCACTTTGTCAGTGTCAGTTGGTGTTTAGCGTCAGGGAGTGAATGAAAGTACTGTAAAGTTGAATATTTACTGTGATGTTCAACCTGTTTTAGATGAAAACCAAACACAGGAAAAGGCCTTGGGATCATTTACATTTCATGGATAATTACATTTGATGCTTTTTACTGATTGCATTGAGACGACACAGAAGAAGGAAACAGCATGCTGTGAGGATTCCGTTCCACATTTTGAAAAAGACTGGTGCGTGCGTGCGTGCGTGCGTGCGTGTGCACGTGCACGTATATTACAAGGCCTTAGAATTTCCCTTCTCATGACCTGTCACATGACATTTGTCTACACAGTACACACACACACTTAAATGCCCACTTACTGTAGTGTACACAACAAAATAAATACAAAAAAAACTCCCCACTACAAAATATAGATGTGTGCGTGTGCCCATGTGCAAGCATGCATGCATATGTGCATGCATGTGCGTGTGTGTTTTAAACACACTGATGCTGTTCTCATGACCTTTCACCTCGTTTAGTGCTACGTCTTCTGTTTAACACACACCAGCGCTTACACACACACACACACACACACACTAGAGCTTATAGGAAGTGAACTGTTCTACCAGATGGTTTCACTCACTCACTCACATGCATGCATGCGCGCACGCACACACACACACACACACACACACACACACACACACACACACACACACACACACACACACACACACACACACACACACACACACACACACACACACACACACACACACACACACACACACACACACACACAGTGCATATAGACCAGTGGTTCTGAAACTTTTTTGATTTCAAGGACACCCAGTTTGGTGTGCCTTATCCCACGGACGCCCATAACTGTGAGAGTGTACAAATGGAAGCAAATGGACCCGTAAGGGTCCATTTGGTTCCATTTGTACACTCTCACAGTTAAAGACCATTTGACCATTACCCTTTACTAGAGTTACTAGACTCTCAAGACATTCTGCTAACAGAATCTGTCAGCACCACTGCCTTAAACATGTAATGATGTTGTTAGTGGGAATAAACACAGAAGCACCTGAGAGGAAGTGGACTAAGAAAGGGGAGGAGCTAAACCTGAGTTCCTGTTTTACAAAAAAAAAGAGGTGGTGCCCACAGAGGCAAAAACAAAGGGGATTTTTATTTGTTTTTACCAAATGGGTTCCTAGATTACAGAGTTACAGACCTGCAAGGGTGCATTTGGTTCCTAACTATGAATCATTTCGCTGGGGACCCCCTGGAACCCCCTCAAACTCAACACTCCCAGACACACATGGTACACAAATGTAAGTGTTCCATGTGGGCAAAAATGCAACATGCACACGCAGATAATGCATATAAAAACAACATATGTGTGCTAACTCGTACATGCTCGCGCTGCGAGGCGTTGTGAGCTTGTAGATCTGCTATTTTTGGCAAAGAGGTGTTTGGTGTAGAGGGAAAAAAGTTCCGACCAAGTAAAAAAAAACACAATTTTATACAATATAGAGGGGGTCCCTGCTTCATCTCTCTCTCAGCTGGGGGGTCCTTGGCTTGAAAACGTTGAAGACCCCTGGTCTACATAACATGCTATCTAAATTTCATTTTAGCCTTTGCATAAGCCTGCAAGGTCGTCAAGGCTACGGCAAGTGCTACGGGCTAAGGCGGAGTCTTCATATTACGGAGGAAGATTGGGAGTGAGTCTGCAGTTCTAGCTGCAATGGGGAGTTCGTTCCACAGTTTGGGAGCCAGAAGGGAGAAGAGTCTGGGACGTGTGGAGCGCTGTCCCGGATGTTTTGGATCAGGCTTTGAAGTTATGGACGTGCCATACCTTTGGTTGCTTTGTAGGCCAAGATCAGTGTTTTGTACTCTGTGCGGGCAGTAACTGGGAGCCAATGGAGGGAGCGGAGAATGTAAAAATTTTGGCTGGTTGAAGACCAAGCGTGCTGTGTGATTAAAGACACATTCCTAAGCATGTGGAATTTCTTTCTTGATCATTGAACCCCCCCTGCCTACGCATACTCGCATGCGCGCACACACATGCATGCACGCGCGTGCACGCACGCACACGCACACACACACACACACACACACACACCACATACTAAGCCATGCACACTCTCCCCCTTACTTGCACGCACGCACACACACACACACACACACACACACACACACACACACACACACACACACACACACACACACACACACACACACACACACACACACACACACACACACACACACACACACACACACAGCGCACCCTGGGCCACTGAAAAATTGTCCATTGACCCCAACCCATGACCTTTGCCGTTGTGGCCTGTAAAAGGCTTGCCAGAATCTGGCTTATAGCTTAATTCCACCGTCTGACCGAGTATCAACTGGACATCCTCAAAGGACATCTGAAGAATGCTTAGATACGAAATTAAATGTGTGTGTGTGTGTGTGTGTGTGTGTGTGTGTGTGTGTGTGTGTGTGTGTGTGTGTGTGTGTGTGTGTGTGTGTGTGTGTGTGTGTGTGTGTGTGTGTGTGTGTGTGTGTGTGTGTGCGTGCGTGTGTGAATTGGAATAGACAAATTAGCAGATGCTCAGATGCATCTTCAGATCTGAAGAATGCTTAGATACAAATAAAGTGTGTGTGTGTGTGTGTGTGTGTGTGTGTGTGTGTGTGTGTGTGTGTGTGTGTGTGTGTGTGTGTGTGTGTGTGTGTGTGTGTGTGTGTGTGTGTGTGTGTGTGTGTGAGAGAGAGAGAGAGAAAGTGAGAGGGCAGGTAGGTGGTAGAGGTTGAGGAATTTGTCTATTCCAATTTACAAGGCACTTTTTAAACGCCACTTACAAAGTGCAAGATCAGAGTAAATGACATGAAACCTAGTCACCATACGACAGGGGAAATGGTCATGTACTGTAGACCAGAGAGTTCAAATAAAGCTCTTACAATGTCAACTACAACTAGGATACCAGATAAACATCAAACTTAGAATCTGTCTAAAAAAATCCAAAAGAGATATTAGTCGTTATTAGCCCGGGACCAAAACTAGTGAAAATAGCAGACCTGCAAGCTCATGTGCCACGTTGCTTGCAGGTCTGCTATTTTCCCTACTTCTTAAACATGTTTTCTAATTTAGGGAATTTCTTTGATTATTTTTATTTCATTCAAGAAATTGTTTTGAAAAATGTTTGAAAATGTGTGAACTTTTGTGGGCACTTTTAGAAAATCTTATTTAGATATTGTAGATAGTAGATATAGGTGTTTCCTAAATATTCCTATATTTAGGAAACACCAATATCTACTCGCGACCTGTAAAAAATGGATCCACGACCCACTGTTTAGGAAACACTGTTCTACAACAAGAGTAGATTGTTCTTTTTGAGGAGGCTGAGGTCCTTCCATCTGTGTAACACAGGATGTTGCAGATGTTCTATATCAGTCTGCAATGGCTAATAGCTCTCTCTTCTTTGCGATTGCATGCTGAGGGGGGAGCAGTGATACAAGGAGAGGTGAGATCTAAGGGGTGAGGTGGAGTCTGAAGAGGTGAGTTTTCAGACTGCGGTGGAAAAATGGGAAGTGAGTCTGCAGTTCTTCTGACTGAGGGGGAGGGGGGGGTCAGAAGAGGGGTCAGAGGTCATTCCCCAGCTTGAGAGCCAGGAGAAAGAAGAGTCTAGGACAGTGGTTCTCAAAGTGGGGTCTAGGGACCCCTGGGGGTCCTTGAGGGGTCCCCAGCATAATGAGGAACAGTTTAAACACGCTATAAAATAATCTTTATAGGGTGTTTTTGTTTTTGCAGATTAAAAAAGGACACACACTATATACAGATAAGTAAGTAAAGATGAGGTGGCCTGAAACGGCATGGCTCCAATGTAATGTGGATGAAGGACAGGCAGGTCTTCCATTTTGAAGTCTCCCAGGTTGACAGAGGCCGAGGTGAAATCTTTAAGTGTTCCCTCATGTCGTGGACTCATCACCATGTCATTAAATGAGACGACTAGAGTAATGACGGGTCTTCCTCCAGCAGGGTCACCTCCGGTATATTATACCGATGACGTCCCAACTGTGGCTTTGGCATGGTCGGAATCATCCGACCGACCCCGATGCTTGCTCTTCTTCGTGGCTTTGGGCATATTGCTATCACAGTAGGCTTTGAATCCGGCTCGCTCGAAGGACCATATGAAAGACCAAAGCTTCAACTGGTTGTCTAAACCTGATTCAAGACCCGCTGTGATGGTATCCAAGCAGGAATTAAACCGGGATGCCCCTTGGCAGTCTAGTCGAGAAGGAGAATCAGTGGGAACGAATCTGTGGAATGTGAGTGTCTGGGTTGTAAGGCCAGCTACCCGGGATCTGTATTGCTGCTTTGTGTCTTGGAGGTAGTTGATGTCACTGGGTATCGCCGATAGATTTGATCTAACGCGGAGATTCCTTTGAATTGGTAACAATTAAAGCACCTCGGAGTCATCCTGGACTCAAACCTAACTTTTAAAATTCACATCAAGAAGATCTCCAACACTGTCAACTTTTACTTGCACGTATCGGGAAGGAAAAACCTGGTATGATCGGTACATCTCTACCAGCCACTGTGTGTGAGCCATCTTGACCTCGTTGCTTCAAAACTCGATTAGTCTGGGAACACAAGCATGGTAGAGCCACACGTGGTGCACAGAGGATAATAAATACGTGGATGTGCTGAAGAAGGAACCGAGTTAACCCAGTGCTTGTGTGTTGAGAACGAGAGAAGCAGAAAATGACAGTTGCGGTTCGCTCGCATGTTTTTCAGACTGGCTGCGATTCAAATTTCCTCCTCTTCCTGTCTCCGAAGTACTCGGGGAACTCTTTCGCGCGCGCGCGCGTGGACACACACACACACACACACACACACACACACACACACACACACACACACACACACACACACACACACACACACACACACACACACACACACACACACACACACACACACACACACACACACACACACACACACACACACACACACAGTCCCTTCTAAAGAGCCTCTTCCTGTGTGCTGCTGGAGCAACTGTCTTCATTCACACTGAGCAGACAGCTAAGCCAGACAGTAGCATTTGCCCACCATGCACCACAGAGAGATGAAACAGACAGAGCAGGAGAGCTAGGTGACCTTTGCCTCCAGATGGTTCTCATTGTGATAATGGCGATTTACTACAGCTCTGTGAAAACACTGGATCAGTCTCCACTTAACACACCACAGTATACCGCCAAAGCTGCACAGGATATCTCCGGGATTTGCGCGTGCGGTGTGTGTGTGTGTGTGTGTGTGTGTGTGTGTGTGTGTGTGTGTGTGTGTGTGTGTGTGTGTGTGTGTGTGTGTGTGTGTGTTAACTGTTCCCTCTCTAATAAGAGAGAGGGAACCCGAGAACATAAATTGGATCTAAGGTTCCATTAGCTTAATATCAACCATTTAAAGTAAGTTTAAAAATCTTTTTGTTTTAAACATGCCTACTCTACCCAGTAATGGATACAGTAGGGTAACTTGGGTCTTGCTTGGGCAAAAAAAAATGTCAAATTATACAAATGTTGATGTTTTATTTTTATTTTATCGGCATATGAAAGGTAAAACAAATTAAGTCTAGCCCTGCCTTGCCTTATAGGTTAATTTGTACCTGTCCTATGGTTCCGTTAGCCGGGAACGCATCTGTGTCATTTTACATTTCTTTGGCTGTTCAAAAATAGCAGATCTACAAGCTCATAGCGTGGCACTGAGCTTGTAGATCTGCTATTTAGTTAATTATTTTTTGCAAATCTTTGAATATATATATCTTTAAAGCCAACATTTGTAACTCAAATCTTTGCTTCTGGGGGGGGGGGGGGTCCCCAAAAAAACTGTTAGAAAACATTTTTAGAATCAGCCTCAAGTCTTAAAAACTAAAATGAGAGAACATATCACTCCAGTTCTAGCTTCACTACACTGGCTCCCGGTTGTTTTTAGGATTGATTTTAAAATTCTTTTAATAGTTTATAAAGCTCTAAATGGTCTGGCACCTTCCTACCTCTATGACTGCCTAGAGAGACATGTTCCAAACCGGACCCTCAGGTCTTCAAGTGCTGACCTACTCGAGGTGCCCAAAATGACATATAAAAAATACGGTGAAGCAGCATTCTGCTTTTACGGACCAACAGTGTGGAATAAACTCCCATTACACCTAAAACAGGCAGCCTCTGTCGATAGCTTTAAAGCACAGCTCAAGACCTATTTCTTCACTCTTGCTTTTAGCTGACTCTTTGGTTGATTTTTAAGTCCTCACTGTATTGCCTATTTTAATGTTTTATGCTTTTGCTTTTATTTTATTTTATTTTTTGTTTGCTTTATTGTTAGATTGGTTGTAACTGTAACTGTATTCTTGCTCTGTAAAGCACTTTGCGCTGCATTTCATGTCATGAAAGGTGCTATACAAATAAAGTTTATTATTATTATTATTATTAATAAGGGTCAAAAAAGTTCCATTTGTACATTGTCAGAGTTAAACTTTGTGGGTGTATCTCACATAAAACTATAGCAGCCTAAATACAGTTTATGTTCAAACTCTAGATCCCTAAGGCTCCACCTGACCTCTGCTAAGGAGCCTTTATGAGTGCTAGCTGACCCTGAGGCTCAGGGCAGCGTGAGAAACTGATCTTGATTAGGACTTAAAACCACTTGACCAGAGTCCTCCAAGCCAAGGCTCTATACCAGTGGCTCTCAAACTATTCCATGTCAAGGACCCCCAAACTGATATGCATTTGGCCGCGGACCCCTATCTGGAAATGTGTAGTGCCAGGGACTTCCAGAAGCAAAGATTTGAGTTAAAAATGTTCCCTTTAAAAAATGATATTCAAAGAATGTTCACGATTAAAACAAATACAGATCTACAAGCTCATAGCGCTGCACGAAGTGAAATGATAGTAACGTATTAACTACTTGAGTTCTAGATTGACTATTTTTAGCGAGCTTTGGTGTGGAGGGCAATATTAACAGTGTCTAGTATAGAGACCCTGCGGGACCCAGGTAAATGGGGGTTAAGAGGTTAACGTTGTTGTTTTACAATCTTTTTAACCTTAACCAATTTAAAAAAAACTATACTTAGTATAGTTTTAGGAGTCCCTCAGGGCTCTGAACTAGGCCCCCTCCTGTTTTTGCTGTACACAGAAAATATCTCAGTGCAGATCTACAAGCTCACAGTGCGTTGCGAGCTTGCAGATCTGCTACTGTATTTTAGCTAAATGTTTGTTTAGTTTGTTTCTAGGTTTGTTTGAAAATAGCCGATCTACAAGCTCACAACGTGGCACATTGCGACACGTTGTGACTTTGTAGATCGGCTATTTTCAAATGGTCGATGTATATAGGTGCTCATGTAACCTAGTGGCTTGTTTTCATAGACCTGGTTGCTTATTTATTGTAGTGGAGTAAAAGTACAATATTTGCCTCTGAGATGTAGTGGAGTAGAAGTAAAATAATTGGAAATTGGAAATACTCAAGTAAAGTACAAATACCTCAAAATTGTACTTAAGTACAGTACTTAAGTAAATGTACTTTACACCACTGATTAAGGGTTTAAGAGGTTCAAATTGACCCTTGTGGGATAATGAGTGTTAAAGGCTCCACAACAGCAGAGCTAAATGAACACAGATAGGAAGGTCAAAGGTTATGACTGGCAGAGGAAAGAGGACCTACAGTAGCAAGGGTGACGGGAAACATCCCCCAGCAGTCACTGTGGGTGACATACACCAGCTGTGTGTGTGTGTGTGTGTGTGTGTGTGTGTGTGTGTGTGTGTGTGTGTGTGTGTGTGTGTGTGTGTGTGTGTGTGTGTGTGTGTGTGTGTGTGTGTGTGTGTGTGTGTGTGGCGCGACTCTCTCTAAACTCTGTATGTGTATTGCTGTCAGTGCCTTGTCCTGTTATCTCTGTTTATATTTATGTGTGTGTGTGTGTGTGTGTGTGTGTGTGTGTGTGTGTGTGTGTGTGTGTGTGTGTGTGTGTGTGAGAGACTGTGTGCGTGCGTGTGCGCGCGCGTCCTGTCCTGCTAATTGGTGTGATAAGGTGGCAGGAAGTGTCACTCAGACTGGGAGAATGTTTTCTCCCTAAACGCCCTGAGGAGGGAGGGAGAGAGAGAGAGAGAGAGAGAGAGAGAGAGAGAGAGAGAGAGAGAGAAGAAAAAGACAGACAGAAAGATTGAGGAGAGAGATAAGAGAGAGGGAGAAGAAGGAGATAAGAGGGAGAGGGAGAAAGATTAAAGAGTAATAAGGAGATAGATACCATATGCTAGAGGAAGGGAGGGGGAAAAAAACTGAATGAAAGCATAAAGGAGTAAAGGAAGATACACTGGGACGTGCTTCCATCAACACCCATCAAATAAACAGACATCTGAGAGAGAGAGAGAGAGAGAGAGAGAGAGAGAGAGAGAGAGAGAGAGGGGGGGACAGTCGGAGAGCAGAGACAGACTGTCTGTCTGTCTGTCTGTCTGTCTGTCTGTCTGTCTGTCTGTCTGTCTGTCTGACAGAGAGTTTATTGTCCCAGAGGGAGTGTGTTTTCACAGGCTGTACAACACAGAGACACACAGAGTATATAAATACAGCAGTAAACAGATAAAGACGACACATACAGTGCAGTCAGTCTCCATACAGTAAATATTTTACATACAGTGCATACATCCAGCACACAGCATTGTGAGCGAGGAGGTTTGTTTATTTGAATGCTGCAATCATGGCAGAGTTGACAAAACTCCTCCTGAGCAAGTGAGCTCTCCTCCATTTTTTTTGGCCACTTCCAATATGGTGTCCCAATTTTAGGTATGTCTTTAGGTCAGTGGTTTTCAACCGTTTTCATGCCAAGGACCCCTAAATTGATATACATTTGGCCACGGACCCCCATCGGAAAATGTTGTGCCAGGGACCCCCCAGAAGTACAGATTTGAGTTAAAAATGTTCGCTTAAAAATATATATATATATTCAAGGCTGTGCACACATTTTCAACATTTTTCAAAAATAGCAGATCTACAAGCTCATGAGTGCCGCGCTATGAGCTTGTAGATCTGCTATTTTTGAATAGCCAAAGCTAAGTGGTTAAAATGATTGTGACCCTATGTTAACTAATTTCGCTGGGGACCCCCTGGTACCCCCCCAAGGACCACTGGTGGTCCCCGAACCACTGGTTGAAAACCACTGGTTTATTTGAATGCTGCAATGGCAGAGTTGACAAAACTCCTGAGCAAGTGAGCTCTCCTCCGTTTTTTTTTTGCCACTTCCAACATGGTGTCCCAATTTTAGCCATGTCTTTAGGTCAGGGGTGATTATGAACCAGGGACCACCACCCCGACTAAGAATCAACCTGGGGACCACTGTTGTGTTGGGAGGGGCGATATGGCTGTGATGTGGGGGGGAAAAGCTTGAAACGGCAACTTATGTATGAGCGAGCAGTCACATGCGATTGATTATGAGCACATTTCCTAATAATGGTGACACAACCAGACAATCCGGTACAGTTTCCCTTGAGATTCTATCTCCCATTTCTTTGGAAGTTCTTCACATCAGACTTCCCAGTAACTGATAACATTGACGTGTCATTATACGTACTGCACTGTTTCTCAACAAGAGGTCGATAAAATAAAATACAAATCTTCACTTTCACCTAATCTAAATGCATGGTCGGTCAGGGACCACATGCAATACCTTCACGGACCACCAGTGGTCCACGGACGGACCACCAGTTGAAAACCTATGCTTTAGGTGAACATTCCGAAAAGCTATAGGTGAACATTTGCAGAAAATTGCAGTGTTCTAGCGGTAGCAGTTATTTTTTGGCTAACAGATGTGTCTCACTCCTTCATGTCTGAGAGTTTGGGAGTGGGAAAATAACTAAGTAGCCTACATTTACTCAAGTACTGCACTTAATTACTTTGTTTGAGTATTTTAATTTGGACCAATTTTGAAAGTTTCAAAATGAGAATTGTAAAATGGGACATTCTGCATGAGTACTTTTACTTTCAGTACATTTTGATGTCAATACTTTTGTACTTTTAGTCAAGTAAAAAATTTAATATAGGAATTAAGATGGAGATGGTCAACATGGTGAAGAAGAACAGTACAACAGTAAAATCTTCAGTGTCAATTTAGAAAAGAAATGAAAAAAGAAAGAAAAAGAATGCAGAGGCAACAGTGTAGGGTGCCTCATGAAACTAGGATGTAAACCATGAACCACTTAACCCATTAAGAACGGGAAAGCATTTGTCATTTTAGATTTTAACCACTGTAACCATTATCTTATACTTTGGCCATTCAAAAATAGCAGATATAGATCTGCAATATTTTGAAACATCATGAAAATTTGTGCAAATCTTTGAATATATACTTTTTAAAAATATATATATTCAAAGATTTTGCACAAAATGTTCAAGATTTAAAAAAAATAGCAGATCTACAAGCTCATAGTAGCGCTGCACTCTGTGCCGCGCTATGAGCTTGTAGATCTGCTATTTTTGAATAGCCAAATAAATCTAAAATGACAGATGTGTTGCCGGATTGAATGTGTTAAATGATCAGGATTCATTTATTAATTCATGTATTGTAAAAGTGATCAATCATGCTATTCTGAGTGAAATCAAACATTTGGTATTTCTTCTCAACCTGACATTGTCCACGGAGAGAAGGAGGAGGACATTCCAGACAGTGAGTTGCGTAACTAACTCACACAGATGGCAAATCACTTCATCTGGGGTCCAGCTCCAACACCATAACTCTCGCTAAATGGTCACTGGGAGGGTACCACGTACCGGAACCCATAGATCACTACATGTTCTGTTCTAACCGGTGTTTGGATAAGCGCCATGGCCGTGGTGGAAGCAATACTTCAGAAAAGGAATCAATAGCACAATGTACAAATCCTACAGTATGTCACAATTAAAGTCCTGCATTCCAAAGATCTTTTAACTACAAAAGTATTAACTTCAACATGTACTTAAAGCAGTGGTTCTCAAACTTTTTCATGTCAAGGACCCCCAAATTGACACTTATTAGCCCGCGGACCCGCATTTGAAAAGATATGCCACGGGCCCCTCAGAAGAGATGATTTTTTACAGCTCTAACAGTCAATTCTCAACCATTTTAATTGAAGGACCCCCGGTTTGGCATGCATAAGGCTACGGACCCCTATTTTATGGCATTTCTATCTCTGGGATCCCAATTCATATTGTAAAATCAATGTTCATTTAACTCTGAGAGTGTACAAATGGAACCAAATGGACCCGTTAGGGTCCATTTGGTTCCATTTGTACACTCTCAGAGTTACAGACCCATAAGGGTCCATTTGGTTCCTAACTATCCATCATTTAGCTGGGGACCCCCTGGAACTCCCTCAAGGACCCCTGGGGGTCCCCGGACCCCACTTTGAGAACCAATGACTTAAAGTAGCAAAAGTAAAAGTATTCATTATGCATAATGCTCAATTGTGTTTTATAGTGTTCAAAATGCGTCGAAATCTTTGCATGTACTTACAGTATCAAAGTCAAAGTACAAAGATATTTAAAAAAATGTGTCAATGTTTTGAAAATAGCCGATCTACGAGGTCCAAATGCGTCGTATTGCAATGCATTGTGAGCTTGTGGGTCGGCTATTTCAGAATAGACGATGTACACAATTCGGCTTAATTGGTTAATGAATATTTTGTATTAATCTTGTAACTAAAGCTGTCAAATAATTGTATAATGGAGAACAATATTTGCCTCTGAGACGTAGTGGAGTAGAAGTATAAACTAAGCATTGAAAGAATAGAAACACTCCAGTAAAGTAAAAGTACCTCATAATTGTACTTAAGCACAGAACTTTCCACCACTGACATTAGAGTACATGTTGGTTCTGTTAAAACATTTGTTTGGATAAGCGCCATGGTAATGCCTTATTTGGAGGTGGCACAACACTGGACTAAAAACACTGTTTGTGTTGGAGGGGGAAGGGTAGAATAATATTTGATAGTGTTTATTGAAAATTAGGTACTGGCTTGATACTAGAATAGGAAAGGGAGTATTTTCTGGTCCCCGGAGTGATGGGAAAATTGCTTTTACCCCCGAGCTGATGATTGATAAATCGATTATTTGATTATATTCTTCTCTATTCTGTGCATTAGGGTGGCCATAATGGAATGGGCAGAGAGGCCGCCTGGGAAACAGAAGGTCCCAGGTTGGAGCCCCGGGCAATGTGTCGAGGTGTCCCTGAGCAAAACACTTAACCTCCTAACATCGGAAGTGCTGAAAAGCTGCAGAAAATAAAGCTTTCGCCTTTGCACTCACATAAATAAGTCCTACCGTGAATCAAATGAGTTGAAGCCTACATCTACAGTAGCTTGCTGCTTTGCATGAATAGCATTTATATTCTAAAGACATTTAAATATATCTCTGCTGTCCGGCAGCAACCAGCCAACTCCAACATTTTTTAGGAAATGACAAAAACGTGGAGTTAGGAGGTTTTGTTCATCATTCATTAGAACATCTAAATGGACCTCCAATCTCACAATGAGGTTGGAGGTCAAAAGGGTGTGGAGCCTGGAGTCCAGGCTAAAAAAAACAGCTAACTCCACCTCCTTTGGTGTAGTTAGCTGGTTTAGCAGAAAATTTGAGGATCCAATGGAGTTAGCTGGTTTTGTCAGAAGCACTTTTTAATACTTTTCATTGGTTCAATATTTTTTTAATCAACATCGACGTAAACGGCGGCCATTTTGGAATTTAACATTGCGTTGCTGTGGCAACTGGGGTGGCAACTGGGGTGGCATTTCATTGACTTAATGGCAATATGGCCGCCGTGTGAATATGGTCTATAGCACTGATTTATGGAAAGAAAAGCAAAAGCTATAAAAGCCATCTATATTTCTATAGAAAGGAAATGACGAACAAATGACAGCTTCCTGTGCGTGACCGTTGGGAGGCAGTAAGTACAGACTCTTAGCATTCTAAGAATGTGGAACAGTTGGAACAGAGAGAACTATCCCAGGAATTCCTTCATTTATGCTCCGTCGTAATACGGCGTCACAGACACGAAAACGGCTAATCTATAAGCTCACAACGAGTCAAGAATGTGACGCGTTGTGAGCTTATAGACCGACTGTTTTTGGACCGTGACACCAGTGTATGACCAAGTATATACATCTGGCTTAAATCCTGCAATATGTCTCAGAGACCCCTCCTCCTCCTCCTCCTCCTCCTGCTGTTGCTGCTACAGAGCCACAAGCATACAGTTAAAGCAACGGGTGATAACCTGAGGTCAAGTGTTGCTATTTTGGGCCCAAAATGTTCCCACGGGCACCTCAGTTATCCTCCAGCTTCCTCTCTCTCTCTCTCTCTCTCACTCGCTGTTCTCCTCCTCCAAGTCTCCCAAACTGTATTCCACCATTCTCTTACTCCGCTGTGCTCACACTAGTGGTGACAAAAAGCTACCAAACGACCAAGCGTGACCAGTTACATTGCTGCAGACAGTGCAGAGTATTCAGTGGTGGAAAAAGTACTCTCAAATGTTTTACCTAAGTAAAAGTATCAATACTGCAATGTATAAGTACTCTGTTACAAGTAAAAGTGCGGAATTAAAAATGCACTTCAGTAAAAGTACAAAAGTATTGGTATCAAAATGTACTTAAAGTACCAAAAGTAAAAGTACTAAAATGTTTGAAAATAGCCTAGGTATAAAATAGGACTAAAGTGGTTAATGTATGTTTTATAATGTAATAATGTATATCTACAAAGTAACTAGTAACAAAGTTTTCAAATAATTGTAGTGGAGCAAAAGTACAATATTTGCCTCTGAGATGTAGTGGAGTAGAAGTAAAAGTATTGGTAATTGGAAATACTTAAGTAAAGTACAAATACCTCTAAATTGTAATTAAGTACAGTACTTAAGTAAATGTACTTAGTTACTTTCCACCACTGAGAGTATTGATGTGCCGATCAAGCCACACTGCGTAAATGAAAAGGGTCGATGGTTAAATAGCACATGGGAACTGATTAAAGAGGGTGTACATGGCCTAGCGGTCCGGGCACCTATAGGCTCCTGTGCAGCCTGACAGTGTGTCGCGGGTTCGAGTTCTGTTCCTGTCGACCTTCGCTGTGTGTCTCTCCCCATCTCTCTCTGCCCATTTTCCTGTCTGTATACCGTATACTATCACTAAAGGCAGAAAAAGCCAAAGAAATATCTTTAAAGTGGGTGTACGTGAGTGATATTCTTTGGTTAAAGTAACGGGTAGCATGACGGGTCATGCTGCTGTTTCTCCTCTATAAATATAGCTATTAGTATTTGTTGATGACATGTAGTAATGTGTTAATATTATATGCCCTGTTGATTAATTGAATATATAACACACAATGGAAACAAGTCCCCAGGGACTTTTTTTGTGTTATCCCTTAAGCCTAAATGCTGTACCTTTGTGCTATTTCCTTTGTGCTGTTTAAATATATTTTTTCTCTCTCTCTCTCTCTCTCTCTCTCTCTCTCTCTCTCTCTCTCTCTCTCTCTCTCTCTCTCTCTCTCTCTCTCTCTCTCTCTCTCTCTCTCTCTCTCTCTCTCTCTCTCTCTCTCTCTCTCTCTCTCTCTCTCTCTCTCTCTCTCTCTCTCTCTCTCTCTCTCTCTCTCTCTCTCTCTCTCTCTCTCTCTCTCTCTCTCTCTCTCTCTCATCCTGGAGAACATAATGTATTATTCAGATGTAATGGTAAACACTGGTGGTCTCTCCATTTCTCCTGGCTCCCCCCTGTCTGTTTGTTTAAACTGGGGGGGGCGGACGGAGAGCGAGAGAGAGACATAGAGGATAGGAGGAGGGAGAGAGAGCTGGAAAGGTGGGTCTTTCTAGAATAGATGGTAACCGGATGTCTTTCCAAATGTCTTCTAAATCCTAACAGTTTTCTGAAAAATGTATGTTTCTATATCAGTGGTGCTCAAACTTTTGTTCATGTCAAGGACCCCCAAAATGATATGTATTTGGCCGCCGACCCCCATCTTTGTTCCAGGGACCCCCAGAAGCAAAGATTTGAGTTAAAAATGTTCGATTTGCACACATTTTCACGATTTTTCAAAAATAGCAAAAGTGTAAAATAATGCTTTCTAGCTCAAATCAAAAAGTGACACAGATGCGTTCCAGGTCTTAATGGGTTAAGTAATACATGATTTGAAAATGCTTGAACGCTGACATTTACGGCCTAATATTTCTACAATTGCTACAAAACCTGTGGATAGCCAGTCATTATGGGCATAAGCAAGAAGTTTAAGGGCGAATTTAGATCTGAAAATAATGTACTGTGCCTGTTCCAATAATGTATAATACTATACTTTACATTTAGCAAATAGCCAATTTAACATTGACGTGCCCACACTGTTTGCCACTCATTGACATGCCCACTCTTCCTGTATCCATCTATCACTGTAATTTATAAAGACCTCACAGCAAAGCACTTTCAGTTAGACGTTAGCAGTGCACTTGGTTCTGAATATAAACAGCGACAAACTGTCAGTGTGTTCTATTTGGTGGCAGTAACTGTAATAACAATGTTAAAGTTCCATGCAGAATTAGCCCGGGCTTTTTTCTTGCTAACTCTCTCTTTCTCACTTTCAACTATAGTATTTCAATCAGAAACACTCTCGTCTTAGTAGATAAAGAACCATTTATTGCCACAAATGGAATACAGTTAAGCTTGGCGTTAAAGCTCCGCTCTTGGGAGAATATTCACTGAATTTTGTCGAAGCAGCCTGCTAAGCATATATTCAGAGAATGCTTAAGCAAATCCCCCATAGGGATACAATGACAACAATAAGCAATACATTAACATATTAGTTAGAATTAGCAGATATACATGATAAACACAAGTATTTGAGCCTAGCAAGATTTTAAACAGCAGATATACATGATAACCACAAGTATTTGAGCCTAAGCCAGACTCTAAACAAAGCAGATATACATGATAATCACAAGTATTTGAGCCTATGGCACACTCTAATCAAAAGGTGGAGGCTGGGGTGGAGGAGGAGCTAGCAAAATGCATTGGTTCAGCAACCAAGAAAGACCTAGAGAATATGAAGCCGTATTTATAGGAACCTCTTTGCTCAAGCGTGAGCTGTGATTGGATAATGAGTGTGTGATGTAATGACCAGCTGGGCTGTGAATGGGGAATAGAAAGCTGATGTTCACATCAGCTGACTGACTGCTGGTTACAGCTTTGGCGTGCACGACTTCCGTGTCCTGCATGAACTAACGCTATGCTTCATTTCAATCAGAAACACTCTCGTCTTAGTAGATAAAGAACCATTTATTGCCACAAATGGAATACAGTTAAGCTTGGCGTTAAAGCTCCGCTCTTGGGAGAATATTCACTGAATTTTGTCGAAGCAGCCTGCTAAGCATATATTCAGAGAATGCTTAAGCAAATCCCCCAAAACCAATAAATGCACACTCTCTGGTTTCAGCCAAGCGGCAGCTAGGATACTCAGAGAGTGCATAACAGAAATCCCCCCCAACACACGGAAGCCAACGCCAAGCCTAAAAAACGCCTTTATCAGTCATACTATATTATGTGAAGTAGCAAGACTGCTACTGACTTAAAATAGAATGCGCACGCAAATGCAAGCATGCATCTTAAGACTATGTGTTCAACAGGCCTGATGAATGCAGAAACCTGTTGATTCCTGAACTCAGGAGTCCTAGACGGTATCGTAAAGCGATGCTCACTGCTATGCTGCACCGCGAATAGGATTCGAAAAGGACATTCTATTTCTTTTTAAAGAAATCTGATATATATAAATATATATGTATGAGGTCATCCTATGATGAATGATAACTAATGTTTATCATTCATGATAAATAAAGTGTACTAACTATGTGTAACAGCAGCTTGCTGTGGACCTCAGCATTTAATTATTTAAGCTATACTAAAAGAATGCAAGCATGCATCTTAAAACGAGGTCATCCTACAATTAATGAGATATATACTGTGTGTGCTCAACAGCCGTGTTGATCCTGTACGTCAGGAGTGCTTTAAATGTAAGCATGCATTGGTGTGTTAAACAGCCATGTTGATCCTGAGCTTCAGAAGTTCCTCAGCATTTGATTATTAAGCTAAACTAAACAAATGCAAGCATGCGTCTATGTGTTCAACAGGCCTGATGAATGCAGAAACCTGTTGATTCCTGAACCTCAGGAGTCCTAGACGGTGTCCTAAAACGATGCCCACTGCTATGCTGCACCGTGAATAGGATTCGAAAAGGACATTCTATTTCTTTTTAAAGAAATCTGATATATATAAATATATATATATATATGTATGAGGTCATCCTATGATGAATGATAACTAATGTTTATCATTCATGATAAATAAAGTGTACTAACTATGTGTAACAGCAGCTGCTGTGGACCTCAGCATTTAATTATTTAAGCTATACTAAAAGAATGCAAGCATGCATCTTAAAACGAGGTCATACTACAATTAATGAGATACATACTATGTGTGTGTTCAACATCCATGTTGATCCTGTACTTCAGGAGTGTACTTAAGCAGAATGTGTACTATAGGGTTGAGATTCCTTGGTTGCCCCTAGCAACGGAACGCCCCTGTAATCACCACTGATTAATAACATATGCGTGTAACAGCAGCGTGCTGTAACTTCCTATCCGCTCAGATAAGAGGGATGCAAGAATGCATCCGTAAAAGGTCAACTATCTTCATCAGAATGAACCCATGCCATTGCCAACCACTTTTGAATGCAGACTCTATTTAACTGTCTCCTCATACAGTACATGCCACTCATTGCTTTTGAGCAACTTCAAGTTTAAGCCTAGACCAATGTAGCTGCGCCAATGCAATGCGGAAATGAGTGAGAGGTATACAGCTGCGCAGCAGTCCACATCTTTTGTAGAGGAGACAGAGCCGGGCCGTGAACCATGACCTTGGCTTTCCCTTGCCGGTCAGGAAGAACATTAGTCTTGCCTCGCCAGAGGACGTCTTTGCAGATACTGGATCATGGAGAACAGAGACAAAACATGGTTTTAGTTAGGGTTAGGGTTAGAAATTATGACGTTTGCACCCCCCCCCCCCCCCCTGTCTGATTTACAGTGTTTAAGAGTTTAAGGTGTTAAGTTCATCCTACAAAAGTGTGAAACTATGTGTAGCAGCAGCATGCTGCAGACCTCAGAAATTATTTTATTAAACTAAATTAATGAGTAAAATTTAATAACTATATGCGGCAGTAAGCATACTGCGGACCTTACCCATCACGCACAGATAAAGAAATGCAAAACAAAACAGAATCATACTACCTAAATCAGTGCAGTGGAACCGTTAAGTTCATCCTACAAAAGTGTGAACTATGTGTAGCAGCAGCATGCTGCAGACCTCAGAAATTAATTAATCAAGCTAAACTAAATTAAAGAGTGTAAAATGTAATATCTATATGCAGCAGTAAGCATACTGCGGACCTTACCGATCACGCACAGATAAAGAAATGCAATACAAAACAGAATCATACTACCCAAATCAGTGCAGTGGAACCCAGCCAACACTTTCAGCAGCATACTTATGCCTGATGTCAATCTCAGATACGTAGATAGCGATCCACAAAAGCTTCAAGTTCCACAAGCATGCAGAACACCACCTAGATGAACTTTTGGAAAGACACACACAAGAGCAAGCCTTCTCGTCTGGACGCTGTGGAGATCTGCAAGCAAACAGCTGGATTATCTCATT
Organism: Gymnoscopelus microlampas; assembly: GCF_963454915.1. NCBI lineage: Eukaryota > Metazoa > Chordata > Actinopteri > Myctophiformes > Myctophidae > Gymnoscopelus > Gymnoscopelus microlampas. Next base: position 6,912,291 of record NC_139956.1, read on the forward strand.
CACTCATGGTGAACGTAGTAGCGTTCATGGCTGCAGACCGGCAACCTGCTGCTTCATTGTGAATGCTGGAACCAAGCAGCTGAAGAGTACTGTAACTGTACCGTTTGCAATAAGCAGACCACAATGCATCTTTAAGACTTTGTTTGCAATAAGCAATTATTTTAAATTGCAATTATCATCATACGTTTTCTTCTTTCTGCAACCATCCAATGAAACTTAACCCAGCAGCACCTGTATGAGTCAGAGACAAGTAAACCCCCTTTATCCTTGCAATGAATAATGACTATTATATGATTTCCGCCTTTCACCTGCTGTGTTTTTTGTCCAACTCGAGATGTGTTAGCTAAAAGTGAAGTAACATGCAAATTAATTCAATGCACTATGAATCCGCTCCCTGCATCTAAGTCATAAGCTGATAGAATTGAAGCAGCAGAGAATCAGATTAACCTTTGCTTGCCCTCTAAATGGCACCCCCTCGAGGACAACCCACTACAATTGAAGCAACCGCCCCATTTCACAAGACTTTAATCCACCATGAAGTAATTATCTATTTAAGCATCTGCAAACTAATCCACCCACAATAGTTACCTGAACTTGAGCGATAAATTAAGTGAATAGAACAGGAATGCAGAAATAACAGCTTCACTGAGTGGATTATATTAACTTGAATATCCCATGATAGTTGTGTACCTTATTTAACATGACATGATAGTTGTGAACCTTATTTAACATGACAGTTACACTGCCATAATGCCTGCACATGACCAGTTAAGAAAGAAAACACCCTTGCCTTCACCTTATTCTCACACGGTAGCATTGAACTGAATTGACCATGATATGACCGTGTCAGTTGCATAGACTACAATACCCAAGATGCATGCTGTATGTATGAGACTTCCTGATTACTCCCAAGGAGTAGTCACGTGACACCACCACGGCGTGTTGCCAGATTGTAAGAGAAACAAGCGCTAAGTCTATAAAAACAAGTCGCAAAACAAGTGTTTAGAATATTAAACATTTTTTGTACCATGATTACATATGAATCTGGGGTTCCTTCACATGAACCCTGTTTAGTAATCATATTTGCTAGTGACTTAACAGAGCACAATCCCAAAGTCGCTTATAATAAGCAGACATGGCAACACTGATTTGATACACATGCTGTGATTTCCTTTCCTGGCTTGAATACATGTCTGAATTTGACTTCTTGTCTTATATTATGCCCCGTTGCACACAGATTGTCTACAACAGCTTTGATAAGTAGAAGCATTTGTGCTAGCAGAGCACTACAACTGTTGGAAGCTCTGCTTGAAGCTTTAGAGCCAACTAGATGGTACTGCACCATGTATTGTGGGTATTCCCAGAGTCAAGAGTGCCTCAGCAGAACAGCATTAGAACTTAGAAGCAGTACTTATTTTGTAAAAAAAATCAACTTTCGGCCCAAAAATTTAGCTCCATATATTTCTATACCTGAAGCCATAAAAATGCTAAAATAGCCACGTTTCATTACCTGATGAAAGCTCTTTAAAACCACTGGAATGTCTGCTGCTGGGAATAAAAGAAGTAGCCTACATGGGGAGCAAGGCTGCTGTGTTAACTTTGCAGCACTGTACAAACAAATCAAAGCTTTTACATGGCAGCAAAGCATGCCGTTAGCTTTAAGCTACAAACAATTCGAGCTTTCCACATGCTATGTTACCTTTAAGCTATAAACAATTCAAGCTTTCCACATGTTATGTTAGCTTTAAGCTACAAACAATTCAAGCTTCCACATGGGAAGGAAGCATGCTATGTTAGCTGTGCAGTTCTGTATAACAACAAAGATTCTACATGCAGCAGCATGCTATGTTAGCTTCTAGCTACAAATAATTGAAGCTTTCCACATGGGAAGCAAGCATGCTATGTTAACTGTGCATTGCTGTATAACAACACAGCTTCTAAACATGGCAGCACGCATGCTATGTTAGCTTTGAGCTACAAACAATTGAAGCTTTCCACATGGGAAGCAAGCATGCTATGTTAACTGTGCAGTGCTGTATAACAAACCAAGCTTCTAAATGCAGCAGCATGCTATGTTAGCTTTAAGCTACAAACAATTGAAGCTTTCCACATGGGAAGAAAGCATGCCATGTTAACTGTGCAGTGCTGTATAACAACAAACTTCTAAATGCAGCAGCATGCTATGTTAGCTTTAAGCTACAAACAATTCAACTTACCACATGGTGAAGAGAGTAGCCTACAAATAAATCAAGCTTCTACTGTCTGGGCAGCAAGCATGCTGTATTAGCTTTGTGCTACAAACAATTCCTAATTTCTACATGGCAGCAAGCATGCTATTAGCTTAAGCTATGAGCACATTAGTGTTTGGCAGCAATAATAGAAGAAGCATTGGCTGCTGTAGCAGTGGTAAAAGTCAGCATCATAAGCAGACTCATCTCATATAGCACCAAAATATCATAGAGCAGCGCACAAAGCAGTAGATGAGCAGTAGATGAGCAGCAGATGAAGCTCGCAGCAGCTAGCAAAATGCATTGGTTCAGCAACCAAGAAAGACCTAGAGAATATGAAGCCGTATTTATAGGAACCTCTTTGCTCAAGCGTGAGCTGTGATTGGATAATGAGTGTGTGATGTAATGACCAGCTGGGCTGTGAATGGGGAATAGAAAGCTGATGTTCACATCAGCTGACTGACTGCTGGTTACAGCTTTGGCGTGCACGACTTCCGTGTCCTGCATGAACTAACGCTATGCTTCATCTCTCCATCCATCTCTCTCTCATGTTTCCATATATAAGACAGACAGAGATATATTAGTGTGTAGGCTACCACACACACACACACACACACACACACACACACACACACACACACACACACACACACACACACACACACACACACACACACACACACACACACACACACACACACACACACACACACACACACACACACACACACACACACACACACACACAGTTGCTGTTTATCTGCTATGGCAACGGGGGGCCTTCCCAACAACACAGCAGTGATCAAACACATCATTGATAATCCCCTCACAAAAAAAACATAAATCCCCAATTAAATAATTCATAAATCACACTTATGATCCAATCTACTGACGACATTTCTTCCCATTTGAATTCCATCTCTTCCCCTTGATCCAAGTCAAACATGTTGTGTTCATGCTTTGATAACAGCTAAGCTGAAATATCAACTTCATAACAGAGAGAATGAAATGCTTTTGTTTTGTGGTGAGAAAGGTCCTTGACAGAAAACCAGTCAATAGAGCAAGTGGGCCCCCAAATAATTGGTAAAACACTAAGATTTGAATGATATATAAAGTGTCTTGTTATGTATTCCTCTAAAACCTTGCTAAACAGATAAAGATAAACAGGAAGTTAAAGTACACAACATTAGTGCCATTGAGCCAAGCCGGAACACAATCGATTGATTGGTCAACAAAATAGACATGCTCTGAAAATGCACACAGTCAGCCTCTGACCAAAAGGCTGATTTTCAAATGGAGCCTGATCCCCGAAAACGTTGAGAACCACTGCCCTAGAGTAGCCTAAAAGAGAAGCAAGCTGATTTTGACTGTTAGTTTGAGGTCAAGTTCGGGTTCAACTATTTTGACGTCTGCATTTCTGTCCAGTCATCGTACTCCCTTTGATGTGCCCTTTGACAGACAGCCGACAACATCAGACAAGGAAGGATAGTCTGTGGATGTAGGCGTACACGTAGAACAGCTGGGAATAGAACGGGTATTCCAACACACAAATAAAAGGTGGAACTACTGCTATTGAGTCTGGCAGGTATTTGACCCATTAAGACCTGGAACGCATCTGTGTCACTTTTTGATTTGAGCTAAAAACGCATTATTTTACACTTTGGCTATTAGCCATTATTTTACACTTTGGCGATCTTGTAGATCTGCTATTTTTGAAAAATCATGAAAATGTGAAAATCTTTGAATATATATATTCTTTTAAAGCAAACATTTTTAACTCAAATCTTTGCTTCTGGGGGGTCCCTGGAACAACATATTTTGAGATGGGGGTCGGCGGCCAAATACATATCATTTTGGGGGTCCTTGACATGAAAAAGTTTGAGAACCACTGATATAGAAACATACATTTTTCAGAAAAAGGGTTTGATTTGATCGGCAAATAGAATTGACTCCAAGCGTTCGGTGAAGCGGAGGCCTAATAATCTCGTCTCCCCCAGGGTGCCCAGTCCTTTTCTATTCCTTCTAGTTCTACAGGCATGGCGGTGCCGGCCTGTCTTGAGAATGAGCCTGTTTAAGTGTCCATTTCATAAAGATAACTGCCATTCACGGAACTGGAGGGTTCACTGACCATTCAAAGTCGCCTTTATGTTAGGAGCTGTCATCACCTGGATATAAGGAGAGCGTTTAGACATGGGGACAACCTGTGGCTGAACCCTCCTTCACCATGCAGGCGCATAATGAACTCATACAGAAAGTACAAAAAAAAACTGACCGTGATTCTGATCATGGTGGAAGTATGTTTTTTTTACTCAAAAGTAGATCGCAACATAAGAATACTACAATTAAAAGGTCTGCGTTACAAATTTGGCTCGAGTAAAAACACAAAAGTAGTGCCACCAAAATATTTTTATAAAAGTTTTCTTTCATAAATGTGTATATTTTTCTAAAATAGCAGATCTACAAGCTCACAACACACACACAATGCATGCAACTTAAGTATGAAATAGTGCTTAACATTATGTTTTGGTTTTGTAATAATAATCTATCAATCTGGAAAGTTACTAACTAATGTTTTCAAATATCTGTAGTGTCTAAAGTATAACATTTGCCTCGCTCTGTGATGTAGTGGAGTAGAAGTATAAAAGATTGAAAGTAAAGCAAAAGTAAAGCAAAAGTACCTCAACATTTTATTCAAAAACAATACTTGAGTAAATGGGTGGAAAAGTACCAAAAAACTTCTGTCGATGACAAATGGATCAAAAGTTAAAGGTGGATGGTGTGAGATGAGATCATTGTAACGTGGTGTCAGCTATCAATGTTGTGTTTATTTTATTCAACATAATCACCATTCATATTTTCCAGACAAGTTATTCCGTACAGATCATTCACAGAGAGTAGTGTGCTAGCTTTTGGGAAATGTGCTGTCCAAGATGTATGAATTGAAAACAAATGATATATTTTGATCACATTAGCCCTGGTGTTTGTTTGTCTGTCCCAAATTTGTCAAAATCTGTCAAGAATTGTCAAAAGAAATTAAAAAATGCAGAAATAGCAAAAATAGCAGATAAGCTCTCAACGCCTAACATCACAATACATTATAAGCTTGTAGATCTTCTATTTTCGCTGTTTGTCTTATAAAGAAGTACTTTAAAGGGCTTACTGTAAGTAGTTAAGAAAATGTCCCCCTGTTTCTCCTTACAAATTGAACCCTTCCCGGCTTTCCATCACACTAAAAACAGCATACACATAAAGACATTGTATTTATACACTAAGCTTTGTGAGGAGATGTGGATTCAGTACAACTTAATGTTGGGATAAAGCGATAAGGGAGACAGCTTGATAGCTAAAGATTAATATGGGGAAATAAAGATAATGATGTGATATACAGTGGTGGACAAAGTACGTACTCCAGTACTCCAGTACTTGAGTCAAAGCATAGATAAGGCTACTTTCCCCCTTCCTAGAAAAGTAGTGGAGTCACAGGATTACAGAGGTGGAAAGTAACTAAGTACATTTACTTACAATACATAATACAATTTTTACTTTACTGGAGTATGTCCTATTGTCTATGCTTTTTTGAAAATAGCCAATCTACAAGCTTGCGATGCGACGCGCTGTGAGCTTGTAGAACTGCTATTTTCAAACATTTTTGTACTTTTACTTTTGGTACTTTAGGTACATTTTGATAACAATACTTTTGTACTTTTGCTCAAGTAAATTTAGAATTCCGGACTTTCACTTGTAACAGAGTACTTCTACATTGCAGTATTGATACTTTTACTTAAGTAAATCATTTGAGTACTTGCTCCACCACTGCTTAATCATAGTACTCAAGCAAATGTACTTTGTTACTGTCCACCACTGATTACGACTAGTGTTGGAACAGAGCGATAAGGGGGACAGATTAGATTAATGTGGGGAAGCAAAGAGACTGAAATGATGTATGAAGGTTAGTGTAAGTGTTTTGTAGGGCGTGAGGCTAGTGTTACGCTTTATTGGAGACGGCAGGTCTGGCTGGAACCACCTCACATCTGGACCTGTTTGTGTTGGCTCTGACTGACCTACTACCACTAGAACCACTGAGAGAAAGGCAGAGAAAGAGGGAGAGACGGGAAAGTGGAGAGAGGGAGAGAGAAGGATACATAATAGAGAGAGTATCACATAACAAAGCTCCGGTTGAATGAGGACAGAATATTGTGACAGAATGTACTAACCCTCCATTCAACTGTCATTTTATAATCATATAAAACAAGTGTTTTTGGCCTCACACCTAAAATGACTCACTCACTACACATGATGAAAAGAGGGGTGGAAGATGATGATATATGAAGTCAGGCTTAAAGGGATAGTTCACCCCCAAAATGGCATTCTTTCTATCTATTACTCACCCCACGGAGACTTGAATTCATGGATTTTTTTTTGTCGCATTCCTTAGCCAATAATTTGATGAGCGGCAGCGGTCTCTCCTACCGGATACGCTGCCTACCGGTACGCTGGTCATCAAATTATTGGCTTAGGAATGTGACAAAAACTAAAAAATATCCATTAATTCAAGTCTCCATGAGGTGAGTAATCGATAGGAAAAAAAATATTTTTTGGGTGAACTATCCCTTTAATAACTGCAAACCAGCAAGCTCGCAACACATGGACGTGTTGTGAGCTTGTAGATCGGTCATTTTCACTATTTGTAGTTTGTACAATGAAGTGTAGCCTGTAGTAGTCCTTAAATGGTTAAGAAAATGACCCCACCCATGTGTAGCGTTTATGCTTTTGGTTTGTTTTTTTATTGCTAATCAAACCCTGAATATGAATATGTTATGAATATCATAAAAAGAGGGGTGGGAGATATTTATTGGTGAGCTTACTTTTGCAGAAACAAAGTAGGCTAGGCGGCGTGTTAACTTCATACTGTAATTCAAAATGTAAAAATGACATGTACGATGCTAAAAGCATGAAACCAAAGTTTGTTCACTTGCATGTTTTGTAACAAGAGCGATGATGAAAGATCCTCAAGAGATCCATGACTCAAAGTGGAGTCGAGAAATTACCAAAAGCAGAAAATCACTTTATAGTCAACTGCTCCCCTGCCAAAAAACAAACCCTTCCCAAAACCCATGACATCATAGAGGAGTAGAGACACACACAGAGACACCCCCCACCCTTTGTTTTATGTGTTCTACTTGTGTTTGTTTCACTGTTGGATCATTGCCTAGTCACAGATGCAGGAATACCCATCTCGGTGCTGTCGGTGGAAACCTTGTATGACCATTGCTTTTTGAGTGGTGCCGAAGGCAACCACTCCTATACATGACTTTGTCCGTCCGTCCGTCCGTCCGTCCGTATGTATGTATGTATGTATGTATGTATGTCCACAAACATTGATGACAACATCAATACGGGGGTCAATACGGGGCTCATCAAAGGCACCACTCACTTCACACAGGGTGTGACTTTTTATTACCATTTTAACCCATTAAGACCTGAGGCGATTCTTAAAAATGTTTTCTAAATCCTAACAGTTTTTTGAAATCTAAAAATTTTTTTTCCAAAAATTTTCAAAAATAGCAGATCTACAAGCTCATAGCGCGGCACTCGGTGCCGCGCTATGAGCTTGTATATCTGCTATTTTTGAATAGCCCAAAGTGTAAAATAATGATTTTTAGCTCAAATCTAACAGTGACACAAATGCGTTCCAGGTCCTAATGGATTCAAAAACGTGTGAGCTTGTAGCTCTGCTATTTTCACTGCTTTTTACGAAAACAAAACATAAAAAGTTGAAATACGGAGATACGAGGCTTTCTGCATGACAGCAACGATATACACAGTATATAGTAACTAATTATATCTTCACATGATGAATTGAATACAGATATGTGAACTTATTTGAGTGAATATGTATAGCAGATGGCCAGGCAGTGACTTTGACCAGTTTCACTTTCAAAACCTCTGCATCAGGCATGTCACACAAACACAATGCGATGCGTTCTGTTGATATATAAGTTTGTTCATATAGAGTCCTATATCCACAAATCCACCATTTAACTTCCACAATCCACATCATCAGAACCATTGGTGTTGTGTGCTGGATTCTGTTTGTGTGACATCATGCATGATGCACAGGTTTTGAAAGGGAAACTGGTCAAAGTCACTGGCCTTCTTCCCAGTGATTTGCATCACCAGGTATATACCGGTATATTAAAAAAGAACTATTGCAAGGACTAAGTACCCTAGATCATTGGTTCTCAAAGTTTGGTCTGGGGACCCCCAGGGGTACTTGCGGGGGTTCCAGGGGGTCCCCAGCTAAATGATGGATAGGTACCAAATGGACCCTTATGGGTCCATTTGGTTCCATTTGTACACTCTCAGAGTTAAATTAACATTGATTTTACAATATAAATTGTGGTCCCAGAGATAGAAATGCCATTAAATGGGGGTCCGTAGCCTCTATGTCAAACTGGGGGTCCTTGAAATTAAAATGGTTGAGAATCACTGCTAGAGCCGTAAAAATCTTCTCTTATGGGGGTCCCTGGCATATCTTTTCAAATGGGGGTCTGCGGGCTAATAAGTGTGAATTTGGACACATGACACTTAACATGAAAAAGTTTGAGAACCACTACCCTAGATAAACTGGAAAATATGAACGACCCACAAAGGAATTACAATAGAATTGTTAAACAAACAATGATGTTTAGCCTATAAAATGTTATTGTTTCCCCTCTGCAGCTACTCACACAACACGTTATGGTTGTGCAATACCTTCAAACACTTCTCTCCTCTCTGTGTGTGTGTGTGTGTGTGTGTGTGTGTGTGTGTGTGTGTGAGTGTGTGTGTGTGTGTGTGTGTGTGTGTGTGTGTGTGAGTGGCCTCTCAAGAGACCGACGTGATGATAAGCATCTGGATGGACTCTCCTTCAATCTGCTCTCTGTTCTCACATCTGGAGCATCTGGAAGCAGGGTTGCCAGATCTGCTTATTATAATTTACCCGCAAGATCTTATTTGAAAATAGCCGATCTACAAGCTCAATTGTGAGCTTGTAGATCTGCTATTTTCAAATAGCTGATGTATATGTTAAAGTGTGGCCTATAGTCGCTTCTTTTGGGCTGGTTTTCCTAGACCTGGTTGCTTGTTTCTCTCACAGAATCTGGCAACACTGTCTGGAAGACAAGAGGCAGTGGTGGAAAAAGTACTAAAATGTTTTACTTGAGTAAAAGTATCAATTCTGCAATGTAGAGATACTCTGTTTACAAGTAAAAGTCCGGAATTCAACATGTACTTGACTGAAAGTACAAAAGTATTGGTATCAAAATGTACTTAAAAAGTAGCAAAAGTAGAAAGTATTCATTATGCAGAATGTCCCATTTCACAAGTTTTCAAATGTATAAAAATCTTTTGAAAATAGACGATCTACAAGCTCACAATGCGCATTGTGAGCTTGTAGATCTGCTATTTTCAAATGGCTGAAATGTATTCAGGGCTGAAGTGGTTAATGTATGTTTTGTAATAATAATCAAATTTCTAATGATTTTAGTGGAGTAAAAGTATAATATTTGCCTCTGAGATGTAGTGGAGCAGAAGTAAAGGTATAGAAAAATGGGAAATACTCCAGCAAAGTAAAAGTACCTCAAAATTGTACTTAAGTACAGTACTTGAGTACATGTACTTGTACAGTACTGTAGTTACTTTCCCTGTAGTTACCGTAGAACTCCCTGTGAGGGCCCTTCAGTCTACCACGGGACAGTGGCTTTCAAAGAGGGGGCCGCCAGGGGGCGCCAAGAGGCTGCCAGAGGCTATGGCTATTTGGGGGTCCCACATTGTGAAGTTTGGGAACCCCTGCGCATATTAATCTGGGGGTCCTTGACATGAAAATGTTTTAAGAACCACTGGTTTAAACAAGATTCAGGAAACAACCCTCCCTACCAATATTTTATAAGCAAGCCCAAAGTCGCTTATAATAAGCGGACATGGCAACACTGTTTGAAATTAAAGGAATACTAGTGCATATACTTTGCTGCCCTCTGGCTGTCAGAGCAGTGCTGTACTTAGAGTAGTATAAATATACTGTATTGGGATGTGGGAAAGCCCTTTTAACATTTTAACATCATTTTAACATAATAGATAGACTGGGTCATATATATTCCAAATATTTGCAATTCAATTCCAACCATCGTGTTCTCATTTACTTAACATTCTTCCCTATAGGCCTGGTATCCTAGTTTTGTTGAGGCATATATATTACATTGTTTTCTCTAAACTCTATTTATGTGACTATTTACCTTGTTGACTAGGGTTTATGCTTACTCTGCTTATTCAGATCTTGCACTTCTAAGTGACTTGAAATTGTAAATTGCTGTTAATAAAGTGATAACAAGACCGTTGTTATTGTAAACTATTTCCATCTTGGATGGTAACTTAACAGATACAGGCTCATTTCCCCTTGTGTAAAGTCTGCTGACACTGCCTGTTTAGCTGGCTAAAATAGCCAGTACATTAAATGCACTGATTTGATGCACTGCATCATGTCAGTCTGTTTCTTTTATATCCCATCTCTTAAAACCACTTAAACCCTACATACTTTGTTGACCGGGGTCAACGGGGTAGAGGTTTTTTTTCCGCCTGCACCACCAAAATATGCTTCCCTACAATTGTAAGACAAAGTGGCTGTTGTGGTTAATGTATGTTTTGTAATAATAATCAAAATCTGCAAAGTAACTAGTAACAAAAGTTTTAAAATAATTTTAGTGGAGTAAAAGTACGATATTTGTCTCTGAGATGTAGTGGAGTAGAAGTATAAAATATAGAAAATTGGAAATATTCCAGTAAAGTAAAAAAAAAAAAAACTCAAAATTGTACTCATCACTTGGGTACATGTACTTTGTTACAGTGGTAGTAACAGAGTATTTCTACATTGTGGTATTGATACTTTTAAGCAAGAAATCTGAGCACATCTTCCATCACTGGTCAGACTCATTTCTAATCTTCAGCTGGTTTTCCCTCTTCCTCTTGGGTCATAGAATCTACGGCACGCATTCCTTATTCCCAGCTGGTCCATGGAGACAGAGTTATGGAACGATCAGTAAATCAAACCCGTTTCCACAGACGCAGCACATACTTTGATGGAATGCTGGTTGGTTGGAAGGCAAAATATTACTTGTTTTTTTTTCTGTGTTGATTGGGCTATCCGACATCTTTCTGTCGAAACTCGAGCCACTGCAAAAACAAGAATCACTGCCAACTATGTGGCAAAGTACAAGGGGAGAAAGATAATTCATAACCAGAATAGAACAACTGCATTAGGCTCCAAATACATAGTGAACATACTGTAACGTTGCAGTCCAGTGCAATGCAGCTACTACTGTACATGGAGTCAGTTAATTCAATGGTTGTCAGATTTAAGTCTATAAGTCACAGACTCATGCACTTGGGGAATTATGGCAAAACAGGCCTGTTCCAAAGATTATTTTTTTTTGTGGCTGGACCTAACTTTATTTTGCAATAATTAGGGACATATTGTTTATTTGAATGGACATATCCAGCTGAAAAACAACAGATTGGTTGGTAGAAGTTGAAAACAGCTTCCACTGGAAAGATAAAGTTACTTTATTTAAACGTTTTCTAACACAAGACATTCTTTTATCTCCTATTATTAGGAGCTAGATCAGGCTGCCATTATTGCCATATTGTCTGTATTGGCTATGATTGGCATCATAAAAAGGAATCATTCAGTGAAAATGGGGGCAACTATATCCTGGGGGTCCCCAAACGACCGAGCATCTATTCTATACAAACACAAGCTGAGGGGAGGGTGATATTTGTAGCTGCTCATACTCTTACAGGCTGGGGCGGCACAGGTCAGCGGGTAATATTGAGCGGGAGGAATAGAACAGAGAATAGGACAGAGGTACTAGTATGTCCTCCTGTTGAGGGCTCTTCACTGCCAGTAGGGTACAACAGCAGTAGCAATTCCAAAATACATTGGGGGAGAAGAGTGGTTAAAAAAGCAACAAAAAAAAGTAGGTAAAAGTAAAAAATAGATAAAAGAAAAAGAGGGTTTAAGTGATTAAACGTTGTTGGGGATTCCTCCCAAGTTGTGTGTTCCGCGTTTTGGTCTATTCAAACTGCCAGCACTTTCTCCAACCAACCTTGATTGGATTAGATATAATCCGATAGGGTGTCATGTATACTAGGTCATCACACACACACACACACACACACACACACACACACACACACACACACACACACACACACACACACACACACACACACACACACACACACACACACACACACACACACACACACACACACACACACCCATCTCCAGAAAGGATTACACACACACACAATGTCCACGCACACACAATGCGAGTCCCTCACCTGCAAGTCACGCGGGTCACAAAGTTTGCAGGGACTCTTTAGTACAATGAAGGGGTTTCTCCACGGTACCATCTCCTGGAATGTGATTTTCTTTTTGGATGAAAACTAAACGGAGAGAGAGAAGATGAGATTCATTAAATGACCCGTTCCTGTGGCATCTTTGTGCTGTGGGTTCAACAGGATGTGTTCATCTCATCAATGCATGGTAAGGCAATGACTAATGAACTTACTTTGTACTAGAATTTTAAAATATATGATATATGAGTGGATATTACGCTCACTCAGCTCTACAGTAAATCATCTGAAGCTATATGTATAGCCATATTGCATTGCCTGCTGAAGGTTGTTGATTGCTCAATTAAAATTAACCACTTAAACCCCAGCATCTGTATTGTGGGGAAGGCTTTCGCAGAAAATAGCAGATCGACAAGCTCACAACGCGTCGCAGCGCGACGCGTTGTGAGCTTGTCGATTGTCGATTTTTTTCTATTATTGTCGATTTTTTCTATCAATTAGTCACCCCATGGAGACTTTTTGTTTTTGTCACATTCCTTAAGCCAATAATTTGATGAGCGGTTCCGGACACAAAGAGTCTCCTTGTCTCTCCTACCGGAACTGCTGCCCACCGCTCCGCTGGTCATCAAATTATTGGCTTAGGAATGCGACAAAAAACAAAAAATATCCATGAATTCAAGTCTCCACGAGGTGACTAATCCATGGGAAAAAAATACATTTTGGGGTGAACTATCCCTTTAAGTGGTAAAACTTTCAGTGATAATCATGCACTTTCAAATGTTCTTGTCAGAGGGCGTCATGAGCGCCTAAACAAGGCTGTTTAGGCATGCTTGAATCAAGACATGTATGTCTAGACTTTCAGACCATCGATGTTAATTAGCATGCTATAATTATAACCTATTGTGTAATTAACTAGGGTGGGTATTTTTCAAATTGCGTGCGAGTGGTTTACATCAAACTTGACACGAGCCATACTGTACTGTACTGTAGCCTATAGGTCACTATTACAACCAACAGCTTGAATAAGACCTGAGGATTATAATCAAGTCAGGTACTGTACTGTAGGCTATGGGTTCATAGCAGATTATCCTGCTGTAGCTGACTGAGCCATATACACCGAACAACTTCTACAACACCTCTCTGAACTTACAGTGATATACTTGCTTATGTTTATATCTTTACATTTTACACACACAAACCCTTTAAAACCTCGAAAGCGTCCGTGACATTTTAGATTTTTGCGTTGGCTATTCAAAAATAGCAGATATAGTAGGCCTACAAGCTCACAGCGTGGCACATCTGCTATTTTTTTAAGTCTTTTGAAACATCTTGAAAGTGTGAAAACTACTGATTTAGGAGGCATTTATAAAGAATGGCTATTGGCTACCTTGGGCTTAGATCATAAAATAAGTAGACTATTCTCTTCGGCCAAAATATACAGTATATAGACAGGTTTATGGGCCCCTGATCACTCCGAGTGTGTCACACACAAACTCCTCCTCTCCCGTCTCCCTCCTTCACTCCTATTTGCTCCCTCGCCTCCTCCCCTCCTCCTCTTCCCCTCTCTACTCATTCTCTACTACTTTTGGCCATCTTCCTCACTCTCATCCACTCCTTCACATTTCTCCCTCTCCTTTCGCTCTCTCTCTTTCCCTCTTCCAGACACTCCTCCGGTCCTCCCTCCATTCTCCCCTACTCCTCCCTGTTTCTCTCCTCCTCCAATCATCCCTCCGTCTTTCCGTACCACTCCGTCAACCCCTGCTCCGTGTAGGCCTGTCACAATTATTACATAACCGCCTGATCGCTATTATTTGAGATAAGCACAATTATCTGTGTAAATTCATCTGTTGAAATGTTCATAAATATTCAAACATTTTCAAAACATTAGTTATATTAGAAATAGCCGATCTACAAGCTCACAACCCGTTGCTTCACTACGCGTAGTAGATCGGAAAGTATAAAATGATTAAATATGGCCTATTTTGACCATACCATAGTGCATCATTTATTTAGATTTAGTCATTTCGACTTTGTATATTGAAGTTATTGGTCATAATCTGCCCTGTGCAAGTTTTGTTTACATTGCGAAGCCTATAAAAGGCAAGACATCAATGTGATTTTTATTTTCCAATATTCAATGCCAAAAAAAAAACACAATTAAATCATTAACCCATTAAAACCGGCAAAACATTTTCAGATGGGGGTCCACGGCCAAATACATATTTTGGGGGTACTTGACTCGAAAAAGTGTGAGAACTACCGATTTAGGATTTAGAAGGCATTTGTAGAATCGGCCTCAGGTCTTAATGGGTTAATTGCAATTATTTGTATGACAATGGTCAACTTAACTAAGATTTTAATGATGATCGACAGCTGTACCTCCATGGCGTCCTGCGGTTCCTCCTCCCGCTGCTCCTCCTGGTGCCGCCGTGGCCCCCGGTCAGAGGGTCTCATTTCAGGGTGGGCCTGGTGGGCCCCTGGCAGTGTGACCCGCTCTTCGCCAAGGCCCTGCCCGGCGTAGCGGCCCAGCTGGCCGTCAGCCACGTCAACGGCGACCCCTCGCTCTCCCGCGCCGAGGACTTTGATTACGCCGTACTGCAGGTAGCGTGCACACACACATGCACTCTCAAAAAGAACACACACACACCCTCAAAAAGCACACACACACACACACACACACACACACACACACACACACACACACACACACACACACACAAATGAGTTACTGTATGTTACTTAATTGTTCGTATCTTAATTGGTACCCAATGTTGGGAGTTGCATCATTGCATCTTGAAGAACGCAGAGAGGTAAATGAACAGTGTAAGATGGACTGAAAGAGGTGGCCCGTATTCACCTGTTTCCTAGGCTGTGTGTTTTCCACTTCCTGTCGATTTCATTGGATATCATTGGTCATCTGACCAGTTTCATTGGATTTCATTGGATCAAATCGACAGGAAGTGGAAAACACACAGCCTAGGAAACAGGTGAATAGGTGTGTGCGATGCAGAATACAAGATAAAATTGAACAAAAGCAAAAGTTGATACAAATGTGAGAGCCAAAATACTTTTGAAGTTCCTTTAAATCAGTTATTCACAACCTTTTTTTAATTTCAAGGACCACAATTTGATAAAAAAAAACATTTGTATTATCTCTGGGACCCTAATCTACACGGTAAAATCAATGTACAAATGGAACCAAATCCATTTACAGGTCTATTTGGTTCCATGTGTACACTACAGACCTGTACTGGTCCATTTGGTTGAATGGTAAATTCATCATGTGTTAATTAGCAATCTTTCAACCTCAGCTGAACTTTGTCAAAAATAAACCACTTCAAGTTTTGATAGCTACTCAACAATGTCCAGAACAGGTTGAAATATGGCTTGATTAGACCACCGAGGGAGTCATCACTCTGATTTGTGTTCACCATGCCTCTGGTCCAGACCGCAACCCTGGTGCTGTGCAGGCTCAAAGAAACGAGTCATTAACTTTGGGAATTTGCTTTTTCATAGTGTTTCTTTAAGCTGCTGTAGTCCTACTGTGAATATCGCACCACGAACAGCCACCACTTTTCCTTGACATCGATGAAAATGTTCATGAAGTCAAGGAATGGTGTGAATTCCAAAGGATTTGGAAAAGACAAACTCTGTGACAAGAAATTCCAAATGAAGTTATGGACTAGTTATTTATGTTGCTCAATGTCCACTGTTGGTGTGATTGTTGCGCTGCAGGAGCCATGTGAGACATCCAGGGCCCTGGAAGCCTATCTGGGCTTCTATACCAAGGCATCAGGCTTCATAGGACCCATCAACCCTGGATACTGTGATGCGGCATCACTAGTGGGCAAAGGCTGGAACAAGGTAGGTGTGAGTGCGAGGGGGGGATGGGTGTTTAACGGTTTTAACCACATGAACCATAGTGTCCCTGGCATGTCATAATAGGTTAACATTCAGCGAAAATAGATCTACAAGCGTACGTGTCATGGCATGAGCTTGTACATTTATTTTCGAAGAGATTTAGTGTTGAGGGGGAAAAAAGAAAATGGCCAAGTATAGACTCCCGTGGGACATCTGTCAAGTATATAGGGTTTAAGTGATTAACTAAGATTAAGGTATATTAAGGTAATTATCATCATTAGGGACAATCACATGCTTGAAAATTAAGTAAACCAAAAATAATTCACCAGTTGATCACAACCTATATCAAATGTTGGCAAAAAACTAATTTAGATTGTTTATGTAAAACTTGACTTGGGGCAACTTGAATCATTCATTTGACAGAATTTTAATGAGGCAACATATCAACTACAGTACAGGTAAATAAGTAGTTACACCTCATTATTTGGGCGGCAAAGGTTTTCAATTCAAAATGAGCCTATGTTCCCATTATGGACCATATAAGCTCCCCCATGCTCCTGCTCCAAATGTCAGGGACGAGTTGGTCGGAAGGAGAGACAGACTTTATTCTGTGTTTTTAAAATAATAAAATACTACAATTTTACTTTTCTTGTGTCAAAAATGTTTTAACAAACAGAAATGTGGGCCCAAAACAATTGGGATCAACTTAAGCAACTGAACTGAACAGCACAACTGATCTAACCAGAACGACAGATAAGGGGAACATACAGTATATAGTGGGCGGTCAGACCACTACTGACCAAAAAAAAGGGGCTAGACAAAAACTACCATTAACTACAAATAACTACAACCTAAACCCATACAATACTAACTAAGATTAACTAATGAAATTACAATCCAACCGAAATACCAAAAAACACATTTGCCCATTTGCCCTAATAACAATAAATATATGAATAATTTCAATAAATTGTACAGAGTTGAATCTAACATAAGATTGAATGTCATATTACTGGAAGTTAAATACCATTGCTCTGGGTGGGGTGCATGACATGTGTTGGGGGTATGGCTGGTGTGTGGGATCAGAGGGGTGGATGGTGGGAAGGATGCTGGCATCAAGGTGGTGTGACGGGGGGGGTGCTGGTGCAGGGGGAGGTTTGGCAGGGCTGGACGGTGACTAAGTGGAAGGGGAACACCATGCCAGAGGAGAAGGGCAACCAAGCTTCTTCAACTTGGCTGCAATCAGGGGTCCAGGGGTTAAGCTCGCTCTTTCATCCCCACGTAGGAGAAGGCCTGCCATTTAGGATGGTACTTCAGAAGGTACTTCAGAAGGGCACTGTGGAATACCTGTGTGTTCTAACATGAAAGCACACAAACATCCACAGTAAACCATTGGCAGTGGTGGAGAAAGTACTCAAATGTTTTACTTAAGTAAAAGTATCAATACTGCAATGTAGAAGCACTCTGTTACAAGTAAAAGTCTGGAATTCAAAATTGACTTGAGTAAAAGTACATAAGTATTGGTATCGAAATGTACTTAAAGTACCAAAAGTAAATGTACTAAAATGTTTGAAAATAGAAGATCTACAAGCTCACAACACATCGCAAAGTGACACGTGAGCTTGTAGATTGCTTTGGTATTTTCAAAGATGTTTTATTTTATTCATTTGAAAACTTCTGCAAAATGAGTAGGCTACTTTCTACTTTTGGTACATGTTGACACCAATAGTTTTGTACTTTTACTCAAGTACATTTTGTATTCAAAACTTTTACATGTAACAGAGTATTTCTACATTGCAGTATTTATATACTTTTACTTAAGTAAACAATTTGAGTACTTTTTCCACCACTGCTACATTGGAACAATCAGTTTTGATCACCACCAGGTGTGTTGTGTTGTTCCCACATACAGTAGCAACAACTGATCACCAGTAGCCTAATAAAGTAGAAAACATATCAAACTTGAACCCAAAAACTTGTAAACGCAACCACGCAAGCGATATTGTCCAAGATGTTTACAGAGGAGCATTTTAACGTGTGAATGTATCAAATAGCCTAGTAAATTAAATGAAATAGGCCTACCAGCAGATCCAGGGTCGCACTCCAGCAGACAGTCCAGAATAGAGGATTCTTGTACCACGTTGTTTTAATATAATATTTGGAGATGTACAAAGGCTACAATAATAATAATACAACACTGCTCGGATTATGAAAGCTAGCTCACACTCAGCACAGAATCTGAACACAAAGGCATCATCAATCAACTGAACCTGCTCATTCATTTCTCTGTTTAGCGCACCAGGTGCAATTAACCTGCCTGTGACTCAAGAGCCCAGCTCTGTCATGTGTGCGTGTGCACGTGCGTGTATTTGCGTGCGTGCATTTCATCTTTTTAATTGTGTCGTGCAACTGTATTTGTTGCATTATGATGGATAATGCATTGCATATCGCAGCCTATTTTAAGATTGTTTTAATATTAAACTTTGAAGGTGTACATTTGTGATTTTCTTTTCTTTTTGTAAGTCCACACAAGTGTTTTGATTTGTTGTAGAAAAAAAGAACGAAAATAAACCATTCATTCATTCATTCATATGATATTGTCAATAGGAGATGTAAAAATAAAACCCTCAAAAAACTATTTTCTCCCTTCTCTTCTCTTCTCTTCTCTTCTCCTCTCCTCAGCCTCTGTTTTCATGGAGCTGTGTAGGTAGTGAGTTGGATGATGCCCACAGTCACCCCACCTTCGCCCACTCCATGCCCCGGCCAGCCCAGGTGCTGGTCAACCTCATGCACTACTTCAGGTGGGCCCACGTGGGCATCATCTCTTCCTCACAGGACATCTGGGTGGAAACAGCCACCAAGGTTTGAAAAATATTTTACACATATTATACAAAAAGTATACAAATTACATTGGGAAAAAAATATGGACTGTTTTCGCAAAAAATACACGATTTGAAAAATATATTTTTCTTCTAAAGATGATTACAAAATGTGGACTTTTTTTGTTCATCTATTTATTTGTTAAAGGATTTTAAAGGCTACTTCTCTCCACACATTTCAAGGTGCTATGTCTGGTTCTAACATGTCTTCACAATGGAACAATATAGGTTCACAATCAGAGAAGTTATACCCTTGAATATGATTTTGAATGTAAGGTATAAAGCATCTTTTCCCTGTAGTGTAGGTGCTAACATGATGTGTGTATGTACTGTCTCCCATCCAGCTGGCTAACTCTTTGAGAGGCCGTGGTATGGCGGTCAGAATGGTGGCTTTCATAGAGAACACACCCCACGGCGTCAAAAGAACCCTGGACAAGGTCCGCAAGATGGGAGACATGCGCCGTGAGTCCTATTATTGTTTTATAGTGTTTATTGTTACTTTGTATTTCTGTTACTGATATATTCCGTTCTGTCCTTTTTTTCCCTTATTTTTTTTCTCTCCCCAATTTAGTCGTTATGCCAATTAATTCCTACCCAGACACATTTCTGTGTTGTCACTGCTGTCCTATCCTACTGGCTCACCTGCCAGTGAGGAGCCCCCACCGGGAGGACGTAGGGCCTTCGTCCTATTCCTTCCGCTCAACACGCCGGATGCACCACGGTGGATTAAAACCCACAACCTCCCCTACTTCATCTCTCTCTCAGCGAGGGGGTCCTTGGCATGAAAACGTTGACGATTCCTGCGATAGAGAACTAGAGGCCGTTTTTTTTTTATATTGAAAATCCCATAGGGACATCTTAGATTGCTTCATGCTGTGTTCCATGAGCGGGGGCGATTTTACTCAAATGGATATGAAGCATCAACTGACGGTGAAAAAGTTATTAATTTAACAACAACAACAAAAACACAGACTATCAAATGTAACTCAATATCATAAACGACACAGAGTCGCATACCACATACTACGGGGCTGATTTGTTTATTCTTGAAAGCTAGAGTTCTTATGACGCGATCTAAAAATTTCCCTATGGGGTTTTCAATAGAAAAAATACTTCTGTGACCCAGGGGTAGCGGGAGTGACGTCAAGACTTCCGATACTCTATAATATATCAGTGGTTTTCAACCAGTGGTCCTTGAGGGAGTAACAGGGGGTCCCCAGCAAAATGAGTTAACATAAGCGTCACAATCATTTTAACCGCTTAGCTTTGGCTATTCAAAAATAGCAAATATACAATCTCATAGCGCGGCCTATGAGCTTGTATATCTGCTATTTTTGAAAAACCTTGAAAAAGTGTGCATATCTTTGAATATTTATATTTTTTTAAAGCAAAAATTAACTGATATCTTTGCTTTTGGCGGTCCCTGGCACAAAACATTTTCAAGTGGTGGTCCGCAGCCAAATGTATAACAATTTAGGGGTCCTTGGCATGAAAAAGGTTGAAAACCACTGCTCTATATGAAATGTGTTCTGATGAAATCTGAACATATATTTTCACGTCAAACGCTCATCCTCCGTCTCCCCCCCCCCCCCCCTCTCTCTCTCTCTCTAGTGGTCATCCTCTGCATGCACTCGGTGCTGCTGGGCGGTGAGCTCCAGAAGGAGCTCCTGGAGACGGCCTACGACATGCGGATGGTCGACGGCTCTGTGGCGTTCGTCCCCTACGACACCCTGCTGTACAGCCTGCCCTACCGCAATGTGAGCCACCCCGTGCTGAGGAACAACGCCCGGCTGCTGAAGGCCTACGACGCCGTGCTCACCGTCACCGTGGACTCGCCCAAGACGTCGTTCTACGAGGCCCTGGCGGGCGCCGTGGAGAGGGGGGAGGTGGCTAAGACCCTGAAGCCACAGCAGGTATATTATGATGAGAAGATGACAGAGGTGATGATGAAGATGAGGGGTGACATTTGCAGAGTTGCTCAGTTTGTTCAGTGGGGGGCAGTTGTGGAAAACGTACTCAAATGTTTTACTTAAGTAAAAGTATCAATGCAATGTAGAAATACTCTGTTAAAGGTATTGTAGGGAACATTAAGCCTAAATTTAAAATATATATATATATATACAGTATATTTTGCATTTTTTCCCCTCTATCAGCCACTATATAATGATGCTGGGGTGTTTTCCTGCATTGAAACACAGTCCTCCTTCTGAAATCCGTATTTTCCCTAATGTTTATGTGTTCTATGTTTATGTCCGGTACGTAAATTAACGCACGCATGTGCGCGTCCGTGCGCGTCCGTGTCCGTATGAACGTTTACTTTCGGTTTTAAAACGCTCTCAAACTTCGTTTTTGAGGCACATAATTTACTTTTAAGATAGCGTGTGGATAGAATTTAGTTGTTTAACTTCATATATGTGGTCAATTTATCATGAAAGAGCCTATTTTTTTTTTTTAATTCAGAGAACCAGCAGGGTGGGAATTTCCGCATATTGTATCCCAATAAAGCAACCTGTTTTCGGGCACCATCCCTTCAAAAGTACCTCTCTATGGAAGTCCCTCCTGCGTCACCCCCTGGTGGTCGGGGAAAAGTACTGCTGGTGTTTATTTACCTCTGAACTCGCCGTGTATCCCTTTAAGTAAAAGTCCGGAATTCAAAATTTACTTGAGTCAAAGTACAAAAGTATTGGTATCAAAATGTCACCATAGCATGGTGATTGAAAGAAGACTTTAAACTAGCAACTGGAAGCATATAGTATTTATGAGAATGTTTATTAAGGTAATAAAAGGTAATAAGTTCGGCAAAAACCCATCCGCTTGAATGGAGCCTAATTCTTTCTGACACCAGCAGGGGTAAAACAGCGAGACCACAGGCCATTCATATGAACTATCACTTCCTATACAGCCTCAATTTAATTTAACTCAGAGGCTGGCCCCTGGTTGGTTATACCACTATCTGACCACAAAATTGTGCGTGTGTGCGTGCGTTCCAGGTGTCTCCTCTGTTCGGTACCATCTACAGTTCCATAGTGTTGATGGCACATGCCGTGAAGGGGCTGAGGGAGTCAGGTGACCGACTGTCTGGATACAACCTGGCCAGACACTCACGCAACCTGACCTTCCAGGTACGCAGCCCTCACATTCAAGTAGATCTGGCTAAAGGGCCATCATGATGGTTTTATTAACCCATTAAGACCTGAGGCTGATTCTACACATGCCTTCTAAATCAGTATTTCTCAAACCTTTTCAAGTGAAGAACCCCCAGATCGCCGCGGACAACGGACAACGTTCTAAATCCTAAGAGTTTTCAGGGGGAAAAAATTATGCTATATATATATATAGCTAAAATCTGAAATGACACAGGTGCTTTCCCAAATTTAAAGGGTTAAACCAAATGTATATAAAAATGGTGATTTAAAACAGTTAACCGCACACAGAAACATTGGAGTTTCTGTGTTGTGTGAAGTTCATGTAACACTAACAGTCTGCCTCACATTGCATCCAGTATTACAATTCATGCTTTTCACTATAACAACACTAAGAAACGTTGCTTCTTTTGCTTAGGGAAATTACATTAAAAGTCATGGAGAAGTAAGAGAAATGTCTTTGAGAACGATTGATGGAAAAAATAATTTAACGAATAAATAGTTTTTTTTCACATTAACGAATAAATCGTTTTTTTTCACATTAAAGTAAATGTTAATTGCATGTTGCCTTTAAGTTAACGTGGCTCACATTAGAACATGGGTATCAGGTACAATTCTCAATGATGTTTTGGTGTGCGTGTGCGTGTGCGTGTGCGTGTGTTGTCGCAGGGTTTCAGTCACCCCATCAAAACCAGCGTATCTGGAGCTGCTATGGTCAACTACCTGGTGTTGGACACAGATGGACTGTCCTCGGAACTAAAGCCCACATACATGTATGTTGTTGTTGTTGTTTACTTTGGTTGGAGTGGAATGAAAAGGAAGACACAGTCAGCGCTCCAGGGCACATGATTGGACCACACTGGTCTGATACCACCAAAGTGTTTATGATCACAGTAAAGTTATTGAGTGTACGTACTATATTACAGTGGTAATACTAATAAAATACTACAGAACATTTGACATTTTGCTCAGAAGCTCCGTAAAGAATGGGAAAAGAGAACCCTGCCAACAACAGAAGCTATACATGTCATAATGATATCAGTAACTGAATGAATCCCATTGATTGATAACAGGATCGATATGGAAGTCAACCTGCTGCGGTTCCTGGGCAGAGAGATCCACTACCCTCGTGGCTACGGACCCAGCAAGGACCACTCCTGTTGGTTCACTAAGGGAGTCATCTGCTCTGGAGGTGAAGCTCGCCTCTCACACTCGCACTCAGCACATACTGTAGTGTACACGTGGACACATGTGTATCCTCGCTGTCGGGTGGAAACCTTGTATGTCCAAAACTGTTACTTTTCAAAAAATGGGAAAAAATACCCTGGGCCATATTTTCGCCAGTGCCTTACCCATTATCCCTAAACGTCTTTGCCATTTTTAACACCCCTGTGTTCCAATCGATCCAATGTAGCTATTCTTTTGTCACAAGCTCTCGTTAATGCTTTATATTGGTTCAATATTTATAAAACCCACAGACCTAACCACTTTCACTCTAACATTTTTCTAAAATAGCAAAAATAGACAAACTACAAATGTGTTACATTGTGATGTGTTGTGAGCTTGTAGATCTGCTTATTTTTTTCGTTGCTACTTTTGCGTGATAGGCCACTGTAGTATGACGAAGGAGGGTATTCATTTACGAAAAAAACATAACAAGTTGAATATATGGTACCATATGGAGATAGGAGGTTTCTACCCTACAGCGACGTTATACTATGCACATGTACACGCAGATGCCCCCATAAACAGTTCAATATATACACATGCACACAGACACACACATGCATGATTACTCTGCACAGGGCCCACCCACACACTGTTTAGACATGATCGCTCATGCCAACACATACACATCTTAACACGTTACATTTGAACCAAATGTTTTCACTGGATTCTAAATAGTGACGCTCTACTCCACTGCACAGCTATGTGTGACATTTACTACAGTGAACATGTTTTTAAATATTAAGATGAGTGACATATTTAAGGAAGAACCTGTTCAAAAAAAAAGTAACATCTGATCATGCTCTGAGGCACGTATAGAATGCTGAGCATGCCCATTTCACCTAGATTTTGAATCAAGATGGCAAGAGAAAAAGATTTGAGTGACTTTGAAAGAGGGTTCAGGTTCATTGGTGGAGCACGGATGGCAGGAGCTTCAGTCACAAAGACTACAGTTTCTATAGGAACACTAGTGACTTAAGTGACATCTGCATTTATAATAGATCTGTGGGAAGGACATCAGTAAATATGTTTTGGACATTGAGGTTGCTTATTGTCAACTCTGGAGAGAGTATTAGCTAAATTCCTAAATTGTAAATTGACTTTGTGTGCACAGTTTCATATCGATCGGGCCAACGGTGCCGGAGATTAGCTGTTGACAGACAGACAGACAGACAGACAGACAGACAGACAGACAGACAGACAGACAGACAGACAGACAGACAGACAGACAGACAGACAGACAGACAGACAGACAGACAGACAGACAGACAGACAGACAGACAGACACGCACACGCACACGCACACGCACACGCACACGCACACGCACACGCACACACACACACACACACACACACACACACACACACACACACACACACACACACACACACACACACACACACACACACACAGTCTCTGCCACGCCTTCGGCCTGGCGAAGACAATAAACTACATAGAGAGGGATGTTATAGTAGGGTTACAATGTCCTCATCCAAAGGGCAGGAGGGGCCACTGAATGGTTCGATGAGTATGTACATGAATCATATGCTTCCTTTAATTTGTCACCCGTCTGTATATATTTGATGATTCATGTTTTGCGACTGACACTATAATAGAAGTGCTGCTGGCAATAGACCTGTAAGCTCTCTACACGCACACAGTAGATCAGAGTAGAACACACACATACGTATAGATGTCCTTATACAAACACACACATATGCATTCACAAACATGGATTCACTGGACACAAGCAGACAGACGGACACAGAGAGACACAGACAGACAGACAGACAGACAGAAAGAACATGACACCCATGTGTAATCTTGTAAAATGTTAGTTATACAGTAACTGAAACTTTCCTCAAAATTAAATGTGTCCACGGTTTTGTGTTCTGCAGGTGTAGACAAGTACTCAGCCATTGGGATGATACTTGTTCCACTACTGTCTACTGTGTTTGCTGTAGCCCTGATCTACGGCATCAGGTACTGTACAGTCCCAGAATACTACCATACACAAACACACCAGTTCTACATAGTGTTAAAGAAATAACTATGTGATGTCGTCACTCTGTAAAATGGTGGGTTATAAACCTTGCAATGTTTTCTGGCTGTCAACCCGCAAATAAATTATACTTTTACAACTTAAACAGAGGGCACAATGGTAAGGATTAACAACCCTCTAATGTCAACAGACTGTTAAATAGTGAAGAGATGTAGGCTATTATGCTGTCATGTTAACAGACAACAAAATACACAGAATTAATAACTTTCCAATAGTACAAGCCACAAATGGTATAAACAATTCCAGCTTTCCAGACGCATATTACAGTACACACGCATTTACAATCCACGCACATCACGTGCGTGGTACAGCCCAGGGGTTAGAATATGCAACCCGTCTGTCAATCCTATAATTTGGGGAATGTGGTGCATAACCTTCTGCCGATCTCCAACATTTCCGGTACACAGATCAAGCGTTTAATGGACTCATTCACCATGGCGCCCACACAAAAAATGTGTAGCCTACACATTTTTTATGGTGCTCCTGTGGATCCCACAATTTACTTTGAGACCACCTGGTATTAATCTGCACCGCTTCCTAAGTTCCTTTGTAGAGTCACAATTCACACGATCACTTTTATTAATTAAACCATATGATATGATATGATGAATATATTGAATTTTCCTGTTATGACCAAAATAAAGTACTACTACTACTATTTAGTCCAGGTTAAATCGGAATGATTTCAATCTGATTGACGAATCACTTTGGCCCTTTGTTGTTTAGGCTGAGCACAATCTTTCACACATTTCCTCACATGAATAAATCAAGACCAAAATAGTAGATCTACAAGCTTGCAACGTTTCGCGATGCGACGTGTTCTGAGGTTGTAGATCGGCTATTTTTGAACAGCCAAATAAAGTATAAGATACGGTTAAAGTGGTTAAACTGCTAATATACTACGGTGACGAATTTTGCTGGTGACCCACTGTCCTTGGACCCCACTTTGAGAACCACTGTTGTATATCGACATACAGTAACTCCCCATGTTTCACTGCTGGTCCTTTGTTGTGCAGGCGAAGCCTCACCATTATGAAGAGTCGCAGCAAGATGATGCTGACACTGGCTGACGTCACCTTCATCAACCCAGCCATTTACAACAGGGTCAGTGTCAGTGTCAGTGTTACTCTGTTCCCCACAGTCTGCTGCATCTGTTTGTACAGTAACTGTACCACTGTAGCATTACTAGCACACAGGACAGGTCAGCTAAAGGGTGACCATGGCCTGACCATGCAGAGCTCTATAAGTGAGCACCAGGACCTTGAACCGGACCCTGAAATTAACAGGAAGCCAGCGCAAAGAGGCCAGGACTGGAGTGATGTGGCACCTTCTGCTGGACCTGCTTAACAATCTGGCAGCAGCATTTTGAATTAACGTTGGTATTAATAAAGTGTTATTGCATCAGAGTTAAGACCATGTTATTTTACGACGGCTTTGAACGTCATAATCAAGGATGGCCAGAACTATCTGTTTAACCCTGCAAGGCCCAGTGTGATCGCACGATCACATGTATGTTTTATAAAGAAATTAGTTTAAATCATTTTTCTTTTCTGTTTTTTTTTTTTTTTTCACCTCTAAATCCTCATTGGGTCCTATTGTTTAGTCTTACAATGCCATTGGCCAGGATATTTGCATATAAATACCCCCCACAGAGCCAGGAATCATCACAACTTGAAAAGAATCTGGGCCTTGCAGGGTTAAGGGGATAGTTCACCCAAAAATGAATTTCTATCGAAATTGCCTACGGCAATAATTTGATGACCGGCAGCGGCTCCGGTAGGAGACACAAAGAGTTTCCTTTGTGTCTCCTACCGGTCCGCTGGTCATCAAATTATTGGCTTAGGCGACAAAAACAAAAGAATATCCATGAATTCAAGTCTCCATGGCGTGACTAATCGATAGAAATTTAGTATTTTTTTGGGTGAGCTAAGTATTTTTAAAGACACACACATTATAACACCAACATTCCTCCTCTACCTGTGTGCAGAAGTCAGATGAGAGCAGAGGAGGCAGCAACGGTGCGTCAGAGGTCGAGCACAGCTTGTCTTCCATCTCCATCCTGACGCCCGCCACGCACGAGAACTCCAGCGTGGTCGTCTTCGAGGTGAGACGCCGCCTCTAAACGGGAAGCTATATACTGGCTTATGGGATCGGGTTCGGTGTTAATTTCATCCACTAGCTTTTTTCACTGATGAAAACTAAATCAAAACCAAGCTATGATGACTAAAACTAAGACTAAATATATTGACAATTTCGGCAACAAATAAAAATAGGCTAAGACGGGTCTTCAACAGGGGGACCCCTAGGGGGTCCTCAGAGTTACTACAGGGGGTCCGCCAAATCTTTGTGTGATATGTTTTTTTTTTTACCTTATCCACTTATAACCCTAGCATCCCTTTTCTGAGGAGAACTTTAGCCAAAAATAGCAGATCTACAAGCTCACAACGCCTCGCGCTGCGAGGCGTTGTGAGCTTGTAGATCGGCTATTTTTGGAAAAGAGGTATAGGCGTAGTGGGAAAAAAGAGCAGACCACGTAAACAAAAAAAAGTTGAATCTGAAACACAATTTTATACAATATGGGGGTCCCTGCTTCATCTCTCTCTCGGCTAGGGGGTCCCTGCTTCATCTCTCTCTCGGCTAGGGGGTCCCTGCTTCATCTCTCTCTCGGCTAGGGGGTCCCTGCTTCATCTCTCTCTCGGCTACGGGGTCCCTGCTTCATCTCTCTCTCAGCTAGAGGGTCCCTGCTTCATCTCTCTCTCAGCTAGGGGGTCCTTGGCCTGAAAACGTTGAAGACCCCTGGGCTAAGATGTTAGGTAATGTAGGGACTAATGGAGAAGAGATCCAGTAGAACTAAAAGACAAGTCATTTTATGTTTGTTTTATGTATGTTTGTTTGCAATAGCCGATCTAGTAGATTGGTTATTTCCAGAGTGCAACCAAGTGTAAAATCAGGCATTACAACGCCATCAAGGCACCGCCAAAATACACTTTTGACGACAAAATCAACTGTAGATTTAGTCGACTAAAATTGCTGATATTTAGTCGACTAAAACTAGACAAAAACTAAAACATTTCGGATTACAAAAATATGACTAAAACTAAATGAATTAAGACTACTAGACCATACCCGGTCGGCGCAGCGCATCCGTGGGGGGATATGCGCACATGATCTGGCAACCCGGGAGGCAGTTCGTCCCATAGCTGGGCAGCCCCGTAACCATGGCGACAGTGTTTGACACAAAAACGCTAATAAGAAGCTGAGATTTGATGAAATTGAAAAACGGGCTTCACAGTTAAGTTCAGATGGTAATGGTCAATGGCTGTGTGCAAAATCAGAGCAATTGGTCCAGCCAGTGAGGAGAACCGGGTAGCTTCACCACCACCACTACAAACGCACAGAGGTTACTAGAATTATTAAGACTATGACTAAAACTACATTTTCTGTCAAAATGAACAGTGTTTGGGTGTTCAGATTATTCCCATCAGTGATTTGAAACCTTGGAGATTTGAGTGTCTGAAATAAATGTATACTTCGTTGACCGGTGTCCCCCAGGGGACTGTACTGTACTGATGCTTTGAAGCTCTGAAAATATCTGATCTGCAAGCTCACAACGATCAGATTTTTTCGCAGAATCTTCGCCTATTACGACATGAATTGGGACACTAGGATTCATATGGTTTAGGGTTGCAATAATGAATTACTAACTAATCAATTCAATCGATTATGAAACAATATAAATTTCACATCACATACTTTTTGCTATGTTTTAAATTAAACGGTTTAATTGATTAAAAAGAAAATCTATTGCAACATTTTCACATCAATTTAAAAAAAAGAAAACACCCCTTTCAATTACTCAATCAACAGAAAAAGTAACCGGTAGAATAAGCACTAAGAAAGTGATTGATGGTTGGCGAAAGGGCCTCTCTGTGTGGAGTTTGCATGTTCTCCCCGTGTTCCCTAGGGTAGGTACCCTCACAAAAACATGCAGTAGTTCAGGTCACTATACTGCCTCCCCCTGGTCAGCCGGGGCGCCTGATGGAGGGGAAAGGAACTGGTTGGAATAACGTGTTCCTTCCACGCGCTACGTCCAACCAGGGAAACTCCCCCCTGTCAGCTGACAAGAAGGTCAGTTGGCTCTCATGCATTGAAGGAGGCATGAGCTCGGCCCTGGCCTCCCTAGGTTGGCAGAGGGAAGGTAGTGCCCAGGATTACATAGACAATTGGCACTGGGTGTAAAAAATGGGGTTACAAAATCGTGGGATAAAAATGTAGAAAAAAAAAAGAAAAAAAAGTGATTGATGATTGGTTACAGCCCTAATGTGGTTACATGTTTCTATTCCTTCCTGTAGGGAGACTGGGCATGGGTGAAGAAGATGCCATCTGGATCCTTCTCTGGCGTCAGCCATAAGACCAGGGACGTGTTTCAACAGGTCAGTTCTGTCATTTTCAACCTATTTTCATATGTCATATTTTGACGTGCTACTATAACCCTATCTATCTATCTCTGTAAAGTTGTCTGTCCAAAGTGTCCATGCATCCGTTAGTTCAGTGCTTCTCGAGTTCAGTCCCGTTTACTGTGGGTTCTCCATCCTACCAGATAGACTGTAACTAGTCCCTAATCTGTAACTAGTCCCTAATTAGACAACTACTGTACAAGGACACCAGATTATGGGTACGGTCACCAGTGGTGGAAAAAGTACTCACATTTTTGACTTAAGTAAAAGTATGCAGAATGTCCCATTTCAAGTTTTCAAATGTATACAAATATTTTGAAAATAGCCGATCTACAAGCTCAC
The DNA here is from genome assembly GCF_963454915.1 of Gymnoscopelus microlampas. Classification (NCBI taxonomy): domain Eukaryota; kingdom Metazoa; phylum Chordata; class Actinopteri; order Myctophiformes; family Myctophidae; genus Gymnoscopelus; species Gymnoscopelus microlampas. Next base: position 6,942,883 of record NC_139956.1, read on the forward strand.
AATGCGTCGCGATGCGACACATTGTGAGCTTGTAGATCGGCTATTTTCAAATGGCCGAAATGGGACTGAAGAGGTTAATGTATGTTTCGTAGTAATACGGTAATCAAAATCCACATCTAAGTAACTAAAGTTTTTATATAAATGTAGTGTGGAGTAAAAGTACAATATTTGGATCCGAGATGTAGTGGAGTAGAAGTTAAACTATTGGAAATTGGAAATACTCAAGTAAAGTAGAAATTGTAGAACAGTAAATGTAGGCTACTTAGTTACTTTCCACGACTGACGGTCACACATACAGTAGCATCTGACAGGGAGTAGCCAACGCATGCCAAGGCGTTGAATGTGTCAATATATCCCATGTTGTCTTGCGGGTTGTGGGCAGTGCAGGTTTTCTGGTGTGTATTTCATTTAACTTACGTTGGAGTGGTTGGTTCACAGAGAGAAAACTACAAGTGAAATGCCTGCCAAGTGGGGTCAATCATTACCATGACACTTCATTCCTGTTGGTTGGCGCCTGGTCATAAGTTCACCAATGTTGAATTGCACTCTCGCATATTTTCAACAAATCTTAAAGAGAAAGTGACAATTTTGGAATGTTTTTGAAACATTTTAACAACACAACTCTTGTATGGGGGTCTCTCGACACAAAATATGTTCAGATAGGGTTCTGCGGCCAAATATACATTTGGGGGGTCCTTGACATGAAAATATTTTGACAACCACTGTCATAGAACACAACCCTCTCTTCATCTCTCCTCCTCCTCCTCCTCCTCCAGCTGAGAGACCTGCATCATGAGAACGTGAACCCCTTTTTCGCGTTCTTCTACGACTGCGGCGTGTTCGCCACGGTGACGGAGTTCGCCTCCAGAGGCAGCCTGGAGGACCTGGCCCTCAACGAGGACGTCAAGCTGGACTGGATGTTCAAGTACTCGCTGATGATGGACCTCGTCATGGTATGGATGGAAGGAAAGGGGGAGTGGATGGTTGGGTTGGGGAATTCAGTTTCAGCTTAATACTTCCTACGGTTAATATGAGCATCAAATCAATATTTTAAATGTGTTTTTTTTTTTTGCACATGCATTCCATAAATTCCATAGGGCTAGACCAGGGGTGGGCAACTTGATGGATGATGGAGAGGGCCACTATATTTCCACACTCACCCCAGAGGGCCACATTGCATATACTGTCGGGCCATTCTATGTCACACAAAAGTAGCAAAAATAGCCGATCTACGAGCTCAAAACGCGTCGCACTGCGACACGTTTTAAGCTTGTAGATCGGCTATTTTTACTATTTTTTATAGGAATCCTGATTTTTTTTTCTTTTGCTATTTTTGAATTTGAATTCTTAAAAGTAACATTTTTATTTAATTCCAAATGTATTTAGTTATACTTATGTTAACTTTATGAACTTAAATACAAATACATTGGACATAAAAAAGACAATAGAATTTTTATATTTTAATCAATTAACCTCTCTACCCATTCAGATTCTGTGTCACTTTTTGATTTGAGCTAAAAAACATTATTTTACACCTTGGCTATTCAAAAATAGCAGATATACAAGCTCATAGCGCGGCACCGAGTGCCGCTACGAGCTTGTACTGTAGATCTGCTATTTTTGAAAAATCGTGAAAATGTGTGCAAATCTTTGAATATATATATTCTTTTGAAGTGAACATTTTTAACTCTATTCTTTGCTTCTGGGGGGTCCCTGGAACAAAATATTTTGAGATGGGGGTCTGCGGCCAAATACATATCATTTTGGGGGTCCTTGACATGAAAAAGTTTGAGCACCACTGATATAGAAACATACGTTTTTTTTTTTTTTAAACTGTTAGGAGACATTTAGAAGACATTTTGATATGGTTTGGCATAAGTCACAAATGTGAGTACTTCTTCCATCTCTGCATGCATGTCACCAGAGTGACTAAGATGTAAAAGTGTATTTCCATGTCAGGGTATGAAGTATCTCCACAACAGGGGACTCTGTCACGGCCGTCTGAAGTCTCGTAACTGCGTGGTGGACGGACGCTTCGTCCTGAAGATCACCGACTATGGACACCACATCATTCTGGAGGGTCATGGCTTCCCCTGCCCAGAGCCGGCTCCCGAGGGTGAGCTATTAGTCAAATAAAACACAATGAAGAACACCTAGATGTTCTTAGGGCTGTCACGATTACAAATGTAAGTTGACGATTAACTAGGCCAGCGGTCCGGTCCAATAAATCAGATTCTGAGTGTGTGTGTGTGTGTGTGTGTGTGTGTGTGTGTGTGTGTGTGTGTGTGTGTGTGTGTGTGTGTGTGTGTGTGTGTGTGTGTGTGTGTGTGTGGTCCAGAACTGGTATGGACGGCTCCAGAGATCCTGAGGATGGGTCATCCCTTTCACTCGACCACCGCTGGAGACGTGTACAGCTTCTCCATCATCATGCAGGAAACGGTGAGCCGAGGACGGCCCTACTTCATGCTGAACCTGTCTGTTCCAGGTAAGGTTCATCATCATCACACGCCCTGGAAACCTGCGTGGGGTTTAAGGAGGATCCCCAGCAGGGGGTCCTTGAGGGGGTACCAGGGGGTCCCCAGCAAAAGTAGTTAATATAGCATCACAATCATTTTAACCACTTTAACCATTATTTTATATACTTGAGCTATGAGCTTGATCTGCTATCTTTGAAAAATCTTGAAAATGTGTGCAAATCTCGAATATATATTTAAAGCAAACATTTTAACTCAAATCTTTGTTTCTGGGGGTCCCTGGAACAAAATATGTTGAGATGAGGGTCGGACAAATAATTATGGGTCCTTGGCATGAAAAGGTTTGAGCACCACTGCTCAACGTTATTCAGAAAACTGTTAGGATTTAGAAGACATTTGTATAGAATCGTCCTCAGTTCTTAATGGGTTAACCACTGTTAAACTATGTTATGCTATTTAAACTGTAAAACGCTGATAAATTCAGTTAATAACTATTGCATCCAAGTGGTGTTAATAGATTTTTTATTTTATTTTTTTAACCATTTCATGTTCCTATCCACCTGTTTCCGAGGCTTTTCACTGTGTTCCACTTTCTGTCTTTTGATCCAATGAAATCCAATGAAACCGGTCAGATGACTAATGATATCCAATGAAATGCGACAAAACACACAGCCAAGAAACAGGTGAATACATTATAACAAATGGTGATTGACTGGCTGTCAGATAATCTAAGGGCTCAGCCAGCCAATCCCAGTGTAGGGAGGCGTGGACAGTCTTTTTGTGTGTGTTAGGACATGTAGGTTGAGCTGTCCGTCATCTTCAGGCCAATCAGGGCGTCGGACACAGCAGAGAGGCGGAGCATATCGACCTCCAGGGGGTGGAGCCTGCCGGTGACGATCAACGAATGGAGCGGCCCGCCCAGGTCACACGACACCAGTTGTTTTAGCGTCGCCGTGGTGACGAGCTGGTCGTCGGCGCCGATCCTGGCCACGCCCACGCACACCGTGTCCTCGGCCAGAGCCGGCTCCTCCCCCTTTTCCCTCCTGTTCGAGATGATTTCCAGCAGCTGTCGGGCGGCCTGCGCGACGGTCATGAACCTGGGAGGCTGGAACACCTTCCGACCGCTCATCATGTCCTCCACGGACTGCTCCTTGACCTTGATGTCCAGCAGACAGAGCGTGTGAAGACCCACGTCTCGGTTCCTCTTTATCTTGTCGTAGAAACTCTCGGGCTTCCAGCCGTCCGTCCAGAACACGACGGACGCCGTCTCCCCGAAGCTGTACAGCTGCAGGCCGCAGCATCCCACCGCGTTCAGGACGGAGGCGTTGTGGACGACCCGGTACTGTATCCCGGCGCGCACCGCTCTCAGCACCAGGTCGCTGTGGGTGGTGGCGCCGAACGGGTCTCCCACCACCAGGACGGCCACGTCGGCGACGTCGGCTCCCGCCAGGATCCGGTCCGCCTCCTGCTCCACCATCTCCCTGTCGGCCACGATGAGCTGACGGCCGTAGAACTGCTCCAGCGCTTGTTGACCTCCTCCGGGCAGGATGGAGGTGTAGGACTCCAGATAAACCCTGGAACACCTCTGGATCACCTCCAGGCCTTTCACTGTGATGTCTTTGACGTCGCCCAAGCCCAGACCGATCAGATACAACATGATGCTGGCGCTACAACGAATACTAACAACAACAAACCTTGATAAAACAGAACGACATCTTTTCTCTGATAAGACGTCAGTTATCAGAGTGTTGGAGACCAGTCTATGATGTCAGTATTATCTATGACATCAATATTATACGGTCATATTATAAAGTCAGTCGTCTCCATATTTGGGCAAAAACAGAGAGACAAATACTGTAGAGTGTACATTATGTTTCCCATTCGGGGCAATGACGTCATATTTATGATGTCAGTCTACATATTTGGGCATAAAGAGATGACAGATGATGTTGATACAGTAAGCTGCAGCACCAATGGCGGCGACCTTTTCCGGCGTGTGGTTTTGTAGCCCCCTGATTTCTATGCCTAATATGTTGTAATGTTTTGGTGGTTACGGAGTTGATTTCCTTGTGCCTTTCTTTTAAGGCGCAGCCATGATTTCATTAATCAAGCACACGGTTGGCGGTTTCGCCAGCGTCTGTAGAGCCAGCGGACATCCACGAGGTACGTTACGATCTCGCCTGAAGGTTCTGTCTGCCGGATTGAAGTCATACGAGATACCCCCAGACTACAGCGACGTGGTTCTCCCCGAACGCCCCAAACTGAAGTTCCTGAACAAGGTGCCCAACTTAAAAAAGGCTAAAAAGGAGGGAAAGAGACTGCGCGACATCCAGGGTCCGGCCAAGGCGGCGAATGCCTTCACTACGGGACAGTATGCTATCGTGGCCATGGGAGGGGGCTTCCTACGTTGGGGTCACACGGAGATGATGCGTCTGACCATCAACCGCAAGATGGACCCCCGCACCACGTTCGCCCGCTGGCGCATCGACGGCCCTTACAAGCCCATCACCCGCAAAGGCCTGGGTCAGCGCATGGGCGGCGGGAAGGGCGCCATCGACCACTACGTGACGCCCGTCCGCTACGGCCGTTTCATCGTGGAAGTGGGAGGGAGCGTGGAGTTTGGGGAAGTGGAGCCCATCCTGAAGGAGGTGGCCAAGAAGCTGCCGTTTCCCGCCAAGGTGGTGAGCAGAGAGAGCTTGGCGGCCATGCATGAGGAGCAGGCAGAGAGGGAGCTGAACAACCAGAACCCTTGGACCTTCAGGCAGATTGTTCAGGGCAACATGCTGGGCATCAGGAAGGTGCTCAGCCCCTATGAGATTAAAACGGACGGACGCTTCACAGGGAAATTCCACCTTCCTTGGAGGGTGTGACCTTGGCCTGTGGGGAAAGTTGAAACAACAGATGGGCCACAAGGCTCGGGCACCGTTGGTTCCCAGGGCTATACTTACAGTAGTTAACATACAGTATAGAGTACAGAAGTCCTGACGTCACTCGGTCATCCCCACTTTCGTAAAGTAATTTCTCTATGGAGAATAACATTGGGTCATCATAGAATCGTCTCATATAAGGTGGTCCAAAAATAAACAAACTGTCTCTGCGATATTGTCAGGGAGGAGGCTCTGTATCGTTTATGATAGTCAGTCACTTATATTTGATACAGTCTGTTTCTGGCGAAAATGTAACTAATTCGGCGGAAGTAACATTATCGTTTTCTCACCGTCAGTTGATGCTTCATATCCATAAGAGTCAAACCGCCGGGGTCATTTGTTTATTTTTGGAACACAGTTCTTATTTGACGCGATATTAAATACGTCTATGGGGATTCAGAATGGGGGTGGAAAACCGCGAACCAGGTAGACAAGCCAAGGATGTGTAAATTACGTCAGACTTTGGTGCTCTATACATAACATACTGTATAGAGGAATCTTCATCATGGTACCAGCAGTGGTGTAAAGAGTATTTCCAGTTTTCAATACTTTTACTTCTACTCCACTACATCTCAGAGGCAAATATTATTTACTCATTATTGTTTATTCATTACTCAAGTACATTTTGAAACCGAACTTTTACTTGTAACTTGAGTAATTTCTACATGGTGGTATTGATACTAAAGTAAAAATGTGAGTACTTCACTGGGTACCAGTAATGACCCTGTTGAATGCTTTTCCTCTAGAGCTGTTGGAGAGGCTTTGTAAGCCCCCTCCACTGTGTCGTCCAGAGCTGAGTCCAGACTACGCTCCGCTGGACTGCATCGAGCTCATGAAACACTGCTGGCACGAAGACCCTGATGAAAGACCCAACTTTGACGAGATCTTTGACGTGGTAACTCATGGCATGTATATACTGTACACTTGTACACACCAGTGGTGGAAAGTAACTAGAAGTACATTTACTTAAGTACAATTTTGAGGCATTTGTACTTTGCTTGAGTATTTCCAATTTCCAATGCTTTTACTTCTACTCCACTACATCTTGGATCCAAATATTGTACTTTTACTCCACTACATTTATTTGAAAACTTTAGTTACTAGTTACTTTGTAGATTTGTATTATTATTATTTCAAAACATACATTAACCACTTCAGCCCTATATACATTTCGAACATTTGAAAATATCTGATCTACAAGCTCACAATGCGTCACGATGCGAGGCATTGTGAGCTTGTAGATCTGCTATTTTCAAAAGATGTTTATACATTTGAAAACTTGAAATGGGACATTCTGCATAATTTGTACTTTTACTTGTGGTACTTTAAGTACATTTTGATGCCAATACTTTTGTACTTTTACTCAAGTACATTTTGAATTCCGGATTTTTACTTTACTACAGAATATTTCTACATTGTAGTATTGATAAGTTAACATAAGTATAACTAAATGTATTTGAAATTAAATACAAATTTTACTTTTTAGGATATTTTACTTTTTAGGATTCCAAATCAAAAATACCCAAAAAATATTTGGGATTCCAATTCCAAATTAGCAAAAATAGCAGATCTACAAGTTCAAAGCTGAGCTTGTAGATCTGTTATTTTTGCTACTTTTGTGTGACATACTAGAATGACGAAGTACAGCATTCATTTATGAAAAAAGTTAAAATATGGAGATAAGAGGTGTCTGCCCAACAGTAATGTGGCCCTCTGGAGTGAGTGTGGAAATAGCAACCCGATCTCACACGACTTAGTATACAGTATATTGCACGGAGGTGTCATTCCGTGCATAGACAACCGGAAACCCCGAAAATCTGTGCATAGCCGCCTCGCATCTCCCCCATTGTGACTAAACCATTTTGGGGGCGGGCAGTCGCAAGGGAACTGGAGCCACGTAAGGGACCACCGAGCAAGCTAAAGCAAACAAGTTGCCGTCCCGAACGTTGTGACTTACTTTTTGTCACTATGGGGGCAATATGCTAACAACGCAGCGCGGTGAGCTTGTAGACGGGCTATTTAATTTGATCAACCTCATTCTCCTCTCCTCTCTGGTTCAGTTCAAGGACCTCAACAAAGGCATTAAGTACAACATCATTGACTCCATGCTGCGCATGCTGGAGCAGTACTCGTCCAACCTGGCCGAGCTGGTCAAAGAGAGAACCGACGAGCTGGATATGGAGAAGCAGAAGACGGACAGACTGCTCACGCAGATGCTGCCTCCGTGAGTTCAAAAGAACCACCCTCCTAAACAACAAATGCTAACCCGCACCCCCTCACAGCCCTTGATTGATTGATTGATTGATTGATTGAATACTTTATAAGAAGTTTGCAGAAAAAAATCACATGACAGTACAGTTCAATACAAAGGTCAGCTAATAGGATTTAAAACCCAAGAAAGCCTTGTTTCCATTGGGGTCCTTTGTATTCAATTCATAGAGACATTAAATGACAGACAGATATACACTACTATGCAGAACATCATAAAAAACTGTTTAAAAATAATAACAAAAAAAGTAAACAGTTCGGGGGGAGGGGGGTCTACGCTTTGACTTTTACAGGGGCTCTTTTAGGGCGGTTCTGAAGGAGAGTAGGGTTTTACACTCCTTCACTGCTTTTGGTAGGGCATTCCACATGTTTGTGGCATAGCAGGAGAACGAATTCAACCCCTTGTTTGTGCCAAATCTGGGTTGGACGTGGTCAGTGGAGCTATACCTCTGGTGTTGTGATTGTGGACTTATTTACGTTTTTGGAGTATCTGCTACTTTTGCTATTTTTGAATATTTAAAAAAATAATCGTTCCTTTTTTTAGATTTCACCTAGGCCATAATGGCATGCCTAAAATAGGGACGGCAGGTTGAAATCGGTTGCTGTGTAACTGGAATGACAACGGAGCTACGAGAGGCGTCTCCAAAAAAAGACAACTAAAATGAATGATGAATAGAACAGTGGTTCTCAAACTTGTCAAGGACCCCCAAATTGATATGCATTTAGCCACGGACCCCCCATCTCAAAAATTGTTTGCGAGAGACCTCCAGAAGCAAAGATTCTAGTTAAAAATGGTCCCTTTAAGATATATATATATTCAAAGATTTGCACAGATTTTCATAATTTTTCAAAAAAATAGCAAATCTACAAGCTCATAGCGCGGCACTCTGTGCCGCGCTATGAGCTTGTAGATCTGCTATTTTTGAATAGCCCATAGTATAAAATAATGGTTATAGTCTATAGCAAAAAAAATCTAAAATGACACACAGATGCGTTCCCGGTCTTAAAGGGTTAACTTGCGTTTTGTTTGATTCCAGGTCGGTGGCGGAGGCGCTGAAGGTGGGCGGCACGGTGGAGCCGGAGGACTTTGACAGCGTGACGCTGTACTTCAGCGACATCGTGGGCTTCACCACCATCTCGGCCAACAGCGAGCCCATCGAGGTGGTGGACCTGCTCAACGACCTCTACACCGTGTTCGACGCCATCATAGGCAGCCACGATGTCTACAAGGTGCTCTGTGACTGTGAGAGTGAGTGAGTGAGTGAGTGAGTGAGTGAGTGAGTGAGTGAGTGAGTGAGTGAGTGAGTGTGTGCGTGTGTCAGTGGTGTAAAGTAACTAAGTACACTTACTCAAGTACTGTACTTAAAAGGAGGAGTTCACCCAAAAAATGACTTATTTTCTATCAATTACACACCCCATGAAGCCTTGATTTCATGGATTTATTTTTGTTTTTGTGGCATTCCTAAGACAATAATTTGATGACCGTGTGTATTTCCGGTAGGAGACGCAAAGAATCTACTTTGTGTCTCCTACCGGATACATTAGCCGGTAGGAGACGGGAATCAAATTATTAGCTTAGGAATGCGGCAAAAAAAAAAAAAAGAATCCATGGATTCAAGACTTCATGGGATGTGGAATTGATAGAAAATAAGTCATTTTTTGGGTGAACTCCTCCTTTAAGTACAATTTTGACAATAGTTTTCAGTACTATTACTTCTACTCCACTACATCTCAGAGGCAGATATGGTACTATTACTCCACTACATTGATTTGACAACTTTAGTTATACCATTTACTTTTCAGATATAAATTATGATATTATAAAACATACATTAACCACTTATTTTATACATAGGCTATTTGAAAATAGCCGATCTACAAGCGAGCTTGTAGATCGGCTAAACATGTTAGTACTTTTACTTTTGGTACTTTAAGTATATTTTGATGCCAATACTTTTGTACTTTTACTCAAGTGACATTTTGAACACAGGCTTTTTACTTATAACAGAGTATTTCTACATTATGGTATTGCTACTTTTACTTAAGTGTGGGAGTGTGTGTGTCTGACACTAACACTCCATTCCCCGCATCGTGTCCCATCCTGTTGCTCTGCAGGTAGAGACCATAGGCGACGCGTACATGGTGGCGTCGGGCGTCCCCGTGCGCAACGAGAAGCGCCACGCCGCCGAGATCGCCAACATGTCCCTGGACATCCTGAGCGCCGTGGGCACCTTCAAGATGAGACACATGCCCGACGTGCCCGTCAGGATACGCATCGGACTGCACACCGGTGAGCGGACGACACACACACACACACACACACTGAATTAAAATGTCCTTAACCCATTAATACCTGGAACGCATCTGTGTCACTTTTTGATTTGAGCTAGAAAGCATTATTTTACACTTTGGCTATTCAAAAATAGCAGACATACAAGCTCGTAGCGCGGCACCGAGTGCCGCGCTACGAGCTTGTAGATCTGCTATTTTTGAAAAATCGTGAAAATGTGTGCAAATCTTTGAAAATATATTCTTTTAAAGCGAACATTTTTAACTAAAATCTTTGCTTCATGGGGGTCCCTGGACCAAAATATTTTGGGATGGGGGTCAGCGGCCAAATACATATCATTTTGGGGGTCCTTGACATGATAGATATACGGAATATATCGTCTATAGCTGCCCTTGCCAGCGATTTTACTAACCTTTAAAAAAATCATAGAATAATATTCTTCACAACAATCGCCTCAAAAGACGTAGGGGGGTCTCGGAGAATCGGGGGGGGGGGGGGCGATCCTGGGATCATTCACAGGCTGCGGAAGAGCGCCCTCTATCGTAAAACCACTGAAAACACCACATGACGAGAATCTCGTCATTGGCGGTGTGAGCCTTGGAGAAAAACTACCAGAAATCTAGTCATTGGCAGTCAATGAGTTAATGGGTTAAATGTGTTTCTTGTTGAAATGTGCTTTACAAATCAATTTGATTTCATACTGTGCGTGTGTGTGCGTGTGCGTGTGCGTGTGCGTGCGTGCGTGCGTGCGTGCGTGCGTGCGTGCGTGCGCGCGTGCGTGCGTGCGTGCGTGCGTGCGTGCGTGCGTGCGTGCGTGTGTGTGCGTGCGTGTGTCCTGTAGGGTCATGTGTAGCAGGGGTCGTAGGGCTGACGATGCCTCGCTACTGTCTGTTTGGAGACACGGTGACCACTGCCTCGCGTATGGAATCCAGTGGAATGCGTAAGCCATGACAGCAGAGTTACTGTACCTTCACGTGTCCTCATGTATACTCACAGAGTTACTGTACCCTCACGTGTCCTCATGTATACTCACAGAGTTACTGTACCCTCACGTGTCCTCATGTATACTCACAGAGTTACTGTACCCTCACGTGTCCTCATGTATACTCACAGAGTTACTGTACCCTCACGTGTCCTCATGTATACTCACAGAGTTACTGTACCCTCACGTGTCCTCATGTATACTCACAGAGTTGCAAATGGATGAATGAATTGCCCTTCAACGTTGTGTGTCGTCATGCCATTGCAGCCCAGAGGATCCAGGTTCACGAGAGCACAGTCAAAGTCCTGATGGATTTAAAGATGGGATACAAGGTCCAGCTGAGGGGAAAGACTGAAGTCAAGGTATGTCGGCAGGGGGTTTCAACCAGGGTTCCATTTGTAAAAACTAAAATATATATTTTTTTAAATACAAAAACAAACAAATCAAACATTTGCTGTGGATAGTGGAGTGAGATGATGTCATGTGCGTGTGTCTTCAGGGAGAGTCTACCTATTGGCTCACAGGAAGAGATGGATTCACCAAACCTCTTCCCGTTCCTCCAGAAATCAAGTCAAAGTAGGACTGACTCTTTCTTCTTTCCTCTCACATTTACAGCTTTGCATGTTGATTTCACCCCTTCATATGATTACATAGAGCAGTGGTCCTCATACTTTTTCATGTCAAGGACCCCCAAATTGACACATATTAGCCCGCGGACCCCCATTTGAAAAGATATGCCAAGGCCCCCCCATAAGAGAAGACTTTTACGGCTCTAGCAGTGATTTTCAACCATTTTAATTTCAAGGACCCCCAGTTTGACATGCATTATAGGCTACAGACCCCCATTTAATGGCATTTCTATCTCTGGGACCCCAATTTCTATTGTAAAATCAAGGTTAATTTAACTCAGAGAGTGTACAAATTTGGTTCCATTTGTACACTCTCAGAGTTACAAACCCATAAAGGTCAATTCGGTTCCTCACTATCTATTTGGCTGGGGACCCCCTGGAACTCCCTCAAGGACCCCTAGGGGTCCCCGGACCCCACTTTGAGAACCAACGACATAGGGCAGTGGTCCTCATACTTTTTCATGCCAAGGACCTCCAAATTGATATGTATTATGATATGTATACAACCACTGACATAGAGCACTGTTTCTCAACATCAGGTCCGGGGACCAGCAGGGGACCAGCAAATGGACCCTTTATGGGTCTGTAACTCAGAGAGGCCCCTTTTCCACCGGGGTTCAACCGGTTCGGTTCTTTCCTCCCGCCTAATTTTGAACCAGTTCTGAGTGTTTTGACAGAAAATGTGTTGGTTCAGAACCCTAAAAGTTTGTTTGGGAACGGGAACCACAAAATCTGTGGTTCATCTTGTGAACCGTGACGACATACGTGGCCGTGTCAATAATCAGTAGGTTGGAAGACGGAAGACACTGATGCGATATGTAAACATAAACAATGCCACAACACGAACACTCGCAGGTAATCTAAACGATCCGCCATCTTAATTAAACCCAAATAGCTTCATAACATAGACCGTAAAAAAATATGGACAACCATTGGATTCTATAGACAGTAAATGAAGCCTATTTTTCAGAGATTTCAAATGCACCATCTTTCTATATCAAGTCCGAAATAGCCTCGGAAACCCAGCCTTTTTTTTTGTTAAGTCCGAAATGCAACCGGACATTAATGCTATTGAATGCAACCGCAGCGAGGGCGGGTCTGCACTCGGTAGAACCAGTAGAAACCTTAGAAACATACCCTACTTTTATCATTAATTTTTAAATGAATGGGACCAAAATGTACTAGAAGCATATTATGACATATTTTTCAAACACGTTAGGCAACTTCTATCGTAACTGCTGCTATATATATATCAACCTATAACCTACTGTAATCCTCCACAACTGTGTGTGTGTGTGTGTGTGTGTGTGTGTGTGTGTGTGTGTGTGTGTGTGTGTGTGTGTGTGTGTGTGTGCGTGTGCGTGCGTTGTTGATGCCGTTCGTTTTTTTTCCCACAGGCAAATGGCCCAAAAGCTACAGATGGCTGAGATAGCACAGCACAAGAAAAAGAAACTTAAACTGCAACAACAACTTGCAAAGAAGAATAAATGAGGTAATGTAAATAATACAATAAAATAACAAAATAACATTTTGTATTTAATCACTGACAAAACTCACTTATTTTACTTATTCATTATGGAAAAAATGAAACAAAAAGAACAGAATGGCAAATAGTATCATGGCTGAAAACCTCATGGATCTTTCCATTGTCCTTTTATGAGTTAAGCCCTGACTACTGTGTGTTTGGTACTTATTCATGAGCAATAAAGATGACAATGTGAAATATTATTTTAGATTTGAGCTATAACCGTCATTTTATACTTTGGCTATCCAAAAAATAGCTAATCTACAAGCTCATAGCGCAACAAGCTTGTAGAGCTGCTATTTTTTTTTAATCGTGAAAATTTGTGCAAATACATATTTATATATATATATATTTGTTAAAGCGAACATTTGTAACTCAAATCCTTGCTTCTGGAGGTCCCTGGAACAACATATTTTACAAATGTTCGCTTAAAAAAATATATATATATTCAAAGACATTTTCAAGATTTTTCAAAAATAGCCAAAGAAATCTTAAAATGACACAGATGCTTTCCCCGGTCTAAATTGGTTAAATTGATTACCGGTAGTTTGATTAACTGCTGCACTCCCTACACTCTTATCTTTTTTTATTGGTTTTCAGCCCATAGTCAAAGGACTTCTCTGAAGGACTTCAAGCAAGTGTTGCAGAAAGGCTGTGAAGAGCCGAGGATCTATCTATCTATCATGTCTGTGTCGTCACTTAGCCTTTTGTCTGTGTATCCCCATCTGAAAACATTTTGTGCCAGGGACCCCCGTACCAGATTTGTGTTAAATGTTTCAAAAATATTTCAAATTTTGTACTTTTTTCCCCAAGATATTCTGCAATGGAATAAAAACAAAGAGATAATGAAAATGAAGCCTATTGTACACGGACACTGGGAAGAAGTAGGACATCTTTTCAACAAAATGAGGACGTGTGTGTGTGTGTGTGTGTGTGTGTGTGTGTGTGTGTGTGTGTGTGTGTGTGTGTGTGTGTGTGTGTGTGTGCGTGCAGGGGCGTCACAGGGGTGGTGTATAAGTGGGGACAGAGTTACTAGGGCCCCAGGTAAAGGGGGCCTAAAAAAAAGTATTTTTTAAAGACAATCATAGGGGGGCCCACACAGTGAATCTTTGTCCCCAGGGCCCATAATTTGGTGCTACGCCCCTGTGTGTGTGTGTGTGTGTGTGTGTGTGTGTGTGTGTGTGTGTGTGTGTGTGTGTGTGTGTGTGTGTGTGTGTGTGTGTGTGTGTGTGTGTGTGTGTGTGTGTGTGTGTGTGTGTGTGTGTGTGTGTGCGCGCGCGCTGCAGTTAACCTTAAATCAGCCACCACTATATTTTGGTCAAAGTTTCAATTCATGTTTGAATGCATGTCAAAGTGCAGATTGATTTTAAAACTATAGCCAAATGGACAGTGTTACTTTACTTAGTTTAGGTGAGCTTGTATATGTATTAATGTAGAAACTGGTGTCATGCTGCATAACGTTCATCTCGTTTTTAACGTTTTATAAACGGAGTGATTTGTTGACGACTTCCACTATATTTACTCATTTTGTCCACATGAGGGCGACAAAGGCCGTTGAATACAGACGGCCACGAACAGAGTCATATTATGTTTGCAAAGTGATTACACATTACAGTGAATAGTGATAGTTAGTTAGTTATTTAGTTAGTTAGTTCATAGTTAGTTAGTTAGTTAGTTTATAGTTAGTTATTTAGTTAGTTAGTTGATAGTTAGGGAGCAACATTTAGGAAAGCTTAGGAAAACTAACTTATATATTCATTGACAGTGGTGTTAAAGTAACTAAGTACATTTACTTAAGTACTGTACTTTCCAATTTCCAATACTTTTACTTCTACTCCACTACATCTCAGAGGCAAATATTGTACTTTTAACTCCACTACAATTATTTGAAAACTTTAGTTAGTTACTTTTCAGATATAAATTATGATATTATAAAACATACATTAACCACTTTAACACTATTTTATACATAGGCTATTTTCAAACATTTTAGTACTTTTACTTTTGGTACTTTAAGTACATTTTGATGCCAATATACTTTTGTACTTTTACTCAAGTACATTTTTAATTCTGGACTTTAACAGAGTATTTCTATAGTGCATTGGTACTTTTACTTACGTAAAGAATTTGAGTACTTTTTCCACCACTGTTCATTGACAGCTCACAGCAGGTAAACAGTAGGATACAGACACAGACCATTTGACAACCACTGAAGGAAACAGGTATATATGGAGCAGGTGAACACTATGGACAATCAACAGTGGACAGGCTGGGACTAACAAGACACACAGGTCCGTCAAACAGATGAACAAACAAACAGGGAGGAGAGACAAGACAAGAACATTAAATACTTACTAAAAAAAGGTCCTGAGCTGTGAGCTTGTAGATCTGCTATTTTCAATGCGCCACACCGACGTACGACGGGAGACACGGTCCCAGGCCGGAGGAGGAGGCGGGGCTTTAAACACCCAATCACGGCTGCTTCCCGGGTTACCCAGCATGCATCTGTGGTTTCCCCCCAAACATTTAAAAGTTATTATGTAAAAGTTATTTAGTGATAAAATACAGTTTTATCACTAAAATGAACGTTTATATTGTATGGAATCAGGTTGTATTTCCCCTCCACACTAAATCAATTCCACATTTAATGTTTTTTTATTTCCTAAACGGACACCATTAGTGAGAAAATTGTTCACACTGGAACCTTTAAATATCTCTTCAAACGCTTAGGTTAATGTGTCAGCATATGCTGCACATGTACTAAAATTGGAGCGATACAGAGAAGATTAGCATGGTTCCCTGCGCAAGCAGGGGGAGTGATCTTCTCAGCATGACACGCACAATCGTGAAGCGTTCCCGATTTTATCTTTTTATTTTGATTAATTCATTTTTTAAGCTGAAAATCATTTTTTGTTTGGCTATGACTATGACACACCATGGTCACTAGAGGGAGCCAGAGTTCAATAAATAAATAATTCTGCAGTTATTTGGCTGTGATACACAAGAGCCTTAAGTAAACGTATCAATACTGCAATGTAGAAATACTCTGTTAAGTAAAAGTCCGGAATTCAACATTTACTTGAGTGAAAGTACAAAAGTGTTGGTATAAAAATATACTTAAAGTACAAAAAGTAGAAAGTACTCATGGTCTGCTTGTGTCTCCCACCCGTCAATAAAATTGATCAGAAAACTGCATGCAATGCCTCTAGTCAACCAGTAGGTGTCCTACCTGACCACAATAAGAGCAGGTAGACCTCCTCCAAGCACAAATAAGCAAGGGATGTCATTGTTGAGAAATAAACCCAGACATGTAAGATACAACAGGGTAAAACAACAGGGTGTATATATATACACTGCCTGTTTCTTCATTGTTAATTGAGTTTTTTGTGTTCTTTTTATTACCCTGCTGTATCTCTACACACACCCTAGCACATACCATCAACAATGAATGAAAACAAAAAAATACAGTAGGCCTACACGTACAGTGAGTGAGTATACTTTAAAGGGGCTACACCATGAATTAAAAAAAAATATATTATATATAAATATTGCCCCCTAATACGTTTTAAACAGGTTGTAAGTCTAAAAAACATCCAGATATTTTTTCTCACAATCTGACTGTCTGTCATTCCAAGCTTTTTCAGCTGCAATACCAAAACGTCCTATTGGGCAGGGGGGAGCTACTGAGCAATTCTGCCTGGCCATCGTCAATGCAAAATCCGTGCAAGTGACATCACTTGCACAGCCATTCTGAAATGGCCTGTTCAGACACGCCCATTCAGGAAATCCATGAAATGAGCATGAATGACTGAATGTTAAAAAAAAATATTGTTTTGGGTACAAGAGACACTGGGGAGCCCAAAAAATACTAAAAACCCAAAAAAAAAAAAAATTCATGGTGTAGCCCCTTTAAACTAAAGTGGTTGGTTCTAGACTTATTTTGTTTCAAGAGTGCATGTTAGGCCTATATTATGCTCGTGTCAACCTCAACAAAGGATTTGATGCATCCATCAGGCTCAAATTATTAGTGTTGCAACCATCACCAAGTAGGCCTAGTAGCCTAACCCAAAACAAAAATTAATAACAAAACGATTTTATTGATTTTCTGTTTCAATATTTGTATTAAACAAAAAAAGGTAGATGATACCACGAGCATGCAAGACATAGGGCACAACATAACCCAACATAGCAATACCATAAAGACATAAGAACATGCTTGATTGATTGATGTACTATATTTAGTAAGACATGAGAACATCAGTACATGGAAGTACACATTAACAATACAAGGTCTACTAAACTGGGAGACTTAAGCACTGAGCTTGTTTAAGATGAGATCCCCATGCACACAAATCATGATGACATATAAGAGACAGACAGATATACACACTACTATACGGAATGTCATACAATCAGCTTACAGGTTACTGGTATGAAGAGTGAAAAATATGTACAAGAGAAGAAAAATAAAAAAAGGGGGGGGTACAAACAAAGAGGGGGTACATACAAAGACAAATCATAAGATACTTATTTACGCCAAATACTGTATATGATAATCATCACAATAGTATGGCAACTAACTTATATTCTCCGTCACTCTAATACAGTGGTTCTCAACCTTTTCAAGCCGCGACCCCCAAAATAATTCTATTTGAACTGGGGACCCCCCATTTTGATAGACTCCGTTCCACAGATAAATATTGTGAAAATAGCAGATCTACAAGCTCACAACGCCTCGCATCGCGAGGCGTTGTGAGCTTGTAGATCGGCTATTTTCACAATCTTTTTCTCTTTCTTATATTATTTGACAATTTGGCCAATGTTTTATACTAGTTTATTGATTACTTTTGTTGTTGCTTTTTTTAGGTCTTAAAAGTCCTTAAATTGTCACTTCACTATCATCTGGGGACCCCCCCCAAAATCATGTGGGGACCCCCCTGGGGGTCCCGACCCACAGGTTGAGAACCACTGCTCTAATACACAAGACAATTTAGCCACTCATCCCCTATATATGGCGCTAATGGCAGCCACGCTTCATATATATACCTATATATCATAGATCAGTGTGAGGTGATGTGTCCAGAGCTCTGCGTAGGTTCTGCCAGAACAGTCCAGGGTGCCTCCTAGCCTGGGACCAGCTCAGGTAGGTGTGTCTCTTCACCAGCCTCCTCATGTGATGGTAGGGAGACAGCTGGTGGGCTGGAATGTCCTCCAGAAACACCAGGATCAACACGTCCTTCTGTTCATCACACAGACGGTGGCTGCAACACAGGAGACCATGAGGACATTTACAGTCAGTCAAGTTGTATGCAGTGGTGGGAAAAAGTACTAAACGTTTTTAAATTAAGTAAAAGTATCAATACTAAGAAATATTCTGTTACATTTAAAAGTCTGGAATTCAAAATGTACTTGAGGTAAAGTACTAAAGTATTGGCATCAAAATGTACTTAAAGTACCACAAGTAAAAGTACTCATTATGCAGAATGTCCCATTTAAAAATGTCAAATGTATACAAATCATTTGAAAATAGCAGACCTACAAGCTCACAATGCGTCGCATCGCGACGCATTGTGAGCTTGTAGATCGGCTATTTTCAAATGGCCAAAATGTATATAGGGCTGAAGTGGATGATGTATGTTTTGTAATAATAATCAAAATCTACAAAGTAACTAAAGTTTTCAAATAAATGTAGTGGAGTAAAAGTACAATATTTGGATCCAAAATGTAGTGGAGTAGAAGTAAAAGTATTAGAAATTGGAACTACTCAAGTAAAGTACCAATACCTCAAAATTGTACTCAAGTACAGTACCTAAGTAAATGTACAAAGTTACTTTCCACCACTGGTTCTATGGACAGTACGATGTACATAAAACCTGAGTTTTAGGCAACATGGTTCCCCACGCAGCAGTGGTTCTCAAAGCCTATACTGTAAGGGTTAACTGATTTCCATGCTACGTATGTTAACACATTTTTTCTGGGGACCCCCTGGAATCCCCTCAAGGACCCCTGATGGTCCCCGGACCCCACCTTGAGAACCACTGCTTTACACCATCAGCTGACACGATTCAACAACAGTGGTTTGTAATTCCTGTGAAATTATGGAGGAATACATAATTATGCATATTTATGCATTATATTCATATTAACCATGCCAGTTACAATTCTAACTTTTAGATGAATGATTTAGAAGTATTAAAAAAATGTGAATCTGTGTTTAACTAATGTTTGACGAAAATATAATTTACATGTCATTCTCCTGTAAAGTGGCCAGAGTTGCAATGTTTTTGCCCTGTGTCACAGTACACACACACACACACACACACACACACACACACACACACACACACACACACACACACACACACACACACACACACACACACACACACACACACACACAACAATAGTTCCATTCATAACTCAACCAATAATAGTCTAATTCAGTCTAATAGTATGGGCTGACCATAGCTGAGTGGGTAGAGAGGCTGTATGTAATCAGAAAGCCGCTGGTTTTCCCCTAACCCTAACCCAACTACAGAATAATTGGGCTATACTGCTGCAACTATGTACTAAGAGCTGCCACTGTAGGGTCCATAACATGACTGATACCGCCCCCACCTGGCCATCTGGATCTCTCTAGAGCACCATTCACTCTCCAGGTAATGGTGGCTGATCACACAGATGGTCTTCCTGCTGCCATAGATGGCATCTGTAATGTTCTCTATGATGGGTGTACCTGGAAACAAAACATACAAACATTCCTCAATCCACGTTCAAAACTATTTCACTTCTTGAGAGACATAGATAGATAGTATTACATACATACAGTACAGTAATAACAATGCCACTAAAGACAGCACAGTGTGTTCAGACAGAGAAAGGTCCTGCTTAAAAGAGACGGTTTGCACCTGGTAGGAAGTCTCGGTGGTGCAGACAGAGTCTCCAGCCCTGCTCTCCCTCCAGCACTGGAAGCATTTCTCTGTAAACCCAGAGCTCATCGTGAACGTTGTAGGAGATGAAGGCATCGTAGCACTGAGGAGACCCCCTCTTTCTTTTGTTAGCGTCATAAAGGAAGGCCAGGAAGAAGTAGTAGGCATAGAGTAGATGCAACCTCAGGAAGTGGTAGGTGAAGGATACAAGCAGAGATAGCACAATCGCACAAGTGGAGGAAATGAAGCAGATGCAGCCCATCTGCTCACAGGAGTGATAGTCAAAGTCCAGAAACCTGGTACCCTTTTTAGTCAGAGGATAGCTACAAGTGTAGCTGTGAGCAAAGACTACCAGCGTTTGGTTGTTGTGCAGCATCCACTGGAGAAAGTCATAATTAGAGCAATCACAAGCGAAAGGGTTTTCACCCAGGTAAACATACCTGAGAGCGGGGAGAAAACGGAACACAGAGACATTGATCACTGTCAACTCGTTCTGGCGCAGGTCCAGCCAAGAGAGTCGAGTCAGGTTGGCTTGTGCCAGGAATTGCAGGGACTTCAGATTATTGTTGGAGAAATTGAGAGCCTCTAGGTTTTGTATTGGGTCAAACATCTCTGGGTTTGGGTATGGTAGATTGTTGCCCCTTAAGGTAAGAGTTTTCAGCTGTGGTACATATTTAAATGTGTGGAAGACTGATTCTGGTTCTGGTTTACTATAGACATTCACAGCTGTAAAGTGTTCCAAATGTTTCATATCCGAGAGCATGACTGATATTAATTGAGATTTAGGCTGATCATAGGTTTGTGGACTGAATTGTATTGCACATTTCTTCAGGCTCTTCAGTAACTCATGGGGAGGTGAATAAATAATTCCGTTAAGGTTGAGATAAAAAAATAGACCAAGCGTTTGAAGTTCATCTAGTCCCTCCAAATAGTTGTTGTTCCACAGGTTCCACAGGCCTAATTCCATGTCTAAGTCCCTGAGTGATTTCAGACTTGTAAAAGCTCCCCGGCTGAGCTTTGAGACAACATTATTATTTAAATCCAGAAATTGTAGTTTCTGTAGGCCAGTCTTAAATGTCTCGCCAATCATACAAATGGAATTGTGTCTCAAAGATAGATACTGTAACTCATAGAGATGTTGAAAAACACACGGTTTGAGTTCAAAGATGTGGTTGTTGTCTAGATTAATGCTTGCGAGTCTGGTTAAATTGAAAAAGTCTGAGCAGCTTAAATCAAGAATGTTATTGTCATGCAGGCTTAGGCTATGAAGCATGGGGAGATTCTTAACATCGTCTGGTACTTTGGAAAGGTAGTTGTGGGCGACTCTCAAGTAACTCAGTTGATTCATTTGTTTTATCGAACCATTAGACAGTTCAAGCAAGTTATTATGTGATAGGTCCAGGTAGGTTAGCCGAGTACAAGGTGACAGTTTTTGACTTATGTTGGCAATGTGGTTCAAGCTTATAAAAATACGAAGTTTCCTCATTGTGGGACTTTGACAGGCAATATGTAAGAGACCTCTGTTTATCCACTTTTCCATGTAAGACAGATCTAGATATTCTAGTGAATCAAGGCTCTGTAGAGACTTTCTGATAGTGTTAAAAGACATAGTAGAACCAGTCAAATACACAGTAGTTATATTCCTTAGAGAATACCTGTCTGGTATGTCCCACTCCCATCCAATAACATTACAACATTGTGAAAGGTCGATTGTCTCAAGATGTGGAAACACAGCTGCTGTGATGCTAAACTTTTTTATCGACTGTGAAGTGATCCTCAACTCCCTGAGCACAGAGGACACGTTTGACAGATCTTTTGACTGAAAAGACACCAACTCATATATTGTGATGTTCAGCACCTGTAAGCTTGGTAGTTTTAAGATGGTGATTATGTGTGTAATTTGATTGGACCACAGACTTAGTTCCTGTAAGCTGGTGAGTGACTGGAAGGCAGCAGGGTTGATGAATTGGATATTGTTAAAATCCAAGCGTAGCGTCAAGAGTTTAGACAGTCCCTGAAACATATTGTCTGTCAATGTTGTTAGTAGGTTATTGTCCATACGGAGCACTTTAAGTTGCACCAAAGGGACAAAAGCCCCGTCATCTACATGAGTTATTGAATTTAAACTCAGGTTCAAATCTGTGAGATTTGGCAGATGGTACAAATCTGCCCCGTGTATCTTTTGGACGTTATTGCCCTTCATTGTTAAAGGAGAAATCCGGTCATTTTAAGTGTTATGTTTGATGTGTGTCAAATCACTTACCAACGTATAAATGAAAATCGCGTTACTCCACAGAGCCCCCTATCAACCCCCACCGTTGGCATTATAGGAGGATATAGAATAGCCCAAATTCGCCTATTTTAACCAATGCAAAGTCTGTTTTTTTGCTTCTAGTACTCATTGTTGAGTCCCATGATAATGTAACAGGCGCTAAAACTCCCGACAAGCTAACGGCTAATAACAGAACGAGCTAATGCTGGTTGCTGGTTTCTCTCCCGACCTGGCAACCTGGGGCTGCCATGCAGAGAGATAAGCAGCCCCAGCGTTAGCTCGTTTGTTATTAGCCGTTAGCTTGTCGGGAGTTTTAGCGCCTGTTACATTATCATGGGACTCAACAATGAGTACTAGAAGCAAAAAAACAGACTTTGCATTGGTTAAAATAGGCGAATTTGGGCTATTCTATATCCTCCTATAATGCCAACGGTGGGGGTTGATAGGGGGCTCTGTGGAGTAACGCGATTTTCATTTATACGTTGGTAAGTGATTTGACACACATCAAACATAACACTTAAAATGACCGGATTTCTCCTTTAATGATATAGCGTCTCTGGGAATGTCCTCTGGTATGCTAACAAGAACACCATCTTCACAATCCACTGAAACACCAGCAGTGACATTTTCAGAGTAAAGAATAGTGCAGTCTTTCAGCAAGTAAGCCAGTATGGGACTAGGATGAAGCGTGCACAACAGAAATAAGAAGGGGAAACAATGCCAGCTTCCTGTCTGTAGCATCATGGCTTTCTTCGGGGTCAACTGTCAGGTGCTTTTGGTGGAGTGACTCTGCTGTGGACACTGGTCGGTGACAACACTGTTCAGCATTGATGATCTAAAGAGGATACAACCGTTACAGTGCACAATGTGTAACCTATTATTTTATTTTTAACTCTACATAGATTCTCACTCTATATTCCACATTATGTTCTCTTTAAAGTCATACCTTGTAACGCTTATAGCTACGTTGTCATTACAGCGTTTTTTGGACAGGAAGAACGCTGAAAAAATAATGCCTGAGGATATAACAACGTGTTTATTAACTGTAACTATTAAATAATGTTTAATAGTGTTTACAGAAGTTGTCAAAAACACATTTATGTGGAATGGTTATTGTGAAAAATATACTAATGTAATATTATATCAAAACTAACTTTTGTTTAATTGAAAACAGTATGAGTTTAAAGGACTATAGCATTATGTTTGGACAGACTTGTCCAAACGTCCAAAATTGACCAATGTCATTCTTGAGACAAAAAAAATAAACTAGGACAATAACTTGTTTGACATTCAAATTGAAACGTTCATCTGAAGCTGTACTCTGAAAGACTCAAAACGTTGTGAAGAACTCTATAAACCTCCCCATTTAACCGCTTCATATTCACAAACAGGCATCAAGTTAATGTTTCATTCTCATCCAACACATTCTCACTTCAAAGACGTGACTTCTTCACACATTAGATCACATATCTAATACCAAATCAAATCTCTACAAGTTCATACCTTTTCTTTATACTCTTCATACTTTATTCCTAATCCCTGTGTTACTCTTATTAGTAGTAGTAGTAGTAGTAGTATTATTCATATATATTTTTATTATAACAATTTAGGCATTTAGCAGACATTTATCCACAGCGACTTACTGTACAAGTGAGAGATTGGAATAAGATATAATACAGAAAAGTCACAAGTAGTTTCCAGGATTGAAGGAATTGAAATATTGTATCCTACCTGAACTCCTAAACCTCAGTGACCATCATCCTTCCAGTGTATTAATCAGAGGGCGAATGTGATCATTTGGTGCATCTGTCATGGAGCTCAGGTTGCAATAGTGGAGAGAAGTGAAAAAACGAAGCGGTGGACAAATGCAGAAGTACTTCACCTAGCTGGGTATAGGTTGTGTGGTTGTTGTTGTTAACCTCTCGTGGATATTTATTTTAGAAGAGCTTACAGGTTTATAGTGAGAAGTAGATTTAGGGTTAAAAACAATTTAACCCTTTAAGGCCGGGAAGGGAACGCATGTGTGTAATTTTAAGATTTCTTTGGCTATTCAAAAATAGCAGATACACAAGCTCATAGCGCGGCACAAGTGCCGCGCTATGAGCTTGTAGATCTGCTATTTTTAGAAAAATCTTGAACATTTGTGCAAATCATTTTTAACTCAAATCTTAGCTTCTGGGGGTCCCTGGAACAAAATATTTTTAGATGGGAGGGGGTCCGCTATTTTTATAGAGCCAAAGAAATCTTAAAATGACACAGATGCGTTCCTGGTCTTAAAGGGTAAATTACCTTGCTGTCATTGTAAGATCTTTATTTTTACTACATTTTCAGACCGCTACGCAGTCTTCAAATCCAGTCCTATATTGCGCTGATCAGAGCCACCGATTTATTGCCATTTGAACATTGTGGCCCATATGTGTGCAATTTAGTTTTCCTTTTGTTTTTTGTAACTGTTCTCACGGCAGACCCCTGAACAGCATTATTTGTGCCAGGTTTGGTGAGGATTGACGAAAGGTTGTGCCTGTGGCCCGCTGGGGGCCACGTCTTGGGGCCACACATGGCCCCTGGTGTGACTATTATCATGGCGGACCCCTGAACAGTGTTTGTGCCAAGTTTGGTGCAGATTGGAGCAAAACAGTGTGTCCACATAGTGCAGCTTTAATATTTGACAATGATCTGAACATTCACTTTGTGAGCTTGTGACCTCTAAGTCATTGGTTCTCAAAGTGGGGTCCGGGGACCCCCAGGGGTCCTTGAGGGAGTTCCAGGGGGTCCCCAGCTAAATGATAGATTAGGAACCAAATGGACCCTTAAGGGTCTGTAACTCAGAGTGTACAAATGACTGAACTACATTTGTACACTCTCAGAGTTTAATTAACATAGATTTCACAATATAAATTGGGGTCCCAGAGATAGGAATGCCATTAAATGGGGGTCCGTAGCCTAAAATGCATGTCAAACTGGGGGTCCTTGAGAATCACTGCTAGAGCCGTAAAAATCTTCTCTTATGGGGGTCCCTGGCATATCTTTTCAAATGGGGGTCCGCGGGCTATTAAGTGTCAATTTGGGGGTCCTTGACATGAAAAGGTTTGAGAACCACTGCTCTAAGTGTCATAATTAAGTGTCATGTATAATCCATGATGATGTAATGCATCAACTAACTTCATAGATAAGAGTGTAAAGAAATGGGAAACTGTCAATAACCACATGCTTCAAAGACACGAAAAGAAGAAGAAGAAGAAATAGATAAGAAAGTGTATAAAGACTCACTGCCTTTTCATTGTACCTCATTGCTCTCTCATGAGAAGCTCCTATGGGATAAACCCATCTTGATGAAATCTCAGTCAGCGTGTTGCTCCATATTTGGCTCTGCGTTTCTTATTAGTATTTAAAATGTGATCTTTACTTACATTTTTTTTTTTCATCTATCAACAACCTTCTGTACTTGTACTACAGTACCTACATCTTTGAGCTGCTGCATGTGGCTTTTCATGTTTTTTGCAAGGCATTGACATTGTACAGTAAACATACCTGTACAGCTAAAATGTTTAGCATGCTATATACCAGTGGTTTTCAACCTTTTTCATGCCAAGGACCCCTAAATTGATATACATTTGGCCGCGGACCCCTAAATTGATATACATTTGGCCGCGGACCCCCATCTGAAAATGTTTTCTGCCAAGGGCCTCCGGAAGTAAAGATTTTGAGTTAAAAATGTTCGCTTTAAAAATATATATTCAAAGATATGCACCCATTTTCCAGGACTTTTCAAAAAATAGCAGATCTACAAGAGCTCATGCTTGTATATCTGCTATTTTTGAATAGCCAAAGCTAGGTGGTTAAAATGATTGTGACGCTATGTTAACTAATTTAGCTGGGGACCCCCTGGTACCCCTCCAAGGACCACTGGTGGTAAACCACTGCTATATACGATGCTGTATAATGACTGATTATTGTTATTTAAATTAGTTTGTATTGTAATGCTTGTCTGCTATAGCTACATTTCTCTAATGGACCAGTGCACTTGTAACTGATATTCGCACCTCTCTTTTACTTCCCTGGTCCAGATGAATTGAAGGTGTCATTTGAAGTTGTTAGTTCTGCCTGCGGTCAAACTGATATTGTGGTTCATGTGAAGAGGAAATATCTTCATGGGCCAGCATCCAAAATACTCCCCTCCCCTTCAAAACACACGTTGTGCTACTACTCCTACAAATTCAGTCTAAAACTCACACAAATGGGTACATATCTGTGCCGTGACCACATCCATATCCAACGGACAAGATTTTCCGCCATGTTGCGTTTTTCTTTGCAAAACACACTTTTTGGTACTACTCCTACCGATTTTGACCAATGTAGCTCTGGTCCATAGCGTTAGGGGTTCAAGCTCCTTCTAACACTATGGACCGAACAAAGCAAGATGTATCCGTCTGCTTTTTCAGATCCCATTCTAAAAAAAACTAACTTATATATTCACTGACAGCTCACAGCAGGTAAACAATAGGTCAGGGGTCTTCAACAGGGGGTCCGGGTCCTCAGAGTTACTACAGGGGGTCTGCCAAATCTTTGTGTGATATGTTTTTTCTTTTAACCTTATCCACTTATAACCCTAGCATCCCTTTTCTGAGGAGAACTTTAGCCTAAAATAGCAGATCTACAAGCTCACAACGCCTCATGCTGCGAGGCGTTGTGAGCTTGTAGATCGGCTATTTTTGGCAAAGAGGAATAGGTGTAGAGGGGAAAAATAGCAGACCACGTAAACAAAAAAAGTTGAATCTGAAACACAATTTTATACAATATGGGGGTCCCAGCTGCTTCATCTCTCTCAGCTAGGGGGTCCTTGGGCTGAAAACGTTGAAGACCCCTAGGATACAGACACAGACCATTTGACAACCACTGAAGGAAACTGGCATATATGGAGCAGGGAAACTAGAACAGGTGAACACTGTCACTATGGACAATCAACAGTGGACAGGCTGGGACTAATCTGTGTTCCCAGACGTTTTCGCCAGCTCTGGCGAGGATAGGCTGGGACTAACAAGACACACAGGTCAAACAGATGAACAAACACACAGGGAGGACAATTAAGACAAGAACATTAGCCTACTTACTAAAAAAGGGTCCTGAGCTGTGAGCTTGTAGATCTGCTATTTTCAATGCGCGACACCGACGTGCGAGCGACAGGGTCCCAGGCCGGAGGAGGAGGCGGGGCTTTAAACACCCAATCACGGCTGCTTCCCGGGTTACCCAGCATGCATCTGTGGTTTCCCCCAAATATTTAAAAGTTATTTAGTGATAAAATACAGTTTTATCACTCAAATTGATTGATTGATTGATGTAGGCCTACTTCCTTTAGTATGACATGAGAACAACAGTACATGGAAGTACAAATTCGCAATACAAGGTCTACTAAACTGGAAGACTCATTAAAGCACTGGGCTTGTTTCAAATGAGTTCCCCATGCACACAAATCATGATGACATAAAAGAGACAGACAGATATACACACTACTATAGAATGTCATACAATCAGTTTACAGGTTACTGGTATGAAGAGTGAAAAATATGTACAAAAGTCTAAGCAGAAAGAAAGGGGGGGTAGGGGGGTAGGTTAGGTTAGGACATGGGGTAGGTTAGGATTTGGACAGGGGCCATTTTTCAATTGCAGCCTCCTGAAGGTGTATATTTAGGGCAGATTTGAAAGAGAGTAGGGTTTTACACTCCTTTACTCCTTTTGGTAGGGCATTCCACATTTTTGATATAGCATGAGAACGAGTTACTTCCCTTTGTTGAGCCAAAAAAGGGTTGGACAAGGTTTGTGGAGCTGCCTCTGGTGTTGTGATCATGGACATCATTAACATTTTGGAAGTATTTTGACAAATACAGGGGGATCCCAATGTTGTGGTGTATCTTGAAGACCAGGCCCATAGCAAGTTGCTGTGGCTGTGCTCTGTCCTCAACCCTAAGCCATCCAATCCTAGCAAAATGAGCAGGGGTTAGATGGGTTTTGTAATTGAGGCCAAGAAGTAGCCTTACAATTTATTTTTATTTTTATAACAAACAAGTTTATATTTTATGGAATCAGGTTGTATTTCCCCCCACACTAAATCAATTCCACATTTAATGTTTTTATTTCCTAAACGGACACCCTTAGTGAGAGAACTGTTCACACTGAAACATTTACAAACCTTTAATTCAATATGTTGTCGGCATGTTACACATATACTAAAATTGGAAAGATACAGAAAAGGTTAGCATGGTTCCCTGCATATGGATGACACGCACATTCGTAAAGCGTTCCCGATTTTGTCCATTTTATTTTATTTTACTTACTTTTTTAAAGTTGAACATTTTATTACTTTGTTGCATTTTGTTACTATTTTGGGCTATGACACACCATGGACGCTAGAGGGAGCCAGAGTTAAATAAATAAATAATCCTGCAGTTATTTGGCCGTGATACACAATAGACACTACACAGAGCAGTGGTGGAAAAAGCACTCAAATGTTTTACTTAAGTAACTGCAATGTAAAAATACTCTCTTACAAGTAAAAGTCCCCAATTCAAAATTTACTTGAGTAAAAGTACAAAAGTATTGGTATCAAAATGTACTGAAAGTACCAAAAGTAAAAGTACTCATTATGCAGAATGTCCCATTATAAGTTTTCAAATGTATTATATCTTTTGAAAATATATATCATATTTATCTATTTCATTTATTTTAGTTGATTTATCTCTTATTCTTGTGTTTTTTCATCATGTCCTAATGCAGCATTTACTGTGATTGTGCTGTGGTACACTTGATGGAAGGTAGGCCACAACTCAGATGCACACAGTGGATTATTTATTTGAAGTAAAACGCACCAGAATATCTACTTTAATAAGACCCAAACAACCAAGGAGACATTTGTACAGTATATAAGGTGGTAACAGAGAAACTACAGGAGAAATTCAATATACTGTAGTGTAGGCAGTATTTTGACTTTATCTTACAGACTACTTGGCCGAGCAGTCTGTAAGATTTTAAGGCAGTTGTATGTTTGCTTGCCCAAACCAAAAAATATTGAAGAATTCTCAAAGCTCACAATGCTTTGCAACGCAACGGAACATTTCCAAATGCCCAATATATAGACTGTAGGGTTAAATTGGTTAAACAAATTTTTATGCTATATTCATTTTGATTAAGGGACACCACTTGAGAACCACTGGTCAATAGTACAGTTTGGTCTACAGCGGGAAGAGAAGGAAGCCACTGAAAGTGGCCGCATTTATTTGAGACTTTGCGTGTGCCCAATGGATTATATTCACTGTGTCTCCAGCACTAAGTGGCAGAATCACTGTGTTACTGGTCATTTCGGTTTCTTCGGGTCCCTTGAATCCCCAAGTGCTGACTTGAAGGTCCCCATTCTTCACCAGGATGGCCCCAGTGCTGTTCTCCTTGGTGTAGCCGAACGTTCCGAAGGTGAACTGGTACGCTCCCTTCAGTGGAGCAGTGAAGATACCTGTATACACCAGCAAAATGGAATTATTACACACAATCACCAGCACACATTGTCTAAAAACTTCATAATTATTTGCAAGACAATTAATCGTCAGGTAAAATGTCATGATCCTGTTGGCCCTGGGTGTCAGTACCTGTGGTATCACAGTAAGCATTGCCAGTGTTGATGAAGACATTCTTGAACACCAAGGTTGTGGATTGATTGGGGTCAAAAGGGTCCTTCTTTAGAAACGATGCAGAAAAGCCGACTTTCAAACCAACTGATAGGGAGAGCAGGAGAAAGCATAATGTCTTATCATTTCACTCCATTTACTTTGACATTTGACATCATTTGAAGTTTGGTATTCACAGTGGTGGACAGTGACAAAGTACATTTACTTGAGTATTTCTATTTTTGCATACTTGTGACTTTCACTCCCCTACATTTTTTTCTTTTTTATTATAAATTTAGAGTAGCCAATACTTTTTTTACTCCCTTTTTCTCCCCAATTTAGCCAATAAATTCCTCCCCACACACATTTCTGTGTTGTTGTCAGCTTGTCACTGCTGTTGTATACTGACTCGTCTGTCAGTAAGGAGCCCCCGCCGGGAGGATGTAGAGCCCTCGCCCCACTACACACTCCCTGCTGACAGGTGTAGTCTCGTGTAGCCAGACAACTATTCCACAATCTCTGAATGCTATATAGAGTCTGGAACTACAGCTCCCGAAATCCGAGTGAGGAAACTGGCACTTCCGTTCACGAAAATATATTTTAAAAGATCTTTACTTTGATTTGTATTTATATTAGGATAAATGTGTGCGACCGTAAAGACGAAACCGAAGTGGGGAGGAGGCTTCACATTCGGTTTGTATTTTAATCATGATCAGAGCTTCAGAGTCCCAGACTGTATGACCGGAAACATTTGAAAATTGTGGGAGGCAACAGTCTGGCCACGCGAGACTATGACAGGTGCCACCATAGCTCGTAGGAAGCTACTATTGATACCAATTTTGATTGTATTGGTATCAAAATGTACTTAAAGTACCAAAAGTAAAAGTACTAAAATGTTTGAAAATAGCAGATCTACAATCTCAGAACGCATCGCATCGCAACACGTTGTGAGCTTGTAGATCTGCTATTTTCAAATAGCCTATAGGTATAAAATAGGGCTAAAGTGGTTAATGTATGTTTTATTATGATTTATATCTGCAAAGTAACTAGTAACTAAAGATTTCAAATAACTGTTGTGGAGTAAAAGTATAGACAATTGGAAATACTCCAGTAAAGTAAAAGTACCTCAAAATTGTACTTAAGTACAGTACTTGAGTAAATGTACTAGTTACTTTACACCACTGCACGTCAGTGAAGAAAAAACGCTGGGAACATCTATTTACAAGCGACTTTGCAGGGAAACAATTAAGCCCAAAGTCGCTTATAATAAGCAGAGTTTAAATAATCCAAATACAGTAGATTTGCTATTTGTCTATTCATAGAATTGATTTCATCCTTTGTATCAAGGCATAACTCTGAACTTACCAGCCGCTTTCAGTGAATTCAGTTCAGCACGCAGTTCCTGTATTTCTTTG
The DNA here is from genome assembly GCF_963454915.1 of Gymnoscopelus microlampas. Classification (NCBI taxonomy): domain Eukaryota; kingdom Metazoa; phylum Chordata; class Actinopteri; order Myctophiformes; family Myctophidae; genus Gymnoscopelus; species Gymnoscopelus microlampas. The sequence goes on from NC_139956.1 coordinate 6,974,246, forward strand.
TTTGCCATCATCAGGATGTCCTTTATGCACCTGTTTGGTTGCAGTGGTTACTCTAGTAAGACAGAGAATGTAATAGGTATCACATAAAGGGTAGGCCTATATATACTGTAACAGTAGCCAAACCTACCTGACAACAAACTCCTGCAGGGAGGATGATGGGGCATTCCCTCATGTATCAGGAAATGAATAATTTGTTGCTGCCGCATGGAAACCTCATATGTCCAAAACTGTTGCTTTTCAGGATTCAAATTAGAGAGACAAAAATGTGAAGTGTAAAACTTAAAGCAACAAATTATTGATGGGGGAGTGAACTTAACATGCTTGTGCCTGTCTCAAATAAAGTTGTTTGCAGCTGCAAGGCTAACAAGGGGGGAGCAGGGGTCATTACCATGGCAGCTTGTGATGGACATTTTCATTAATATTTCATTTTTGCCACGGACACGCAAAATAATCATCTTACCAAAAACACAGTGGCCTAGCACTAAATGTATACTAATGGACTCCTAATGTGTCATAGGGTCTAGTCCAATGTGCTGCACATTTTTAAACAATAGTATGTCTGCATTAACTGTCTACTGAGCCACTTAACGACCAACACATTAAATCCTAATTATTTTGGATAATAATAGTTGAGTCTCATCAGTACAGACAGTGCTTAAACTCAAAAGGGCCACTTACAGTAGCTTCAAAGGTGAGTGGGTGCGTATTATACATCATATAGCTAATATAGAGATTGCTGGCTTTTCAAAAGACAGTGTTATTTGAGGACAGAAGGAGATCAAGTTATACCAGGTTTGGTTTGGCAAGGTAGTGGATTCCATTAAGGTGATCAGGTATTCTCTGTTGATGAGAATGTCCAAGGCATGCACATGTACAATGGCAAAAGACACACCCTACAAGCTACACTTGATTGGTTTTTGATTTATTAGACATAATAATTACATGTTAAATGCTTCTCACGGAAACATCAAGGATAAAATGCCAACAAGGAACAAGGAAACTCGAGAGACACAAAAGATATGTAGGCCTACATGATGAGTGATTAATGAAGGTCATGCCAGGATTCTAATTGAATGCAGTGTCACAATAGTTTAATGTGAAGGCACCTAACTTTGATCAGACGTGAGCTAACTTTTAGGTTGGAGGAGATCCTAGGCTGTGGATGGAGGGTTACCATGGATTATGATTGTGGAGTGTTATCGTCTCCGCCAGGCCGAAAGGCATGGCGAGAGAGTATGTTTTACCCCGTCTGTCCTTCTGTCCGTGTGTCCGTCCGTGTGTCCGTCCGTGTGTGTGTCCTGTCCGTGTGACCGTTGGCCCGCTCGCTGCGAAACTGTGCACACACAGTCCCTCGATGCCAATTCAGAACCTCTGCCCCAAATTTTTCACATGGGCCTGTTATAGCGCAACCAGGAAGCCGATTTGTGCAAAACCCACATTACTCCTACAGATTTTATACAAACGTCATGCAAATCGGTACACAGTATCTCTATAGTCATGTGATCAACACGGATCTGTCCGATTTCCCATATTCCATCCTGATTGGCTAAGGTTGGCTTCCAAAGTTTGCAGGATCATCAACATATCGTACATAGACAAACATGTCCGTGGCAAGACTTGTCTATGTCCGTGGCACTCTTTTTTTCCTTTTTGTTTTTAAAGAAAAAAATATATAGCCTACATAATGTTTCATTATAATGTAAAAACATATTCTAAAATACACAAATTAATCTTTAAAAAAAAAAGTTTGAATAATGTTGGTGAGTGTCGGGATGACATTCTCATTAATATGTTGCAGGAGACTTGTGGTATTGTATGTTGTACCGTACATGATTGCATCATATGAGGACAACAAGACAACAAGATTCCCTGAAAATGTCAAAACATCCGTTCAATCCTTGTGGGATACTAGTATCTATATTTTTTAAGACAATGGATTAATAGAGTGTGTGAGGTGTGCCAGACAATGAAACAATTAAAGTCAACGGTAATGTGAGTGACCATATGTGAAAAATTGTGCAGGAAAAGAGCAAAAACAGAAGGCATGTCATCTGTTGAGAAGGAGCACCGAGGCAAAGGAGGGCAGAACTGGACAAGTAAGGGACCAGTCGAAATTTACAGAAGGGGGTCCCTGGCCTGGAAGAAAATAGGGGAGGGTCATGCCTTTCTAATTTTAGTCTAAGGGAGGGTCAGCAAATGTTACTTTGAATCCAAGGGAGGGTCATGCAATTTTGAATTGATAAAATAGTCCGTTTTTTAAATATACCTTTTTAGCACAGCAGAAAAGTGGTCAATGACCCCTCTCTATTTCAAAGGATACAAAGGATTCAAATCAAGTACACCTTGGTCTGTTTAGAATCAATGACGGTCATTAACAAGCCATCAATGCACAGCCAGTGTGAACGACCCAGTCAAATCTATCAGCGTCTTAACAATGGTAGTTGAACAATTAAGCAAAACTTCAACAGGCGTTAGGCATATTGGAGAAATGCATTATCCCATTTTCCAACACAGAGATATCCTCTTTTAAATGTTTTTGTTGCTCATAGAATTACATACACCAGGTAGGTTACAATGACCAATTTATAACTGGATATTCATAATCATATGGACAGTTGTGTATAGATGCCAGCCTAGCTCCACAAATAAAACCAGAATAATCTGACCATAATTGATAGCCTAATTTGGCAACAGTGTAGTCACTGTAGTTAATAATTAAAAGGGCAGAGTGACAAAAAGTTGTAAACTACTGGTTACCAAATACTCAACTTTCTTCAATCTGACCAGGATTCAATGGGTTTACCACATGTAAGTTGAGAACACTATCCATTCTGCCACCACTACTACAGACACTACACTGTGCACAAGACTGGCTACTGTAATGTTCTAATCAATGTGGAACAGGGCCGTGCAGAGAGTGCTGAAGGGGCAGGTGCTCAAAATGTCCACGAAAGGGCACATATGCGCACGCCGATTTTTGGGGTGGTGTTTTTGTGGGTGTCCCTCGTGCCATTTCACACCAGAAATGTAGTATGTTGGATGTCTTATGCTAATGGAGCAAGATGTTCCACAATAACATGGCCCATGTCATTACTGCCAGTACCCTCTCCTCTGCCTCATTGAGGGTAATGGCAGTAATGACATGGGCCAAGTTTTTATATTTGAAAGTAATGTAAAGTATACATGATGTGAACATGCATGGTACATCATTATCAGATTATCCTTCAACTTCTTGTTTATGCCACAAAATGACTGGATCTGTTTTGTAGCAATTTGTAGCAATTGTAGAAATGTTAGACCTTAATTGCCGAATGTTTAAGCATATTCTAATCATGTACAAATATTTGGACATTTTCCAAATATTTTATCTGTTTAACATGTTGGACAGAATAGCCAATTTTACATAGAGGTGCCCAGATGTCCCTAGTGCCCAGCTATCCTGTTATCCCTGCATCATACCACAAACAGCTTAACACGTTAACTTTAAGATGAAGGCAAAGTAACTCATTTCATTTGACAGCTTCAGTCCATGTGGGACTTTCATCAGTGCAAATTTCAGTAAAATAAGCATTACGTTCTCATTACCATGTACACATTTAAATAATTAACATTTCTCTATGTAACCTATTGGCCATCATTCCCATTTTCATTCTTCAATACTAATGATCAAATAAAACAGATAAGGCAGGTGAAGATCAAAATGTACTAAAATATGTACCTGCAAAACATTTGAGGTGAGAAACTAATGCAGCATGCAGTAACATGCTCCCCCTTCTCCTCTCGTCCTCTCTCTTCTCGTTCTCCCTTTGGTTGTGTGGGTTTGTGTCCCAATGGTACAATCGTAATTAACCCTGTACGGATTCACGCTCTAGTAAGGCCTGCCACTAATTCTACAACCGGGGACCCACTCCCCGGAGTTTCTTTTATTTCCCACGTCGCAGGTCCATGGACTGTCACTACGGACCCCCAGCTGCAGCTCAAGACTGTGACTGCGGACCGGGCCTCTCCATGGAGCACGACCGTGGATTTCTACTACACTGCACTATACCACTATACTATATATACTGTATATTATCTTAAACGTTCTTATATTATACCATTATATACTACATACACATTATTGCTGTACTATATTATACTATCCTATATATCTTACACTATTATATGTGCTACTATTGTTACTGTTACTACTTGCACTGTATCTCTCTCTCTCTCTCTATCTCTCTCTCTCTCTCTCTCCTCTTTCCCCCGACACGGTCGAGGCAGAAGGCCCCCGCCCTAGAACCTAGGGTCTGCCTGACGTTTCTTCCAGTTAAGAGGGAGTTTTTCGTTGCCACTGTCGCAAAAATTGCTTGTTCAGGGTGGGATTGTCGGGTCTCTTCTCTACATGTAAAGTGTCTTGAGACAACTTGTTGTGATTTGACACTTTAATAAAATTGAATTGAATTGAATTGAATTGAATTAACATGCACGCTTCAGCAGTAGCAGACCAGGGAGAAATAATTCTCTAGCTACAGCCAGGAGCCAGTTTACTTAATCATCACATAGATTGGAAATAGGGAGAAACAATGAACCTGACTCTGTACAAACTAAGCTAACAAAAGCTAGCTAATCTGCACAGAACGTGAAGTGTAAAACTTAAAGCAACAATGTATTGATGGGGGAGTGAACTTAACATGCTCGCTGCCTGTATCAAATCAAGTTGTTTGCAGCTGCAAGGCTAACAAGGGGGGAGCAGGGGTCATCACCATGGCAGCTTGTGAGGGACATTTTCATTAATATTTCATTTTGCCACGGACATGCAAAATGATCATTGTACCAAAAACACAGTGGCCTAGCACTAAATGTATACTAATGGACTCCTAATGTGTCATAGGGTCTATTCCAATGTGCTGCACATTTTAAAACAATAGTACAGTATGTCTGCCTTAACTACTGAGCGACCAACACATTAAATCCTAATTATTTTGGATTATAATAGTTGAGTGTCATCAGTACAGACAGTGCTTCAACCTCAAAAGGGTCACTTAGCTGCAAAGGTGAGTGGGTGCGTATTATACATCATATGGCTAATATAGAGATTGCTGGCTTTTCAAAAGGCAGTGTTACTTGAGGAGAGAAAGAGATCAAGTTCTACCAGCTAAACCATTTGGTTTGACAAGGTACGGTAGTGCATTCCATTAAGGTGATCAGGTATTCTCTGTTGATGAGAAAGTCCAAGGCATGCACATGTAAGACACACCCTACAAGCTACACTTGATTTGTTTTGATTTATTAGACATAATAATTACATGGTAAATGCTTCTCACGGAAACGTCAAGGATAAAATGCCAATGGAACACTGCAACAAGGAAACTTGAGACAAAAAAAAATATGCACATGATGAGTGATTAATGAAGGGCATGCCAGGATTATAATTAAATGCAGTGTCACAATAGTTTAATGCGAAGGCACCTGACTTTGATCAGAGGTGAGCTAACTTTTAGGTTGGAGGAGGTCCTAGGCTGTGGATGGAGGGTTACCATGGATTATGATTGTGGAGTGTTATTATAGTTATTATTGTTATAATTGTTATTATTGGACACTTTGAAACACTGTCTCTCAACTAACGTCAACCAGCTTTACTTGTCCAATTCTGCCCTCCTTTACCTTGGTAGCAAATAGCTCCTTCAGGGGTCATCAACATGTCCGTACATGGACAAACATGTCCGTGGCAAGACTTGTCTATGTCTGTGGCACTCTTTTTTTCCTTTTTGTTTTTAAAGAAAAATATATTTAGCCGACTCATAAAGTGTCAGGATGATATTCTCATTAATATGATGCAGGAGATGTGTGGTATTGTATGTTTTACCTGTACATGATTGATCATATGAGGACAACAAGACAACAAGATTACCTGAAAATGTCAAAACATCCGTTCAATCCTTTGTGGGATACTAGTATTTATATTTTTTAAGACAATGGATTAATGGAGTGTATGAGGTGTGTCAGACAATGAAACAATTATCAACGGTAATGTGAGTGACCACAGTGAAAAATGGTGCGGGAAAAGAGCAAAAACAGAAGGCATGTCATCTGTTGAGAAGGAGCACCGAGGCAAAGGAGGGCAGAACTGGAGTAAAGTTAATTTATGTCAGTTGAGAGAAATCGTTTCAAAGTGTCCAATAATGCTAATAATAACCATAGTAACACTCCACAATCATAATCCATGGAAACCATTGATCCACAGCCTCACCATCAGACCTCCTCCTCACCTCTGATCAAAGTTAGGCACCTTTGCATCAAACTATTGTGACACTGCATTCCTTTCAATCCTGCCATGCCCTTCATGAATCACTCATCATGGACTGTACATGTTATCTGTTTTGACTCTCAGGTCATTTTCCATAGTTCGATTCGGCATACTTTAGACTTTCTCATCAACATAGCTAGTACCTGTTCACCTTAATGGAAACCACAACTCTTAAAGTTGACACACATAAAACTAGTTTTGATGGTAGAACTTAATCTCTTCCTGTCCTCAAAGGCCCTTTTGCTCCTGCGATGTAAGATGAAAGCACTGTCTGTACTGATAAGACCCAATTATTGAAATCCCAAACATGGAATATACTTGGACATTGCCACATTTAATGCCTGTCTCAGGAATGCCTCCTGCCAGTATACAGTGGATAACTTCCCAGTCTCCAGGTTTTCGAAAGTATAGCTACCACTTTAACCCTGACATCCCAATTTTGGGCATGTCATTATAGGCTACAAAGTTACTGATCTACAAGCTCACAACATGACGTGTTGTGAGCTTGTAGATCGGCTTCCCCCCCGCAAATAATATTTTATTTATTTATTTGATAAGTGGCTTGTTTAAAAATGTGTAGCGCCCTGGAATAGAGTAGACAATATGGCACAGGAGTCCATTATTATATATTTAGGGCTAGGCCTATGTGATTTTGGTCAAGTTCAAACCGCATTTTTATATGGTTCTACATTATAATGAAGAAAATATATAGAATATATATAGAATTTCTATTCAAAATAAAAAATGTGCCTCGGACAAAGACATGTCTTGCCACGGACATGTTTGTTCGTGTACGGACATGTTGATGACCCCTGGGAGGGCACTTGACATCACTGCATCTGTGAAAAGTGAGACTAAAACTGACCCCCCCCCCCCTCTGCACGTGCCTGATGTGGAAAGCAAAACATGTATTTGAGGGGGTGTCAAGATTTCACGATACGATACATGATGTTGGGCATATGATATCGATATGCTACATTATTAATGTTCTTTTCTCATGTATCATCAACATTGGCCATCATCTTTAGTTTAAAATAACTTTATAAAGCACTAAAAAACGTGCTTTGTACACACAAATAAATACATTTGTGCAAGCTTACGGGAGAAGTGAAGTTCTCACTACCTATAAACCCATTGTTTCAGAGGACAGATAGACACTAATATAACAAATATAATATAACATAACACTGCATAACTATAAGTTCCACAAACCTCAGATTTGTGTCATCTGGTCTTTACCAACCAAGTGCAGCCTAGTTATTTCCAACAGCTAAAAAAAAATCTATAATACCAGATACAGTATAATACCATGTAAACAATCTTAGATTAGATGTAAGCCTATTTGAGAGTGCAGAGGAATAATTGCTTTGATGCATGTCACATTAAAGAGCGTCAACGAGCATCAGCTGACACACAACACCTCCCCTCTGCAGTGCTTTAAACTGAAGGTGACCGGAGTCTGTTTCATTTCTCTCAAAAATACCTTTAATACATGATTAATAATTACTGTGATTATGATAAGATTTACATTTCATATCATACACCATACAGTAAGAACTCCTATAACCTTCACCGGGAAAAATAATTAAAAATAAAATAAAATAAATATTACGATACAGTATGACATCATGACAATACCTATCGTCACATTTTAATACCACGATAGGCTATATCGTGGGACAATATGTCGTGACACTCACTCCTAGGCGGGGAGGGTTCTTTTTTTTCTCTAATCACTTGGGGAGGGTCATTGATTTTTTTTTTAGTCTAAGGGAGGGTCATGGCATTTTAGATCAAGGTACATACATTTTCTCCAGGGGTACCCTCAAGTGGGAGGACACCACTGGATTTGTATTTGTGTGGTTTATTGGTTAGAATGTGGTTTATTGGATTATTGTTATTGGGCCTAGTTGGGACTGTGATTAGCTGAGAAAGGTTTAAATTATTACAAAGATTTTTTAGAGTTTGAGGCGTCTGTAAGCCAATCCTGGTTGGCATCACCCATTAGCAGAATTTCAGACATTCCATGGGAGAATATTCGTTTAAATGCTTTTTCAATAGCATGGGATTGTGCAGAAGGTTGGTGGTACAACCCAATCAGAAGTAGCTTTTCCACAGTTGGCAGTATTCCCTATGCTGATTCTTAAGAGCTAGGTATTCAAAGCATTTGGGGCTTGACAGAGCAAGAACAACAGAAACAGAAATTAGCTTTTTTACAAATATGGCAACACCTCCACCAGTAGTAGGTCCAACTCTATCGGTCCTGAACACATAATATCCATCTAGAGCAATATATTCATCATGTATTTTGCTGGATAACCAAGTTTCAGAAAAAACAAAGACATCTGCATTTGTTTTTAGGGCCCATACTTTGATATAATCTAATTTATCTTTTAAAATACTACGGACATTCATATGAATAAACCCAAGCCCCTTTTGCTTGTTAAAGTCAGCTTGAGACTCCAGGATTAGATTAGGTAAGAGACAACTGTAGGAATTGCGGGGGCTGGATGTTGTTAAGGGCAGAAGATTCTCACTGTTGATACCCTTGCCTGAGCTATATGAGATAGATGGTCCAACAGATACTATTGATTTGATGGGCCAAACACCATCCATATGACTGGCTGAGAGGCTCACATAGGGAAGGTATATGTAATGGACAGGGGCATTTCGGGGAGTCAGGAATATAACACACAGCGGCAGGACCCACCCAGTTAGGGGTAAAAACTGTGGTAGGTATGAAGATCTGCTTTGGATCATGCCGCGTCTCATATCAGGGATTAAAAGCTATGAATTTAATAAAATTGTATCGCAGTACTTTGGTTCCCTAGCTATTTAAGTGTACACAATCATTCTTATACAGGTTAGAGACACGCCAGAAATAATCAAAGTTAGAAATAAAATCATATCCCAGAGCATTGCAGAAATGCTTGAGCCACAGGTGGAAACTAAACTGCCCACAAAAAGTTTGGAAAAGTAACTTTGGGCGATTATTTCTCCCCTTTAATAATACCAATTGGTATTGAATTTTATATCATTTTTATCGTAAGGATTGTGCAATCGTGGAATGAGCAACACAGCTAAACGTGTAGGTAGCGCCCCCAATAAATGTGCCAAAATCCCCCAATATGCTTCTGTTGATAATCGCTCTTGTTTTGAGTGACCTGCCAGTCACTCAGGTGCCAGTGACAGGTGTGTGACTGGCACCTAAGCATTGGTCCTGCAACTTTGTTTGTGTATGCTCCAAGCAGCAGCACTGCCCCCATGGACTTAAGACCAAGTTCTGTGAGACTGGTCAAAGGAAGACAACAACCCAAGAAGACCGGTTCCTCAACATTGCTTCACTGAGGAACCATAGGTTTTCTACCAGAGATAAACAGGCAAGATTTGCACAATGGTACCAAAGACAGATATCAAAGTTGCAGGACCCATGCTCAGGTGCCAGTCACACACCTGTGACTGGCACACACCTGGCAGCAAATGGTACCAAGGCTGCCTGACACCAAATAATGCGTAATCTGCGTAACGGAACACCAGCTTCACTTGCCCTATTGCAGAGGCCTTATCCTGAAGCGACAAACGTAGCATTTTTTCCATGGGGGCAGTGTTGCTGCTTGGAGCACAAACAAACTCAACAAAGTTGCAAGACCCATACTCCCAAGACCCGGGGATTTTGGCAAGTTTTTGGAAGCGTCACCCACACATTTGGCTGTGTTGCTCATTCCACGATTGCACGATCCTTGCGTTTGGAAGTGGTACCAGGGCTGACACCAAATAATGGTGCCACTCTGCATAACGGAACATGCTTCCACTTGCCCTATTGCAATGTTTGCACGACAAACATGCCATCTTTCCATGGGGGCAGTGCTGCTGCTTGGAGCATAAACAAACAAAGTTGCATGACCCATGCTTAGGTGCCAGTCACACACCTGTGACTGGCACCTGAGTGACTGGCAGATCACTCAAAACAAGAGCGATTATCAACAGAAGCATATTGGGGGGTTTTGGAACAGTTATTGGGGGCGCTACCTACACTTTTAGCTGTGTTGCTCATTCCACGATTGCACAATCCTTACAAGCTGTACCTCGTTGTAAAGGTGACTAATCAACAATAAAAATGATATAAAATACTATTTCAATTATTATTATTGAAGGGGAAAAATAATCGACCAATTTACGGGCAGTTTATAAAGTCTACTAAAATAGAAATAGCAGATCTACAAGCTCATAACGCGTCGCGATGCGACTCTTGTGAGCTTGTAGATCGACTAATTTCAAATAGCCTATGTATAAAATCAGGCTAAAGTGGTTATGTTTTTCAATAATAATCAAAATCTACAAAGTAACTAGTAACTAAAGTTTTCAAGTAATTGTACTGGAGTAAAAGTACAATATTTGCCACTGAGAAGTAGTGGAGTAGAAGTAAAAGTATTGAAAATGGGTTAAGTACAGTACTTGAGTAAATGTACTTAGTTACTTTACACCACTGTTTATCAGTAACCTATTTGCGTCATTTGCTACAAAAATAGTCCATCATTTGTAATCATGTATATAAATATACATGAAATAGATTATTCATTCAAACCCAGATCAGTGTGATGTGTCTCCAGAGCTCTGCGTAGGTTCTGCCAGAACAGTCCAGGGTGCCTCCTAGCCTGGGACCAGCTCAGGTAGGTGTGTCTCTTCACCAGCCTCCTCATGTGATGGTAGGGAGACAGCTGGTGGGCTGGAATGTCCTCCAGAAACACCAGGATCAATACGTCCTTCTGTTCATCACACAGACGGTGGCTGCAACACAGGAGACCATGAGGACATTTACAGTCAGTCAAGTTGTATGCAGTGGTGGGAAAAAGTACTAAACGTTTTTAAATTAAGTAAAAGTATCAATACAAAGAAATATTCTGTTACAATTAAAAGTCTGAAATTCAAAATGTACTTGAGGTAAAGTACTAAAGTATTGGCATCAAAATGTACTTAAAGTACCACAAGTAAAAGTACTCATTATGCAGAATGTCCCACTTAAAAATGTCAAATGTATAAAAAATCTTTTGAAAATAGCAGATCTACAAGTTCACAATGCACACACACACACACAAACACACACACACACACACACACACACACACACACACACACACACACACACACACACACACACACACACACACACACACACACACACACACACACACACACATAACTCAACCAATAATAGTCTAATTCAGTCTAATAGTATGGGCTGACCATAGCTGAGTGGGTAGAGAGGCTGTATGTAATCAGAAAGCCGCTGGTTTTCCCCTAACCCTAACCCAACTACAGAATAATTGGGCTATACTGCTGCAACTATGTACTAAGAGCTGCCACTGTAGGGTCCATAACATGACTGATACTGCCCCCACCTGGCCATCTGGATCTCTCTAGAGCACCATTCACTCTCCAGGTAATGGTGGCTGATCACACAGATGGTCTTCCTGCTGCCATAGATGGCATCTGTAATGTTCTCTATGATGGGTGTACCTGGAAACAAAACATACAAACATTCCTAAATCCACATTCAAAACTATTTCACTTCTTGAGAGACATAGATAGATAGTATTACATACATACAGTACAGTAATAACAATGCCACTAAAGACAGCATAGTGTGTTCAGACAGAGAGAGGTCCCTTCCTGCTTAAAAGAGACGGTTTGCACCTGGTAGGAAGTCTCGGTGGTGCAGACAGAGTCTCCAGCCCTGCTCCCCCTCCAGCACTGGAAGCATTTCTCTGTAAACCCAGAGCTCATCGTGAACGTTGTAGGAGATGAAGGCATCGTAGCGCTGAGGAGACCCTCTCTTTCTTTTGTTAGCGTCATAAAGGAAGGCCAGGAAGAAGTAGTAGGCATAGAGTAGATGCAACCTCAGGAAGTGGTAGGTGAAGGATATGAGCAGAGATAGCACAATCGCACAAGTGGAGGAAATGAAGCAGATGCAGCCCATCTGCTCACAGGAGTGATAGTCAAAGTCCAGAAACCTGGTACCCTTTTTAGTCAGAGGATAGCCACAAGTGTAGCTGTGAGCAAAGACTACCAGCGTTTGGTTGTTGTGCAGCATCCACTGGAGAAAGTCATAATTAGAGCAATCACAAGCGAAAGGGTTTTCACCCAGGTAAACATACCTGAGAGCGGGGAGAAAACGGAACACAGAGACATTGATCACTGTCAACTCGTTCTGGCGCAGGTCCAGCCAAGAGAGTCGAGTCAGGTTGGCTTGTGCCAGGAAATGCAGGGACTTCAGATTATTGTTGGAGAAATTGAGAGCCTCTAGGTTTTGTATTGGGTCAAACATCTCTGGGTTTGGGTATGGTAGATTGTTGCCCCTTAAGGTAAGAGTTTTCAGCTGTGGTACATATTTAAATGTGTGGAAGACTGGTTCTGGTTCTGGTTTACTATAGACATTCACAGCTGTAAAGTGTTCCAAATATTTCATATCCGAGAGCATGACTGATATTAATTGAAATTTAGGCTGATCATAGGTTTGTGGACTGAATTGTATTGCAAATTTCTTCAGGCTCTTCAGTAACTCATGGGGAGGTGAATAAATAATTCCGTTAAGGTTGAGATAAAAAAATAGACTAAGCGTTTGAAGTTCATCTAGTCCCTCCAAATAGTTGTTGTTCCACAGGTTCCACAGGCCTAATTCCATGTCTAAGTCCCTGAGTGATTTCAGACTTGTAAAAGCTCCCCGGCTGAGCTTTGAGACAACATTATTATTTAAATCCAGAAAATGTAGTTTCTGTAGGCCAGTCTTAAATGTCTCGCCAATCATCCAAATGGAATTGTGTCTCAAAGATAGATGCTGTAACTCATAGAGATGTTGAAAAACACACGGTTTGAGTTCAAAGATGTGGTTGTTGTCTAGATTAATGCTTGCGAGTCTGGTTAAATTGAAAAAGTCTGAGCATCTTAAATCAAGAATGTTATTGTCATGCAGGCTTAGGCTATGAAGCATGGGGAGATTCTTAACATCGTCTGGTACTTTGGAAAGGTAGTTGAGGGCGACTCTCAAGTAACTCAGTTGATTCATTTGTTTTATCGAACCATTAGACAGTTCAAGCAAGTTATTATGTGATAGGTCCAGGTAGGTTAGCCGAGTACAAGGTGACAGTTTTTGACTTATGTTGGCAATGTGGTTCAAGCTTATAAAAATACGAAGTTTCCTCATTGTGGGACTTTGACAGGCAATATGTAAGAGACCTCTGTTTATCCACTTTTCCATGTAAGACAGAACTAGATGTTCTAGTGAATCAAGGCTCTGTAGAGACTTTCTGATAGTGTTAAAAGACATACTAGAACCAGTCAAATGCACCGTAGTTATATTCCTTAGAGAATACTTGTCTGGTATGTCCCACTCCCATCCAATAACATTACAACATTGTGAAAGGTCGATTGTCTCAAGATGTGGAAACACAGCTGCTGTGATGCTAAACTTTTTTATCGACTGTGAAGTGATTCTCAACTCCCTGAGCACAGAGGAAATGTTTGATGGCAGGTCTTTTGACTGAAAAGACACTAACTCATACAATGTGATGTTCAGCACCTGTAAGCTTGGTAGTTGTAAGATGGTGATTATGTGTGTAATTTGATTGGACCACAGACTTAGTTCCTGTAAGCTGGTGAGTGACTGGAAGGCAGCAGGGTTGATGAAATGGATTTTGTTCAAATCCAAGCATAGCGTCAGGAGGCTAGACAGTCCCTGAAACATATTGTCTGTCAATGTTGTTAGTAGATTATTGTCCATACGGAGCACTTTAAGTTGCACCAAAGGGACAAAAGCCCCGTCATCTACATGAGTTATTGAATTAAAACTCAGGTTCAAATCTGTGAGATTTGGCAGATGGTACAAATCTGCCCTGTGTATCTTTTGGATGTTATTGCCCCTCATTGTTAATGATATAGTATCTCTGGGAATGTCCTCTGGTATGCTAACAAGAACACCATCTTCACAATCCACTGAAACACCAGCAGTGACATTTTCAGAGTAGAGAATAGTGCAGTCTTTCAGCAAGTAAGCCAGTATGGGACTAGGATGAAGCGTGCACAACAGAAATAAGAAGGGGAAACAATGCCAGCTTCCCGTCTGTAGCATCATGGCTGTGTTCGGCCGTCAACCGTCGGGTACTTTTGGTGGAGTGACTCTGCTGTGGACACTGGTCGGTGACAACACTGTTCAGCATTGATGATCTAAAGAGGATACAACAGTTACAGTGCACAATGTGTAACCTATTATTTTACTTTTAACTCTACATAGATTCTCACTCTATATTCCACATTATGTTCTCTTTAAAGTCATACCTTGTAACGCTTATAGCTACGTTATCATTACAGCGTTTTTTGGACAGGAAGAACGCTGAAAAAAGAATGCCTGAGGATATAACAACGTGTTTATTAACTGTAACTATTAAATAATGTTTAATAGTGTTTACAGAAGTTGTCAAAAACACATTTATGTGGAATGGTTATTGTGAAAAATATACTAATGTAATATTATATCAAAAATAACTTTTGTTTAATTGAAAACAGTATGAGTTTAAAGGACTATAGCATTATGTTTGGACAGACTTGTCCAAACGTCCAAAATTGACCAATGTCATTCTTGAGAAAAATAAACTAGAACAATAACTCGTTTGACATTCAAATTGAAACGTTCATCTGAAGCTGTACTCTGAAAGACTCAAAACGTTGTGAAGAACTCTATAAACGTCCCCATTTAACCTGTTTATATTCACAAACAGGCATCAAGTTAATGTTTCATTCTCATCCAACACATTCTCACTCCAAAGACGTGACTTCTTCACACATTAGATCACATATCTAATACCAAATCAAATCTCTACAATTTCATACCCTTTCTTTATATTCATACTTTATTCCTAATCCCTGTGTGTTACTACCTGTTTACTCTTATTATTATTAGTATTAGTAGTGGTAGTACTATTATTAATATATATTTTTATTATAACAATTTAGGCATTTAGCAGACACTTTTATCCTCAGCGACTGTACAAGTGAGAGATTGGAATAAGATATAATGCCAGGATTGAAGGAATTGAAATATTGAATCCTACCTGAACTCCTAAACCTCAGTGACCATCATCCTCCCAGTGTATTAATCAGAGGGCGAATGTGATCATTTGGTGCATCTGTCATGGAGCTCAGGTTGCAATAGTGGAGAGAAGTGAAAAAAACGAAGCGGCGTACAAATGCAGAAGTACTTCACCTAGCTGTATAATGACTGATTATTATTATTTAAATTGGTTTGTATGGTAATAAATGGTAAAATGGTAAAGTTGTTAGTTCTGCCTGCGGTCAAACTGATATTCTGGTGCATGTGAAGAGGAAATATCTTCATGGGCCAGCATCCAAAATACTCCCCTCCCCTTCAAAACACACTTTGTGCTACTACTCCTATACACTATGGACCGAGCTAAGCCAGATGTATCCGTCTGCTTTTTCAGATCCCATTCCAATTGGCTATGACTGGTTTCCAAAGTTTGCGGTGGAGTTCTGTGCCTCTTTTCTAGTTATCTATTTTGTTTTTGAACAACGAATCAGAGCATCAGTATTTTAAGGTTTAATTGTATTTGAGTCTTCCTTATTTGTGGGCAAAGAGTCCAAGGTTCTAATTATTCAAATTGATCTGATTACCTTTTGTATGACATGTAATATAGTTGGGTTATTGAACCCTGTCCAATAGGAGGATATTAAAAGTACCGCATCAGCACTATACGATCTGTTGGACTGGAAGAAACCTTGTTTGAAGATAAATGCAAATTGAGAAAAATGCACATGGTTTATGTAAATCTTTATACATTAATTGCCATTATGACTTAAGTTGTTTGGGACTGGAAACAAAAGCTTTATGACTTGTTTGGGACTCGAAAAAACTAAAGGTTTAGGACTTGTTTGGGAGTGGGACTCAAAACAAAAAGTATAGGACTTGGCAGTCTTGACTTGGGACTGTGACTTGACTCTACCAGTGGTGGGAAGTAACTAATTACATTTACTTAAGGACTGTACTTAAGTTCAATTTTGAGGTATTTGTACTTTACTTGAGAATTTCCAATTTCCAATACTTTTACTTACATCTCAGAGGCAAATATTACTACAATTATTTGAAAACGTAGTAACGTATAGCAGATCTACAAGCTCGTAGCGCAGATCTGCTATTTTTTTTGAAAAATCTTGAAAATGTGTGCAAATCTTTAGTTTGAATATATATATGCTTTTTTAAAGCGAAAGTTTTTAACTCAAAGCTTTGCTTCTGGGGATTATACAGAAGCAAAGGTTTTTTTCTTTTTTACTTATGTTGCTATATTATCAATGGTTTTCTAACTTTTTTTCTTGTCAAGGACCCCCAAAATAATATGTATTTGTCTAATATATAATAATAATATTTTGTTCCAGGGACCACCAGAAGCAAAGATTTGAGTTAAAAATGTATATAAAAGATTTGCACACATTTTCACGATTTTTCAAAAAAATAGCAGATCTGCAAGCTCATAGCGCGGCACTCTATGAGCTTGTATATCTGCTATTTTTGAATAGCCAAAGAAATCTTAAAATGACACACATGCGTTCCCTTCCCGGCCTCAAAGGGTTAAACCATCAATAGAAAATAACTCAGAACACAATAATGAAAAACTCAACTTTTATTAATTTCTGTTTACGGTTTATAATTATTGATTAAACAAGATTAATTTTGTTGAACAGAAAACAAACAAGCAGCCTTGTTGGACCCCTTCAGGGATGCGAATGTATCCCACATTGCATACAAGCACGTAACACTTGACATACTAACAAACTATAAGAAAACTAAAATACCAAGAGACGAAATCATACAATATCAACAGAAGTAAAGAGTAAACTTTCTTTAGAACTGACGAGTTCAGGGAACTCTATCGTTAGGCAACAGTGGCTGGCAAAAACCTCAACATTCACCAACATCTATAAAAACTTTCATCAGAAAACCAGATTCTTGAAGAGATTTGGGACCTCCATTTAAGAACGGGGTACCTGTTCTGGTACTGTCATGATTTTCCCAATGTTTGGCCATTGGCTGGTGGTAATTTCTCACCCCGAAAGCTCATTTATCTACTCACCAAAGCTGCAATAGCAGTTTTATTTTTGGACTGAACTGAATCGGAACAAGGCGTACGCTGACTTGGGCGAAGTCTGGAGATAACTTTTGAAACCCAAGGTTTTCCGATGATAATTTCCGCCTAGTTGTGCAGCTAAAATAGTAGCTCGTCTATTTTTGCTATTCATTCGAAAGCGTTTGCGCAAAATTGGGACGCCAGGGGTAAAGTGGTTAATACTGTAAGCACGGAGTAGATCCAGCGAGCGATTTGGGAGACGTACAGACAGTACATATTGTACTGAGTCACATGATTTAAATAAAGGTAATACTGAACTTAACAGTTCAGATAAATGCCTAACATGATCTATAACACCTGAGCCAGACGATAACGTCTCAGACTCAAGTGAACTCGCTCCACTGTCACCTACTGTACGTAAGCGACTATGTTCAAGATCCGTTTTGATATGGGCCGTATTCGCTCCCTTATATATTTAACTACATTCAGTGTATTATCCACACCGATTTTCCCGTTTCTATTCTACGTCGTCATGATTGCAGATCATATATATATATATTTTTTTTAAAGATCTTTCCCTCTTGTTTTTATCTGATGTTAAAGCATTATATTGAGAAAATAAACTAATACGGTATGATGTGTCTCATGAGAGGGATGTTTTATATTTTCTAACATCACCAGAGTAAACACAACAGAGATGAATGACATACTGAGTGGGCGGAGTTGGGCTCAGTGGGAGGCGGGGCCTGGAGCAGAATTTCCTGATCTTTCTTGTAACTTCTGGTAATGTTTCTAAAAGGAGAACAAAGTAGGGTCAGGAAAAAGAGTAGATTAACACATTGCATGCCAGAGGTTAATCTCATAATGTACTCACCAGTGCCAACGTTTTATTGTTGTTTTTTTGTTTTTTTCACGTCGCCATAGACCTCGTTAAAATCCTTAAGATTGAGCTCTAAACTGTTTGTAAACTCAGTGGAGATCCTTCTCCGTCGCCCAGTGAAAGTCCCATGCAAAACGGAGACCGCCATTTGTAGTTACAACGGTTTATGTTTAACAGTGATCAGCGAGGAGAAAAACTACAAAGAGAAAGTGGCGTTTCAGTTTCGTCATTAGAACGGAGGCCGACGGGATCGGCAAAACCGGATCACAGATAATTCCGTTTCCGGTGGTGTTACAATGAAATGTGCCGTATCGAAAATTGAAAAAAGTGCAATGTGAACTTTAAAAAAGAACAAAAAGAAAAAAACACCACTTTGCGTAGGTCTACGTGATTGGCACGTGGCAGCTTTAAATAGGTTCGCGTAGGTCCACGCGATTGGCAGTCAATGTGTTAAGGTGTGTGTGTGTGTGTGTGTTTGTACAATATGTAACAGAGCGACACATTGCAAGTTTGTACATAGGCTATTTCAGCGGTACAAAAGAAATTAAGAAAATAGGTAAAAATGACATTCATAGAACTGCCTAACCCTACATTTTGTATAGTAGCACAGTGTGTACCTCCATATTTTTGTAGTGCTCGTGGGTACTGCAGTGCAGTTCCTTGGCTGTGGTTTCATTCTCATGGAAAACACAACACAGGTTACAGAAGAATCCAGTCTTAGGGACGACAAACTCCAACCCTAAAAGAAAAAGAGGCAATATGAAATATGAAGGAGACGAGAGAAAAGGAAAGAAAGACTAATAATATGATAGAGATGAAAGAAAGAAAAAGACGATATATGAAAGAGAAGTGAAGGTACTCTGTGTGTGTCTTACCGATGGGGTTGTTGGGTGTAAAGGGAGGCAGCTTGAAGTCAGCAGCAACAGCGGGAGACTGAGATCGATGTTTCTCAACTCGAGACTCTATATATATAAGAGAGAGAGAGAGACAGAGAGAGAGAGAGACACAGAGAGAGAAAGCGAGAGAGAGACAGAGACAGAGACAGAAAGAGAGAGAGCTCAATCCCCAAGCCATGACAATATTCATGATACAACCCATGTTGGAGTTCTAATTGTTTTAACCCCTTTAAGACCTGGAACACATCTGTGTCACTTTAGATTTCTTTGGCTATTCAAAAATAGCAGATATACAAGCTCATAGCGCGGCACCGAGTGCCGCACTATGAGCTTGTAGATCTGCTATTTTTGAAAAATCTTGAAAACGTTTTTTTTTTTTTCAAAAAACTGTTAGGATTTAGAAAACATTTTCAAGAATCGTCTCAGGTCTTAATGGGTTAACTATAATGTGGGGCAGACTCATGTACTAACATCAAGGCTCCTCCACTGTGGTTTCATGTATGGCCAAATACTATGTTTGTATACTGTATCTAATTGAATTATTTAATCAAGCATTGATGCAGCTTTAAGTAGATTCCTAGGACTTTTACCATCATTCTTTTCATCCTGGTAATCCTCCTCTTCATCGCTCACTTCGTCCAGGCTCACCCTGGCTCTCGCCTGACATTGTTCTACTTCTTCTTTCTCGGTTGTTTTACGTTCTTTCGTTACTTTTTTGGAGGACTCTCTATCGGCGTCAGTGAAGACAGTCGGCGTGTCTCCTTCTTTGGCACAGCTGCCATCTTCTGCCTCTTTTCCCCTTTCCTCTCCTCCGTCCTTCTCCTCCAGCTCTCTGAAGTCGCTCTTCTCCGGCGGCGCGTCGACCTTGTCAGCGGTTTTGGCGGTTTCGTCTTTCTTGCTAGTTCTCGTCCTCGCTCCTCTCCTGGGCTGTGGCTCCTGAACTTTGACCGATGATGAGGAGGAGGTCTCGGTGGAGGTGGGAGGTGCTATGGGAGGTGCTAGCTCAGCGGCAGTCGACTCCTCCTCTTGTTTCGCACTGCTCCGTGTTCTTCTGCCCTTCACCACTATGGAGGGATGACAGAGGATGAATGGATGATTCATGAATGAATGATTGTATGTATGTGTATCTGCTTCTGTTGTTGTTGTTAACAGTAGTTGAAGTGACCATTTTGGAAGTGAAATGTACATTTGACCACAGTCTGGACGAGGCATTCCTTACCACAGTGTTTAAAGGGTTAGTTCACCCCAAAAAATACTTTTTTTCTATCAATTAGTCACCCCATGGAGACTTGAATTCATAGATATTTTTTAGTTTTTGTCACATTCCTAAGCCAATAATTTGATGACCGGCAGCGGTTTCGGTAGGAGACACAAAGAGTCTCCTTTGTGTCTCCTACCGGAACCGCTGCCTACCGGTCCACTGGTCATCAAATTATTGGCTTAGGAATGCGACAAAAACTAAAAAATATCCATGGGGTGACTAATCGATGAAAATAAAAGTATTTTTTGGGTGAACCCTTTTTGAAGTACCAATGTCTTAAGGCAGTGGCTCTCAAACTTTTTCATTGTCAAGGACCCCCAAATTGACACTTATTAGCCCACGGACCCCCATTTCAAAAGATATGTCAGGGACCCCCATAAGAGAAGATGTTACGGCTCTAGCAGTGATTCTCAACCATTTTAATTTCAAGGACCCCCAGTTTGACATGCGTTAGGGCTAGAGACCCCCATTTAATGGCATTTCTATCACTTGGACCAATGTAACTCTGAGAGTGTACAAATGGAACCAAATGGACCCGTCAGGGTCCATTTGGTTCCATTTGTACACTCTCAGAGTTACAGACCCATTAGGGTCCATTTGGTGCCAAATCTATCATTTAGCTGGGGACCCCCTGGAACTCCCTCAAGGACCCCTGGGGGTCCCCGGACCCCACTTTGAGAACCAATGTCTTAAGGATGCTATTATACAGCTTGGTTACAAATGTAAACTGATTGTATTCATATTTACGAAGCCTCTGTAATGTCCATAAATCAGTTTTGAGAGGCCTGCAGATTGCAGGAATGCCCAAGCCAAGAGCTATAAGGCATTGGCAAAATTCTGTTCAGTGTCTGTGATAATTGGCCATATAGAGGAGGCAATGCCTCCTGTACCCGTGATCTGTATCCTGAAAGACTTGTTGAGTTTCCCCAAGCCTGTGCATCTACTATTGTTTGTGTTCAAGAATGTCTTGTTAAATGTGAACGCAAATAAAGATGTGAAATGTGTGTACCAGACTGCCTGCTTCTCCTCTTCGTCCTGACTCCTCTCCTGGTCGTCGTCATCACCTCCTCCTCCTCCTCCTCTTCCTCGTCTCTTACCTCGTCTAATGTCACAAAGTTCATCTGTTCATCTGGAGAGATAGGAGAGAAGAGGGACACAGAGAGAGAGAGTGTAAGGGGGGAAGACAGAAGAGAGAAATTAACTTTAACTAGAAAAAGTGCTCCTCGGAGCACAACTCTCCGCCAGAAGACTTGTGTTGGGAATGTTGGGAATGTTCTATCTGTATAAGTGTCCTATCCGTCCTGTCTGTATAAGTGTCCTATCCCTCCTGTCTGTATAAGTGTCCTATCCGTCCTGTCTGTATAAGTGTCCTATCCGTCCTGTCTGTGTAAGTGTCCTATCCGTCCTGTCTGTGTAAGTGTCCTATCCGTCCTGTCTGTGTAAGTGTCCTATCCGTCCTGTCTGTGTAAGTGTCCTATCCAATTGTTACAGTATCCGCCATTTCTCAACCATTTCGTGATTGTTCCTGTCTTACCTCACTCTTACCAGACTTGTGTTGGGAATGTTGGGAATGTTCTAATTCTTATGTTCTAACTGTCCTATCCATCCTGTCTGTATAAGTGTCCGATCCGTCCTGTCTGTATAAGTGTCCTATCCGTCTGTATAAGTGTCCTATCCGTCTTGTCTGTATAAGTGTCCTATCCGTCCTGTCTATGTAAGTGTCCTATCCCTCCTGTCTGTAAATGTCCTATCCGTCCTGTCTGTATAAGTGTCCTATCCGTCCTGTCTGTATACTGTAAGTGTCCTATCCGTCCTGTCTGTATACTGTAAGTGTCCTATCCGTCCTGTCTGTGTAAGTGTCATATCCCTCCTGTCTATGTAAGTGTCCTATCCGTCCTGTCTGTGTAAGTGTTCTATCCGTCCTGTCTGTATAAGTGTCCTATCCGTCCTGTCTGTATAAGTGTCCTATCCGTCCTGTCTGTATAAGTGTCCTATCCGTCCTGTCTGTATACTGTAAGTGTCCTATCCGTCCTGTCTGTGTAAGTGTCATATCCCTCCTGTCTATATAAGTGTCCTATCTGTCCTATCTGCCAATTATGTATCAGCCATGCAGCCATTTCGTGATGGTTCCTGTCTTACCTCACTTTGACAGTGGCGCAGACACTGTCAAAGTGACGCCATGTATTTATAGGCCGCTATGCGTCACTAGCCAATCAGATCACAGTATTTCACCGTATTGTCACGTGTCACGTGAGGCTTGACCAATCGGTGTGTCATATTTAGAAAGTGAAAACAATACTCTCCTGGCGGAGAGTAATATAATAATAATTATACAACAGGTAGTTCCGACCAAGCAATCTGATTGGTTGAAATAGCTATCTAGCCGTGCTTCAAACCAGCATGATAGCACGGGCCTAATCACATTAATAAATCACTCCGCACTGCAGTCCGCACCTGATTAGACCATATAAGGCACAGCTGTGCTGTGACGTCACGCTGTCCCACGGTGGGAAAACAAACAGACGAAAAGAAACAGCACGGCGAAAATAGCCGATCGTTCCTGACCGCTTCGCCTCGTTCCTGACCGCATCACTGGCGCGCCAATAATGACGGTAAAGCACACCCTCTCGTGTAATATTGCTTAATTAAACCACATCAATGATAGAGGTATCCCACGTGCAGTGGTGTCAAGTAACTAGATACATGTTTTTTCCACCATTGGATAGAGGTAATACACGTGCACTTATGCACACACACACACACACACACACACACCTGTGTCGTCGTCGTCATTCTTTGGTTCAGCAGCAGCATTGGAGGGAATCTGGGTCTGATCTTCACCTCTGTCCTCTTCATCACCACCCAGAGCCACTGGAACCTAGAGAGAGAGAGATTTGATTTTAAAACCGATCTTTGTTTAACCACATGAACCCTTGCATCGCTATATTCTGGGCATCATTCACTGAGAATAGCCTACAGCATCCACAAGCTCACATGATTACTCTCATCTTAGATTATTCAATGTAGTTGTTGTGTTTGATGTGTATTTTGTTTGTAACTGCTAGGTTTTCATTTGAATGATTTGGCCACTACATGGTTACACTTGCCAATAAAGCAACTTGAAATTGGCAAAACAAATTTCAGAGAGCTGTGGTGAGAAAGAACCCAGAACAGAGGTTCAGAGGTTCCAAGGACCCCATCTCTGAGAGAGAGATGAAGCAGGGACCCCCACTATATATTACATAAAATTGTGTTGCAGATTAAAGCTTTTCATAGATGTTTGATTCATGATAATGTGTATTTTCAGACATTTAACAACTTAAACCGTCGATACTTAGTAAACTTTCACTCTGTACTTGGTCTGCTCTTTCCCCCTCCTCTTGTAGATCTTTAGCCGATCTACAAGTTCACAACGCCTCGCAGCGCGAGGCGTTGTGAGCTTGTAGATCGGCTATTTTCGGCTAAAGTTGTCCTCAGAATAGGGATGCTAGGGTTCACGTGGTTAATGTAAAAAACAATGAACAATGATCCTATCAGTGGTGGACCCCCTGTAGTACCTCTGAGGACCCCCTAGGGGTCCCGCACCCCCTGTTGAAGACCCCTGATCTAGAAGGAAACAAAGATAGAAACCGTTGCATGAAGCTACAGTAAGTAAAAAGTGACCGAATCATTTCAAAACAAAACCTCACCTCTGGGTTGAAGGCGTCTTCCGTTTCATCCTTATGGTCGGAAGGACAGGGCTCCAAGGGGCGTGGCTCCACCTCTGTACACTTCTGCTCCTCTTCCTCCTCATCTACGATCTCGTCCAGAGTGACCAGCGCCTGGAGATCTCCCTCCGTCATCCCTTCTTCATTCCCACTGTCCCCCTGCCTCTCCTCTTCCTCATCCCCTTCTCCGGGCTCGTCTGCCCCCACCTCATCCAGGGTCACAAGACCCATCTCCTCCTCCTCCTCCTGTTCTCTCGCTCTCTTCCTCTCTCCCTCTTCCTCCTCCCGTTCTCTCCCTCTCTTCCTCTCTCCATCACCGCCGCCTGCTCCTCTGCTGCGGGTGCTACTGCGGCTGCTACCCCTCTCTCGCTCCTCCCTGTCTTTGCTCCTCCTCCGCTCCCGTTCGCTCTCACTTCTCTCCAGTTGTTTCCACCGTTCTCGGTCCTTCTCCCTCTCACTTCTCTCCAGTTGTTTCCACATTGTGGCAGCTTGCTGTCTGCTCAGCTCCTCCTCGTATGCCGTGTCGTCGGGGTAATTCTCCTCTTCGTCACTCACTTCGTCCAGGCTGTCCAGGTCGCCAGCCCTCACCTCAATTCCTTCTAATTCTTCTTCTTCTTCTTCCTCCTCCGTTGTTTTCCGTTCTTTCATTTGTTTCTTGGAGGACCCTGTATCAGCGCCGGTGGAGACAGTCGCGTCTTCATTCGCCTCTTTTTCTCTTTCATCTCCTCCCTCCTTCTCTTCCAGTTCTCCGGAGTCACTCTTCTTTGGTGGCGTGGCGTTCCTCTCGGTGGTTTTGGCGTGGTCTCTCTTGTCAGTTCTCGTCCTCGCTCCTCTTCTGGGCCGTGGCGTGACGCTCTCCTCAGGAGGCGTCTCGTCTTCCACAGAATCCACAACTTGATACGTAGCCTCCTGTTCCTCCTCTCTTTCGCTCTCTCTTCCCACGTTCTCCTCGGAATCTTTTTGAGACATTTTGGCATCTTTCTTGCTGGTTCTCGTTCCTCTTCTGGTCCGCTGTTCAGCGGCAGTCTCCTCAGTGGTGATCGTGTCATCGGGAAGCGTCTCGTCTTCCACAGAATCGACGACTTCGTATGTAGCCTCCTGTTCCTCCTCGCCTTCTCCTTCCAACTTATCCTCGGATTCACCGACAGGAGCATCATTCGTAGGAGCCTCATCCTTTTCAGACATTTTGTCATCTTTCTGGCTGGTTCTCGCTCCTCTTCTGGGCCGTTGTTCGGTAGCAGTCTCCTCAGCGGAGGTTATATTGTCAGGAACAGCCTCGTCTCCCACAGAATCGACAACTTGATATGTAGCATCCTGTT
Organism: Gymnoscopelus microlampas; assembly: GCF_963454915.1. Classification (NCBI taxonomy): domain Eukaryota; kingdom Metazoa; phylum Chordata; class Actinopteri; order Myctophiformes; family Myctophidae; genus Gymnoscopelus; species Gymnoscopelus microlampas. Next base: position 6,999,733 of record NC_139956.1, read on the forward strand.
CGTCCTCTCTTTCGCGTTCTCCTTCCACTTTTTCCACAGATTCTCCGACAGGGGCATCACTCTCCATCTTCGATGGCATCTCGTCCTTTTTAGTGGTATTGGCGTCGTCTTTCTTGCCGTTTCTCGCTCCTCTTCTGGGCCGTTGTTCGGTAGCTCTCTCCACAGCGGCGGTTATATTGTCAGGAACCGCCTCGTCTCCCACAGAGTCGACAACTTGATACGTAGCGTCCTGTTCCTCCTCTCTTTCGCGTTCTCCTTCCAATTTCTCCTCAGATTCTCCGAGAGGGACATCATTTTTCTTCGTAGGCGCTTCATCCTTTTCAGTGATTTTGACATATTTCTGTCTGGATCTTCTTCCTCTTCTGGGCCGTTGTTCGGTGGCAGTCTCCTCAGCGGCGGTTACCTCGTCCGGAACCGCCTCGTCTCCCACAGAGTCGACAACTTGATACGTAGCATCCTGTTCGTCCTCTCTTTCGCGTTCTCCTTCCAATTTCTCCTCGGAGTCTCCGACAGGGGCATCACTCTCCATCTTCGATGGCATGTCGTCCTTCTTACTGGTCTTGGCGTCGTCTTTCTTGCTGGTTCTCGTTCCTCTTCTGGGCCGTTGTTCGGTAGCAGTCTCCTCAGTGGAGGTTATATTGTCAGGAACCGCCTCGTCTCCCACAGAGTCGACAACTTGATACGTAGCATTCTGTTCCTCCTCTCTTTCGCGTTCTCCTTCCAATTTCTCCTCGGAGTCTCCGACAGGGGCACCATTTGTCTTCGTAGGAGCTTCATTCTTTTCAGTCATTTTGTCATCTTTCTGGCTGGATCCTACCATCCTTCCTCTTCTGGGTCGTCGTTCGGTGGCAGTGAGGACATCATCGAGCACCTCGTCTTCCACGGAATCGACTACATGATACGTATCCTCCTGTTCCTCCTCCTCCTTTTCTCCTCTCCCTTCTGGTTCTCTGACAGGGGCATCACCCTTCATCTTCGATGGTATGTCGTCCTTTTTAGTGGTCTTGGCGTCGTCTTTCTTGCTGGTTCTCGTTCCTCTTCTGGGCCGTTGTTCGGTAGCAGTCTCCTCGGCGGAGGTTATATTGTCAGGAACCGCCTCGTCTCCCACAGAGTCGACAACTTGATACGTAGCATCCTGTTCGTCCTCGCGTTCTCCTTCCACCTTTTCCTCAGATTCTCCGACAGGGGCATCATTCTTCTTCGTAGGAGCTTCATCCTTTCCAGACATTTTGTCATCTTTCTGTCTGGATCCTGCCAGCCTTCCTCTTCTGGGCCGTTGTTTGGTAGTCGTTTCCTCAGCAACGGTTATACTGTCAGGAACCGCCTCGTCTCCCACAGAGTCGACAACTTGATACGTAGCATCCTGTTCGTCCTCTCTTTCGCGTTCTCCTTCCAATTTCTCATCAGATTCTCCGACAGGGACATCGTTCTTCTTCGCAGGAGCTTCATCCTTTTCAGTCATTTTGTCGTCTTTCTTGCTGGATCTCGTTCCTCTTCTGGGTCGTTGCTCGGTAGCAGTCTCCTCAGCTGCGGTCATATTGTCAGGAACCGCCTCGTCTCCCACAGAGTCGACAACTTGATACGTAGCATCCTGTTCCTCCTCTCTCTCGCTTTCTCCTCTCACCTTCTCCTCGGATTCTCTGACGGGGGCGTTGTTCTTCTTGGTAGGAGCGCCGTCATTCTTTGGAGACATTTTGGCATCTTTCTTGCCGCTTCTTGTCGTCTTTCCTCTGCTGGGAGGTGGTTCACTGGCAGTGACGTCATCGGCAAGCGCCTCGTCTTCCACAGAATCGACCACACGATACACATCTTCCCGTTCCTCCTCCTCCTGGTTATCTCCTGCTCCCTCCTCTGGTTCTCTGACAGGGGCATCGCTCTTTGTCTTCGATGGCACATCGTCCTTTTTATTCATTTTGGTTTGGTCTGGCTTGCTGGTTCTCGTTCCCCTTTTGGGTCGTTGTTCAGCGGCAGTCCCTTCAGTGGCGGTTACGTCAACAGCAAGTCCTTTGTTCTCCACAGAATCGGAGACGTCGTTTTTTGTCATTTTATCTTCCGTCTTCGCCGTTCTTTCACTTTTTCTTCTCTGGGATTGTCTCGTAGCAACCTCACTCTTCTTTGTGGATTTATCCTCATTTTTGGACACCTTGGCATTACCGTGTTTGTCGTCTCTTGCCATCCTACTCCCTCGCTTTCCTCTGTCAGAACCTTCTGAGTGAGAGACGTGTTCGTTCTGCTCGTCCTCGAAGGAATCGACGATCTGGTAGGTAGGCTCCTCTTCCTCCTCGTTTTCAGCCTCTTCCTGTGTTTCGGACGTCACAGAGGCATCGCTGTTCTTCATGCTTGGCTTATCTTTTTTATTTTCTTCCTCCGTCAGCCCTTCCTTCTGGCCCGCTGTTAGGTCGCTGCTGATTTGATCGTCTTCAGTGGAATCTATGACTTGATACGAGGGCTCTTCTACTTCATCCTCCTCCTCTTTTTCTGTCATTTCTGCAATGGTCTTGCCCTTCTTGGTCCGCTTGTCATCCTTCTCAGCCGTTCTCGTACTTATTCTTTTGTCCTTCCCTCTGCTAGGTTGTTCAGGGGTTTGACAGTGTCTACTTGGCCCCTCTTCAAAAGAATCTACAACCTCATATGTATCTCCCTCCTCTGTGCTTAATTCCTTTGTGGTGTCAACCTTCTTCAGTGGGGTGTGGCCTCTTTGGGACAGTCTCTCTGACGTTTTACCTTTCCTTTCATGTCTGGATGCCGCCGTAGTGGCCCCAGTCTTCTTTGTTGGTTTGTCGTTTGCAGCCGTTCTGCCCTGTATCCTGGTTTGTCTTCCCTTATTGGTTTTCTCTGAGTCTCCAGTATCCGAGTAGTTGTCGACTGAGTCTATTACCTGGAATGTGTCTTCTTCCTCTTCTGTCTGACTAGTGTCAACTGTCTGGCTACTTGAAGTTTCAGGTTTCTGGCCCATGTCTTCTGTTGGGATTTGATCATCAACAGAATCCAACACCTGGAAAGGCTCTGGCTTGAGAACGTCGACATCTTTGTTTTCGGGATCCCTGGCTTTGAGAGTCTGGACCTCAGCAGAATCTACGTTCTGGAGAACGTCGTCTTTGGGCATCTGGCCATCTTGATTTAATCCACTACCTTGAGCAGACCGCTCACCATCTACGTCTGAAGGCTTATCGTCACATGAGTCTATTATGCGATACAAATCTTCATTAGGTAGACGCATTTCTGTGTCTTCGTCCTCCCCGACAGTTTGATCAGTATGCCGGACTAATGCGTCCATAGCCGTTAGATCTTCTTCGATACTGTCTAAAACCTGATAGGGCCCCTCGTGTGAAGACGGGTCTTCTGATTCAGGCTGCTGGCTTTCTGGTGCACCACCGCTGTCCCCAAGATGGGCATTCACCTCATCATCTGCCTGGTTCTCCACTGAATCGAGAATTTGGAATTTTTCTTTTTCACCTTCAGGTTTTTCGTCAGCTTGGTCTTTCCCCTCCTCGCCAGATTCATTAGGCTCTGTTCTGAGGTGGTCTTTGTCGATGCCAGGCTTAGGGGAGGACAAGGCACTGCTTTGGCTTTCTTTCCCCAGACAAGGTGAGTCATTCTTTGCTTGGCATCTCTCTCCTTCGCCCTCTCCATGCAGGGAGGGATGTGCCTCTGATGAGGTTTCCCTGTTCGTCACCGACACGGCACCCTTCACTGCAGGGCTCTCTGCTGACACCGTGTGGTCAGGCGTTGCAACTACTCCCACTGTGAGTGGGACACCGAGAGGCTCTGCCGTGTCTTTCACTTTCGTGGCTTTAGTATTAGTGTGGGTGGATGAACGCCTGCTACGACGGGGCGGATTCGGTTTGACCTCTTCGACATTGGCGGCCGATTTACTTGGAGCTGTAGCCGTCTTTCTCTGTGGTGATTTATGAGCAATGTGGGAGGAAAGGGTTTCAGCAGAAGTGGAGGACTTGGCGAGGGTGGAGGAGGAGGAGGATGGAGAAGAGAGGGTGGTGGTGGTGGATGGGGTGGTTGTAGACGGGTCTTGAGTTTCCGGAGAAATCGAAGTTAATCTAGAGTCGTGGCTCGACTCATTTTGTTTAATGGGTGAGGCAGGCGTAGGGGTTTTCTCCGCCTGTTCTTCGGCCTCGGAAAGACAGAGAGTGCTTTCGTCCTCTACATATCCAATCTCATCCACGGTGACAAACTCTCCAAAGTCCTCTGGGATGAAGGTCTGGTCAGCCATGGAATGCCTGCCCTGTAAAATGTGGAGAAACGATATCGTTATCATCATCATCATTGATTGAATAGTCAACATTTTGTTGAGCATCTGCGACTGTGCTGGGATGTAAATCCTGACGCTCACACATTAGTGTTGAGGCTGTTTATATCCCATAATCTGAGGGGGTGGCCCTGAAATTGGCTAGTTGGCTGGCAGTCAAACAGTTGACTGCCAGCCAACTACTAAATCAACTAACAGTTGTCAACTAACAGTTGATTTAGAAGCATACAATTTATTTTTCTACTAATTAATTCTATTTCCAGGGGGAATGCTCAGCTAAAATCTTATTTGAATGGTGTTTGTATTATTAGTGTTTATATTACATAGATCAGTGGTTCTGAACCAGTGGTCCGGGGACCACCAGTGGTCCTTGAAGGGGTTCCAGGCATAGACTGTATAAATGAGATGGACAAAGCCACTCCCCTGCTTTCTACAGACCGAAAATGAAGCCGATTGTTCCAAGATTGTAGGTCCGCCATTTTTCAATATCGCGTCATATCGCGTCATATCCTGCAGAATGAGACCAGACCATTATTGGTTGGGTAGCTTGTCAATCAAGAGCGGGGGTGGGGAATGAATGCTATTGGTTGTGTAGCTTGTCAATCAAATCATCCCGCCCCTCCTAGAGAATAGCCTACTTTATTTTAAAATAAATGGGACCATAATTTAGCAAAACGCACATCATGATGATTGAAAGGAGACTTTAAACTAGCGCCTGGAAGCATATAGAATTTATGACAATTTTCATTACGGTAAGAAAATCTAGTCTAACGTTTGTCAAAAAACCCATTCACTTGCGTTAAAATACATTCTTTCTGACAACGCAGGTCGGCGCAGGGTAAAACAGCGCCACTCTGGCCATTCATAAGCTTCCGTGTTGGCCTCATCGTAAATATCCAAGCCTTGGCCCTTGGTTCCAGGTGGTCCCCAGCATATTATCATGAGGTGCGTGCCAATACCTAGCCCTAGTTGCTGATGAAATGAACCGATCCAAAACACTCACCCTTCTAGCATCTTTCTCCTCCTCCTCCTCCTCTCTCCTCCGTCTCTTTGAAGGGGGACTCCGGTCTCGTCTGCTCCTTCGGGACGACGAGGAATGGGAGCCGTGCGTTCTCGTGGAGGAAGGCTGTGGTGAGGGAGGCGAGCGGAAGCCCTCCTCAGAGGAGGAAGGGCCGTGGCTGCTCCTGGTGCGACCGGTGGAGGAGTCACTCCTCTCCTCGTGGTGGGCGGTGGAGGACGATGAGGTCTGGAAGAGGGAGGAGAAAGGAACAGAATGAGATTTTGTTTTGCATAGAATGGGAAGGAAGGGATTAGAAGCATAAAATAAACTTAAAACCGAACCCTAAATCTAATCCTAAACTCAATCCCTAATCCTAACTGAGGTTCTTTTGACACACACACACACACACACACACACACACACACACACACACACACACACACACACACACACACACACACACACACACACACACACACACACACACACACACACACACACACACGTCAAGGCCAAGTATAAGGATTCCTGAAGGCCACTCTTGAGCCTATACCCTAAATCAGGGGTCTTCAACAGGGGGTCCACAGAGTTATTACAGGGGGGCCGCCAAATCTTTGTGTGATGATATTTTTTTACATTAACCACTAGCATCCAATTTCTGAGGAGCACTTTGGCCAAAAATAGCAGATCTACAAGCTCACAACACCTCGCGCTGCGAGGCGTTGTGAGCTTGTAGATCGACTATTTTTGGCAAAGGGGTATAGGTGTAGAGGGAAAAAGAGGAGACCAAGTAAAAAAAAAAGTTTAATCTGCAACACAATTTTATGCAATATAGAGGGGGTCCCTGCTTCATCTCTCTCTCTCAACTGCCCTAAACCTCTCCACCGACAGACAAACAGCATCGACAGTGTCTTCTCTAGAGTCAAAATGATGGAAATCCATCAGAGACAGATTCCTTTATATTGCCGGTTAGGTTTCCACACAGGAGGAACTTGTCTGGGTTGCATTGTAGTGACTAAACTTTAGCCTGTTTTCTACATCAGAGCTCACCTCTGTCCCCTGCCTCTCTCTGGTCTGACGGCGCTCTCGAAGAGCGGCGGTCAGAACTCTGAACATGTCGTCGTTCATCGGGGGGAGGAGTTCGGACGGCGCTTTTCCGTCGGCCTGCGCAGCGCGCCCCGGAGAGAGGATGGAGTCCGTCGACGCGGTAGAGCTGACGGGGGATCCAGGTGCTCTGGGAGCTCCAGCGTTGGGAGGGTCGTTGAGAGCGGCGTCGGCCCGTTTGGCGTCGTCGGCCTGCACAGGCACAACCGGAGAGACGCTGGTGCCCGTCGACGCGGTAGAACCGACGGGGGCGGCTCCGGTGACTTCGGTTTTGGGCGGGTCGTTGAGAGGCGCATCGGCCGGATTGGCGTCGGTCTCCTGTACGGGCACTGGAGAGGCGTCGGTACCTGTCGATAGGCCTGTCACAATTATTACATAATAGCCTAATCGCAATTAGTTTTCCATAATCGTCATAATCGTTTCCATGTTGAAACATTTTCATACATTTTCAAATATAAAAAATCACACCCAGTGTGAAGTGGGCGGTGTGTGGTCATCACAACATGATTTACTTAAACTGATTTTGCGATTCTTTTTCACTGATCTCATGAAATACACAGCATCTAAGTTAAATATACTACTCTCACACCAAATGGTTTTAGATTATTTTCATCATGTGTCTCACTAGCCAATCACAGGATGTGGAATTGGAGCACTATGTCACTGTTGTGACACCCAGTGTGAAGTAGGTGGTGTGTGGTCATCACAACATGACTCACTTAAAAAAAAAGGATAAATGATTTTTTTTTAAATCCATACTGCTATTCATAGGGCTGCACATGTGTCATGTGTTTCGCTAGCCATTCACAGTCCTGAATTTGCAAAGTCAGCCAATCACATTACAGTTAGTGGTGATGACACTAGCTGTAATGTGATTGGCTGACTTTGCAAAAGTATCGATTTGCATTAACAATGGAAGGGTTAGGGGTATACAATGCGTTGTAGACTATTGGCCAATCACGGTGCAGGATTGGTCGGTGTCCAAAACTCACTTATAGGGGGCGGCTACACCGCCCCAAAAATAGCAGAAATAGCAGATCTACAAGTTTACAACGCGTCACTTTGTGACACATTGTAAGCTTGTAGACCAGATATTTCTGCTATTTTAAATAATTTCTTTGTATATTTAATTATTTGTAAGATCTGCCCTGTGCAATTCATTGATTACGAAGCCTAAAAGGCAAACAGAAATATTGGTTTTATTCATATGTTCCAATGTTCAATGGCCAAACAAATAATTAAATCGTTAATCGCAATGATTTGAGTGGCAATTAAACGTCAACTTAAATGTATAAATCGTGACAGCCCTACTGTACCTGTCGATGTGGTAGAATTGCCGGGGGCTCCAGGACCCATGGGGGCTCCAGGGTTGGGCGGTTCGTTGGGACCACCAGTGTGGAGTCCCAGCTGTTTGCAGATGGCCAGTGCAGAGGGCAAGGGGTCTGTCATTTCGTTGTTCCTTGCTTGCTTTCTGCGTTTCTGCGATTTGTGAACCCGTGCCATGAAGCTCCCCGCGCTGAGCGGACAAAAAGGGAAAACATTAGCCGGGTCTGTACTGTTGAATTGAGCCTCCGCTACTTCACACATTTTAAACATACTATAACTATATGTCTAGATCAGGGGTAGGCAACCTTGCCAATGACAACATTGGCACAGTGTAATCACTGGCAATATAGCTTAAGTGTGTGAGAGAGGATTTTTCTTTTTAAAAATAATGGGGAAAAGTGGTCAATTAAATGAAGTCCCCTCACATCTGCAGGCAAATGACATCCTGCACATGACTCTACATTCATTCAAACTCTGAACTCTGCACTGGGGAGGGAGTCTGGTGGCTTAACCCATTAAGACCGGGGACGCATCTGCGTCTCATTTTAAGTTTTCTTTAGGCTATTCAAAAATAGCAGATCTACAAGCTCATAGCGCGGCACCGAGTGCCACGCTATGAGCTTGTAGATCTGCTATTTTTGAAAAATCTTGAAAAAATATTTTCCAGATTTTTTTCAAAAAACTGTTGAGATTTAGAAATGTTTTAAGAATCGCCTCAGGTCTTAATGGGTTAAGATCATATTTCAAAAGAAAAAGGGGAAAAAATGTGTTGTATATTTATGGACAATTAGAATCTGTTGGAAATATTTCATTTTGATGTGGTGTGTTATAATTGAACATGTTGAAATGGCACGCTGACTATCAAGAAAATAAAAACACTTCATGTCAAAAAAGGTTGCAGACCCCTGGTCTAGAGGACACACACACAGAAACATATGGCACTCAGTTTTCATACACACTTACAATCGAAGGACCACAATGGAAATAAGCTCTCAAGCTGATACTTTTGACAGATAAACGCATTGTTCATGTATCTGCATATTGTTTCACTAAAAACACCAAAACGCTGTTTAATAACGAAACCACGCTCACCTGCGAAACAGTCCCACACATGATGTAACATCACAGCTGGAAGCGAGTGGACCAAGCTTTGACTTCAGCTGCAGGGGTATCTTGGGGAAATTTTGGAAAGCACTTTGGACATCATAATACGCTTTGTGGGTCCTCATCTCAAACACGATCTGCACACACACACAGAAAGAGGACAGAAACACATTTAGGCCATTATATCTATAAATATAAATATACTAATATTTCAGTCTATATTGCTATTACACACACATATCTCTATATCTCCATACCTAACTACCTACCTACTTTACCTACATACGGCATATGTCAGTCTATGTACAGTTGTTATATTAATAAATATATACATGTGTGGTATATTTCAGTTTACTGTATGTATGGAGGTGCCCAATTGTTTGTTTGTGTGTGTGTGTGTGTGTGTGTGTGTGTGTGTGTGTGTGTGTGTGTGTGTGTGTGTGTGTGTGTGTGTGTGTGTGCGCGCTCTCATGTATATTATATATAACCTTTATTTAACCAGGCAAAGCAATCTAGAACAAATTCCTGAACACTGTTACTGTGTGTATATACACACTATAGAAAGAAATCTAGTGTATATGTTGCAGTATGATTGGAAAACCAGTCAAATTGTAAAATAAATGACATCTCGGGGAGGATGATTTACGATTCAGTCCCTATCGGTACATAACTCGGACGGCGCAGAGTCGCCTCAATGTGGCTTCACAACGCTCGGCAGGACGACTCGCTCGCCTAAGCTCGCTCGGCGGTGCCTCTCGTGGCTCAAGTCACCTTCAGAAGGTGAAAACGAGTGCACCTTTTTCAGTCGGACTGGTTCTCCAGTCATACTGTGACATATACATGTGCATGTGTGTGTGTGTACCCTGTTGGCGAGGGGGAGGCAGTCGTTCACTGGTCCAACGCTCGTCACCAACTGTATGAGTTTTTTGATGACGTCCAAGCTGACCGAGCCGTTCAACGTCACCACCAACAGCCGGCCTTCCAAGCTGGGCAGATGCACCTACCAAGTTCAGAACATTGTCATCACTTTACGGTACCACCTGAGCCCACTTAAACCTGGCCTCCCGATTTTGGCCATGTCATTATAGGCAAAACATTTCTGCATTATTTTCAAAAATAGCTAATCTAGAAGCTTGCGATGTGTTGCCTGCTAAATGCCAAATTGTGACAGCCAGCTGAGCTACAAACTCACATCATTTATTGTGGTTATTTTATCTATCCACTAACAAATTACAGAAACAAGGACAAAACATTAACATTGCAACATCACTAAGGTGTTAAAGGTATGGAGTAGTCTTCAGGCTAATTCATACTGACACGAGTTAATGGACAAAAAAACAACACCACAGAAGCTATGATAAGCTGTGACAGAGAGGTTTACAGAGTGGCAACTGTCGATTGTTTTCTAAGAGATTATGCCATGGATTACTTCCTCAATTAATTGAATAATTGAGAAGTGCAGTTTAGTTTTTGTTCAGATATCAACAAATCGAATTTACATTAGTTGATTACTCACCTTTGGACAAAAATGTCTTTGGTAGAAATCTATCTAATCTAGTGCTATAAATACATTTAAGGAAGCAAAATCATCAGCCATCAACTCAACAAGTATATTTCAACAAAATAGAAGATCTCTATACTTATAATCCCTCTCAAATCCACTGTCGGGTCTCTGCTCTACATGTAAAGTGTCTTGAGACAACTTGTTGTGATTTGACACTCAAATTGAATTGAATTGATCCAATTCACTTCGTGCCGTGCTGCAAGCTTGTACATCAGCTATTTTTTATTTTTTTATTTTTTTATCAAAAAATGTTTGGGAATTCTTTAATAATTTAGATTTTTTTTTTACACAAATCTTCTCTTCTGGGGGTTCCTGGCACAAACTATTTTTGTGCCAAAATACAATTTGAGGGTCCTTGACATGAAAAAGTTTGAGAAGCACTGCACTAGGAAATGCATGATTATTTCAAATCTAAGTGGAGACAAATGTACTTACATATTTGCTGTTGGTGAGAGTTTTGTATAACACCGCCTGCAGACAAGATCAGAGATAAAACACATCAAACAAGACCTTCTACACACACACACACCATGTAGCACAACACATAATCACACATGGGCAACTGGCAGATGCTGTATTCCAAAAACAAGATGGGGGGGCTCAGAGCTCACTTTAAAATGCTTTTTGTGTATCGTGTCTTTTCCTTTATTCTTTGTCTTTTTTATTATGTCTTGTTTACAAAAAAAGAAAAAAGAAATGTGATAATGATATGTGTACGTTGTGCATTGTCAATAAATAAATCATTATATGTGTGTGTGTGTGTGTGTGTGTGTGTGTGTGTGTGTGTGTGTGTGTGTGTGTGTACCTCGTTCGAACCCATGTCTAGGTCACGCACGATGTGGAAGTGGAGTTTACAGATGCCTTTCAGACGCACTGGAGTCTTGAGCTGAAGCAACACAAAATCACAGCACGACGTCCAGTCTGGAAACTGCAGAAAGGCCTGGATGGAGGACAGGACAGAAAACAATGAGGAAAGAGCCATGTAACTGGTAGCATATATCAGCTGTTCTTAAAGTCGGATCTGGGGTTCCCCAGCGGTCCTTGAGGGGGTCCCAGCAAAATGTGTGTAAATATAGCATCAGAATCAGCTTGAACACTTAAATCTTATTTATACTTGGCTATTCAAAATTAGCTGATCTACAAACACGTAGCACATCACATAAAGCTTGTAAATCTACTATTTTCGAATAAATAAAAACTGTAGAATACGTTTTAAAACAGACTTTGCAGGTTGGGGTCTGTATGTTCAATAAAACACTAGTGTCTTAGCCCACCGCTGTGTGTGTGTGTGTCTGTGTGTGTGTAATCTTGTTGCGTCGAAAGAATCGGAGTGCAATGGTACAAACTCAATAAATGACATTTTCCAAACAAAATGACATAAATAAAATCTACATCCGCCGTAAGGCTGTTTATGTCACACTGCCTTGCCCGCATGCAAATGCATTTGTATTGTATTCTTATATTATTGCGTGAATTAATTTGTATCTTAAATTGTACTGTGTCTCCACCCTGTAAATTGGGGAAACCTCAATGTTCCTTCGAGAATAAAGGTGAATGAATATTTCTGTTTAATACATTGCATGTGTTTGCTTCTCTTACCCTCCTTTGTAAAGGCAGGACGACAACCAGGTAACTACAGCTGTACAGGTTGTCAGAGATGCCGAACTTTCGGACCAATCTTTGGATGTCCCCGTGGCTGTAGCCCTCTTCAGGCAGGCCGGTGATCATCACCATGGTGGGCAGGGGATCTCCAAAGGCCAGCACACGCCTCACCACCTACAAAACAAAAAATACAATTGAGAAAATGCTCAACCTGCCACTACAGCTTCATGCCTCAGATTTGAAATAATCACGGCCTGCAAAATCAAAGTCTTTGACTTTGTTAACCCATTGAATCTGGTAATGCATCTGTGTCCCCTAAGATTTCTTTGGCTATTTAAAAATAGCAAATATACAAGCTCATGCACCGAGTGCCACACTATGAGCTTGTAGATCTGCCATTTTTGAAAAAAGAAATTGTGAAAATGTGTGCAAATCTTTGATTACATTTTTAACTCAAATCTTTGCTTCATGGGGGGTCCCTGGAACTAAATATTTTGAGATGGGGGTCCGCGGTCAAATACATATCATTTTGTGGGCCCTTGACATAAAAAAGGTTTGAGAACCACTGATATTATAGCAGCACGTTTAAAAAAAGGATTAAAAGACATTTGTAGAATCCCCAGAAGCAAAGATTTGAGTTACAAATGTTCGATTTAAAAATATATATATTCAAAGATTTGCACAAATGTTCATGATTTATCAAAAAAATAGCAGATCTACAAGCTCATAATATATCTGCTATTTTTTGAATAACCAAAGAAATCTGAAAATGACACAGATGCGTTCCCAGATGCGAAATCAACGTGAGCGAGGAGCGACGGGGAGCGGAGCGCGGGGGGGTTTAACATGAGCGAATAGCGAGCGGCATTTCAGCCCCCTGGAGCGCGGAGCGGCATTTTCACCCGCTCCGCTCCGCTCACATGCTCTGGTCAGCGCTCGACACGCTCCGCGCTCGTAAAGGCAGTGATGTCACTGAAATGCGACAACTTGTCTGTCTGCCGTCTACCCTCTGCTGTGTTAACATTATGGGTAACTCGTTAAAGTGGCAAATTAAATGTGAAACACATCAACTATTAAGAAAAAAAGAAGATATGTTGACAAAGACACTCCATACATTTGGAAACATATTTTTATTTAATTCAATATCGTCTCCAGTTAATGTAGGAATATTTTAAAAGTAGGCTAACTCTCATATCCTCTCATAGGGAATGCATTGAGAGCTGCAGTTCATCGTTCTAACGGACCCCGAGTAGCGGCGCTATCTCAAAAGTGGGCGTGAATTTGTAGGCCTTCCGTTTCCGGCCGTGTGTCTCTATCGAGAGGGCTTTCAGACTGAATAATGGAGTGAAACGAAATGAAAATACAGGCTGAGTGTCAGGCTAATTGGTAGCTGGTGATTCATTTAATTCAGATCCTTTGAAGAATGAAATCCCCACACGACTTCTCTCATAGGAATGTTCTTTTTATTATTAAAAGCTACTACAGAATGAAAGTAAATACTGTATTTTGTAATCTTAAAATAGAAAGGTACAAGCTGGTAAAACAGACAAAGATTCTCTACTAAATTCATCAAAACATATTGAGCTGATAAGATTAATGTGATCTAGGCCAACCGAACAGTGGATGATGGCCCACTAATTAGCACGTTGTGTCACAACCGACAATGTAGGAGGAGCAGTTTATACCTCAATTAGTTTCAAAAACATATATGTATTTAAAGGTAGGGTAAGTGATATTTTTTGGTTAAAACAAAAAGTATTTCGTTAAAAGGTTAAAGCACTATATTCTGATAGTAATCATTGCTATAGAGTGTTTGTTCAGTAACAGGAGTCTCCATGTCTCTCCAGCTCTTTAATAAACAGAAAATACATGTTCCGGTAGGTGTGAAAATCTCAGCCAATCAGGAGAAAGTACCCATTTTTAAGTGTTCTAGTTCCAATTTTGCATGCTCATTTCTTAGTGTCATCACTTCCAATTTCACTTGTTTAATCTATATCCTGATTGAGTTCTCTATCCTGATTGGATAAAATTGTAAATAAAACTGAAACGAAAGTGAATTTTCTGTTTTATAAAGAGCTGGAGAGACAAGGAGACTCCTTTTACTGAACAAACACTCTATAGCAATGAGTGCTATCAGAATATAGAGCTATTTAACACTTATTTTAACCAAAAATCACTTACCCTACCTTTAACAGCAGTAAAACTTTTCTGGCAGCAAAGAAAGAAGAGGGAGGGCTACTGCTGTTGTGTTTTTGAGGGGGAAAAATCATGTGCATATCAACACCAATATTATGCCATCATAATATTCATATTGATGTGAGCGTGATTTCGCAATAGCCTACCCTCTTCCTCCTTTGATGGTGGCCCACAGGCCCACTTCTCTTCCCGGGGCTGACAGGAGGTGTTACAGGCCCAAACCCTCAGACACTCAACTCGGCACAGAATCAGATTTATGAGACCGACTGGCCGATTGGCCCATTCAGCAGAAAACCGGCAGATTGTGATAAATTGCTTGGTGCATTTCCTACAAATAAGGTCTTTGGCTGGTTAGCATCCGGACAATTTTGCATTGTACTAGGGCAAAAAGTCACAAGACAGACGTGACTAGACATGTACAAAGGTCATTAAGCATAGAAGTGAGTATACAAAAGATTGCAATCAGAGCATGTGAGCGGAGCGGAGCGGGTGAAAATGCCGCTCCGCGCTCCAGGGGGCTGAAATGCCGCTCGCTATTCGCTCATGTTAAACCCCCCCGCGCTCCGCTCCCCGTCGCTCCTCGCTCACGTTGATTTGCGCAAATCTCGCTCCACGCTCCGCTCAAACCGGGTCGCTCAACAGTAAAAAAAAAAAGAAAAGAAAAAGAAAGTAGAAATTCTAATGACATCTCGGTGCGCTGTGCACTGCGGATGTCTGTGTGTCTCTGAGTCCGTGCGACCGGGCATGCTCAAACATTCGGTGCGCGGCCCCCGCGAGGGCGGCCTGGAGCGGGAGGCGGTCCTCGCTCTGAGTAGCGCTCCAACCTCTTTATAACCAGCTCCGCGCTCACGTCAAAATCGCGTCGCTCCGCTCGCCGCTCCGCTCACATGCTCTGATTGCAATGAATTGGTGATAGCTGCAAAACAATTCAAATCTCATGGTATTCGGGGCAGTGGGGCTATTGTTTTTGTACTTCACAGAGCCGGGCTTGCTCCTTGTTTTTGAGCTGGCGGGCTAACTTCTTGTTTAGCTTCCTGTTTTTGTTCTTTTTCCTTTTTTGTATTATTTTTAAGTTTTTGTTTCTGATTGCCTTTTCTTTTAATTTCTTTATTTTAAGGGATGTTTGGTTCTTCTTTTTCTTTTTAAGGGGACCAGAGACGGGGTCTGAGGCAGCTCCAAAACCTTGAATGGTCGCTACCTCAAAACCCTCTGTCGTCTCTTGCTCATGCTCAACATGATCATAACAGACAAACCTCCCCCCATCACCCATGTGTGTGATCCCATTCAGCCTAGGCCCGGCCCATTGGTCGGGGCCACACGGGGGTAAAGCCATAATGCAAAACATCCGAGCACGAGTTCCCGGGCCTACCGGCCTACTCATTAACAGACACCATGGACCCAGTGGGTGGTCAAAAATGGTGGTGTTAATTGGTTTAGTCCCACAGGGTACATCCCAACCACCATCCTCTCGTCTCCGGGGCTCATATGAATGTTCGGCCCAAACAGTGGACATGGCAATCCATTTAGCCATCTTCCCGTGACGTGGCTTTGGTCGGCGCATTATGGACCCGCTTGGGACTTTTCCAGACCTCCCCCAGGCAACCTTTACCCACATTTGAGGTCCCTCTCTGAGTTGTTCTTCAGTAAGGAGCCCTCCGTCTGGGCTGAAAAGGGCCATTAGTCTTATGTTTTTCTTCTTACGCTCTTTCTTTCCAGGGTCCTCAACACCACCCGGCATGGTTACAATGTTGCTGGGACCAGCATGTGCGTCCATAGGGTCCATCGTGCCACCTTTGTTGTCCAGGTTTTTCATGGCCACGCAGGGAACACCACCATACTGTTGAGAAGAATTAGGATCTCCCATCTCCCGTCTACACTCTTTCTGCTCTAGGGTCTCGATTAGTTCGTTAGCTAAAATACTATCCTGTCCGTCCTCACAGGATCCGTCCCTTCGGTCAAGAAGAATCGACTGATCCTCTCGGTCAACAACAAGGACCGTCTGTGGGTCAGGAGTCAACGCAACGGGCGACTGTCCGACCACAGCAGTCAGACGATTCTGGAAAGGAACACAGATAGCTAGTTCACTTCTCATCGCTGCACATGATCAGCTTTTCCAACCTCAATTTTCCTCTCCTAAGCCAGGGTTCAGTGGTTGAACACACACCAGTCCAAATACATGAACAATGGTATGCCCGCAGCGGTCACGGCAGGACTTTTCCCATGTACCCGTCTAACTACTTAAAAAAAGTGAGTGCCACCCACTGGCACAACACAAGAGGGAGCTCCACTGATCTCATTCCCCCCAGATTTGGCACAAACACGGGGATGAATTCATTCTACTATTATTCCACCAAAATGCCTACCAACAGCCATCAAAAAGTGCGACTCCCTACCCTCCTTCAAAAAACGCCATAAAAGAGCACCTGTCTGCAATTTGCAACTGGACCTAGACATGTCTTCAAGCTTGCCAAAATAAATGACCCCCCCAACTTCACCCATCTATTGCTGGTCTTCTCCGGGTAGTCAACAACATCCATACACTGTAGATGGTGAAAAGGGTATTACGGAGTGGGCAAAATCAAGTGAAGAGCCATCAGCGAAAGCCTCTAGCCGGGTGGAACACAGTCAACTAAGTATATAGGGTTTAAGTGGTTAAATAGCATTCAGGTTAACCATTTACCGGTTGTAAGCCTAGGGCAAAGCACCCTGTCTTCCCTGGGGGGCGACAGAGCATGAGTTCTCACTCTGTTTTACCTGTTGTACTTTCTTTTTTGAGGCATTTATATTACATACAGTATTACTCATGTTGTAATAGCCTTTGTTTAAAATCAGTACCATTACTACAAGAGAAGTCGTTTTGGGATTTAATTCTTCAGATCTCAGACTTAATTCTTTAACAGGGATAGCGGGTACGTATAAATACAGGGTGAGACGCACACACTGGGTGTTTTTGTGAATTGTTCTTGAATACTGAGAGAGTGTATAGTCTTGTAGTTACGAGTCTTTCAGCATAAATCACAGGCAATATCTCAATACTCTCTTCAATCAGACCCAACCCACCTGAACCATGGATAAACCCAATGTGTGGGATTGACCCGCACGTCACTACAGATGAATGGAACTCAACTCTTAGCACAGTGCAGTGATCCTTTGTTTTCTAGCTGTTTTAACAGGCAACAGACTATTTTTTTGTAATCTCAGGAATGATGCAGTACAGTAGTTTCTGCTCTTAAGAAAACTGTCTGTTCCATTCTGAGTGAAACGTTAATGTATTGTATAACTAAATAGATGTATGCAATAATGACTGCCAATTGTAAAAATATATATATACACACTCACTCATTCACACACGCAGGCACACACGCACGCACACACGCACGCACACACACACGTACACACACAGTTGTGATTGTTAAATATAAAGTGACACAAAAGAGGTCGACTCACCTCTTCATTACTAAGCCCAGCGACTGAAATATGCTCTGGAAGAAGAAAGAAAATGGACAAATGGGACATCATCATTCATCCATCCCAACAAGTGAGAACAACAATCCCTTCTTTATGTGTAACCCATTAAGACCTGGAACTTTGTCATTTTTAGATTTGAGCTAAAAAAAGCATTATTTTACACTTTGGGCTATTCAAAAATAGCAGATATACAAGCTCATAGCGCGGCACCGAGTGCCGCGCTACGATCTTGTAGATCTGCTATTTTTGAAAAATCGTGAAAATGTGTGCAAACCTTTGAATATATATATTTTTAAAGTGAACATTTGTAACTCAAATCTTTGCTTCTGGGGGTCCCTGGAACAAAACATTTTGATTGGGGTCGGCGGCCAAATACATTTAATTTTGGGGGTCCTTGACATGAAAAAGATTGAGCACCACTGATATAGAATTTTTTTTTCAGAAAACTGTTGAGATTTAGGAGACATTCAGAATCGGCTTCAGGTCTCAATGGGTTAAGTGTATATGCAACCGTTTCTTACCAGGCCACCAAAACTGTGGAGATTGTGTCATGACACAAAATGGAGGCGACGTCGACGGCTTCCAAAATGGTGGCACCGCCCCCACAGGAAGGTTAGTCACGGCGGGCGCTGTAGCTGCTGCGGGCGCTGTAGCGGAGGTAACTGCTGTGGCTGTTGTAAGCGCCGTAGCAGCGGTAGTCGCTGTAGCAGCTGTAGCAGCTGTAGTTGTTGTTGTGGCTGCTGTCATCACTGTTGCTGCTTTGGCTGTTGGAGACGCTGTAATCGCCGTGGATACCGTTGCTGCTGCTGCGGCTGCTGTAGTTGCTTTAGTTCCTGTAGCTGCTTTAGCCACTGTAGGACGAGATAATTAGGTCATCGACTTATCCAATAAAATCTTGTAATAATAATATCATGTCTAATATTCTGTTAACCCATTAACACCTGGAACTGTGCCATTTTTAGATTTGAGCTAAAAAGCATTATTTTACACTTTGGGCTATTCAAAAATAGCAGATCTACAAGCTCGTAGCGCGGCACCGAGTGCCGCGCTACGAGCTTGTAGATCTGCTATTTTTGAAAAATCGTGAAAATGTGTGCAAATCTTTGAATACATATATTTTTAAAGCGAACCGTTTTTAACTAAAATCTTTGGTTCTGGGGGTCCCTGGAACAAAATATTTTGATGGGGGTCCGCGGCCAAATACATATCATTTTGGGGGTCCTTGACATGAAAAAGTTTGAGCACCACTGATATAGAAACATACGTTTTTCAGAAAACGTATGTCTATTTGTCAGAAGACAAATAGAATCGGCTTCAGGTCTCAAAGGGTTAACAACATTTCCAAAATGTGAATGCTTGTCTTTATTCAGCATTATACATAAAATGAAATGATTTTGACTGCTGGGTAAACAATATTTTAGTTTTGTTAAAAAGTTACAGTTCTATATTATGATAGAAAGTAATCATTGCTATACGGCGTGTGTTCAGTAATACGTTCGTTACGCCACTGCACACACGGATAAATAAACCTGTGGGGGGAGGGGGGGGGGGGGGGACTTACCAGGTTTGCGTTGTTTCATTCTGTTGACAAAACAGCCTGGGAACAGAGTTTTTATGAATTTAACCAGTCTATTTACATCTGCCGCTGAGTTCAACTCCACAAACATCTGAAACAAACATAAATGAAAGTATTCACCTACACACAGAGGCATGTGAACATACAGTACGTGTGCACAAACACACATAGGGGTGTCCTGAGTCTCCTGGGGGACCTAAGCTACACAGTTGTTCAATACTATTCAGATTTTTACTCGCTGACAGGAAATCACTTTGAATAGGCAGGCTCTCGTCGGGACCCCTCCCCATGCAATTTACCAGTGTAGCCTTAGTGATCCACCCCTCCCCTCTCCCCGCAGAACAATTTATCCACTGATCTGCACGAATCAACGAAACAGCAAAAGTTTGCCTGCCGGATGTGTGTTTGTGTGCACGTGTATTGTGTGTGCGTACAGTACCTTGTCCAGAACTGGCAGGAGGTTGCTGATTTCTCCAGGTATCGTCTGTTTGAGCTGTTGGGCTGCTTCTGCGGTACAGGACACGTTATTGACGAAAAGCAACCTCTTCCACAGCGTCTCCAAAGGCTCAACCAACGGCTGTGGACACCACAGGCACAAAAAAAAAATGGCGAAGTGAGAAAAAACACAAGAGTGTGTGTGTGTATGTGCGTGCGTGCGTGCGTCCATCAGTGCGTGTGCGAGTCCCAAGCTTATTATAGTTTAGCATTTACATTAGTTTAGTTTTCATTAGTTTTAGAGTTCGTTTTTATTGTAATATGGGGTAGTCAGGGGTGAGATTCTACAAGCAGAAAATAGCAGATCTACAAGCTCACAATATGTCGCATCATGACACGTTTTGAGCTTGTAGATCGGCTATTTTGAAAATATTTATTTCATATCAAGTATGAAATACTGACAAAGACAAGTAATTTTTTCCTATTATTCAATTTAGTTTTAGTTTGTAAACACGCAATAAAGTTTCAGTTAGTTATCATCTTAATTTAAATTTCAGGTAAAAGAAACTGCAGTTAAAATACAATAACAACATGCAGTACAACAACAACAACGTGTGTGTGTGTGTGTGTGTGTGTGTGTGTGTGTGTGTGTGTGTGTGTGTGTGTGTGTGCGCATCACTGACCACATTTGCTAGTTTCATCAGAGATTTGTAGGCTCCCACCTGAAACAAACAAGACACAGCAGACAGTTTTCAGTGGGCTGCTCATTGCAGGCATTAGGCAGTTGTTAGTAGTGTGTGTGTGTGTGTGTGTGTGTGTGTGTGTGTGTGTGTGTGTGTGTGTGTGTGTGTGTGTGTGTGTGTGTGTACTTCCATCTTAACCACTTAAACCATATACTATAGTTCCTCTCAGCTCTCTATTACATCATGGTCCGCTCCTTTTTCTCCTCAACACTAAATCTCTGTGTGGTTAAGTGGTTTAAAGATGTGTAGTGTTGACGGGGTTGGGGAATGGATACAGTCGAGGGGGTAGAAATATAAGAATGTGTGCATGCAAAACGAGTGCGTGTACTACTTCTTACCGGGTCCATGTTAAAGTCCTCAGTCAGTAAGTGGAAGAGAAGTTTTGACCCCTTCAAGGTAGAGGGCCGGAAGTAGGATGACTGGTTTGCTAGAGCTGCCCACTTCGGCATGGACACAAACGCCTGCCAGGGAAAACAACATAAGTTAGTGTCGAAGTGTCCTTGAGCAAGACGCTGAACCCCTAATTGCTCCCGATGAGCAGGTTGGTGCCTTGCATGGTTTCCTCCGCCATCGGTGTATGAATGTGTGTGTGAATGGGTGAATGTAATGCACAACACAATGTGTTGTGAGCTTGTAGAACAGCTATTTTGAGAGAATTTGAACAAATAGAATAATAATAAATTGATATAATTTATAATATTGTCACAATACGATACTATCATTATAACATTGATAAAGGTATTTGGTTAAAAAAAAAGGTTCGTTCATATCGCATAGCCCTAATTCAGGCATGTTTTAAGCACCTTGTTCATACACAGTCGGGGTTGTTTTTTTTCTCCAACACCTGCACAATTGTTGCATTACGTTAACTTTCAAAGCCCTTGTACAAATAATGTTGCAATTGATTGATGCTGGATGGTGGTGGCCCGTACCATGCGTTGGTGAGGGATAACATAGATGTTGGTCTTGGTGTGTGTGTACCCGTTGGGGGTCAACAGCTTAACGAGCTCCTGTTCTGTGTACTGTGCGGCTGGCCACTCTGGCAGGTTCGTTATCATCACAACCTTCCTGTTGGGCTGAGTGCGCGAGAGGGCACTGATCTGAAGACAGGATGGGTAATAGAAAAAGAGAAGGGAGAGAGAGTGAATTGGTAGGGATGGAGAAATAGAATTGGTTTTATTTGATACATTTTCTTTTGATCGACTACTCCATTAATTGTTTCCACCAAGGTGTTTTTCTTTCCTGAGCAGTACATGCTTTCAATTGTTTTCAATGCAAGGCAAGCGCTGCTTAAATTTACATCAGGTTGTATTTAACAGTGTGACAAGGCGCTGAGCATCTATTCCGTGCTGCACGTTTGGATGAGAGCGCCTTGCGCTTTCAGCTGGGAGTAAACGCATTGGTGGACAAACGGCCTAAAGTATATTTAAGTTTTATCTATATAGCACTTCTAAACACTCTTAACAGTTGGGAAGTTTTTGATTGATTTAATACTTGATTAACAGTTTGTAAACAGTACAATGGTACGATTTTACAATGATTGTTAAAAGGATAACACAAAAGGCCCCTAGGGGATTGTTTCCATTGTGGTCCTGCGTATTCAATTCATCAAGGACATACGTTTATAGTCAGTCAAGATGATATGGATGCGCAGAACATGAACAAGGGTCAAATCTACAGTGCCAAACGTGTTTTACTTTGTAAAAGAGATGTATGAATATACAGTATATAATATAGAGAGATGCAACAGTGATATGCAGACACTCACCTCCGTTTTGTTCAACCTCTCCAGTTGCACGGCAGCTAGGAGAGAAAACCTTGAATTATTTCATGTCTTTGCAGAGTGTTCACTTCTGTGTGTAATTGTGTTTTTTCTATGCATTTTATCTGCAGATTCTGTGTCCCTAGACCAGTGATTCTCAGAGTGGGTCCGGGGACCTCCAGGGGTCCTTGGGGGGTACCAAAATTAGTTAATATAGTGTCACAATAATTTTAACCACTTTATACTATTTTATACTTTGGCTGATCAAAAATAGCAGATAAACAAGCTCATAGCGCATCACTTCGTGCCGCTATGAGCTTGTAGATCTGCCATTTTTTAGAAAATCTTTGAATGTTTTTGGCACTAAACATCTTCAGATGGGGGTCCGTGGCCAAATACATATACATTTTGGGGTCCTTGACACATAAGGGTTTGAAAATTACTGTCACACACAGAGGCACAATGAACCCACGCACACAGGTACAACTTTTGTGATGAATTTCCCACCTGGTGTTCTGAGACTGAAACCCATCTGGCTCAGCTGGACATCAGTTGCTGAATCCTTCATTGGTTGTGCTTCATCGTCGCTGGTAAGATCGATGATCACCATTCCACTGGTCTTGGTGGTGGCTTCTTTCAACTTTGTGGTCACCGGCGCTGGCGTGGCAATCTGTTTAACTTCAGTAGAGTGTGCTAGTTCTTTACCTTCAGGTTCCAGTGGATTGTTGGTGGATTCTGACTGCATTTCAGATTTAGTCTTGGACGCCACACCTTGAGTGAAATAGGCAATAGAATCAATTATAAAACTAGAAAATGTGCTCCTCGGAGCACAGGTCTCCGCCAGTACTATTCCTGTCTTACCTCACTTTGAAAGAGGCAAAGACTCTTTCAAAGTGACACATCTATTTATAGGCCGCTATACGTCATGCGTCTCACTAGCCAATCAGAGCACACTCTTTCAACGTATTGTCACGTGTCACGTGAGGCTTGACCAATGTTAGCTTGGCCGAGGGGGGGGGGGGGGGGGAGTGAAAACATAGTCTCCTGGCGGAGACAATAAGGCCTCCAGTGAGGAGGGTACTGAGACTTGACATTTCATTAAAGAATCAAAAATGTCTACATAGTCACACCGTCTCCACAAATATATTGATTATATACACATATTACTATAAATGTATAGATATTTGATTTTACTTTCATAAATATGACATACTGTGTGTATGTGTGTGTGTGTGTGTGTGTGTGTGTGTGTGTGTGTGTGTGTGTGTGTGTGTGTGTGTGTGTGTGTGTGTGTGTGCGCGCGCATCTGTGCGTGTGTGCGCGTACAGAGAAAAATATTAAACTGCATCAATGCAATATACATCACAGTTAAAAACATACCATCTTGAGGTGAGGTGGCTGAACCTTTAGGGACGGCCTCTTCCTTTGGTGTCTGCAACCCTTCAGCAGACTCCAAACCTAGCCTGCCTTCAGGCTGCGTAGTCTCAGGTGGAGAGACTTTGGCAGAAGACCCCAGACTCTTGTCGTCTGAGCCTTTGGCTGGGGTCTCTGTGGCCTCAGGTGTAGAAGTGGGGGTGGAATGTTGAGGTAAAGGTGCACCACTGCTGATCATGCAGGACTTAGTAAGACCGGTTTCAGCAGCCTTTGAATCCAAAGACTTGGGTGTAGTTTCTGTGATCTTAGGTGTAGAAATTGGAGCAGACTCTTTAGGTGAAGATACTGCACCACCGAGACTTATAGTCACCCTAGAAGTCTCAGCACCCTTTGTATCCAAAGACTTGGGTGTAGTTTCAATAATCTTAGTCGTAGAAATTGGAGCAGAATCTTTAGGTGAACATACTGCACCACTGGGACTTCTAGACTTGGAATGTCTGGGTTCAGCAGCCTTTGTATCCAAAGACTTGGGAGACTTGGGTGTAGTTACTTTGATAATAGGCTTAGAAGTGGGGGGTGAATCTTTAGCTGAGGCTGCAGAACTCCTGAGACTTCTAGACTGGGAAGGTCTGGTTTCAGCAGCCTTTGTAGCCAAAGACTTGGGAGACTTGGGTGTAGTTACTTTGATGATAGGCATAGAAGTGGGGGGTGACTCTTTGGCAGAGGGTGCGGAACTCCTGAGACTTCTAGACTGGGAAGGTCTGGTTTCAGCAGCTTTTGTATCCAAAGACTTGGGTGTAGTTTCTTTGATAACAGGCATAGAAGTGGGGGTTGAATCTTTAGCTGAGGGTGCAGGACTGCTCACACTACTGGACTTGGGGGCAGCAGTATTCTGAGCAACCGAGGATTTGTTGGAGGGTTCTGATGTCTTGGGGGGAGAGGTGGTGCCAGAATCTTTAGGTAAGCCTGTATCCCTGATGGTGTCCGGGGACTTTTTGTGAGCTGTCCCAGCAACTTGTGGTTCCAAAAGCTTGGGTGCAGTTTCAGTAGGCTTAGGTGGAGGAGAGGGTTTGGAGTCTTTGTGTAAGGGTGTAGGATTACTAGGCGCTCCAGACTTGCAAGTCATCTTGGGACTCTCTGGCTTGTCATCTGAAGATTTGGATGGAGAGGTATGCATAGAATCTTTAAGCAAGGGTGTAACATCACTGAGACTGCTGGACTGGGAATTACTGGTTTCAGAACCTTTTGTATCCAAAGACGTGGGTGTCGTTTCTTTGTTCGTAGGCAAAGGAGTGGTTGTAGAACCTTCAGAATAGGGTGTGATCAGGACCTTGAGGACCTTGAGGCTGCACAGGGTTTCAGAACCCTTTGTATCCAAAGACTTGGGTGGTGTGTCTTTGTGCTTAGACATAGAAGTGGGGGTTGAATCTTTAGCTGGGGATGCGGCACCGCTGAGACTGCTAGACTTGGGGACAGCAGGAACCTGAGGCTTGGCAACAGGGGATTTGTTAGAGGTTTCTGATGTCTTGAGGGGAGAGGTCATGTTAGCATCTTTAGTTAAGTTCGTATCACTACTTGTGTCACTGGACTCTTCCTGAGCTGTCCCAGCACCCTGTTGATCCAAAGACTTGGGTGTAGATTCAATCGGCTCAAGTGGAGAAGAGGGTTTGGAGTCTCTGTGTAAGGGTGTGGGATTACTAGGATCTCCAGACCGGCAAGTGGTTTTGGGACTCTCTGGCTTGTCATCCAAAGATTTGGATGCAGTGGTGTCCATAGAATCTTTAAGCAAGGGTGCAGCATCACTGAGACTACTGGACTGGGAATGACAGGTTTCAGAACCATTTGTATCCAAAGACGTGGGTGTAGTTTCTTTGTTCGTAGGCAAAGAAGTGGATGTAGAACTTTCAGAATAGGGTGAGATCAGGACCTTGAGGTTTGAAA
Organism: Gymnoscopelus microlampas; assembly: GCF_963454915.1. Lineage (NCBI taxonomy): Eukaryota > Metazoa > Chordata > Actinopteri > Myctophiformes > Myctophidae > Gymnoscopelus > Gymnoscopelus microlampas. Next base: position 7,025,192 of record NC_139956.1, read on the forward strand.
ACGTTTGGAAATTCGATTGGAATGGTTTCATAAGTCTCGGGTGGAAAGGTATTGTTGGTATTGTTAGAATCTTGTTAATATCTTTAGGTAAGTTGTTGCCATATTGATCCAAGGCCGTAGCACTGATGGGAGTATCATCTGATTCGATCTTGAGTCGATTATAATTGGATTTATCCAACGAAATCGTGGGTATGGCCTGTACAGGTTCATCATCCACGGTTAGATCGATGATTCCACTGGCCATTCCACTGGTCTTGGTGGTTGCTTCTTCCAACTTTGTGCCTTTCGGGATTTCCGAACTTCTGTCTTTCAACGCATAATCTTTAGAACCACCACCTTTCACCAACTTTTTATGTAAATTTGTAATGTGAACGTCCCTGTATGGCTTCATAATGGCTTCATAATGTGCTTCTTTGGATGCATAATGTGTTGGAATGTTCAATTGCTTAGTCGGAGTCCTGGGTTTTTTCCGCTCTTTTTCAGCTTGTTTTTTTGATGGAGCTGCAAAAGGCTTAGGCTCTGATGGACCGGACTTCTTCTCAGTTCCCTTAACCGTTACTCTGGTTGCAGCTCCCTTAGAGGCCACAGCTCCCTTGGAGCCCACAGCTCCCCTGGAGGCCGAAGCTCCCCTCGAGGCCGAAGCTCCCTTGGAGGCCACAGTTTTGGCTTTGCTAACCAATTTAGCAGTGCTAGTGATACTGGATGTTTTTTTGACCGGGGCTTTGGCAGCGATAGGTTTAGGTGTGCTTAGACGAGGCTTTCTGTGTAGGACAGAAACAAAGAGATTAGGGCTGGAACTGACCATTGCTTTAATAATTGATTAGTGTGAGATGAGTCTAAATTTAGACCAAAATGAAGGTAATAAAAGTAGAATTTCACTTCACTCCTAAAATAGATATCTTAACCATTTACATTGTAGTCCCCCCCTGTGACACTAAATTTGAAATGAGTTAGACTACAATGAATGAGCTGGTATGCGGTTCAGTAGTCTCTCAGGAAAGATGTGTTTTAGAGATGCACAGAGAAATCAGCCGCCAATAGAAATTGGCTGGTTTTTCAGCTGATCGGCCGGGATCGGTTGGTCATTCTGTGTTTCTCATAAATCTGTGGACAGTTTTGGAAAAGCCCTGCCTACCAGTGATGTCATCGGTAGGCAGGTTTGGTCACATCAAAAATTTAAATATCAATAGAATAGAATGTATTTTGAGCTTGTTGATCTACTACTTTTGATATTTTTGAATTAGACAGACCAAATAGACAAAAATGCTGCCATCTTATAATGAGCATTAATGAGGAGCGGTCCTTTAACTACTGGAATTGGTCAAACCTGTGAATTGTCGATATAGCATGGAGCCTATTATAGGCCGTCGCGCCAGTTCTGAGTCGGTTTCAAACCTGACCGAATGCATTTTGTGTTATCAGCACTTCTGAAAGCAAAGACTGCAAAACTCAAACAGAATCAACTTACGACTTCTCAGAGAGCTTGTCTTGCTCCTTAGATGAGATCTCCTGCAGACAAATAAGAGATTGAGTTCTTATTAGCTTTGAGCTTGGACAAAAATGAATTTCACCAACTGTCTTACACCTGTAAACCTGTGATGTGACAATAAAGATGATTCTGATTTAGCCAATTGTTGGCTAAATCAGAAACAATGTTATTGTTGTAGTCCTGAACATTAAAACAAAACATTAAACTCATACAGTACATACATAAGACAGAAAAAGTCAGAAAAGGTGTAAGGGGTGCATGTTGTGCTGTACCTTCTCTGTGAATACAGCGACGGGACATCCGTTGATTTTGATGTATTTACATTTGGCCAACGCCTTCGCACTCTCCTCAGCAACAAAACATACAGAAGCCTGCACACAAAAGCTTGTATTACTCATATTATGGTGACCTCATACCACCTTTTCACCAAAAGGTGGTGTAAGTGATTTTTTTTGACAAAAATCATTGCTTCAGCGTTTATTCAGAGGGGTCACCCGATCCCCTCCGGCTCTTTTTTTTCTCTCTTTAATAAACAGAACATAAATTTTAAGGTCAGGATGCCAATTTTATCCAGTCAAAGAACTCATGCAGGATAAGTGAGTGAAACTTGAAGCTGATAAATGATCTTTGTGGGGTTCTCTCTCGTGATTGGACAAAATAGATATATGTTTTTTATTTATTAGAGAGCAGGAGAGATAGGGAGACCCACGTTACTTAACAGGGGTCAATGATAACTTTCAAATATAGAGATTAAACGGCACATCTTAGAATTCTTTACATAATAATCTCTAAACCTGTTATTTTTACATTACAAAAATGTTGCATGACACAAAAAATCTTTATTCAAGAATCAATTAATCACTAACACCCCTGTTTTCATTTATCTCTCTCAGGTCAATCTAACATTCGCTCTACCTCTAACGCCTTCCTCATCAGGATGACATAGGATGTTTCTCCAAACTGACGGAGGCCGTTTTCCACGTCCTCGCTTGTGAGGAACCTAGGAACTCCCCTCAGTATGACCACGTTGGATGCAGCGGTGACGGGTTTAGTTGGCTGTAACCGGAAACAAAGAGAAAAAGAGAGAGGAGGAGAGAAAGAGAGAATTTTAAAACGTCCTTTATTGACCCATTAAAGGACCGGACGAAAATAACATATAAGCGTTTTTTCCTATTTATATTGATGATAGAATGACTGGCCATGGGGTCTATGTGCAGAATTGCCCCTGTCGTCCAGTTTCCCCCATCAGTCCCCAGGAGCCCTCATAGCGTAGAGTGGAGCCCATAAGCATATCGCTACTTACGCTATTTGTTGCGGTCAAAAGTGTTAGTTTTTTTGTCATTAATCTGTTATTAGTTGTCATTACACAAAAATAGCAGATCTACAAGCCCAAAACTTGTAGATCGGCTATTTTTGCTACTTTTGTGTGACATCGAAGTATATATGGCCTGACAGTATATGCAATGTGGCCCTCTGGAGTGAGTGTGGAAATATAGTGGCCCTCTCCATCATCAAAGTTGCCCACCCCTGATCTACTGTAATCGCACACTAACACACACCTTTGCGGCGGACGAGGAGGCGGCCTCGCCTTTCCCGGCGCCGGACTTCTCCCTCGATGAAGAATGGTTACCCTGTGTCTTCTTCCTCGCTGAAGAGGAGGAGTGGGACAGTGGGGTGGGCGAGGAAGATCTGCGCAAGACGCGCCTGCTCCTTTTTGACGGAGGAGAATGGGACCTCCTTCTTCCTCCTCCTCTTTCCAGTGGAGAAGCGGAACGCCTGCGGGAGGAGGATGAAGAGGAGGCGGCGCTGGGCTTCAGCTTGTTCATTTCGGACAGCAGGGCTGGGGCCAGAGCCTCCATCATGGCCTTCAAGTCAGGATGGTCTGAGCGAGCTGTAGAGAGAAAAGAGACGAGAGAGGGAGACAGATAGAAATATAGAGAGCAAGAGGTTATCAGACAAGATTTTAATGTTTGCTTTTAAAGCACGTAATGGGCTAGCCCCGCGGCTCTGGAATAGCCTTCCTTTTAATATAAGAGCCTCTCAGTCCATAGACATTTTTAAATCACAATTAAAGACCTACTTCTTTTCCCTGGCCTTTGAACATAGTTAATCCGATATATCACGACCATTGTCTTTACCTCACTATTTTCTGCTATGCATTTTTTAATCGCATGCATTTTATTGCACTTGTATTTGCACTGTAACATTGTTGTTTTTCCATTGATGTGTTGTATAGCACTTTGGTTGGCTTTGGTCATTGTAATGTGCTCTATAAATAACATTTGAGTTGAGTTGAGTCGAGACAAAAGGGAGAGAATGTGTGGGGGTGTGTGGAAAAAAGAAAATAGAGTGAGCCAGAGAGTAAAGACAGTGGCAGAAAGAGAGAGAAAGGAACAGGGAATTCCAAGTCCAAATAAATGTTCTAAAATTGACTTTAAAAGATTGCTTCCTTAGTCTATCTCTTCTCTATTATACAGCACTTCAGTGTTCAACAGAAATGGCGTGTAATTACTTTATTACTGTCTTACATTAGACACTTGATGTTTATTCAAGCCATACTGTTCAAAACTCATTTCTATCTATTGATCTGTCTATCTGACAGTGATTCTCAACCAGTGGTCCGGGGACCACCAGTGGTCCTTTAGGGGGTTCCAGGTGGTCCCCGGCTAAAGGATGGAGAGTTGGTAATGGTAACCAAATGGACCTTTATAGATCTTTAACTCTTGAGAGTGTAAAATGAAACCAAATGGACCCATAAGGGTCCATTTGGTTTCCTTTTACGCTATCATGAGTTAAATTATTGTTAAACATCTGCATTACTTAATTTACACAATTAGAGAATGTAGAAGAAATATTCAAAGTTTTGGGTCTGAGAGGCTAAATCTCATCAAACGGTGGTTCAGTGGCTCAAATGGCGAATAAATAATGGACCTTGATATGAAAAGCGTTGAAAACCACTGGTCTATCATATCCATCTATCTGCTCTCTTGAGCCAGACATTTCCAGTAGTTTACAGTATGTGCCAGTCTTTCTGCACTGGTCTCTGTCTGTCTCTATGTGCATGTCTTTCCCTCTGTCTGACTTTGGGTCTACTAACCTGACGTCTCCAGGAGTCTCTTGGCCAGGCTCTCCATGCTGGACTCCGCCGCTTTGCGTCCGGAGGATCTCCCCGGAGACGGAGGCCGCCTGTCGTGGCTCCTGGACCGCGAGCGAAGTCCGGAGGACCGCCGGGGGGACGCCCGCCTCTCGCGGCTCCTGGAGCGCGACCGCCGTCCGGGGGACCTCCCCCTCTCGTGGCTCCTGGGCCGCGATCGATCATCGTGGTCTCGGCGAGGAGAACGAGACCAGGACCTGGTCCTAGATCTGGACCTGGTGGATTAAAGACCCAACGCTTTTTGTTTGTACATGATTCATTCAGATCATAATATGATTAAGTAATGAAATACCAGTGGTGGAAAGTAACTAAGTACATTTACTCAAGTACAGTACTTAACACATTGGCTGCCATTGACGCAGATCTGCGTTCATTTGCGCAAAAGCCCGTTGGCTGCCATTGACGCAGATCTGCGTTCTTTCAAAAAAAAAATGTTTTCAAAATAAAAGTTTTTTTTTTTTTTTTTTTTTTTTTTTTTTTATTTTTCAAAAAAAAACAAAGACCAAGGAGATATGATTTTCCGAAGAGTTTTGCTCCCAGACACTTCCTTATAACTGAAAACTTAAAAATTCTGTATCTCGGCTCCTAAGTGCTTTTTTTTTCTCATTGAAAAAGTCTGGCAGCCAGCTGTAGGTAAAAATTCAAAAAGCTGGCAGCCAATGAGTTAAGTACAATTTTGAGGTATTTGTACTTTACAATTTCCAACACTTTAACTTCTACTCCACTACATCTCAGAGGCAAATATTGTACTTTTACTCCATTACAATTATTTGACAACTTTAGTTACTAGTTACTTTGTAGATTTTGATTATTACAAAACATTCAATACCCACTTCAGCCCTATATACATTTCAGCCATTTGAAAATAGCCGAGCTACAAGCTCACAATGCGTCGCCATGCGACGCATTGTGAGCTTGTAGCTCGGCTATTTTCAAAAGATTTGTATACAGTTGAAAACCTGTGAAATGGGACATTCTGCATAATGAGTACTTTTACTTTTGGTACATTTTGATGCCAATACTGCAAACTATATTGCAGTATTGATACTTTTACTTAAGCAAGGAAATGTGAGTACTTTTTCCACCACTGTGAAATACTAAACTAAATGTGATAAGATATTCAACCCTAGTCTCTCCTCTGTCCCCACTGACCTTCGATGGTGTCTGGAGCTGCGAGGCGAACGGGATCGGGATCGCGAACGAGAATGAGAACGGGGTCTTCGCGTCCCCCTCGCGCCGCTCCCCGATGACCTGGCGGGGCTGCCGCGGTGACGGCGGGAGCTGGGGGAGTGCGACAAGGAGCGGGATCCTCCTCCTGAGTGGCTTCTGCCACCGCGGGGGGTCGCCTGGCTATGCTGCTTGGTACCCTGGGAGGAAGAAGAGGAGGAGGGAGCCGGAAGGACGTCTCTGGCCGAGGAGGTGCTGGGTACAGTGCTGAACGAGAGAGAGAGAGAGAAGTTGCGATGGATGGATGGAAAGACGGACAACAAAGCAGTGTTGATTTTGACAGCAAATTTTGATTTAGTTTTAGCCATAGTCTTTTGGATAAAATTCCATTTAGTTTTAGTCATATTTTAGTCAGAAATGTTTTACTGTTAGTCTAGTTTTAGTCGACTAAATATCATAAGGTTATAGTCAACTAAATCAGTTGATTTAGTCGACTAAAATTTATTTTGGTGGTGACTTGATGGTGTCGTAATGGCTGATTTTACACTTGGTTGCATGCTGAAAATAGGCGCTCTACAAGCTCACAACGCGTCTCAGAGCGACGCGTTGTGAGTCTTAGTTTTAGTCTGTCATCATAGCTTAGTTTTTATTTAGTTTTCGTTAGTGAAAAAAGGTGGTTGACGAAAATTTTTCGTCATAGTTTTAGTCGACGAAATCAACACTACAACAACAAAGGAAGAATGGTGTGGGTTAAAGTACTGCAAAAAAAAGAATAGGAAATAGTATAGTTGCATGGATGCAAAAAAGAAAAAAAAAGAGGTTCCTTAGAACAGTGGTTCTCAACCTTTCCAGGCCGCGACCCCCCAGAATAATCATATATGAACTGGGGACCCCCCCCCCACCCACACCCTTACAGGCCATTGTAGGAGTTGAGGAGTTTAGTTTGACTGTTCCACAGATAAATATTGTGAAAATAGCAGATCTACAAGCTCTACGAGGCATTGTGAGCTTGTAGATCGGCTATTTTCAATTTTTTTGCCTCGATCTTATATTATTTGAAAATGTGGCCAATGTTTGAGCATTTTTTTTTCATCTTTTTTCTCTCTTTTCTTTTTGAAGTATTAAAAAAAGTCTTAAAAGTCCTTAAATTGTCACTTCACTGTCGTCTGGGGACCCCCCCAAAATCATGTGGGGACCCACAGGTACAGGTTAAAAAACCACAGGCTTAGTATAACACACACAAGCTCACCTGGCCACAGGACTTGCCTCGCCGCTCTGCTGACTCCAATCTGGATACCTGGGAGAAATCACAGATAATTGAACTTTATCTATATGCCATATCTGAAAAAGGTACGTCTCAATGCAAAAGGTAATATTGTTACTTTAACTATAGGCTAGCCTGTGCTCCTGTGTCTGTATTTAGAGATGAGAATCTGCAGTCAGTCTTTACATAATGAAAAAACGAACTAAAATAATTGACACTTGTCAAAAGAGGATCCATGTGATGGAAGTTTTAAAGATGCTACCCTTGCGTAGCCAGACGATCGGAGATATAAACCTATCGCTATGTGTGGGGACATTTAATTCAATGTAGTGACTAACACTGGGTGGAAGCCATTCGGAAAATGTAAAGAAAAAAAAGAAAAAAAATAGCATAATAACCATAGCAAAACCTTTTTTGGGACGGTGATATAGTTTGTTTTAACCACTTGAACTTCACCAAAAATAGCAGATCTACAAGCTCACAACGCATCTCAACACGACGCAGTTTGAGCTTGTAGATCGGCTATTTTGGATGAAGAGATTTGGTGTAGACTGAAAAAGTACAGTTGGAACATTTTATAGAGGGTTCAAGTGGTTAAAAGCAGTAGGCGTGGGTTTGTCAATGGCCGCTTTCTTCACTGTTCTAGCCACTACATTGAATTTAGATGTCACCGGACACATCAGTACTAGGCGGAGATCTCCGATCGTCTGGCTATGCGAGGCTAGAAAGACCCTGACAAAGATTTATGAAGCTTAAGAAGAATAAGTACTGACAGATAGTGGAGAATTCGGCAGCTGTTGATGTGAAGGCTGGTATTCTGGTGTTCGAGCCATGTCTAGCAATCAAAACAACAACAAAAGAGTTAGATAAGACAACATGGATGTCATCATCACTACTACTACTAGTAAATCGACAGCAATTCCAGCAGCAAATGCCACTAGTTTAGTTTCAGGGTCATGATCGTCACATGAGTTTTTAATCATCACTTGGAGTCCACACGGCACTTTTGGTATTCCAGTTATCCATCGATTCAACCATTAACAGTGTTCAATGTTTTTAAGTCAATGGATGGATACAGTCCCCAAAAAATGTCCATTCTGTCTTCCTCTGAATAAAGAAGAGTGATTTGTATCCATGATTAAACATCCACCAAATCCACCACAGATAAAGGGAAACGTCCAATTCGTGTCTTCTTTAGGAAATCTTCAAGGGATGGCAGCCATCTTGGAACTAGCAACAGATATATCAGACATTGCAGAGTAACCCTGGGTCATGGTGACATCGAGCAGAAGTCCGCTGGCATTCAGCAGTGTGAGTGTGATAACGGCTATATTTAAGTTAGCAGTAGTACATGAGGTAAATAGGGGTGGGGTTTCAGTGCAGATGTGAATACATAACACATTTGATTTAGGATAAAGTAGGATAAATGGAATTGTCAGTCAAGGTTTTGGGCTGCAGAAAGAGATATTAACCATTAGAAATTGATAATTGAAACCTACAACAGGCAATGTTAGAGCAAACATTAGTTGCTGTGTGGAAGTTACATCTGACCTTGTGCTTCTTCAAGACTGAATTTAGACAACCTTAATAACCTAGTATGGAGACCATTTACTTATTTCCCTGGCAAACAAATGAATGTGGACTGGCCTCGTCTATAGGAAAGAGATACATCCAGTGACAAAACTGTACTGTGGGTGTCATTAGTCATAGGAATCAACTGAACTTGTTTGGGTTAAAACAAAAAATAATTATATGTACAAATATAAGTACAGTTTTAGTTTCTTGGCCAATGCACTGACTGTATGCCCTCGGTAAAATGTACTTCCACGTCCTTCTCTTCACAGCATTATTTTCCGACACAGTACCATTAAACATATAAACATTTCATTCAACATTAGAGCTGCAATCCGTACGACTCATGTGTTCTCTGAACGGAGAGAGGTAACTACAACACTAACATCCGGGATTCAAACCCGGGACTCAAATGTGGGGGCCCAAATATACACCGAGGGACCACGAGGGAATACCTACATGGCCTGGGGAGATATTGGGATTATGAGCATCATGCAGGGCTACTCGTCAACTAGTGGGGTGTCTTACCCTACACCAGGGTCTACATTTCTCAATGGAAAACGTAGGGAAAACACCACCACCACTGCAGATGTGCTACTTATAATGTATTAACATATTCTACCGTACCGGTTGGTTAAAATAAGGTTTATACATTAAATTGAGTTACGAATTGCAGCTTTAACATAGACATTTACAGCCATAAATCCTCTTCTATATACACAGTAACAAACATTTACATTCCAATACTTATTCCGGGTTGAAGTGGCATGCTTTACTGTTGTGTGTACATGTACGTAGATTTCTAACTTTTAACTCTTAATGAATGGGCTCTTAACAATATACAGTGTTTTTCCTGGTTCAGAATTAAACCAAGGTGTTAACATCATGCACACACTCTTTTCGGGCCCATATCACCCCATGTTTAAATCAGTAATTCAGTTATGCAAGTTTTTGCTAAATTACATATAACAAAATATTGTAAGATACACTGAAAAAACACAGTTTATGAATTATGACAGATAAACATCAACTCGTTAAAATTCATCTTGAATGCAATGAATTATCCAACACAAAAACAGATAATTGGTCATCATACTACTCTCCAGCAACAAGATAGATGATCTCTAAATAAACTAAACTGGGTGGCCTGAACAGTAATGTATGGAATATGTCAACAAACTAGTGCACAGGTTAGGAATTGAGAGCCTGTAATTACTCCACTAGTAAGACAAATACAAATGGCAGATGTCTAGACAATGAATTTGCGGACATTCAGAAATGGCAGTGTCAATTCCCGGAGAAAAATACTGTATCATATGCTCTAGCGTAGCCATAGACACCATGGGGCTGTTGTGGAGCAACAGCCCCATGAACTCTCTGGTACTTTTCCACTGAAAGGTTTGCCCGCCTTCTGAATTAACTACTGCCAGTGCATATTATTAAAACAGATGGAAAAACAATGTTTGGCTGCATATAATACACATATCAATGAAAATACATTCTTGCTGACACCTGCCAGATGGCCTTTTAATTCTCTATGTAGGGAAAGCCCTTGCCCTTTTCGGAACCCTGGGTCCCTTGATAGTCAATGTCTTCTCCCATTCACTTGCTGGTACCACCGTCTGGTCTCGGACAAATATGACGTCTCTAAAGTTTTTCAAAGATACTCTGAGCTGCATTAGGGTCCCGCCAACCGCACACCATGTCCCGCCTCCCCCGTCTTGTGAATGGCTGGAAAAGTGCATCTCACCAATCACAAGACGGGGGAGGCGGGGCATGGAGCGCGGAAGAGAGGAAAACATTTTTTAAAAATGGATTAAACATGTTTAATGGCAACGCTGATTAGCGCCGATCAACGCACGTTTCCGTGGGACCCTAATGCAGCACAGAGTATCTTTGAAAGCCTTCCCGAATACAAAAAGGTTATACAGGGTTCCGAAAGGAAAGCCGTGAACAAATTATGTCTGGCTAAATGACCTAATAATGCTGCTGTCTTTTTGCGGCTCTTTGCTGTCATTTTGGTTTCCTGCGATGTTGACCAACCTTTATTTAACAACACAGGTTATTTAGTTTAAAAGGTATCAACTACAAAAATATGAATTAGATTCAGCATGGATAGATTAGTTAATCTGTTAAATTAATTTGTTAAATAATAAAATGTCTCCTTCCTAACAACAGAGCCTGACAGATTGAGAATGAGTGTCAAAGCAGAATCATGATACAGATCAGCTGACCATACACATATTTAGAAAAACCTTGTGGAACCCAAAACCAAAATACACCAAATATAATTAAGTTCTGAGCACATCAAAATAATCAGTTTATGAAGTGACACAAATGTGCATTAAAATGTGCATAAACTCCCCAACATATGAATGTAAATGTTTTTTCTTTTTAACAAAAAGATAAACACATCACTAAAATATTTAAATAATAAGAAAACAATCAGAGAGGGGAAGCCAACAGGGCATCGGGTCTTCTACTCACCTTCATTGTTACACATTCTATGTTACACAGAGAACAGGTATGAGGAAATATTTTGGGCGTGGCCGCTGCGTAGTCTCTCAGCATGCTGGGTGTCGGGAGACGACTGGCCCTCTGCGATGGCGGCTGGCTCTGGGTCGTAGAAGACGACGTCAACTTTGGACTGACCGGTATCGTCGCTGTACGATGACCAGGGTTCTTAATGTTGACCAATATAGGCCATGGCTTGGTTTGCTGCTGCTGCTGATTCTGCGGCTTCTTCTGAGCCTCTTGTCTGACCGCTGACCCTTGACCCTGAGCTGAATCTTGACCATGGGTCTCACTGGTGCTGAGGACCACCAGGCCAGGTCGGCTTGGGTTCACCCCACGAGCCTGGGTTGGCGTGGCGGTGGCAGGAGTCAGATTCGTTGGCTGATTTTCTGGTCCAGTTCGCATCGCTCTCATCTGAATTGGTTTTGCAGATTCTGACCCATGGATTCTGTGATCTACGTCTTTCTTCAGAAGTGACATTGTACTCTGAGCCATCGCCAATTGGTTGGTCAATTCCCACATTTTCTTTTGTGTATTAGGGTCATTGGGAGACTGTTGGGGAGGTAACATCGATCCCAGGGACGAGATGGAACCGGCAGAAGAACTTGTCTGGAACGAGCCGGCACTGGCAGAACTTGTCTGGAAGGAGCCGGCACTGGCAGAACTTGTCTGGAACGAGCCGACACTGGCAGAACTTGTCTGGAACGAACCAGCACTGGCAGAACTTGTCTGGAACGAACCAGTACTGGCAGAACTTGTCTGGAACGAACCAGCACTGGCAGAACTTGTCTGGAACGAGCCGGCACTGGGAGATGCTGTGCTGCTGAATTGCGTCAACCCAGCATCTTTTGTCAGTGGTTTGCAGCCTTGAGTGCTACTGGCAAAACTGTCCATCATCGGCATCCTGCTCCCACTCACACCAACAATATTTGCAGTGACACTAGTACTAACAGCTGCATCAATCTCAGCTCCAAAGTATTTACTGGTATGTCCATAGTCAATCACTTTGCTTGGGTGGTGAAAGGTGGAAGATGTTTCCTCGTGTCTCTTGACTGTTCCAACTCCAGCTGAAGTTGTCAAACGGTCTGATTCAGTCGCAACACTTCCAGCTTGAGGACGGTGGTCCATGTCCAGCCTGCTGGAGAGGGCAGCAGCGGTCCTCTTGTTCTTCTCAATTCGGATACTTCGCAGGATGAACGGTAAGTTAGCAGGTGTCAACTGGTCATCTGGGTAGTCGCTGAGATGCTCCAAGTCTTCATCGGAGAGGCCAAAGTGATGCAGGATGTTTTTGGCAGATTCAGTCGTGTATTGGGGTCGGCTGGGGTCAGGATTGGCGTTTGAAGAGGACTTCTCAGAAACCGAGTAATCCCCACAACTCAGCGAGGAAGATGCGGCTCTAGCACTGGCAATACTGCTTACATCACTCCTACCACTAGCATAACCAGGTGTCTGATATGGCTGTGAGGATTGGGAGGCTTGAGAAGAGTGAGGATATGATTGTGAGGACTGGGAGGCTTGAGAAGAGTGAGGATACGGTTGTGAGGACTGGGAGGCTTGAGCGGAGTGAGGATATGCGTTTGAGGGCTGGGGGGGTGAGAGGAGAGGGATGTTTTGATCCAATGATTGGTAATAATTAGAGGAGGAAGCAGTGGCAGTGGGTGAGCGGAAGCTTGACATCCAGTCTAGAGATCTACCGCCGCCTTGATTCTCCATATTCACGTCCATACGCCCAAGCGAGGCGGAGCTTGAAGATGAGGTGTAATGAGTCATCCCCGCACCAAGAGAACGCCTATCGTCCCTGGGATTCGTATCCAGGTGCGAGTCCTGGTCTGTGGACTGCCCCTGCGGTCTCTGCTGTTGCATTTGGCCTGCCAGCCTAGACTCCTCTCTGGCCCCTCTGATATGCATTTCTATGACATTCTCCAAATCAGAGGAGTGTGTGGAACTACTCTGACCCTGGCCGTACTGGGGCAGCATCGAGCGCATAACCCCAGGGGTGTTGGGTGTCCCAGAGAAGGACGCATTGGCAGAACCAAAACCAGACCCAGAGTTCGGATGAGAAGGCATTCGCAGAGAGTCCATGCCTGCCTGGGCACCAGAGAACCCATATTGCCCCTGTGTGGGTTTCTGGTTCCCAGATGCATAAGGGTTATAGGGATAGGACATGGTGTTTGCAACCTTTAGAAGGTTTAGCAGGTTGATGGCCGCAGCTGTAGGGGAGGGGGGTTTCACAGACAGATATGGGGTGGAGGTCTTGGAGTTTGTTGTTGGGGCAACGGTGCGGTTGCTGGCAGCAATAGCGTTGCTTATCTGTGTCAGGGCAAGCTGGGCTTTGATTTGAGCCAGCTGCAGGGAAGCGGCTTGCTGGCCAATCAGGAAGGACCTCCCAGAGAGCCCTCCAATCAGAGGACTCGTAAGGGGCCCGGGGGTAGGAGAAGGGGGACAATGCTCCAATAGCAACGAAAAGCTGAAAAAGTTAGCAGAAACAACAAAAAATGTTATTCGAGTCTCCCTTGGAATGTTAAGAGAGGCTAAATCCTCATCATCTGGAAGGTCTTGGATTGATTGGTGCGGTCTGGTCAGCCATTTCTTTCTTAGAACACTTTCTGGTCCCCGCTAGGGTACATAGAGGAAGGAAAGGAAAAAGCAACATCGCAGGCAGAACGAGCATGGTTACAAAGAACGGAAACAAAGCCATATTGGTTTAACAGCAAACAGAGGAAGACGCAATTTATGCGACTACTTTCTTAGCTCAACTGAAATCATTGAGATTGATAGCAGCCAACAGCACACAACACACATTCTGACATGTAGCGTTGTTTAACTGGTCAGTTTTCAAAAACAATCTCATGTTGCTACCATTCAAACACATTTGGATGAACATTTACAATCTAGCATTTAAAATGACAGTGCGAGCACAGCGAATCACATGGTTAGACAGACTTTACTTTGGATTATATTGGATGCACTGTGGTTTAGTGAATCATCATTGGGATGTTTCTTTTTGTGTTAGCCTTGTAGCATCATCCACAGTAGCACAAAAGACTACAGGCCCCTTTTGCATCAACGTCATTGATTAAGTCACAGCGTTAGCTGGAGGCAAAACGAAGGAATATTGGATTGGAGGCAATATGAATGACCTCAGATTCAGAATAGTAGCTATTCAACTACTGAACATGCCATCTAATTGTGTTGTTAGGTTTCCAACATGGAAAGAGTATGAATGAATGAGAATAGCTCAAACTTGAGAAATATTATCGCATATAAACTCTCGTCACCCGGCTTTCCCACCAACTACTATATCCGGTCATTTGAACACACACATGCTCCCACACCATATCTGTATCCGCTCTAGACCCAGCAAGCTGCAGTGAATTGAACCCTGTCTAATCACATAACAGCTGCCAGTAAAAAACTAATAAAAGTTAAGGATTAGACTGAGACGATACATCAAAAATGATCGTTTCTACCGCACACTTCAAATCAAGTAAGGTTACATCAAGTATTATCTGTTGTAGGTATGGATAAGGTATGCCATCTCCATTAATCAGAAATTAATTGGGGAACTAGGAAAAAAAACTCATTGTTATTTCTGTCATAACTCAGCCTATTAGCGTATGATGTGTGTCAGGTGTGTGTTCAAGAAGACTTCGCCCCTCATTTCTTATGGATGGCAAAAACAACGTAACTAAATTGATATAATTGCAGCGTTGGCATGGCTGTATTGATGGATGTACGCGTGTTAAACTAATGTTTTGCCTCCACTTATTTGACAAACCGAAAAGGGGCCTATAGATTACCTACCTTAACTGAAAATAAGTATATTGAATCCTATTTTTGCATAAACCTTCTGGCCTTACGCGGCTGGCAAAAGAATATACATGTACCATGTCCTACAATTTTTTACAAGCCAGGAAGATTTTATGAATTACTGCAACGCATCTTGTCCACACGGCTGGTTGTATAGAAAATGCTTGCATGCACGTACGTTAGGGATGGAAATGTTGAGTGAAGTCGTCAAGTTAAAATGAGATGTTTAGTAGAATTTGAAATTAACATTCTGAAATGTGCGTGAAGGTTATATTGTGCATTTAATAATATTTGCTTTGTACATGAACAATCCATAAGTCCCACAGTCGTTTCTTTAAAGACACCAAGGATAAGCGAGTGATGTCACAAACAATCAGGAGGGTTTTGTGTGTCTTAAGCATTTCTTCTTGATAGTGACATCACTGATGAATCTATGGCATCTTCATGCTAGGGTCCTTTACAAAAACAGTCGATATTTCTACTCAGGCAAAAACCTCCACAACGCCACTTGCGTTCCATGAAGTTGGAGGAGCTTGGGAGTGCTTAGTCTCGCGTGGCCAGACTGTTGCCTCCCACAATTTTCAAATGTTTCCGGTTCTTTACTGTGGTGTTACTTTCTACAGCCAGGTAGACTTGGTAACCTGGCTGTAGAAAGTAACACCACAGTAAAGAACCTGGGGGTAATTATCGATTCTGAATTGAATTTTAATGCACACATTAATCATGTCACCAAGATTGCTTTCTTTCATCTTAGAAATATTGCGCGAATTAGAGACTATCTGTCGTTAGACGACGCAAAAACGCTGATCCACGCTTTTGTTTTCTCTCGGCTTGATTACTGCAATGCACTCTACTCTGGCCTGCCTAAGAAAACAACTGACAGATTACAACTTGTTCAAAATGCGGCAGCCAGAATTTTAACTAAAACTAGAATGAGAGAACATATCACTCCAGTTCTAGCTTCACTACACTGGCTCCCGGTTGTTTTTAGGATTGATTTTAAAATTCTTTTAATAGTTTATAAAGCTCTAAATGGTCTGGCACCTTCCTACCTCTATGACTGCCTAGAGAGACATGTTCCAAACCGGACCCTCAGGTCTTCAAGTGCTGACCTACTCGAGGTGCCTAAAATGACATATAAAAAATACGGTGAAGCAGCATTCTGCTTTTACGGACCAACAGTGTGGAATAAACTCCCATTACACCTAAAACAGGCAGCCTCTGTCGATAGCTTTAAAGGTGTAGTGAAATGAAAAATATGTTTTTCACACTTTTAGAGCATATCCGTGGTCATCATATGGGCATACCTAACAATAGATGCCAAAAAAAATGAAAAAAAAACATTTTTGTGTATTTTTACATCTAAAGTCCCTAAAAAGCCAATCTTAATTACTTCCTGTAAACGAAAACGTGCTGCGTGATGACATAACTCGACCTTCGTGAATATAAATGAATCTTGATTACATGCACCTGTTTGATTCCCATAGCTGCACGTTCTTCAAACACAGCTGATTTTAATTACAGAGATACTCCGTTTTGAATCTCATTGAAGATGAGTGTATTACTCATTTTAAACTTCATCTGCACACTAAAATATGTATCTGAAAACATTATAGGTTAGAAATAAGCCAGGTAGTAGCAAACGCGCTTCACTGGCCGTCTCTCTCTCACTTGTAAACAAACACTAGCCGTGTTGCCCACGGCTGAAGTGATTGAGATCCAACGTCCCATAGCCTGAAGGGATGGGACCTTCTGATTGGTTTAGAGTCGTTGAGCCGACGTTTCGGGCTGAACCTTCAAAATAAAATGCCCGAAAATGTCACTTCAGTGCGTCTTTAAAGCACAGCTCAAGACCTATTTCTTCACTCTTGCTTTTAGCTGACTCTTTGGTTGATTTTTAAGTCCTAACTGTATTGCCTATTTTAATATTTTATGCTTTTGCTTTTATTTTATTTTATTTTTTGTTTGCTTTATTGTTAAATTGGTTGTAACTGTATTCTTGCTCTGTAAAGCACTTTGCGCTGCATTTCATGTCATGAAAGGTGCTATACAAATAAAGTTTATTATTATTATTATTATTATTATTATTATACAGTCTGGGACTCGGAAGCTCTGATCATGATTAGAATATAAACCGGATGTGAAGCTTCCTCCCCACTTCCGTTTCGTCTTTACAGTCGGGCAAATTTATCTGACTATAAATCAAAATCATTTAAGTATATTTAGCTTGCTGCTTAGCAGAAATGGAAATTAAAAAAGAAAATGTAATATTTCGTTAACGGAAGTGCCAGCTTCCTCAATCGGATTTCGGGAGTTGTAGTTCCAGACTCTATATAACATTCGGAGATTGTGGAATAGGTGTCTGGCTACGCGAGACTAGGGAGTGCTTGCTTTGGTTCATTCAACATCCTGTATGAAAACATAGCTACTAGAAAATAACTGTACACTCCTAGAAAGCTTTTTGAGACTAATCCTGTATGCTGCATATTTCACTTGTGTGGCTGCAACATCTTGCCTAATAAATGTTATTAATATAAGGCTACTTCGCCTACAAGTCTTTCCAACTGGCACCTACATCTGGAACATGGAACTAAGACTCCAAGCAGACCAATTCCTAAGACCTGTACATCTTTGACTGAGTTGGATCATTCACCGCTGTTTGTTCCCCCTGCACATCTTGAACGAAGAAGTCTTCTGCTGATATCGCTTCTGCTGGAATCTTGAGTCGTCTTAAAGTCAAATATAAGTACTGTGTACATGAACTTCCTAAACAGACGTTTACCTCACAGACCTTTGCCCTGAAATGCTACAGGTTTGTTTTGGCACCAGGAAAGCACCATGCAGCCTGTCACCAGACCTGCTGTTATGATGCTTCATACAATTATTATGCGCCTTAACAAATGTTTCCCATAATAATCGCTGAACTACACAAATCTGTCCGATGTCTCTTTTTTTGAGATCACTCAATGAGAGAGTGGCCTTCATTCAGATAAAAAAAAATCCTATCAGCACCAAAACCTACTCGGCCCCGGTCAAATCCGGCTGCCTCGGAATGGTCTGCAACACGTATTTTTGGCCACCAAAACCTACTCGGCCCCAGGAACACTCGGCATCAAAACCTACAAGGCCCCAGTCAAATCTGCCCCAGGTATTTCTAGTCACCAGAACCTACTTGGCACGGGAATGCAACGCATTCTCACTCCCAGACTGAAAACGTTTTATGTCTCATGGGGTACCGAGACTAGGTGGTCGATGATTTACGATTCTGTCCCCATCAGCACGTAACTCGAACGACACCGAGTCGGCTGAAGCGGACTACACAACGTTCGGCACGCCGACTCGCTCGCCTCACGGCTCACTCGGCGGTGCCTCACGTGGCTCAATCCGCCTCAGTCATTTTAACAGTTTTTTGCCTTAATACTTACTTTAATACTTAAGGGCTGCAATCTGTTCTCACCAAGCGGGCCGAGTGTTCAGCCTCGCTGGTGCCGACTATTCTCACCAAGCGGGCTGAGTGTTCCAGAACATTTGGCCCACTGGTGCCTAGCGGGAAAAAATGGGGACGAGTAGGTATTGGTGCTGACCGTTCCGGTTACCGGATAAACTACACATTGAGGAGCACAGTAACATAGCTCATCAGCCTACTGGTTCTCAAGGGCCCTGGGGGGGCGGGGGGGGGGGTTCCAGAGGTTCCTAGCTATAAAAAAATAAAAATAAAAGCTGTGGCCTTATTCATATCAAACAGCAGGTCCTTGGAATTGAAAAGGTTGTCGAGAATCACACCTTAGTCCAAATATCAGTTTAAGACTGTGTTTATTGACTCATTAAGCATCGACATAACCACCTGTACGAGGAGGACGTCCAAAACAGACATGCTTCATCCTCATGAACCAGCCTGCATGTGATGTTAGCTAGCAACAGCATAGCCTACAGTAGCATCAGGCTTAATAAGTAGATTATGCATCGTCGCACGAGTCACGACAATACAATGACAAGTGCCGTCAACAGAAATGAAGTATTTTCTTGGGCTTTTCAACATGGAATTGTGTGATTTTCGTGGCGGTCGTGACGCAGTTGAAAGGCCGCATGCAGCCGGACCGTTCTCTGCGTAGCACCGCTCGAGCCGCCTGGTCCGCCGGGGGGGGTCGCATTGGATGGCGTTATAAACGTCGTACGAAAACACCACAAATAATAAAACAAACTGCATGAATCACCAAAGCGACACGTTAAACTAACCCGTCCTGGTTTAAAAAACAGTCACGTTTGTTTATACCGTACCTTATGTTATTGCTTTTTTAGGGGGGTTCGTTCAAACTTGTGTTGCTGTGGTTCTTGCTGCTCTTGTTGCTCGACAAACACGGATGCATTGCAGCCCCCACTCCCTCCCTCCCCTAAGGGTTGCCATGCCCGCTTATTGTAAGCAACTTTGGGCTTGTTTTTCTGTGTAGTTGGTAGTTGTGGTTTTTTTGGGCTTGTTTCCTAATGTTGAAATTAGTCAAGACCCCCCCCCCCCCCCCCCCCCACACACACACACATTAATATGTATTTGTCCACGGACCCCTAGCCCTGGTCCAGAGAACTCACTAACGCTCTGGACCAGGGCTAACGGACCCCCATCTGAAAATAGTTTGTGACCCCTGTACCAGATTTGTGCTGTCAAAAAAGAAATAAATTAAGATATTTTTTTTGAAAATAGCAGATCTACAAGCTCTGAGCTTATAGATCTGTAGCTATTTTTTTTTTAAACGATGCTCATAGACCTGGTTGCTTGTTTCTCTCACTCAATCTGGCAACGCTGCTTTACATCCCATAGCCTGGCAGGACGGTGTGTGTGTGTGTGTGTGTGTGTGTGTGTGTGTGTGTGTGTGTGTGTGTGTGTGTGTGTGTGTGTGTGTGTGTGTGTGTGTGTGTGCGCGTGCGTGCGTGCGTGCGCGCGCGCGTGCGTGCGTGTGGTGCTTGTTGTGATTTGGCTACTTAGCAACCGCCTATTTAGAGTAGCTACTTATTTATTTATTATTGTCACCGTTTATTTAGCCTACACTTAAAAGGCGCGCGTGTGTGTGTGTGTGTGTGTGTGTGTGTGTGTGTGTGTGTGTGTGTGTGTGTGCGTGTGTGCGTGTGTGTGTGTGTGTGTGTGTGTGCGTGTGTGCGTGCGTGCGTGTGTGTGTGTGAGAGGAGAAAGTACCGAGATTAACATCACGTCACCAGGCTTTCCGCAGTAGGCCTACCTGGAAAGCCCCAGACCTATTATCGCTTACAAATCAGCAAATCTGCAAATTAATAAACTTTGTTGAGCTACTTACTACTACCAGTGGTGGAAGAGGCACTCACATTTTGTACTTGAGTAAAAGTATAGCAACCACAATGAGGAAATACTTTATTACAAGTAAAAGTAGGCCTACCAGTATTCAACATTTACTTAAGTAAAAGTACAAAAGTATACTAAAGACTATCAAAATATACTTAAGCATTAAAAGTAAAAGTACTCATTATGCACAATGTCCCATTTCACAAGTTATCATAGGCCTATGTATAAAATCCTTTGAAAATAGCAGATCTACAAGCTCTGATCTCACAGCGCGTCGCAAAGCGACGCGTTGTGAACTTGAGCTGCTATTTTCAAATAGCCAAAGTATATATAGGTCTGAAGTGGTTAATGTATGTTTTTCTAAAAAGTAACTAAAGTTTTCAAATAATTGTAGTGGAGTAAAAGTGCAATATTTTCCTCTGAAGTGAGTGGAGTAGAAGTAAAAGTATTGCAAATGGGAAATACTCCAGTAAAGTAAAGTAAAGGTACAGTACTTGAGTACATGTACTTAGTTACTTAGACACAAAGAGTCTCCACTCCTTTGTGTCTCCCACCGGAACCGCTGCCTACCGGTCCGCTGGTCATCAAATTATTGGCTTAGGAATGTGACAAAAACTAAAAAATATCCATGAATTCAAGTCTCCATGGGGTGACTAATAGAAAAAAAAGAAATGTTTTGGGTGTACTATCCCTTTAATACTATGCATGAGCTCATGACAAAAGTACAGTATGTAGTTCTCAGAGGAAAGCAGGGAGACAGCCTAGCTATATACAGTACAAAGATAAGAGAGGAACTTGCTTGTGTCATGGGACCAAGCTGTACATAAGCAACACACACCAGGCCTGTGTCATCATGGCATCCTGACTCTGTGATATTCAGATGTCAGAACATGCCATAAGGCCCAAGGTGAACAGCATACTAACAATATAAGGTGTAATTCTACCACAATTCTTCCACAGTTAACATAGTCTAGCTTGTATGAAGTAATGACGCGACACTGTAGTTAAAGAGTTCACTCGGATGCTTGTTGTGGAAATAAGTGCATCCTGTCTCTCTCTTCTGAGGTTTGGTGATAGCATACTATTCGTAACTACTCAAGAGGCGACTATGTCTTCATCTTCAGCGATGTCTACTTGTATATGTGTTTATTTATAAGGGTCCATTTGGGTCCATTTGTACACTCTAGAATATATATTTTACTTTAAAACACTTCTGGGGTATATTGTCCTTAATGCATGAGGGGGCTGTGTTTTTGTTTTTTAATTACTTTTATAGTATATAAATATCATTTATTTTTTCGTATTTCTTTTTATTCAGGACTGGTTTGAAGAGAATGCATAGATTTACACCCTCTTGGACAACATGCACAAGGCACACCCTCAGCACCCACACACCCACTCTCAACCCCTCAAGAAACGATGGCAAGACCTCCACTCTGAGGCCCAAGCAACTCTGCTGAACCTGTAGAATGAATGAGTGGTAGACTTTGAAAGCCAACATATCCCAGGCTCATGCACACAGATAGAAATAACATGCATCGTTTCTATGATGCAGTTAAGACTATATCAACACCCCCAGAAACTGCTCCCTGGCACCTGTTAGATCTGCTGATGGAACCGTTATCGAGGACCATGCAGGCGCTGATAGTGGCGCACTGGGCTGAGCATTTTAACACCATGCTCAACCAGCCCACCGCAGTGGAACCAACTGTACTGGCAGAGCTCCCTGAATAGCATACCTTGCAAGATCTGACCTCCCTGTCAATGAATGCACACAGTATCACACCTACTTAGACCAATCAATAGTCTGATTAAACTTGATAATGTCCCATTCAGTGCATTGACAGCACCCGACATGGGTGGTCAAAACGTTAATAGCAATAAAAGGACCTGATTAAATCCTAAATTAAATCTTCAAGTAAGGAGGCTACCCCTGTATGAGGACACTGTATCTCTAATATCCTAGAGGTGTGAATAGTGTGTCCCCCAACAGTGGAAAGACGCCAACATTGTGACCATTTACAAAAACAAAGGAGACAAATTCATCTGCTCCAACAGTAAGAGAGTCTCAATGTTGGACCATTGCTGGAAAGGTGCTAGCCAAGGTCATGCTCTGCAGACCAACATTAACAACAGCCAAAACGGTCATACCAAACTCACAAGGTGGTTTATGAAAGGATAGAGGGACAGTCGACATGATCTTTGTCACATGCTGCCAGCACAGCACAACAAGGACGTTTTCATAACCTTCACTGGACCTCTCAGAGGCATTTGACACAGTGAACAGGGACCCCCTGAATAAGTGTGGATGTCCACCCAAGTTTTTTCTTCTACCAGACTGGTAGTGCGGAGCGACAGTTCTGAGCCTTTTGGAGTGCATACTGCAGGAGTCAGACAAGGCATGGGTGCTATAGCTCCGGTCCTGTTCAATATCTTCCAAGTCTGTGTGACAACACTGTGACGCAGGAGGATGGAGAAACAGGCTGGAGTCACCACCATTGACTTCAGGCTTGATTGTAAACCTATTTAACATCAAGATAACAGGCAGCCACCAAGTTGACCTCTGAGAATATCATCGAGCTAGAGAGTATGCAAACGATTGTGCCCTGGTAGCCCACCCACACACCATAGGAGCTACTAAACACTTCTCTCAGCAGCTGTAACTACATACAGCAGAATGACACGGACCATCAACACTCAAAAACACAGGTTATCAGTCAGATGAAGGCCGGCCTGTGTGTGTGTGTGTGTGTGTGTGTGTGTGTGTGTGTGTGTGTGTGTGTGTGTGTGTGTGTGTGTGTGTGTGCGTGTGCGTGTGCGTGTGCGTGTGCGTGCGCGTGCGTGTGCGTGTGTGTTATGAGGTGAGGTAGACACGGATAGGGTGGCGATGACAGATAAAAATAAAACTTGGCCTCTAATTATAGTTTCCACCTGCAGGTTGAAATGGCGCCGTTTCATCTGTTTCACTGTCCGACAAGAACTCTTGCGTTTCAATGCAGAGTAGAGATTAATACTGTAGTGGTAGGTTTTAACCACATGAACCCTACCATCCCTATAGAGGATATGCGTGTGACATCATCATCAAACCCGGAAGTTATACAGCCAGGAATGCCTACTGAGTGTCAAAAAAATACTTTCTGGCCTTGACAGCCCATGCATCCAAACAGAAAAGTCATATCTGATTGCATTAAACAACATTAAACAATGTTAAACTCATTTTGCATGTTTCTTTGCCACTCGATGTGCCATTCACTTTAAGCATGCGCATATCCTCTATTCTGGGCATGTCATATAAAGGCAAATATTGGGTGAAAATAGCAGATTGCGTTGTGACACGCTGAGAGCTTGTAGATTGGCTATTTCCGGACACAAGATTTTCTATAGAGAGGGGGGGGGGGGGGGGGGGGGGGCAAGAATAGACCCCTGATGTGGACCGCCGGTCAACTGGTATTATAGGGTTTAAGTGGTTACTGCTTCAGCACTACTCATATTTCAATTAGTTAAAAACCACATGTTATTTTAATAGTTAGGATGCTCCTAGTCTCTACCCTACACACACACACACACACACACACACACACACACACACAAAATCAATCAGTGCGGGCCGGAGTGTTGCCAGTCAGCTGTTGAGCTGTGGCTGGGTGTTAAGCCTGCGGGCCCAGGGGAGGGATCTGCTGGATATAATGTATGAGTTATATTCTACAGCACTCAACAGACAAGCAGCCTTTAATGAAAACCTAAATCATCACCTGCTGATAAACTGTTGATGCAGGTCAACATAATTGCTCTAAGTACAGCATGTTGCTGTTGTTGGGTTTTTAATAGCTGACTGCTTCATCATATTTACAGTTTGTTATCTGAGGCTAAATCTAATTGGGGGATCAACGTGTTCCGGAAACGCCCATCCCGCAGCCATCGATTGGCTGAAGTCAGTCTGTGAACATTGCTTTGGTCATGTGACCTAGCAACAAGCCGATCCAGGAAGGAAGAGGAAGGTTTTTGACTGGATTAAGTCTCATGAAATCATACTCATTTGCAATTCTAGCATAGGAAGAGGCAAGTACAAAACTGTCTGTTGTTCATGAGCAGTTTCTTGCACACCACCAAAATGGATCATGGGAGATGACACATGAACTCTAAGAGGGTCTAGAATAGCATCATCTTAGCACATTCTCACATGAGACATCATCTCTTTCTATCTAAAGGAAATTATGTTGAGCCCTCATTAATAACTCAATGCTTACAGTAAGTACAACTAGAGAATTAAGTGGATCTCGTAATCCACATATAAATGTTGTGGCTCCAATGTGGATTTCAGACTTCATGTGAACACCCTCTGCCATTTTGTATTGACACTGCACTGACACCTCAGTTATCTATGAGGTCAGTCGCCTGTGACATACTGCGTGTATTTCATTCAGAGCAGATCTCAGAGCCCCCCAGTGACTTCCAATACAAAGTTAAATATGATGTAGATCAATGTAGTATATTAGTATAAAACATAATGTGACTTCTGTGGCTGCACTGGCAGTGCTTACAACGTCTGCCGCTGATGATCGGTCCAACGGTTTATGAGATTAGGTCTGGACAGACAGACGGACAGACTCTCTTTCTCTCTCTCTCTCTCTCTCTCTCTCTCGCACGCACGCACGCACGCACACACGCACACACTTTCACATAGTTAGGGAGATAACTATTTGGAAAAAGGTAATCGTTGGGTTCGAATCCAGCGTGGTGCATCCAGCTTTGTCGAGCGTCTACTCTATAGTTTTCAACCAGTGGTCTGGGGACCACCAGTGGTCCTTGAGGGGGTTCCAGGGGGTCCCCAGACAAATTAATAGTTTGGAACCAAATTGAACCTTGTATGTCTGTAACTCTGAGAGTGTACAAATGGAACCAAATGGACCCGTTAGGGTTAAATGAACACTAATGATGATGATACAGTGTAGATTGGGACCCCCAAGAATGGTTGAGTCCCTGGCATATCTTTTCAAATGGGGGTCCGTGGGCTAATATGTGTCAATTTGGGGGTCCTTGATACAAAAAGGGTTGAAAACCACTGCTCTATACGATTACTATTGGCCTGTGTTCGGGGGGTAGGGAAGCCAGATGGGGATGGTGATATTTGTCACTGCAGGTACTCCTACGGGCTGGGGGGGGAGGGGGGGGTGGCACCTGTCACCAGGGAGTGTTGGGCGGGAGGAGTAGGATGAAGGCTCTATGTCCTCCTGGTGGGGGCTCCTCACTGGCAGGTGAGTCAGTAGCATAAGACAGCAGTGACAACACTGTGTGGGGAGGAATCAATTGTCGAAACGACTAAATTGGGGAGAAAATAAAATGAATTAATGATAAATAAATAAACGCAAAAGGGTAAATAAAACAATGTGAATTGTACCTGTGCTTTTCTTAATTGATGATTGTGTTATGTGCGTTATACGTACTGTAGGTCTTATGTGTTAAGACCTTTCCTGCTTTTCTTTATTGTTGTTTTTGTTTAGTTCTTTTTCTTTATTTGTTTTGTTTTTTATAGTATACTGTAGATTGACAGGAAAAGGGGAGAGAGAGACGGGGAGTGACACGCAGCAAAGGTCGCCGCCGCTCGTCGGGATCGGAATTCGAACCCGCGACACCGGATCGCAGGGCCAGCGTTCCAAGCCTTCTTTGTTGTTTTTTATGTGTTTGTTTGTTCAAAAAGCAATCTATGGAATGAAGATGTACATGACTGTGCAAACACAGACACACACACACAACGTACACAGACTAGCGTGCACACACACACACAAATAACCTATACATGCAAACCACACATTCACAGACAGACATACTGCTACATTCTATTTTCTCTCGTCTCTCAAACACACGCACACGCACACGCGCGCACACGCACACACAAGCGTTTTCATGTCCCCAAAATGCATCTCTCTTGCCCACTGACACGGGGGTCAGATGTAAATTTCATCCTCTCTAATGATGTAAGCTATTTGGCTGGAAGGGGAACCTGATCCGTGGTCACACTGATAGACAGAGGGCTGCCAGGCCGGGCCGGAGAGCAGGAATGTGTGGTCTCAAATTAGTTTCTGTCTGCATGCAGCCCACCCTCCATGCAGTCACCATCAATACAGGCTCCTGTTTCACAGCCTTGCATACGGGTTAGACATACGTCACTTTGATCTGTGTGTACAGTATGTGTCAAAATCAATCAATCTCCGTCCGTCCGTCTGTCTGTATATGGATGGATCAGAGGTCTTGTTTTATCCCTGCTTCTGGTCATACTATCAAATACAAGTATTTCCTTTTTGAAAATGTAAACTAATATGATTGATATTTGTTTGATAATATCACAATTTAACAAATGAATTAAACATGAACAACTTTTCTTTATTTTTTCATTTATTGTATCCTATCCTATATTAAAATTGCCTGGGTGTGGGGCTCCCCCTGGCCTAGCGGTCCAGGCGCATACCACATAGGCTGCCGGCTGGTATCCAGCTTGACAGCGTGTCGCGGGTTCGACTTCCGACCTTTGCTGCATGTCACCTCCCCCCATCTCTCTCCCCATTTCCTGTCTGCCTACTTTCCAATCAATATAGGCAGAAAAAGCCCAAAAAACATATCTTAAAAGAAAATTGCCTGGGTGGACGGTGGATGGTGGACAGTGCGTGCAATGTAAAATCTGGACTTGCGAGGAGCACCATTGCTTTTGACAATAGTCACACCAGGGGCCACTTCACAGGAACCAAAGGACTAGATTTGAATGTGGCGTAGCAGCCTGAAAATCTAATTGCAAATAGCAAATCTACAAGCTCACAATGTGCGGGAAGATGTCATGTAAATTGAGATGACTGTAAATGGTGGTCACTGTGCTATAGATGTGCCTCTATACACTCATGTCTGCACCCATTTTTCAGTGATTTTTTTTCTCGTAGTTACTGCGCTCTACCTTAGGGCAGTAAATTGTCAATAAATGAAAATCAATACACTTGATGTTCAAAAGAAATTCAAGATTCAGGTCAAATTTCGACCTCAACCTCGACTGACGTTTAGATTGGCAGCTCCCTGGTCATGTGACTCGGGTGCTGGGTTACCAGGGCGGCCCCTAGGCGTCCCAAAACTCCCAGCTATGTCCTTGACGACACGCCCAGAAACCCACAGGAGGCCGTAAATCACCTGCAGGGGACGCAGCACTACGTAACACACACCGAATAAATATCACCCTCACATGTGTCAAAGACATAAGTCTCTCAGCACTGACACTAACGTTTAATGTGCCTGATTCAGGACATGTGATATGTGGTACATGCATGCAGAGATTGGCAAAGACACAGAACATCAAGATGTACTGTATCTCTTATTTATACCTTATGCTATGTTGATGAATTGAATACATAGGACCACAATGGAAACAAGTCCCCAGGATGTAATGTCTTACTGTAGCTACCACGTGCTGTTTACATTTCTTTAAACAGTGGTTTGTTTCCCTGCCCCCATCCCTGTTATTTTCTACAGGTGATTTTCACCCAACATTAGTGATAGATAAAATCTGATACTCCCAGTCCACAAAGGTCAGATGATGCAATCAGACTGTGCCTTCACTGACAAGGCATACATGTCCTGGGTGGACCAAAGGAAAAGTTCCCAGCTCCCGTATTTATTGGGGGGGAATATTTTTTTAACAATACCAAAATGTTTCACTGATTTTGCTGCTTTTTTATAGGGTTCCCCCATGCCATGATACCTGTTTTTTTTTTCATGTTGAAATAGAGTACCTCAATTTGCCATGTATTGCTGTACTTTAATATATTTTGATGAGAAATATTTTTTGTGGAATTTATTACATTGGGTAAAATATACCCAACGTTAATGATGGTGTGACAATATTCAACGTTAGTGTTCTAGGGATATGGTCATAAAAGGGACACAGACAGACAGACGGGTACAACGGGTATTGGCTAACCACGTGGGGCATGAATGTGACTTGCATCGTTACGGAGTAGGCTGGTGCCCAACGGACACCAGTCTAGTTTACACTGAAACATTTTTCTTTTTACCTATAACATGCCAAAAATAGGGTCAGGGATCAGATTTAATTTTGACATATGAACTTTGTGATGAAAGGGAAGGACCACATACACTGGTAATCCAGCTTGACAGCGTGTCGCGGGTTCGACTCCCGATCCCTACGACCTTTGCTGTGTGTCACTCCCCCATCTCTCTCCCCATTTCCTGTCAGCCTACTATCCTATCACTAAAGGCAGAAAAAGCCAAAAAAATCTCTTTAAAAAGTCATCACATTGCAATGACTAGTAGCAACTAAATACGATTGCTGCAATAAAGCTCTTTGGGGGAAATGTTTTTGGGGTGTCCTATCTTGCCCAGAAACAGCTATTGACTTCTGCCAGTTGCCAATTTGTTTGCGGTGAATGTTGAGAGGTGAGCGTGCAAATGAAAATGGTTTATAATTAAAAGTCAGCTTGTAAATGGAGACTGCACGTGCGTGCACGCGCGCGTTTGTGTGTGTGTGTGTGTGTGTGTGTGTGTGTGTGTGTGT